>NC_133127.1:69231848-69864521 GCF_048418815.1 Hemitrygon akajei | reverse complement strand
GTTTGTGATGTCATGTTACAGTTGGAGAAATGCTGCTTAGACCACACTTGGAATATTGTGTACATTTCTGATCACCAGACTATAGAAAGCCAGAAAAGGTGCATTAAGGATTCCACAAGGATACTGCCTGGATTTGACAGCTTGAGGAGAGATTCGATAGGCTGCTTCTATTTCCCCTGAACTGAAGAAGGCTGAGAGGTGACATGATAGAAGTACATAAAGTTGTGAGAGATATGGATTGCGTAGACAGCCAATTGTATGGGTGTCTAAACCTGGAAGGCTTCAGTTTAAGATGAGAGGGAGAAGATTTAAAGGGAGGTTGGTAGGTATTTTTGTTCATACAAAGAGTAAGTAGTATCTAGAATGAGAGACAAGAGGAGGCGGTGGACCCAAGGATAGCAACATTTAAGAAGAATCTGGACAGGTACTTGAATGAGCAGGAACTGGAGACATATGGACTTAATGCAGGCAAATAGAATTAGTATAGCTAGGGATAATGGATTGCATAGGCGTGGTCTGTCTCAACATTGTACAACTCTATTATTCTATGTAGTGTGGGACTCCACCAGAATAATTCTGGCATCATAATCTCACCTTATGGAGATTAATGCTGTTCACAACTATTACCTTTGTGTTTCGCTGCAGTGGCTGGAGAGGTCTGGACTGCAAAGTGTGAGAAACAGAGGATAACTCTTATCCTCCCATGATTCACTCCTTAGGGCAAGGCTAACCTTGGAAAATTTCTGACAATCTTCACTCTTAGAATGAAGGAACTATGCATGATGGGAACACAGCATTAACTATCATGAAAATGGTCATGGGACTTGCACTGGGGGAGTGGGAATCATTCCTGTTCCCGAGAAGTTATTGGATTGAGCCTTCATGGGTAAATGGATGAAGTCAACAGTCCACTTATTCATAGGAAGCCACTGGGCCTGAGATTTATCATATTCTTCACAGAAATCAAAGTAAATGAAAGCATTTCTTCATGAATAGAAAAAAAGGAAGAGATGAAGTGAAAATAAATACCCAGAAGATAAAATACCCCATTTGGGATAGTCTAGGTTATTGTCCATATTAAATTGTCTTTGATCTCAGTTGAAGAAGGATGATTAAGTTTATGAAGTCGACCTTTAAACTTCTAGTTTTGAAAGTGCTGGCTAATATTTCCTGGCGGGGCCAGCAACTGAACATCAGCAGTTGGTGGTCTTCTTGGCTATCTCCCCTCCCCCTCCTCCAAACATATGGGAAATTCAGTTGCCCATTAACATGTACTGAATACTTGGCAGATTGCCCGAATTATGCTGATGAGATGTGAGCCTGAAAATATTTCTGGCTGCTCTGTCAACTCAGTGTTAAATCTGGGTGAAAGTTGATCTCACCCCCTTCTCAAAGCTCTCTTTAAAGGGAACAATATAATTGGGCCACTTGGGATTCTGCAGATGCTGAAAATCTTGAGCAGCATGTACAAAAAGCTGGAGGAACTCAGCAGGACGGGCAGCATCAATGGAGGGGACATTTCCAGTGAAGACACTTGCTGCAGAACTGATGAAGGATTTTGGCCTGAAACATTGACTATATCAAGTTTCTAAGTTCAAAGTTCTAAGCACATTGAAGTATGTATACATTACACAACCTTGAGATTTGTCTCCTTACAGGCAGTCACAGAACAAAGGACCCCAATAGAATCCATTAAAAACAAAAGAAGACTGCTAAACACTCAGTGAGTGGAGAAAGGGAGAAAACAAACTGTGCAAACAATAAAAGCAAGCAAACAGAATTCAGAACTTAGGTTCAGGAAGCCAGGCGTTACTACAACTGATCCAGACATCTGCTGGTTGTAGCCACAACTTTAGTCTAGCACAGAGACAAGCAAAACCGCAGAGCATCAAGCTAAACCGACAGTCCCTCTGACCCCGACACCCTTTCCTTTTCAATCTGGTTCCGTGCTTAAATTGTCCAAATCTCAGGTCATTCCTCACTCTCTGCCACTTCGATATGCCCTCAGTCTTGGGTTCCACTGCTTTGATTCGGTCTGTACCTGACTATTCGGCTAGACTCCTAAATCAATGAAACATCGGATCCTTCCTCCACGCCACCTCACCTCGGCTCCTTCACATCGAACTGCGTCCAATTCAGCTCCAGCAACTCTGGCTCGAACATGCTGCAACTGTCCTGCCTCTCTGAGACCCCAGCCCATGCCGCAAAAATGCCAGTTCGCACAGGTGATTCAGCTCAACTCCAACAGGGAAGTCACTGGCCGCTGTTGGCAATGATTGTTTACCAGAAAAGGTGTGAATATCTAAGTATTTAATTGCATTCTTAGTTTCTTTGGTCACCAGTAAAGTAATCCATGAACTTCAGCAGCGCCATCTTAAACCAGAAGTCGCTATATAAATGTTTTATGAGAAAAATAGTATTATCAACATTTATAAGCACCCTAGCATATGGAAATATCTCAAAGACCTCACATAACAGTTACTTTAGACATATAATAATAATGTAAACGGCTCCCTGCTGTTAAAACAACTTGGAAATATATGTCTCCATTCTGATGCCATTACAGCAATGGAACAAGGTTTGCAAAACACTGGAGATACTGAATTCCCCATCGAAATCCCTAAGCTCAAATTATTTTTTGTTACCTATCCAAATTAGAACTGGCACAGCTATTGGAATGTGAGTGTAAAATAGTACAATTGTACAAACACATCACAAAGGACAACTGCTTTCCTTTAATGTGTGCTGCTGTACCTCTGGGTTGAAGTTCCTTTTAACAATCTCCCATTGTTCTCAAATTAAAAGATTGTTTTCTCTCAATTCTCCTGAAATTTCACTGGTCTCCATGTTAACTTTAATGGCAGACTGCAAGGGCAGCCATATGAATATTGTCAATGCTGTTTTCTTCAATTTTTGTTGCTTCTAACTCTCCCAGCTCTAGTCACACCAATATCCTTGAAAAATCCATGCTCACTATCAAGACCAATTTGGCTGGATGATTCACAGGAAGTAATATCCATTGCTTCAAACTGAACTGAAATGCAAAATCCAGAAACCTGTTTTGTCTACACCATACACATCCTTACCATCATCCATTAGCTGCCTAGGAGTTTAAATCACATTGAGTTACATTTGAATTAATAACAGAACTTTAATAAAAATTGAAGCAAAGTTAATTTTTGGCTACATTGTCAAAAATCGTGAAATGTGACAACAAGCTGGTTGCTTTTGAGTTTGATGTATAAACAATACCAGCGATTTGCATATTAGAGCCCCTTTCATGAAGTCAGCTGCCCCAAGGCATTTCAAAGGGCAAGACTTGACAGTGAGAAATCTGGGCATGCAGCCAAAGAAGTGGGTTTGAAGAATGATCCTTAAGGAGGAGGAAGAGGGAAAGATAGAGGTCCTGAAAGAGGGAAATCCAGAGCTGAGGACTCCCTTGACAGCTGAGGACAACGTTGCCAAAAGGGTATTAATAAAAACAGGATAGTAAGGGCAAGGTGTGGGCACATTTTTAAGATCTGGTCATCATTGGAAAGGTTGGAATTCATTGTCAATTTGTAATTGAATTTTGCAAAGGTGGGATTCCGGTGACGTCATCATCGAGAATGGCAGCTTAAGTCACTAGCTCCTCCGTAAAAATGCGTATTAAGCCCTGTTAACCCATCAAATATGTATTTTTCAAAAAATATTTGAACTGAAAAGAGGGGCAAGAATGGGGAAAAGGAATGGAAATTTAAAAAGCGACACTGCGGAGCCTGTGGCCGAGAGGAGTGCAGCGAGCGGCTCTCCTACCTGACCGTGTGCTAGCGAGGCGGACGCTGGGCCTCGTTCAGGCGAAGCGGCGAATATGATCGAAATCCTGAAAGAGATAAGGGAGTTCTGGAAAGAAATAGAGCAGCAGCTCCATGATATTAAGTCAAAAAATAGCGGTGGCAGAGACTCGAATTGAGAAGGTGGAAGATCGTGTTCAAAACGTGGAATGGATACTGAGTAAAACAATAAACATATTAAATCACCAAGAAGGTAAACTGCTTGACCTGAAGGGAAGATCACGGTGGAAAAATATCAGAATCTACAACATTCCCGAAGGAGCGGAGGGCTCATCTATGACGGAGTTTGTCGGAAAGTTACTGCGGGACGTGCTGGAGCTTCCCCCGGCTATGGAACTGGAAGTTGAAAGAGCCCATCGTGCGCTCGTCCCAAAACCTACCCGGGATAGAAATCCACGCTCAATAAAAATTAAATTCCTTTGGTACAGCACCAAGGCGGAGATTCCACAAAGGGCCTGGGGTAAGAAAAGAGTGTTTTTAGATGATAAATTAATATATTTCAACCAAGATTACCCACCCCCCTGCAGTCCTGCAGAAACGCAAAGAATACTCTGAAGTAAAGCGAGTACTAAAGCAAAAAAAGATTAGTTTTCTAACTTCGTACCCTGCTAAACTTTGAGTGTTTTATGACGATGAGATGTGGTTGTACCAGTCAGTGGAAGAGGTGACTACAGACATGAAGGCCAGAGGGTTGCCCGTCAGTGTGACCAAAACGAGGGAAAGCCTGGCTGAGGAATTATCCCGCTCCACTTGAGAAATAATGCGAGAATCGAGAAAGCAGGAGACGGGAGGAGGCCGAGAGAAATATATCAGGAAGAGACCGGGAGTTTCCCAAAGACAGTCTTCACCCCCTTCATAAGAGCCATAAGGTCTGGCTAACTTTAAAAATGTTGAGAGGCTAAACAGAAGCAAAAGTAGACAGTGATATACTTATCTCGAGAAATACTTATTATAATGTAGATTTTATATTACTTAGTTGTTATTCTTTATTCGCTCACTTACTCCTTTTTCTCCACCAAAATGAGAATATATATATATATATGTGCCTATATGTGTATGTACGCAATATACATGTATATACATATATGTGTGTGTGTGTGTGTGCGCATATATGTATAGATAGGAGGAGTACACAGGGAAATCTTTTCTATGTAATGGATTTGTTCACTGACTTTAATGAATACTGCAATGGGGGCCCTCAACTCACAAGTAGGAGGGGTTATCCCCCACAGCTAGACATTTCCTCTAGCTCAACGCAGGGTCATCTACTAGAGACCTCAGCCTTGCAATCACACGTTTGTTGTCATTTTTGTTATTTGTGCTGCCTTTATGGCAGTTATTTAGTTTATAATATTTTCGCTTAGTAATTTGTTAGCATTTTTTTAGTTAAAGTTAGGATTGTTTAAATCAATTTTATTTGTCTGTAATACATCGCGGCTGCGATGACGTCACATCCGGGTTCGCCGCGTCTTGTGGGAAATTACCGGTTTGAGATATACGCAAGGGTGGGGGTCACTCACATGTGCCTCCATAGCGCTGGTTAGGTTTTCTCTATGCACCAAAGACACAGTGAAAGCAACACTGTAAGTCATTAGATAATCGATATGTTGAGTTAAAATGTTAACGCCGATTCTGTTAAAAGTAACGACGATCGGTAAGGTTTATGTTTTCGTTAGTTAAAGAGTTGGGATAGTTTGTATTGAAGTGTATCTAAAGCAGTCAATGGAGCAGCTAGATTCTGACTGTATGCTGCACTTTAATGTAATGTAGTTATTGTAGTTTTACCTTTGCAAGTATTCACAATGTAAATGTGATATTTAGAAGGAAACAAACACTGTACCAATCTTGTATTGTTTTATCAACAGTTTTCACCATACGTTAATGTGAAGAGTGAACAGTAAATGGTTAATCTTACTGCGGCCTTGTTTGCATTGACTCTGGTTTATCTCGACATTTACCTCGGCGTTACGTCACACCCGAGCAAGAACGTTACATTATTATTTGCGTTTCTTGGTTCTTATTTGCTCAGGGAGTAGATCGATTAAGTTTTATTCTAATTTCAATGATACATTGACAGATAAATACAGATGGCTAAGGACAAGGTAAAATTCATTTCTTTTAATGTCAATGGGCTATTAAATCCAATCAAACGTAAGAGAATTTTATACAAAATGAAAAAAGAACAAGCCCATGAAGTACATTTACAGGAAACTCATTTAAGTGATAATGAGCATAAAAACTAAAGAGAATGGGCTTCACTAATCTGCTTTTCTCCTCATATAAATCAGGACATAGGAGAGGAGTTGCTATTCTTATCTCAAGTAAGCTAAATTTTGAAAAAGTATTCAAAATGGGAGATAAAGAGGACAGACATATTCCGGTAAGGGGGAATATAGATGGAAAATCAGTTACTCTATTGAATATATATGCACCCCCGGGAAGTGATATTGGTTTCTTTCAGAAAATTACTGATATTATGGCAATGGAAACAGAAGGTCTCCTGCTATGTGGGGGAGACTTAAATTTACAATTACAACCAAACTTAGACTCTTCCAATAGAAAAACCTATGAAACAAAATCTTTACATAAGAAAGTTAATACACTTTTTGAGGATGTTCGTTTAATTGATATATGGAGGGACCTTTTCCCCGGCAGAAGGGATTACACTCATTATTCTGCTCCCCATTCTGTATATACAAGAATAGACTATTTCATAACATTTGGAAAAGACAAAGACAAAATAAACACCTGTGGAATTGGGATAATAGATTTAAGTGACCATGCACCTATATATTTATCTGTTGATTTTGACCTACAACCAAAGAAATCTATTTGGAAACTAAATTCAAGTCTACTCAATGATCTGTACTTTAAGGAACAAATTAAAAAAGAAGTTGGTCTCTACTTAGAATTTAATGATAATGGAGAGGTTTCACTTCCCATTTTATGGGATACTCTGAAGGCAGTTTTAAGAGGAAAATTTATAGCGATATCTTCATATAAGAAAAAATAAGGAATAAAACATTAGAGGAATTACAAAATAGGCTGAAGGAACTAGAGAAAAAACAAATTGAATTTGGCACAGGATACATTAGGGGAAATTAAAAGAATTAGGAATGAAATAAATAGTTTGGCTACGCAAGAAATCAGGAAAAACTTAATGTTTCTGAAACAGAGACATTATGAAAATGGATCGAAATCTATGAAAATACTGGCGTGGAAACTGAAAAAAAAAAGATAGCAGAAAATACAATTCATAGAATTAGGGACCCAAGAATGAAAATGATAAAAAATAAGCTAAGTGAAATTCAAGAAGCTTGAAGTGTTTTACAAAACGCTATATTCCAAAGTTCCAGGGGGAAGCATAACCCAAATTGACACCTTCTTGAATTCTCTAGAGTTACCCACTTTAAGCGAAGAACGAAATAGAAGGATGACTGCTGACATAACTGAAGTTGAATTAAAAGCTGCAATTAGTAGGCTTAAATTAAGCAAGTCACCAGGATCAGATGGATATACGACAGAGCGGTACAAAGAATTTGAAAATGAGTTAATTCCTGTTTTACTCCCCACACTGAACTGTGCTCTAAAAAAGGCACAAATGCCACCCAGTTGGAAGGAAGCAATAATCTCAGCTATACCGAAAGAAGGCAAGGATAAAATGGAATGTGGGTCATTTAGACCAATATCCATTCTTAATGTAGATTATAGATTATTTACCTCCATCATGGCCAAACGATTAGAGGAGTTTCTACCCATACTGATACGTAATGATCAGACAGGTTTTATATGACAATGCCAGACACAAGACAATATATGAAGGACACTTCACATTATGGATCATTTTCAAAAAAATAAAATCGAAGCAATAGTGATAATCATGGATGCTGAAAAAGCATTTGATTCAGTTATTTGGAATTTTCTTACAGAGTTTTACATAGATTTGGTTTCCAAGACACAATTATTAAAACTATACAGACACTATATGACAATTCTACTGCTAAGATTAAAATCAATGGATATTTATCAAATAGTCTTACCCTAGAAAGGGGCACGAGGCAGGGTTGTGCATGGTCACCGCTACTCTTTGCATTATATCTGGAACCATTAGCTCAATACATCAGACAAAATGAAGATATCAGGGGAATTACTATTAAAGGGACAGAGCATAAATTGGCTTGTTATGCGGATGACATTTTGATCTATCTAGGGCAACCAATATACTCCTTACCTAAATTGATGCAATCCTTTGAACAACATGGTCAATTATCAGATTACAAGATCAACATAGATAAAACCCAATTATTTTCATATTACTATAGCCCACCAAGAAAAATTGAAAGTCGATACACCTGGGCATGGCACACAGAGTCTATCAAATATCTGGGCAGCATTATGCCAAAAGATTTGGCAAAATTATCAGAATGTAATTATCAGCCTTTATATAAAAAAATTAAGGAAGATGTGGCAAGATGGAACCTGATTCCTTTTTTCAGTCTCAGTTCAAGGATTGAGTCTATTAAAATGAATATACTGCCCAGACTGTTATATCTCTTTCAGACCCTACCAATAGAGATTAATCAAAATCAATTCAATGAATGGAACAAGATGCTATCAAGGTATATTTGGCAGGGTAAAAGGCCTAGAGTTCGTCTCAAAACTTTGCAATTAGCAAAGGAAAAGGGGGGATGGGGCCTACCTTCTCCTAGAGATTATTATTTTGCAGCACAGTTGAGAGCTGTGATATGTTGGTGCAACCCATCATATGACGCTCAATGGAAAAACATTGAGGAGCGGGTACTTCCCATCCCCATACAAGCAATTTTGGCTGATAACAACCTGCAAAGGTATATAAATGCTATTGATAACCCATGGGTGAAATTGACTCTGAAAATATGGAAAACTACTATAAAAGAATATAATCTAGAGGGAGATATTGCTATTCTTAAATGGTGTGCATATGACTCGGATTTTACACCAAATAAATTGGATGCTAGATTTAAGGACTGGACAGCGAAAGGAATAACAGTTCTTTGCAACATAATGAAAGAAGGAACACTGTTCAGTTTTGAAATGCTTAAAGAGAAACACTTACTAGAAAAACAAGATTTTTATCGGTACTTACAGATGCGACAATATGTTAATAAGACGCTTAAAAATGTAACCAAGGCAAATACGTGCTTGATAGAGCTCTTTAGAAAAGCATATAATTCAGATAATGGTAGTAGAATCATTTCAAGCATGTATAAGGGGTTATCAAATCTTAAAACACATTTGACTCCATACATTAAAACAAAATGGGAGAAGGAAGGAGGGATAATTATATCTGAGGAAGAATGGACAACAATATGGAGTTATCAATGGAAGTGTACCAATTCACAGAAATGGAGGGAGTTTGGATGGAAAAACTTGATAAAATATTTTATTACACCCTCTCAGAAATCCCATTATGATAACCTCCCTGTTTGCTGGAGAAATTGTAGAAATCAAAATGCAAATCATTATCATATTTTTTGGGACTGCCCTGTTATCGAAAACTATTGGAGGGGGATACACAATGCCCTACAAGACATCTTTTAATGTGAAATACCCTTAGAGAGTAAGACCATATATTTTGGATATATACCTCAAGAATGGTTGAAAAGAGATAAATATTTAATGAATATACTGTTGGTGGCTGGTAAAAAGACTTACTAGGAAATGGTTATCACAGGAGAGCCCAACTTTAAATACATGGATGGAAATTACAATGGACATTTACACAATGGAGAAGATAACAGCATCTGTTAATCATAAGCTGGAACAATTTGATTCATACTGGGAAAAATGGTTTAACTACATAATGCTTCATAGGCCTGATTTTATTGTCACAAGTCAATGAATCCGTTGTAAAAAAAAAGATCACTCCCTACTTGTACATAGTTCTTTCCTTTTGCTTGTTTTTTCTTGCCACTCTTTTCTATAAGTGTATACCCCAGATAAATACTTCATGGAGATTTGTGATTATATATGATTATATGATATATATGTACAATGTCTGAAATACATCTTATGGAAATGTTTGTTTGATGATGAACTTTAATAAAAAATAAATTACAAAAAAATGAATTTTGTAAAGGTATGGGGACAACTAAGTGGCTTCAGGGGGCATTTAAAAATTAAATAAATTGTGTGAGTCTGGAGTCACGTATAGGTCCGACTAAATAAAACAACATCTCAAATGGACGTCAAAAAAAATTGATTAATTTATAACAATCTGGTGGGATTTTTACATAGTTATCATTACTAAGGCTACTTGTAATTCCAAATTATAAACTGAAATTAAATTCCAAACTATTATGGATGGACAAACTCTAGTTTCTGGATTTTTATTTATAACTTTTGGATCATTGATATAACAACATAACCATTATGCTACCACTTTTCTTGAAAATAACAGAGCTTTAAAATCAGGGTTTTGCTGATCTGTGACACAATGTAGGTCAGATACTGAACAGAGTTTGATGAAAGTTAGGAGATGGGCAGCAGACTTCTAGATTTTTTTTCTCCTACCAGCAGGAAACAAAGGAATATAACATTTTGTGCTTAGTGGAGACCTGGCTGACTGAGGAGTTATCAGATCATGCCATCAAGCCCTCTGGGTTCTTTCTCCCTGTTTCAGGCAGACAGGTCGAAAAACCTCACTGGGAAGAGTAAAGGAGGAGGGGTATGCTTCATGGTCAACAATGCTTGGTGCAACCACCAGAATGTGCATGCACTCAAATCCTTTTGTTCACCAGACCTGGAATACCTGGTGTTGCTGTGCAGACACTACTGTCTGCCTAGGGAGTTCACGGCTGTTATCATCACAGCGGTGTACATTCCAACACAGGCTGATACTGACCTGGCTCTCGAGGAACTGTACAAGACCATCAACATGCTGGAGATTGCACACCCAGATGCTGCCTTCATCATCGCCGATGTCTTTAATTGAGCATCGCTGAGGAAAGCCTCACCAACGTTTTGTCAGCACATCCAGGTGAGCGCTCATGGAAATACCACACTTGACCACTGCTACACTCCCTTCTGCAACACTTACAAAGCTCTCCTTCACCCAGCTTTTGGAAAATTAGATCTCTCTTTGATCTTGCGTTTCCTGACGTACAGACAGAAGCTGAAACAAGACGTGGCCATTGTTAAAATCGTCCACTGTTGGTCCGACCAATTGGCCTCTATGCTGCAGGACTGCTTCAATGATGTCAATTGGAACGTCTTCCGCGTGATGAGGATGTCTCCGAGTTCACGGTTGGGGCCACGTGCTTCATCCAGAAGTGCAACGACGATGTTGTCCCCCAAAGTCAGTCAGGATCTTCCTGAACCAGAAACCCTGGATCAATAGTTCCATGCGAGCAGCACTGAACACACGATACAGAGCTTGCATTGCTGGCAATCAGCAGGAACTCAAGAAAAGCAGCTATGATCTGCGCAAAGCTAACAAGGCTGCGAAACAACAATACAGGAACAAGACTGAGTCAAGATTCACTACGAATAGCACACGTGACTTGTGGCGAGGGTTGCATACCATCGCAGACTTCAAAGCCAAACGTAGTGGTGCTGCCAACATTGTGGCCTCTCTCCCAGATGAGCTCAATGGCTTTTGCGCTCAGTTCGACGTTACTAAAACGAGGAAAGCCACCACTACAAACTGCAACCTAGTCATTTCTGTGGCTGAGGTACACAGATGTTTCCAACGGGTGGACAGTCACAAGGCTGCGGGATCGGACGGCATCCCAGAGCGGGTACTCAGGATGTGCGCGGCACAACTGGCAGGTGTGTTTACAGACATTTTAATCCCTCCCTCTCCCAGTGTAGAGTGTCCTCCTGCTTCAAAACATCCACCATTGTCCCTGTACCTAAAAGGCCCAAGGTAACATACCTGTACGACTGACGTACTGTCGCAGTCACCTCAATAATAAGCAAATGCTTTGTGAGGCTGCTCGAGGGCTACATCTGCACCATGCTACCACCCAGACTGGACCCCTACAAGTCACCTACCGACACATCCAATCGACAGATGACGCAATAGCCAGTGATCTATACACTGCCTTTACACATCTGGAGAAGAAGGTTGCTTCTGTGAGAATGCTGTTCTTGGGCTACAGTTTAGCATTCAACACCATAATTCCCTCCAGGCTCGACAGGAAGCTCAAGGACCTTGGCCTTGACCCTGCCTTGTGCAGTTGGATCCTGCACTTCCTGTCAGATCACTGATAGGTGGTAAGTGTGAGGTCCCTCACCTCCATCCCTCTGACTCTCAACACAGGTGCCACTCAGGGCTGTGTCCTAAACCCCCTCCTTTACTCCCTGTATACCCCTGACTGTGTCGCCACCCACAGCTCTAATCTGTTAATTAAATTTGCTGACAACACTACATTGATTGGCTTAATCTCAAACAATAACAAGGTGGCTTACAGGGAAGAAGTCATCTCTCTGACACAGTGGTGTTAAGAAAACAATATCTCCCTCAATGTTGCAAAAACAAAGAAGCTGGTTGTGGATTACAGGAGGAATGGAGACGGGCTATCCCCTATTGACATCAATGGGCCTGGGGTTGAGAGGGTAAACAGCTTTAAGCTCCTCGGCATCCATATCACTGAGGATCTCACGTGGTCTGTACACACCAGCTGTGTGGTGAAAAAGGCCTCTTTCACCTCAGATGGTTGAAGAAGTTTGGTATGGGCCCCCAAATCCTAAGAACTTTCTACAGGGGCACAACTGAGAGCATCCTAACTGGCTGCATCATTGCCTGGTATGGGAACTGTACCTCCCTTAATCGCAGGACTCTGCAGAGAGTGGTGCCGACAGCCCAGCGCATCTGTAGGTGTGAACTTCCCACTATTCAGGACATTTACAAAGACAGGTGTGAGAAAAGGGTCCGAAGGATCATTTGATACCCAAGTCACCCCAACCACAAACAGTTCCAGCTGCAACCATCTGGGAGATTACTGCAGCATAAAAGCGAGGACCAACAGGCTCCAGGACAGCTTCTTCTTCCAGGCCATCAGACTGATTAGCTCATTTGAGTGTACTGTATTTCTATGTTACATTGACTGTTCTATTTATTATAAATTACTATGATTGCACATTGCACATTTAGACAGAGACATAACCTGACCTTGACTGTTGTATTGAACTTTATCTTGCTCAACTAACAGGTTATATGTAAATTTTAATTAATTCAAACTATTTTCAACTTTATTGTCTCAAATTTATTGAATCAATGCAAATATCCATGTAAGTTATGTTGACCCTGTGTATTGTTCCCCTTACTAACCCAAGCTAATTCTAACACTTACAACAATACTTTTTTTTTAGGCCAACGACTGTTTATGTGGAGTTTGCATGTTTTCCATGTGTTTCCTGTGGTGCTCCAATTTCCACAAACACTAATGGGGTGAAAGACATGTTTCTGCACACATTCTGTTTCTTTGTCCTTCTATGACTCTGCAAATCTGATTCTATGGATTGTGCAATTTGAGATGCAGAACATTTGAAGATTTGGACTGTGAGGGTTAGCAGTCGGCTTGAGACAGATAGGGTGATGGCCTTGATGCGGGAAGTTGAAATAGAAATTTGCAGAGTTTGGTGCTCAAAGTAAATCTGCCATTAAAGTATATATATGTCACCATATACAACGCTGAGATTTATTTTCTTTCAGGCATTCACAGGAAATGCAAGAAACACAATTGCATCAATGAAAGATTGCCCCCAACAGGACAGACAAACAACCAATGTGCAAAAGACAATACATTGTTCAAACACACAAAGAAACAAAAACAATTAATGATAGTTAATAAATAAGCAATAAATATCGAGAACATGAGAAGAAGAGTCCTTGAAAGTAAGTCCATATATTGTGGGAACAGTTCAGTGATGGGGTGAGTGAATTTGAATGACGTTATCCCCTCTGGTTCAAGAGCCTGATGGTTGAGAGGTACTAATTGTTCCTGACATGGTGGTGTGGGTCTTGAGACTCCAGTACCTACTTGAGGGCACCAGTGAGAAGCAACCATGGCCTGGGTGATGGGGACTTGATGGTGGATGCCACTTTCCTACTATACTGCTCTGTGTAGATGAGCTCAGTGATGGGGAAGCCTTTACCCGTGATAGGCGGGGCTGTATCCAATACTTTATTTAGGCTCTTCTGTTCAAGGGCATTGGTGTTTCCATACCAGGCCATGATGAAACCAGTTAGTATACTCTCCACCACACAACTATAGCAGTTTATCAAAGTTTTAGTTGACATGCCAAATCTTCGCAAACTTCTAAGAAATTGGAGGCACTTATGCACTTTCTTTGTGTTGGCATGTAAG
The DNA here is from genome assembly GCF_048418815.1 of Hemitrygon akajei. Taxonomy (NCBI): domain Eukaryota; kingdom Metazoa; phylum Chordata; class Chondrichthyes; order Myliobatiformes; family Dasyatidae; genus Hemitrygon; species Hemitrygon akajei. Next base: position 69,850,336 of record NC_133127.1, on the reverse strand, counting down.
TGTTGGACCCAGGACAGATCCTCCGAAATGATAACACTGTGGAATTTAAAGTTACTAACCATCTCCACCTCTGAGCTCCTGAAGTCAATTATCATCTCCTTGGTCTTGCTGACATTGTGTGAGAGGCTGTTGTTGTGGAATGACTCACCCAGAGTTTCAATTTCCCTCCTATATGCTTATTTGTCACCACTGTTGATTCAACAAATGACTGTGGTGTTGATGGCAGACTTAAATGTGTAATTGGAGTCATGCTTAGCCTCATAGTCATTAAGTATAAAATGAGTAGAGTAGGGGACTTGTGGTGCACCTGTGCTGGTGAAGATTGTGGAGGAGATGTCATTGCTAATCCAAACTGACTGGGGTTTTCCAGTGAGGAAATTGAGGATCCAGTTGCACAAGGAGATATTCAGGCCAAGGTCTTGAAACTCATTAACAAGAGAAAATCTGCAGATGCTGGAGATCCAAAGCAATACAAAAAAAAAAGGTTGAAGGAACTCAGAAGGTCAGGCAGCATCCATGGAAAAGAGTAAACAGTTGATGTTTTGGTCCATGACCCTGGATCCAGCCTGAAATATCAACTACTTACTCTGTTCTATAATTGCTACCTGACCTGCAGAATTCTGCCAGAATTTTGTGTGTGTTGCTCTTGAAGCTCATTGATTAGATCTGTGGGGAAGATAGTATTGAATGCCAAGTTGTAATCAATGAAGAACATCCTGATGAATACTTCTTTGCTGTCCAGATGTTCCAGAGTTGAGTGAAGAGCCAAGAAATAGCAACTGCTGTCGACCGACTGTGAATTGGGAAATTGGAGCATAACCAAGTTGCCTCTCAGGCACGAGTTGATACATTTTAGCCTCTGAAAGTACTTCATCACAACGGATGCAGGTGCTATTGGATGATAGTCATTGTGGCACGTTACTGTGTTTTTCTTAGGAACCAGTATAATTGAAGCCTGCTTGAAGCACGTGCATACCTCAGGATGGCAAAGTGAGAGGTTAAGGATATTGGCAAACATTCCAGCTGGTTGATCAGCACAGATCTTTAGTTCTTGGCCAAGTACATCATTGGGATGGATGCTTTCCATGGGTGCCCCCTTTGAAGAATGCTCTCACGTCAGCCTCAGAGACTGAAATCACAGTCATCGGGAGATGTGTCAGGGCGTGAAGGTTCCTTCATGTCTTGATGGTCAACGCGAGCACAAAAGGCAATGAGCTCATCTGAGAGTGAAGTCTTGTTGGCACATATGTCGCTTGGTTTCACTTTGTAAGAGGTGATAGTATTCAAGTCCTGCCACAGCTGTCAAGCATCCTCAGTGATTCAAGTTTGGTCTGGGATTGTCAGTTCACTGGAGATGGCTTTCCAGAGATTGAACCTGGAACTCTTGTATTTCACTTGGTTGGCAGACCTGAATACCACTGATCTGGACCTCAGCAGATTGCAGATCTCATGTTGGGGATCTTCTGGTTGGGGAAGACTCCAAATGATTTTGTAAGGGCAGGCTTGTCTACAACTGTTTTTATAAAGTCTGTGACAACTGTGGTGTATATGCGCAGATCTTCTGATGAGTCCTTGAATACAGCCCAGTCCACCGACTCAAAGTAACCTTGTAGCCACTCGTCAGCCTCCCACGACCACCTCTTTGTTGTTTTTATCTCTAGAACCTTGCTCTTTAGCCTCTGCCTGTATGCAGGTAGGAGGACAGCCAAGTCCTTAGCTTTCCATAAATGTCATTTAAGCATGGAATGGTAGGCATTCCTAATTGTAGTATAGCAGTAGTTGGGTGTGGGATTCCTGGTGCTGCAGGTGGTAATTGGTGATAATTAGGCAAAGATTTCTTCAAAGAAACCTGGTTCAAGTCCCCAACAATGATTTGAAAGGAGTCAGAATAAGCTTTTTCTTATTTGCTGACGATGGCACTCAATACCTCAAGACGTTGGTGGTATGTAAACTGCAGTCTGAATCAGGGAGGACATCTCTCTTGGTCAGCACTTAATCATTAGATATTCCGAGTTAGGGGAACAAGAGTGCAACAGGGCTACTATGTCTTAGCACCACAGTGTGTTTATCATGAAATACAAACCCCTATCTTTTGCACTCTCCAAATCAGCAGAATGGTCCACCCTGTGTATCAAGAAGCCCTTGGATCTTAGCAACATATCCGGTGTGTTCAGAGTAAGCCATAACTCCATGTAACAAAGAACACAGCGATTCCTCATTTCCCTCTGATACAGCAATCTGGCCCTTACTGTAGGTCCTCAATGTTGTTCTCCAGCTACTCTATATGTGCTAACAGAATGCTGGGCATTCCACTATTTGAATATATTAACTTTATTTGTCATATGTACATCAAAACATACAGTGAAATGTATTATTTTGCATCAATGACCAACACATTCCAAGGATTACGCTTGCAGCAGCCCCCAAATGTCACCATGCTTCTGGCACCAATATAGTATGCTCTCAATTCGCTAACCCCTATCCTAACTGTACATCTTCGGAGTGCGGGAGGGAACTGCTGCAGCTGGAGGAATCCCAAATGCTCATGAGGAGAACATCCAAACTCAGATAGTGGCAGGAATCGGTGATTGCGGATTGTACCAACCACTACACTGCCGTGCCACCATGTATTTATATAGCTTTTTCCTATCTTGGTACTATTTGTAACTATCTGACTAAAGAAATAATGTTTTTCATTATATACAAATATAAGTATGTGCATGTATGTGCATGTTTATGTATATACAATATACATATGTAAGTGTGTATGTGTAAGCAGAAACTTTCACTTGTGATACAAACATTCATAAATAGCTTACAACTTGAATATTTAAAATTAATGTTCTTAGATAAAGTTCTAATTTCAGACTTTGGAGCATCATTTGACGATTTCAATCCGATGACAAGTGGCACATTCAGGCATGAGATGTTCAGAATGTTGTGAAAAACAATTCTGATGATATGGACAGCCTGTATGTGAACTGTTGGTATGCGTAGACAATGCCAAGGTCTCCTTTCATTCTTCACAGGTGTGACTACAAAGATTACCATCTCAGTTACACAGAAAGCTCCTTAGGGACTCAGCATCTATGGCCAATCTAGAATATCATTCCAGATTGATGTCACCTTCAGATGGCAACTTTGCTGGCATATCCAGGCCACCAATTTAACCTCTAGTCCTATTCAGTTCTATCGCTGAATTCCTCCATACAACATGAATATGCCGAGCAGAGAGGTGAGCCTAAAAGCTGCAATCCCATCCATTCACTGAAACTGTGAGAAGAAATACATGAACCGTTTTCTTATTTTACTTCATTTAATTTAAGTTTATAATTATTTTTAATTATGAACCATCATTTAAAATTCTTTCAATTAATTTTTATCTTTTTTTTCTTAAAATTCTTTTCCGATATTTAAGGAAAACATTTGAAATTATATGAACAAGTCTCTGAATATATGTAATGTTTATAAACATTTCCAAAAGCTATGAAAGGCTGTCAGGGTATTTCATCAGCATTCTGGAAGATCCATGATTCAGTCCCCAAAGCTACTTCTCAACATAGAGCCCTCTACACTGGACAGGATGCTTCTCAGGTAGAGGTTTGACTTGCCCTTGTTAGCCGCGCAGGCAAGTGCGCTTTGCATCTTTAGGCAACAAATTCGATCTGGGATGATTCAGCCCAATACCTTCCCTGAGAACTGTTAGTGTTTTTCAACAATACACAGTAGGGCAGGGCAAGTTAGTTCGAATAAACAGTCTTAGAAAGAATATCTCCTGGGAAGAGTAATTTGCTTCATAATCAGAATCAGATTTATTATCAGACATACTGTATGTCATGAAATTTGTTGTTTTACAGCGGCGGTACGGTGCAAGAAATAAAAATTGCTATTAGTTGGAAAAGTAAATAAACAGTGCAAAATACAAATTACACAACAGTGTTCATTGGTTCATGGACTATTCAGAAGTCTGATGACAGAGTGGGCAAGTCTATTGCTAAAGCGTTGAGTGCAGGTCTTCAGGATCCTTGATGGTGATAATGAGAACAGGACAAGTAAGGTAGGATCAATGGAGAAAAATAGAATTCATGTTTTGAGCTGAGACCCTTTATCAGGTCTGGAAAAGAAGGGGGAAGAAGCAAGATTAAGAAGGTGGGGAGGGGAAAGCATAAAGCTAGAAGGTGATAGATGAAACTGGGTAAGGGGGAAGATCGGTGGGCATGGAAGGGGAGCAATGATGTGAAAAGCTGGGAAGCGATACATGGAAAAGGGAAAATATGAAGTAGAAGGAACCTAATAGGAGCGGACAGTGGCCCATGGGAGAAAGGGAAGGATAAGGAGCACCAGAGAGAGGTGGCTGACCTTCTGAGTTTCTCAAGTATTCTGTATGTGCTGCTTTAGCTCTCCGGCATCTGCAGATTTTCTCATGTTCAGTATTATTTTATCATTTTCCCTTTTTATAACAAATATTTTCTGCTGTGACTTGCAGCGATCATATTCCATAATATATTCCTCAATGGATGTCTATACAAGGAGGAAATGGGAAATTCTGAAGTGGTGTGGAGCTTCTTGCCCTCTGCCCTCTGATTCCTAAATGAGCATTGAATCTTTGGACACTACCTCACTTTTTTTTGGATATACAGCATTTCTGTTTTTGCACGCTTTTTAAAATCTATTCAAGATACGTAATTGATTTACTTGTTTATTGATTATTATTATTATTTTTATTTAATTTTTTTCTCCACTAGATTATGTATTGCATTGAACTGCTGCTACTAAGTGCACAGATTTCACGTCCCATGCCAGTGATAATAAACCTGATTCGGATTCTGATACATTTTAATCTTATCCATTCTTTCTAATGAGCTTGGTGAAGCATCGGATCTGAACAGGCAAATTAATAAATTCTTTGAAATCTTTGCCTGGGGCCATGATCAGTTTTGTAGCATGGATGAAAGATCTTTACTCACTGACAGAAACGGTCACTCTGTTAACCTCTTCAATCACTCACTGTCCTTACGATGTCAGAAATTGCCATGGAACAGGGACTGAATCAGGTCTGAGAAGACAAAGCTGGATCATATTGTTCTGCACTAAAAGCAATTAAACAGAGATGTTAAATTTATATATCCACCATAGTAAACATTACACACATTAACAATGGTAGCTTAGTAATAACTTATCTATTGGGTTTTATATGAAATTCTGCATTTAGTGTGGGAAATTCCCATGTCAACTTGTTAAGCTGATAACACAGTCTAATCGTGTACATAAATACCATTTAATTTCCCTTGTGATTGCCAAGGAAAAAAAAGTTTTAAAAGCAGATTGGCATTGACACCATACAGAGAATCAAATGCTGCCAAGATCTTATTGCAAAGACAAAATAATCAGTGGGGTGGAAAATTGTGTGGTGTGCATTGAACACCACAGACAAATTGCTGAAGTGAAGTTATAATCAAGTGAAGCGTTGTACTGCCTGTGCTAATTTGAAAAAGCAATCATTGTAAATAAATCCTACTTCAGTGGACGTGCTTTCACATCCAGTACATATATCTCAGGTACCTTAGTCTCCTAATAAACATAGCATTTTGTTATAAATATACAATTGCTGATTTGGCAGCAGCAGTGAAAGATGTGTACTGATGTGCATTACATTTGCACAGTCATCCATATAGTCTTACAGTTTACAAGACTTACTTTATACTTTAATACTGTTTGAAATGCCCACCAACAGAAAATTCTACAGTGTGTAGACACTTTTGAACAAAGATGATTTCACTTTAAAATATTTATTTGTCTGATTTACTTTTACAATTAGATTTTCTTAACGCCTTTAATTTTGACTTGCAGCAGAGTGCAAATCGTAAGTAACAACAAGCATGCTGCCAGCCTCTCAGTTAATGAGAAGTTACTATCAGCTGGCTGAAAACTCATAGTAATTAGTAGTATAAATATCCAATATTTATCCAACTGTAGGATATTTTAAAATAATGCGCACTGTCACCTTAATGCAGTGTCTGTGGAGGATGGACTTTGGTGAGTCAGGGACATGGGGACAAGAGCAAGAGTTTAGCTTTGTATTTTAAACATCTAATAGCTTATTCTTCTTTCTGCTTAGGGAACTACTCTAGGCAGAAAGACACACGATGGGATTACCTAACATCCTGTGGCATGTTGGAACTTTAACATAATTCCTAAACATCTGCCTGTGCAGGAATTGTCAGTCAGAAGAGCTGAAATTCTGAGTTTTGGAGTCTAAGGTGCATCTGAACTAACTGCTGTTTATTTACCAGGACAGCACTTCAGAAAGTAGTCACCCAGCATCTGAAGAGATTGTGATTAGAATGAGCAGGCAGGGGTTGAATAGACCTTCCAAGGATAGTTTGCTCTGTAACAATGATTGGGTTCTGAATATTGTTGAAGGTGCCCTTTCCTTGGGCCATGCAGCCAGTCATGGTATTATGGGTAGCTCAAGTGTGCAGAGAGGGAGGGAAAGAGTCATGAAAACATTAGTTACATCCCATCCTATAATGAGTAGACTGACACACATTTCTGCAATTGCGGAAGTAATCACAGGAGTAAATGTTATCTCCCTGGTGCAAGGATCAAGGATATCTTGAACCAGTTGGACCAGGAAAGGGAGGATAAATGATCAAAATATTGTTGTACATGTTGTTGCCAACAACCTAGGTAGAACAAAAGGAATGACATCCTCAGGCAGATTTAAGGAGGTAGGAGGGAGATCAAAAGGCAGGACTTCAAAGCGGTTTTCCCAGATTGGTCCTGGGTCATGCGGAAGTGAATATCAAAATAAGAAGGTGGTGCAGATGACTGTGTGGCTGGATACATAATTCAGGAAAGAGGAACTTAGAAACTAGCTCTGAGAAAGTGGATCTGTACAAGCCTGACAATTTGTACTTTAGCTGGGCTGTGATCAATTTCCTCATGGATTAGTTAAAAAGTGTTATTATGGAAGGTTTAAACTATAAGAAACACAAGAACTGCAGATGCTGGAATCCAGGGCAAAGGAACAAACAGCTGGAGAAACTCAATGGATCAGGTAGCATTTCTGGAGACAAAGAATTAGCAGACACCTTGACACCTTGAGTCAAGACATTGCATGAGGACTGACCCACTGTGATGCTCCAGTAGCTTGTGCTGAAGGTTTGAAGTAACTTGGCAGGAAAATAGAAAGCCAGCCAAAGATTCAAGGAAGGAAGCAGAAATGAAAATTGAACGTGTAATATTAACAAAAGAGTTTAAGCAGTAGAGAAAGCAGAAAGGGTGAATATTTAAGCTTAATTGTAAAAGTGAGCATAGGAAATAAGGTAGATGAAGTTGCAGGATAATATCAAACCTATTACAAAAACATGACTTAAAGAGTGGCAGGGTTGGAACCTTAATCTTCTTGATTACAGAGTTTTCTGTTGAGATGGACAATAATAAGAGATAGTTTGATGGGGGCAATATTGTAAGAAGACAATTACGTGCTATGAGAAAAGTTGATCATCAAAGAAGATTATATTGGTTGAACTATAGAAGAAAAACTGGGTAAACACAGTTCTAGGAGTGTATTACAGATGGAAGACCAAATTTACTGGCAAATTTCTAACTGGAAAGACAGGCAGTAAAAGTGGAAGATATCTAATATTAATTGAGATAAAGTCAGTGTAAAAAGTATAAATGGCATACAATATGAAGTAAGCTGAACAAGAGAAGGGAAGCTGCTCTGCATTTAAAGCAGGAACTTGTAAGGAGTATTAATGGGATTGATCCTAAATTAGATTGATTTAATATTGTTATAGGAAAAGACAGAAATAATATATCATAGGAATTATACATTGGGGTAAAGATGATTCTATGAGACTGAGAAGCTATTTGGATAAAGTGAAGTGGGGAGCAACCACTTAAAGATCTGCAATCTGCTGAGGGCCAGGCATTCAGGTCTGGAGACCAAGTTAAGTACAAGAGATTCATGTGCAATCGCTGGAAAGACATCCCACGTGCAAAGTGTCATTTCCTAACCAAATCTGAGTCACTGAAGCATGCTCAGTAGCTGTGGCAGGGTTTGAATACTATCACCTCCTACGAAGTGAAACCAAGTGACATGGGTGACAGTGAGGCTTCAAGAAAACAAGTTGTGCAGCAACCAATCAACATGGAGGGGGTGCGTAAAAAGAGCTACCTTTTTACATTAGGACTGCAATCAAGGTTTAAAAGGCAGAGCTTCGCGGCAGTTTCGCTGAGCGGTGCAGTGACCAATCAACAGGGAGGGATTCATTTGAAAGTAACAAAGGTGCAAGCAGAGTGGCCATTCTTTTGGGAGTGCCTGTTTTTAGAATAGCTTAGTCTCATCAGGCTTGTGTAAAGTAAAATAACTGATGACTTTCTCTTTTTGTTTTTATTTCTTCATCCTCTTTTGTTAGGGCATAGTAGTGGAGTGAGAATGGCTCCAGGGGTAGTGTTTTTGACCCCAGTCTCTAAACACATCTGCACGAAGAGCTCTGAGCTGCAGCTCGATGATCTTCGACACATACGGGAAAACAAGGAGGTGATAGATCAGAGGTACAGGAAAGTAGTCACCCTGAGACTGCAGGATACAGGTAACTGGGTGACTATCAAGAGAAGGAAGGGAAATGCACAGTCAGTGCAGAGTACACCTGTGGCTGTTTCCCCTAATAATAGGTGTACATCTTTAGATACTGTTCAGGGGGATGACCTTCTAGGGGGGAGCCAGAGTGACCGGGTCTCTGGCACTGAGGCTGGTGCTGTGACTCAGAAGAGCAGAGAGGTTAAGAGGACTGCAGTGTTGAAAGGAGATTCCATAGTCAGAGTAACAGAGATGAGATTCTGTGGGTGCGATAGAGACACTCGGATGGTATGTTGCTTCCCTGGTGCCAGGATCAGGGCTGTCTCCTGGGTCCAAGGCATTCTCAACGGTGAGGGTGAGCAGCCAGAGGAATTGCAGTATATTCTCACCGATGGCATAGGTAAACAAGGTGAGGAGGTCCTGAAGAGAGATTTTAGGGAGTTAGGTAGAAAGTTGAAAAACAGGACCTCCAGGGTAGTAATCTTTGGATTGCTGCCTGCGTCATGTGCCAGGGAGAGTGAAAATAGGATGATCTGACAGGTGAATGTGTGGCTGGGGAGCTGGTGCAGGGAACAAGGGTTCAGATTTATAGATCATTGGGATCTCTTCTGGGAAAGGTATGACCTGTGCAAAAGGACGGGTTACACCTAAACCCAAGAGGGTCCAATATCCTTGCAGGCACCTTTACTAGAGTTGCTCAGGAGGCTTAAAACTAATTTGGTAGGGAGATGGGAACCGGAATGAGAATCCTGAGGATGAGGTAGATGGTTTACAAACAAAGGCAATCTGCAATGAGACACCTAGCAAAGAGAGGCTAATGACAAGGGAAAATTGCAGTCAACAGAATGAGTTGCAATGTAAAATGCAGTAAAAATCGAAAAGGGTGAATACAGGGCTGAAGGTGTGATATTTGAATGTCCGCATTATATGAAGTAAAGTAGATGAACTTGTAGCACAGTTACAGATTGGCATGTGTGATAAGAACATAAGATATAGGACCGAAGTAGGCCATTCAGCTCACCGAGTCTGCTCTGCCATTCCAATCACGGGCTGATCCAATTCTTCCAGTCATCCTCACTCCCCTGCTTTCACCCCATACACTTTGATGCCCTGGCTAATCAAGAACCTATCCATCTCTGCCTTAAATACACTCAATGGCTTGGCATCCACAGCCGCTCGTGGCAACAAATTCCACAGATTTACCACCTTCTGACTAAAGTAATTTCTTCGCATCTCTGTTCTAAATGGATGTCCTTCAATCCTGAAGTCATGCCCTCTTGTCCTCGACTCACCCACCATGGGAAATAACTCACCATATCTAATCTGTTCAGGCCTTTTAACATTTGGAATGTTTCTATGAGTTCTCCCCTCATTCTCCTGAACTCCAGGGAATACAGCCCAAGCTCTGCCAGACGTTCCTCATATGGTAATCTTTTCATTCCTGGAATCATTCTCGTGAATCTTCTCTGAACCCTCTCCAATGTCAGTAAATGCTTTCTAACATAAGGAGTCCAAAACTACACAATACTCGAAGTGTGGTCTCATGAGTACCTTATAGAGCCTCAACATCGCATCCCTGCTGTTATACTCTATACCTCTAGAAGTGAATGCCAACATTGCATTCACCTTCTTCACCACCAACTCAGCCTGGAGGATAATCTTTAGGGTATCCTGCACAATGTCTCCCAAGTCCTTTTGCATCTCTGCATTTTGAATTCTCTCTCCATCTAAATAATAGTCTGCCTGTTTATTTCTTCCACCGAAGTGCATGACCATACACTTTTCAATATTGTATTTCATTTGCCACTTCTTTGCCCATTCCCCTAAACTATCTAAGTCTCTCTGTAGGCTCTTTGTTCCCTCAACACTACCTGCTCCTCCACCTAACTTTGTATCATCTGCAAATTTAGCCACAAATCTATTAATCCTATCATAAAAAGCAGTGGTCCCAACACTGACCTCTGTGGAACTCCACTGGTAACCGGCAGCCAGCCAGAATAGGATCCCTTTATTCCCACTCTCCGTTTTCTGCTGATCAGCTAATGCTCCACCCATGCCATTAATTCCACAGGTTCTTACCTTGCTAAGCAGCCTCATGTGTGGCTTGTCAAAGACCTTCTGAAAATCCAAGTACAGCATATCTACTGCACTCTGATGTTGTAGGCATCACAGAATCATGGATGAATGAAGATTATAGCTGGGAGCTTCACGTCCAAGGATACATATTGTATTGAAGGGATAGGCAGGTATGCAGAGTTGGTGGTGTGGCTCTATTGGTAAGAAATTAAATCAAATCATTTGGAACAGGTGACAATAGGTCTGAAGCTGTGAATCATTGTGGGTAGAGCTAAGGAACAGCAAGAGTAAAGAGACCCTGATGGGAGTTATATACAGAGCTCCCAAAGAGAAGTAAGGATGTGGTCTACAAATTACAATGGGAGATAGAAAGTGCATATGAACAGGACAATGTTACAATATTCATGGAGGATTTCAATATGAAAGTAGATTGGGAAAATCAGGTTGCTGCTGGATCCCAAGAGGGGAATTTCTACAATGTCTATGAAATAACAAGAATATAGACAAAGGAGAATCAGTTGATGTTGTGTACTTGGATTTTTAGAGGACCTTTGACAAGGTGCCACACATGAAGCTGCTTAACTAGTTAAGGACTATGTTATCTTAGGAAATATACTTGCATGTATAAAGCAGTGGCTGATTGGCAGGAGGCAAAGAGTGGGAATAAATGGAGCTTTTCTGGTTGGCTGCCAGTGTCTTGCAATATTTCACAGGGGTTTGTGTTGGGACCGATTCTTTTTACGTTATATCTCAATGACTTGGATGACGGAATTGATGTCTTTGCTGCAAAGTTTGTGGACGATACAAAGATAGGTGGAGGGGCAGATCATTTTGAAGAAGTAGAGAGGCTACAGATGGACTTAACAGATTCGGAGAATGGTAAAAGAAGTGGCAGATGGAATACAGTGTTGGGAAGTGTATGGTCATGCACTTTGGTGGAAGAAATAAAAGTGTGGACTATTTTCTGAATGGAGAGAAAGTTCAAAAATCTGAGTTTCAAAGGAACTGGGTAGTCCTTGTGCAGGATTCCCTAAAGGTTAATTTGCAGGTTGAGTCAGTTGTGAAGAAGGCGAATGCAATGTTAGCATTCATTTCTAGAGGACTAGAATATAAAAGCAAGGATATAATGTTGAGGCTTTAAAAAATCACTGGTGAAGCCTCAGTCGGAGTACATACTGTGAGCAGCTTTGGGCCCCTTGTCTGAAAGGATGTGCTGACACTGGGGAGGGTTCAAAGGAAGTTCACAAAAATGATTCCAAAATTGAAAGGCTTGACATGTAAAGAGCATTTAATGGCTCTGGACCTGTATTCACTAAAATTCAGAAGAATGAGGGGTGACCTCATTGAAACCGATTGAATGGTGAAAGGTCTGGGACTAGAAGACATAGCCGCAGAATAGAGTGGCATTGTTTTACAATGGAGATGAAAAGGAATTTCTTTAGCCAGAGAGTGGTAAATCTGTGGAATTCAAGGCTTTATAAAGATTTAAGGCAGAGGCTGATAGATTCTTGATTGGTCAGGCCTTGAAGGAATACAGGGGAAGGCAGGAGATTAGGGCTGAGAGTAATAATGGATCAGCCATGTTGAAATAGCAGAGCAGACCCGATGGGCCAGTTGGCCTAATTCTTACCATCTTATGGTCTTATAAGGCTTTTCTCCAATATGAGCTCTATGCCTTTTGTGCTCACTTTGACCATCAAAATATAGAGGCATCTTCATGCGCTCCCACAGCTCCTGATAACCCTGTGATTTCAGTCTATGAGGCATTCTTCAGGAGGGTAAACCAACAGAATGTAACCGGCCCAGATGATATACCAGGCCGAGTACTGAAGACCTAAGATTATTATCTGGTTGCAGTACCCTTAACCTCTCGCTTTGGCAATCTGAGGTACTCACCTGCGACATGCGGGTTTCAATTATACCGATGCCTAAGAAGAACATAGCAACCTGCCTCAATTACTATTGTCCAGTAACACCTACATATACTGAGATGACGTGCTTTGAGAGGCTGGTGATGAAACATATCATCTCCTACCTGAGAAGTGACTTGGATCAGCTCCAATTTGTCTGCTGTCACAACAGGTCAACAGCAGCTGCCACTTAAATGGCTTTCACTCAATCCTGGACTACCTGGACAGTGAAGATGCATACTTCAGAATGCTCTTCATTAATTACAGCTCAGCATTCAATACCATCATCCTCTTGACAATAATCAATAAGCCTCGTCCTCAGCCTTAATGCCTCCTTATGCAACTGAATCCTATTTCCACAACATCCATAACATCTTTTCCACAATTTCCATCAGCACAGAGCATCTCAAGGATGTGTGCTTAGCCGTGCTCTGCTCGCATTATGCTTGTGACTGTGAGGCTAAGCACAGCTCCAATGCCATATTTAAGTTTGCCAATGACAGCACTGTCATTGGCCAAAACAATGGTAGTGATGAATCAGCATATAAGAGGGAGATCAAAAATCTGGCTGAGTGATGCCAAAACAGCAACCTCTCACTCAATGCCAGCAAGTCCAAGGAAATGATTATTGACTTCAGGAGAAGGAAACCAGAGGTCCATGAGCCAGAACTCATCATGGGTCCAGATGTGGTGAGGACCAGCAACTTTAAATTCCTTGGTGTTATCATTTCAGAGGACCTGTCCTGGTCCTAGCACATAAGTGCCATTGTGAAGAAAGCATAGGAGTGCCTCTGGTTTCTTAGAAGTTTGCAAAGGTTTGTCATGTCATCTAAACTTTTGACAAACTTCTATCAATTTGTGGTGGAGAATATTTTGGTTGGTTGCATCATGGCCTGGTGTGGAAACACCAACGTCCTTGCACGGAAAAGTCTACTAAAAAAATGGATATGACCCAGTCCATCATGGATAAATTCCTCTTCACCTTTGAGCACATGTACACTGAACGGTGTTGTGGGAACATGGCATCCATCATCAGGACCGCCACCATCTACGACATGCTCTCTTTTTGCTGCTGCCAAGAGTTAAAGGGAACATGAGCTTCAGGATCTACACCTCCAGATTCAGGAACTGTATATACCACTCAACCATCAGGCTCTTGAACCAGGGGGAATAACTTCACTCAACTCACTAACCCCATTATTGAAATGTTCCCACAGATTATGGACTCACTGTCAAGGACTCTTCATCTCATGTTCTTGATAGTTAATGATTATTTATTATTATTATTTCTTTCTTTTTGTATTTGCACACGCTGTGTCTTTTGCACATTGGTTGAATACGCAAATTGGTGCAGTATTTCATTGATTCTATTATGGTTATTATTTTATTTTGGATTTATTGAGTATGCCTGCAAGAAAATGAATCTCAGGGCTGTGTATGGAGACATATATGTACTCTGATAATAAATTTACCTTGAATTTTGTGCCATTCTCTGAGCAATAAGAGATACTAAAAAAGGAGATTCAAGGGTTCAGAAATAATCCATTTTCCTCAAAGAGAAAGGAATTGACAGTCCCTGAATGACAAGGTCAGACATTAAAAAATTAATATAGGAAGTTGACAGAGAATAAGAAAGTAGAAAAATGAAATTAATGTAAAATTTGGAAAACGAAAAGAGAATGCAGTCAGGTAAATATAAGTCAAAGGAATATAGTCTTAGAGTCAAGCACAATAAAAGATGAAGTGTAGAGGAATATTTAAGAAGTAGGTAAGTATATTAGCGATGGAAAGGAAACCTTAAAAATAGGTAGAGGATCTTAATGTATAAAATATGACTATCATTACAAAAGATGGAGATGATGTTGATGCTGTAGTTGAGGCATATGGATGCAAAATATTGCTTTGGCTAAATTTAGTAAAAGTTGAAGCATTAAGAGATGTATCATCTTTGAAAATGGATAAATTACCAGGCCCAGATGAAATATAGTCCAACTTGCTAAAAAAAAAGCATAGAAAGAAATTACAGAGACTTCAGCTATAAATTTTTATTCCACTCTAATGGTGCCAGAAAATTAGAGGACTGCTGAAGGTGAGCTGTTATTTCAAACAGGAATAAGGGATAAAACAATAATTACAAGCAAGTTAGTTTTACCTCCTTGGTGAGAAAATTACTAGAAACCATTGAAAAGCATCATATAAAGCTTAAGGTACTAATTAGTCAATGATTTATTACGGGTAGGTCCTGTCTGATGACCCATTAAATTTATGGGGAGGTAATATCGGTGAGTATAACAAAGTATATACTCACAAAGTATATATCGGTGAGTATAAAATATGTTTAGATAGAGTCTAAACATATTTTAATAAACTTTTTGTCAAGGTCTGAAAAAGCATGCTACTCAAGAAAGTAAAAATCCTTTGTTCTAAATTGGACTAATAAATTGGATCATGAATGGAGTAGCAGCAGGAAAGCAAATGATTATTAAATGACTAGAAGATTTCACAGGGTTCAGCTTGCAATTTCTTTCTTTCAGTGCAATATATTAATAATTTAGACATAAATATAGGGCTATTTATACATATATTGGCTATTTGGCTGACAGTTGAAAAAAGAGCTCTAGATCACTGGAATATAAGATGGTCTGATCATCTGAACAGAAAACGGCAAATGGAACTTAATCCTGAGAAAATGTGAGCCAATGCATATGAGGAGGTTTGACAAAACAAGGGAAGCTATAAATAGCTGGCAGAATGCTTGGTGTTGAGGACCAATAGAGGGACCTTGAGAGAGGGTGCTTAGCTCCTTGAAGACTTGGGAACTTGATTCCACTTGTAAAATCAGCAGCAACAAATCTGCATGTTACCCTTAATTCAGATTTGAATCTGAAATCCCAGATAAAGAAAGTGACAAAAGCAGCAATTCTCTACTTAAGATGTATTGCAAAGGTATATTCTGTCACATAATGATACAGAAAAACTAATTCACGCCATTCTATCAAATAAACTAAATTACTGTAATGCACTTTTTGCTGATCTTCCAAAGCAATCTATCGACATACTTCAACTCAATCAGAATGCTACTGCCAGATTTTTAATTAAAACCAGGATGATGCAACATATCACTCCTGTCCTAACTACCCTGCAATGGCTTCCTGTACATTTTATAATTGATTTAAAAATTCTCTTATTTGTTTTTAAAGTTCTCAATAATCTGTGACCAGAGTGTATCACAGATTCACTTTCATTTTATAATCCTGTTTGAGATCTCAGGATTTCTTCTGCCGGTCTCTTAAATTTGAACGATCTCTCTCAAAAGATATTTGGCAGATCAGCTTTTTTGAACTACACTCCTAGACTGTGGAACTCAATACCTAAACTATAAAAGATGCAGACTCATTTGACACTTCTAAAAGCCAGTTCAAAAGTTATTTATTTAACCATGCTTTTCATTAATATTTTTGTCTTTTATTTTCATGTTTGCACTTTATTCCATTGTAAAGCACCTGAATGACAAAGTTTGCATGAAAAGTGCTCTATAAATAAGTTATAATGATGACTATGATGATGATTATTATCTCCTTATAGAAGGCATGGAAGGTCAGTAAGGTGATTAAAAAGCCCTGTATAATGACATTGCTTCCTAGTTCAAGACATTAGATATACAGTACATACGATAAAGAAAATTTTGCTCAAAGTGTATGCAAAACTAATTAAGACAATATCATGAATACTGCGTATAAATCTAATCACCATACGACTGGAAACATTCCTCTGCAAAGAGTACAGAAGAGCAGTGGCCAATCAGAGATCCAAAGTGTGAGAAGATGTAGCTCACTGAAGTTCGCCGATTGTATACATAAGGAATTGACCCACGGCAATTTAGTGATTTGAGCAACGGTCAATCAGCGATTGGGATTGATTTGCAAGAAAAAATTAAAATGAAAAAGGGGCAAGTGGAGTAGCTATTGATGGAGTGGACAGTGTTAGAGTGCAGTTTTGGGGGCTTTAGCTTTTCGAGGCTTCGTCAAGGAGAGACTTCAGTGAGTGAATTTTTTTGCCCACAGTTTAGTTATTGCTTTTCCTTCTTTACATTTGCTCTTTGAGAACAGTAGGAATGCCGGGCAGGATAGCTGAATGCTCCTCTTGCAAGATGTAGGGAGGCAGGGAGACTCCAGTGTCCTTGACAACTACACCAGCAAGAAGTGCATCCAGCATGCAGCTTCAAACTATCCGTGTTAAGGAGTTGGAGCGGGAACTAGATGAACTCCAAATCATTTGGAGGCTGAGGGGATGATAGATAGAACATATAGACAGGCAGTTACATCCAAGGTGCAAGATACAGGAAAGTGGGTGACAGTCAGGAAGGGGAAAGGGGTTAAAAAGCCAGTACATCGTAACCCTGTGGCCGTCCCCCTCAACAACAGGTATACCATTTTGAAATATATTGGGAGGGTATGACCTAGCAGAGGAAAGCCACAGCGGTCAGGCCACTGGCACTGAACCTGGCTCTGTGTCTCAGAAGCAAGAGGGGAGAGGAGGTGAGCTGTGGTGATAGGGGATTCATTAGTTACAGGTACAGAA
Organism: Hemitrygon akajei; assembly: GCF_048418815.1. Taxonomy (NCBI): domain Eukaryota; kingdom Metazoa; phylum Chordata; class Chondrichthyes; order Myliobatiformes; family Dasyatidae; genus Hemitrygon; species Hemitrygon akajei. The sequence goes on along the minus strand of NC_133127.1, from coordinate 69,833,179 downwards.
AGGAGGTTCTGTGGCTGAGAATGAGATTCCCGGATGGCATGTACCCTTCCAGGTGCCAGGAACATCTTGGATCAAGTCCTCAGCGTTCCTAAGTGGGAGGGTGAACAGCCAGAGATTGTGGTCCGTGTAGGTACCAATGAGATAGGAAGGAAAAGGGACAATGTTCCTCAAAGTGAGTTCAGGGAGTTAGGTGCTAAGTTAAAGGGCAGCCCGTCCAGGGTTGTGATTTCAGGATTGCTATCCGTGCCACGTGTTAATGAGGCCAGAAATAGGAAGGTTATGCAGCTTAACACATGATTAAGGATTTGGTGTTGGAGGAAGGGTGTCAGATTTTTAGATCATTGGGAAGGTGGGACCCACGCAGAAGAGATGGTTTGCACCTGCAGTGAAGGGGGACTAATACCCTAGTGGCAAGGTCTGCTAGTGTTGCACATGGAGGTGTGGGGTGTTAATCAAAAGATTCCGGGGTATGGGAACCAGAGTGCCAGAACAGATAGTGGAGAGATTGTGGAGATAGATGCTGTTAAGACCCCAGACAAAAGGTTGAGCACAGTTTGTCCAATGTCCTGAGCTGCATACATTTCAATGCAAGAAATATTGTAGGAAAGGTAGAAGAGCTCAGGGCATGGATCAACATATGGAATTATGATATTGTAGCTATTAGTGAGACTTGGCTGCAGGAGGGACAGGACTGGCAGCTCAATATTCCTGGGGTTGTGTTGTTTTAAACGTAGCCAGAGTGGGAGGAATTAAAGGAGGTGGGCTGGAGTTATGAGTCAGGGAAAATGTTACAGCAGTACTAAATCAGGACATTCTGGAGAACTCGGCTAGTGAAGTGTTATGGGTGGAACTTAGGAATAAGAATGGTATGTCCACGTTAATAGGGGCATATTAAAGACTTCCCAACAGTCTCTGGTATTTAGAGGAAATAATTTGTTGAGAGATCGCAGACTGTTGCAAGAAACAAAATCTTGTTATAATAGGTGATTTTGCTGTCAAAGGTCCAGATGAGATAGAGCTTGTTGATAATGCCTTTAGTTTCAAGTAAACATGGATAGTATCAGAAAGGATCTGCCAAGTGTGGATTGGGACAGGTTGTTTTCTGGCAAAGGTCTACTTGGTAAGTGGGAGGCCTTCAAAAGTGAAATTTTGAGAGTACAAAGCTTGTTGAAACTGTATGAGGCCTAATTTGGAGTATAATGTGCAGTTTTTGTCACCTAGTTATAGGAAAGATTTAAATAAGGTTGAAAGAGTACAGAGAAAATTTGCAAGGATGTTGCTGGGTCTGGAGGACCTGAGTTATATAGAAAGATTGAATAAGCTAGTACTTTATTCCTTGGAATGTAGAAGATAGAGAGGATATTTGATGGAGGTATACAAAATTATGAGGAATATAGTTAGGATAAATGCAAGCAGCCTCTTTTTCCATTGAGGTTGCGTGGGGCCACAACTAGAGGTCATGGGTTAAGGGTGAAAGGTTGAAAAGTTTAAGGGGAACATGGCGGAAAACTTCTTCACTAAGAGAGTCATGGGAGTGTGGAATGAGCTGCCAACACAAGTGGTGCATGCGAGCTCAGTTTCAGCGTTTGAGACAATTGGATAGTCCCAGCGCAGGTCAATGGGAGTAGGCAGTTTAAATGGCTCCACATGGACTGGATGGGCAGAAGGCCCTGTTTTCATGCTGTACTTTACTATGACTCTATGACTCTATATGCTTGTCTGAATAAAAGATAAAGATAACAGATTTAAGGACCTTGGTTTTTCAAGAGATATTTAGGCCCTGGTTAAGAAAACAAAGAGTTGCATAGCAGGTAGGAAAAATGAGGTGCTTATGGAGTATAAGAGAGGAGGAGGTGTTTGCTATCTGACAAGGCATTCGCTCTGACCCTGTGGGAGGCAGGTGCAGGTGAAGTACTGGAGGACTGGTGGATAGCTAATGTTGTTCTGCTTTTTAAGAAAGGCTCTAAAAATAAATCTGGAAATTATAGGCCGATGAGCCTGACATCAGTATTGGGGAAATTACTGGAATGTATTCTAAGGGACTAGATATATAAGTATTTGGACAGACGTGGACTGATTAGGGATAGTCAGCATGGCTTTGTGTATGGTAGGCCATATCTAACTAATCTTACAGAGTTTTTTGAAGAAGTTAGTAGGAAAGTGGATGAAGTGAAGGTGGTGGATATTGTCTATGTGGATTTAAGCAAGGTGTTTGACAAGATATCACATGGGAAGTTGGTCAAGAATGTTCAGTTGCATGACATTCAAGATGAGGTAGTGAATTGGGTTAGACATTAGCTTTGTGGGAGAAGCCAGAAAGAGGTAGTAGATGGTTGCCTCTGACTGGACGCCTGTGACAAGTGGAGTGGTGCAGGAATCTGTGCTGAGTCCACTGTTTGTCATTTATATCATGATCTGAATGATCATTGATGCACCATCAATAACTCACTGTGAGACGTAAAGGCGAGGTATTGGCTTTTATTGACTGGAAGAAGGAACAAGCAGTGATCAACCACCATACTACATCCTGGAGACAGAGAGGCCGGGCTCAGACCCCCATCACCTTTATACAGGGGTCTGTGGGAGGAGCCACAGGAGCAGTCAGCAGGGGGCGTGTCCAGACAGGAATATGTAGTTCACCACAATCATGTGATTAACTGGTTCAGCAAGTTTGCAGATGACACCAAGAGTGGGGGTGTAGTGGACAGCGAGGAAGACAATCAGCAGGATCTGGACCATCTGTAAAAATGGGATGAAAAATGGCAGATGGAATTTAATGCAGACAAGTGTGAGATGTTGCACTTTGGTAGGACCAAGCAGGGTAGGTCTTACACAGTCAATGGTAGGGCACTGAGGAGTATGGTAGAACAAAGGGATCTGGGAATACAGGTATATAATTTGTTGAAATTGGCATCACAGGTAGACAGGATCATAAAGAAAGCCTTTGGCACATTGACCTTCATAAATCAATGTATTGAGTAAAGATGAGATGTTGTTTTGAAGTTGTATAAGACATTGATGAGGCCTAATTTGAAGTATTGTGTAGAGTTTTGGTCACCGCCCAGCAGGAAAGATGTAAACAAGGTTGAAAGCGTTCAGAGAAAATTTATGTGGTTATTGTCAAGACTGGAGCATCTGAGTTGCAAGGAAAGATGAATAGGTTATGACTTTATTCCTTGTAACACAGGAGAATGAGGGGAGATTTAACAGAGGTGTAAAAAATTATGAGGGATATAGATAACGTAAATGAAAGCAAGTTTTTTCCACTGAGGTCGAGTGGGACTGCAACTAGAGGTCATGGGTTAAGGGTGAAAGTTGATAAGTTTAAGGGAACATGAGGGAAAACTTCTTCTCTAAGAGGGTTGAAAGAGTGTAGAAATAGCTGCCAGCCCAAGTGGTGCATGCAAGCTTGATTTCAACGTTTAAGAGTAGTTTGGATAGGTACATGGATGGTCAATGGGAGTAGGCAGTTTAAATAGTTTGGACTGGACTAGATGGGCTGAATGGCCTGTTTCTGTGCTGTTCTTGTCTATGACTGTATGACTGTATAAGAGAAAAATGGATAAGTTACCAGGAATGCAAAATTGTCATAAAGAGGACAAACTAGGGTTACTTTGGAAGAGAGGAGGCTGAGGACAGGCTTAATTCAAGTGTGTTATCTACTGAGGGACTTAGACAGAGTTTTTTTAGGGAAAATCTACTTATATTAGCAGAAGCATCAAAAATTAAGGGGCAAGGATTTAAAGTAGCTGGTAGCAAAAGTAAAGGGGAGAGGAGGAGAAAGACTTTCACCCAGAGCATAGAGGGGCAGAAGAAGAATCCATCATTACATGTTGATAATATTAGCAATGCATTTGAGGTGCTATGAGCTGTGGAGTTACAAACTTATTGCGTGAAGGCAGGATCAAGTTGGCAAACTATTTTTAACCGGGCAGAAACAATGGGGCAAGCAGTTTCCTTTTATGTCAAAAAATTCTGTCACTCTATGATTCTGTAGTCTTATTTTACAGCAAAAGAAACATCACTAGCCATTACACTGGTGATTTTATACAATTTCCCCACTATTCCACCCTCCCTCAGTGCATCTTTGAGTTAATTAACATGCACAAAAAGCAGGAAGAACCCTGCAGGTCAGGCAATATATATGAAAATGAATAAACAGTTGATGAAAATGACTGTGAAGCAAGGGGGAATACGCCAGAATAAAAAGGTGGGGGGAGGAGGAGGAGTAGTCAAGCTGGAAGGTGATAGGTAAATGTCAGATAGGTGGGAAAGGTCAAAGGCGGGAGAAGGAGGAATCCAAAAGGACAGGAGAATGGACCATTCAAGAAAGGGAACGAGAAGGGGAGCCAGGGGAAGTGATAGGTAGGGGAGAAGAGGTGAAAGGTCAGAGTGGGAAATAGAGGAGGGGGATGTGGGAGGAAAGAATATTCATGCCATCAGTCTGGAGGCTGCCCTGACAGAACATAAGGTGCTGCTCATCTTGGCACAGGACAGAGCCATGGACCAACACATCAGAATGGCAATGGGCATCAGAATTAAAATGTTTGGCTTTGGATTTGCCGCATCTGCAGACTTTCTCATGTTTCTGGTTAATTATTTTGGTTCGTGATTGTTCTTGCAGGAGCTAGCTGTTTGCTTTCTCAAACTGGCCATATGCTTGCCAGCAATCTCAGAGTTCAAAGTAAATTTATTATCAAAGTACATACAGTATATCTCACTATAAACAACCTGGAGATTTATTTTCTTGTGGACATTCACTGTAAGTACAAAGAAACACCATAGAATTAGTGAAAAATGCACAGAACAATATGGGCAAACAACCATGTGCTTGATGCAAGACATGATTCAGGGTCAGTGGTGAGATAGGCCAAGCAACAGGGACTTTAGTACAGCTTTGGCACATGGCCCATACTTACTCAGTGCTGCTTTGAAGTAGCAGGCTTGATTATAAACTATAATTTATACAACAACCTCAAAATTAAGTAAAACAAAAGAACTCTTTGACCCCATAGAATGCTGTGATATCAGTTGGCAATCATTTCATAATATCCCACACTGCCCAGTCCCAGCACACAACTCAGTCTCTGAGTGCAACTGCTCTCAGTGAATTAAACAGATAATCCTGGAAGTACTTAGCAGTCAGGCAAAGTTAATGACCTTTCATTGGAATTGGAGAAAGTCATAGAGAGAATACATTTCAAGATTCAGGAATAGGGAAGAGAAGGAGAAAACACAGGGGCAGTTCTATAATCGAGAAGAGCAGGAATTTTTAAATGGCAGAAGCAGAAGCTAGAAAGTGAGTGATGAAGCGATCGAGAAGCAGAGGTAAGGTGGGAGTGATTGCTTTAGATATCAAGGCAGCATTTTACTGTGTGTGACATCAAGGAATGGGTGTACGACTGGTGTCAATATGCATCAAATGTAGAACATTCCAATAACTGGAATCACATTTTCCACAAAGGAAATTGTTGTGGTCATTTGAAGTTCTAGCCCCTGCACATCCCCACAAGATTTCCATAGGAATTCCCCTGCCCAATAAACTGCAGCTTTTTCATTAACCATATTCCTTATGTCATAAGGTTCGAAGTGTGTACATTCACTAATAGTTATACAATATTTAATTCCCAGCAAATGAACCAGCTTATGCTTGGATGTAACAAGATCTAGACTGCATACGGGCGTGGGGTCATAATGGGTAGTAAAATACACACCACATATTTAGTAAGCAATGCCCATGTTAGAAAGGAGAGAATCTCACTATCTACCCTTTCCAATCAATAACGTTACCATCACCGAACTCCCACAAGCAACATTCAAGAAGTTTCCACTGACCAGAAATTCAAATGGTTCAACTATTGTTTATCTGTGGCTTTAAGAGCAAGGCAGAGGCTGTGTGTTATTATATGGAGTATAATTCACCTCCTGACATACAGAAGACATTCCACAATCTACAAGGTCCAAAACCCTTCACATGCCTGGGTGCTGCGCTAACAACTCTCAAGAATCTTGAAACCTAAAAAGAACAGCCCATGTGTTGCCACTCCTTTCACCATTCTAATCATTCATTCCTTCCACCAAAAACATACTATGGCTGGAGTGTGTACAAACACTTGAAAATGTTTCAGTCACTAACACATACTTAGTTTCAGACTAAAGAGGTGAGGCTTTCCAGTGCAAGGTGATATGTCCACCAAGTACTCCACCTTGCTTCATTTCTACCACAATCAAATAGCTTCAGGAATTGGAAGTATGTTATTGCTCCCTTGCAACATTGGGTCTAAAATTTGGAACTCCCTCCCCAACAGCATTGTGAGAGTATCTCCTCTAGAAGGACCTCAGTCTTTTCTGAAGGTATCTGAGCACCATGTTCTCAATAGCTACTGGGATGAAAAATGCTGGAATGCCTTTGAAGTCTAGATCCCAATCTACACAATGATTGAAAAGGAATGGTTAAGCTGGAAGAAGTGCAATTGGGTAAGATAAATTATCTGAAGCTCTGTGAAGAACAAACAACTACTAATATGAGAAACAAGTCATTGGGAATACCATTATCTTTAAATGTTGAACTTGATGTTGAATTCAGAAGATTGGAAAGTGCCATTCAGGAAATGAGGTGCTGTTCCTTGAACATACATAGTGCTTTGTTAGAACAATGCAGGAGGCAGAATGTAAGTGAGACAGGGATTTAAGATAACATAGAGCACAACACAGAAACAGGCCATGATGTTGTCCTGAACTAATTAAGCTCATGAAACATTAAGCTAATTCATTCTGCCTGCACTTGGCCCATCAGAGCCAGAATCGGGTTTAATATCACTGACATACTGCTGTATGTTGTGAAAAAAATTGTTGTTTTGCACAGCTGTACAGTACAATACATAAAAAGCTATATGTTATACAGTAAGTAGAGCAAAAAGAGAGCAAAAATATTGAGGTGGTGTTCATGGGTTGGTTCATTATCCATTCAGAATGATGGCAGAGGGGAAGAAGCCGTTCCTAAAAGTAAGTGTGTGTGTGTGTGTGTGTGTGTGTGTGTGTGTGTGTGTGTGTGTGTGTGTGTGTGTGTGTGTGTGTGTGTGTGTGTGTGTGTGTGTGTGTGTGTGTGTGGTGTGTGTGTGTGTGTGTGTGTGTGTGTGTGTGTGTCTGCGCGCGCACACATCTTCAGGCTTCTGTATCTAATCCCTAATAGTAGCAATGAGAAGAGGGCATGCCTTGAGTGATAAAAGTCCTGAATAATGAAAGTTGCCCTTTTGAGACATCGCTTTTTGAAGATGTCCTCAAGCTAGGGAGGCTAGTGCCCATGATGGAGAATGGCTGAGTTTGCAACTTACTGCAGTTAATTCCAATCCCTCCCTACTAGATGATGATGTATGCTAAATCTCTATTTCATTTGTAAGCACATGTAAAGGGAAGAGAAGAAGTAAAAGGGTAGGGGAGGCAGTTGAAGAAGGAAGTGTTGTGGGAAGGGTGGTGGTATTGCTTAAGAAGCAACATGAACCAGATCTTTCCACAGGGAACTAGTCCTTCAGAATTCTGAAAGGGGAGGGAATCAGAAGCTGCAGCTAGTGTTGAATATTGGGAACAATGTTCAAGGTTCAAAGTTCAAAGTAAACTTGTTATTAAAGTATGCATATGTCACATATAGTACCCTGAGATTCATTTTCTCATGGGCATTCACAGTAGAACAAAGAAATTCAACAGAATAATGAAAAACTACATTCAAACAAAGACTCACAAACAATATTTGTTGATTATGGACACCAATGGGATTGACAATGAGAATGAAAGGAACATTATTCTGATTCTGGGTGGGAAGGGAAGTGAAGGGAACTGAAGTGTAGGAGACAGAATGGACATGGCTCAGAGTCCTGTCAACTGTAGTGGAGGGGGACCGCAGCAAAAAAAGAAAAGGGTACATATCAGAAGGATTAGAAAAATGGTGGGATATCAGACCAGAGAAATCCAAGTTAAATTCATATAGTACATAAAGTAGGAGGAAATGCCAGTTGTGGGAATCTGCAGGCTTGTAGAGAGCATTGGTCACTACCCTAATTCCTGGCATCAAGAAAGAGAAGCTGAGGGAGGGAATAATCAGAGATGGATCATTTAAAGGTTAGAGCATGGTAGAAATTGGCAGTGAAGGTGATGAAACTTTGCTTTTGCTTCTCAGTGAAATTCACCTGAAGTTTGGCTTCAACATAAGCAACTGGATTTTGCTTAGTCAGGACTTCAGACAGTCATCAGCACATGGAGTTAGTTTAAAATAAAAATACTCAAGGAAACAGAATAAGGAAATTAGCATTTCATCCTTTACACTTGAAAACAACCCAGACTGTGAGCAGAAATCCAAAGAAAACTCCATGAGAAAGACAACTGAATTGTACGTCTAAGTATTGTAGGTATAACAGTTCCTTCATATTAAAATTACTGGAGGAAGTATCTTAATAGGTGGGTTCTCTTGAGCGTACATTGTATTTAGTCTGATACAAGCTGATAGACTACTGATTTCTCCAAGATTAGAGATCCTTTTTGGTTCCTGTTGGGTGTGAAATTATTTACAACATCAGTGGAGAAGCTTAATTATACTGTTTTCCTATCATGTTGTCTTTAACTAATGGCAATGTGTGAATTGAAAAAAAATACATCAATGGTTCTACCTGCTGGATAATTTATCTTCATTTCATTAGAGAAAACTGATATTTTTTCATACATTTTAGAAGAGAGAGTTAAGTTATTTTGAAACCTGCAGAGACCTCATGAAGCTCAAAGGGTTCAGTCTTATTATATCAACTGGCAGCACCCGTACTGAGAGCTTTTATGCATATTCTTACAGATTAGGAGCTAGTGGCAAATGGGGTTTGTGCCAATGATGTCAATGGCTGCCCAAGTCCAGTGAAGTGTAAGACGTGCAGACACTGCTGGAGTTCACTGCACTTGCCTTTCTCCGCTCACTTCAAGAATCCAGTACTTCCTTATAACAGCTCTTTCAGAATAACCTGATCCTATAAAAACCTGCTGTTGCCATAGAAATGGGTTTTGTGAGGTCTGTTGAAACTCTTGCCCTACTTTTCCAGTCTTTGTTGCATTTATTTTTCCACATTTTTGGCTGTATTTCTCCTTTGGTCCTGACAGCCTTCATTCTCTCCAAGTTTGTTATTTTTGGAAAGCGGTGTTCTTTCATCCCAGTCAGCTTGGCACCAACAATTAATTCAGTGCTCTTTAATTTCCTTTCTAACTACTGAAGATATTAATGGTGGGCTGGGGAGTGGGAATGTGACCTTAGACCATTTAAAATAAATTATATTGGCACACAGTCCCTCTTCAGGAATTTTGAAGAGGGAGTCAATGTGCTTTAAATATCCATTTAAAGTTATCAGACTTTGTATTTTGAAATGTATTGGATTACCTTAGTCAAAATTATTCATTAAATTAGCTCAGCATTTATGAGTCTAATACATGAAAAAAATGCAGTTACATTACTCATAGAATATTTAGCGAGTTATATTCAAATGAACATAGTGTTTGCATTGTGAATGCAGTAGAGTAAATGAGTGCTGAATTACATTGTACCAAAATCTGGTTCTGCTAAAATCAATGGCAGCAAATTTTAGAGGTAGAATCTTTATTTTTGTCCTTCCTTTCAATGCAAAGGGGATCATGATGCTATTGACTATAATGGTTTTGAGTTGTCTGATAAATGTTGGCATCTAATGTTGCAGGATTTACCATGTTTTCACCTCTTTTCTGCTGTTTTACACTGCTCATGAATTGCAGCTTCAATGTAGTTAAGACATTGCCGTATAGATTAATCATTAGGAATATCCTCACAAGGTTCCAAGTTGAAAAGCTTCAAGAAGAACTTGAGGAGTCTTTGAAATATTTCTTCTTTTCTTCATTTAGAGTATGTGCCCTCTTTTCTGTCTCTCATCCAAAATCCTGGTGATGCGGTTTTTAATTCCATCAAAGGCCTCATCCGCAGAAAAGGGCTACTCAGAAAGCTGCCACTCTGAGAACATTAGCATTATCTCATCAAATTATCCTTAGACAGTCCAAGTGAAAATCACTGAGCTTTTTGTTTTGAGGTTTCATAGACAAGGGATTAACCACACAAGGGCTTTGATTACCTTCAATTTTGTTTGCTAAAGGATGTCTCTGTGCTTCCATAATTCCAAATGCCACAGAGGCTTAAATATTCCACTGATGATTTCATCATTAGTATGACCAATATACTGCCGTATTTCAGAGAGCAGGTCTTAAATTTAAATGAATGTGCAGAAGAACGAATATTTGATAATTGTCACTATTTAGTAGTTGAACAATTGACTGAGTGTAATCAAGTACATTCTTCATACCTGCAGTGATAAATGAAACTGTGTATGGCTGAAGGAGTCAATACTTTCGAAGTAGAAATAAATACATGGTAATATTTTGAAAAAGATCTCATGATATGCATGTTGTGTCATTTTTGGTTCCTAACACAACCTTCTAACTGCAGACTTACATATTTTAGAATGCAGTCTAATACAATTAATCATACTTTGAAGAATATATTTCCTGTAAAAACAAAGTACATTTTCAGTAACACATCTAGAACTAAACTCCCTGCTACTGGTCATTATCTTGTGTCTCATGCTCTCAAGCTTCTGACGAAGCCGGTTTTCCTCAAGTATGGATTATGCCTTCCTTTATAAATTTGATATGTGTTTATAGTTTTGTGCAAAACAAGTAAACTAAATTCCCCTTTATTCAAGATGTGGACATCAGTAACAATGACAGCATTATTTAATTATGTATTGTACAGTTGTTCATCCCTAATCGAACACAAGAACATAGTGGTGAACCTCTTTTGTGAAACATTGCTCTCCTTATGAAGAAGTTACTGTCACAGTGTTTTTGGAGAGAGTATAAGTCAGGAGAATGATAAAATACTTTCCATTTGCCTTAATGAATGCAGCTCTAACAACATAAAAAAAGCTCTAACTCTATCCAAGGTAAAACAGTCTGCTTGAATGGCATCTCATATGCCAACGTCCTCTGACTACAGACTGAATCAACTAGAAAATATGCTGGAGTAACTTGCCTTGGCTACTCTACAAGTACCTTCTTAATGCACGTGCACCGTGGAGAAAGATGAGAGCAATGGACATGAGAGCAAAGGATGACCATCATTTGCAATTCCACTTCCAACCTTGCCAACATTCCTGACTTGCAAATATGTCACCATTTCTTCATCATTGTTAAATCCAAGTTTATCCCTTTCCCTCCCTGAGCTGCTGATTTCCTCCAGCATTTTGTATGTGTTACTAAGCAAATCAAGATCAGTGTCCTCTCTGAATCAATCCTTTCTCTGATGAACTAATTATACTCAGTCAGCCACATGGGAGAAATATGCTATTAGTATGCCTGTTGCTTAAAAAAACACTTCATTCCTATTTCTATCTCAGTAAGAAATTAACAGGCAAAGGAAAAGATTAACGAATGTGAATAAAATAAACAGTTTTACCTCTGACTCCTGGGAATCTCTAGCTTAGGGCTGATGAAAATGAGGAAGGAGCTCCGATAGGATTGGAAACCTCAAGGCATCTCATCAAGAGCTCACAAAAACCCTGTGTCCAATGGGAAAAGAATGAATGACTTCACAAACTACCTTATAGTACATCATATCCATTGAAATGTAAATGTGAAAGGTGTCAAAATGTACATTGCAAGCTTTTTATATTCCTTGTTTGAGGCTATTTGATTTCAAACAACTGCCAAATTATGTTTTAGATGAATGCTAACTGATTTAGGGCAAATTATTATAACATTTTAATTTTTTACTAGATGCCAGGATAGTACTTTCATCTTCAGATGTTGAGTGTCTTTTTCTAAATGCATGTATTGGACAATGATCAAGTCTCCTTGTATCCTGTTTGCAGTGAAACTACATTATTGTGAATGGAAGACAGAGCTAGAGTTATTTAGTGAATGGGCTTGCACAGGCTTCACTATACTTTTCCAGCAGTGAAGTATTGCACAAACCCTTCACTAATCTTTCAATTTGTTTCAAAGTTGCTTTAGTCAAAAGATCAGTTTGGAAATGATGAGTTGTTGACAGTTTTTATAGGATATGATTCTCTTTATGCCTTTTATTGTACTATTTCTGATTTAGAAAACAGAAAGAGAAGGAGAAAAGAGAGATTGCTCCTCATGCATTTGATTTAATATTGTGCAGATAGGAAGACAGAACGACCCTGATGTTAACCATGAAATCTACAGCTATTTTGTTACCATTTTTAGGGTTTTGCCTCACCATATTCCAATTGGGACTACTGCATTTTATATCTTCCTAATAGTGCAAGCACCTGTGAGGTAGGCCTTGATCAGCCCAATTGGCCTCGGTATTTACCCAATGTCCTTGGTAGATTTGTCACTTACATTATAGTGACAGATTATTTTGGGAGACAAGTATATCAGCACCTAGATTTCTCAATACTGCTTTCAACATTTATATACTGAAGGTCTAATTATTCTGGTTTATAATGGGATGTGCAGTATGCTTGGAATTGTCAGGTGTTTCAGCCCTTTATAGATAGTCTTGACTTTTCTTCTGAAGTAGCATCCATACTAAGATTTCTCATCCTTTGTGCATGCATATCCTTGTTAGTGAGAATTCTCCTGTAGTTTTTGTTTAATACACTGTATATGGAAACTGCTGACGTAAAAAAAATATTGGTAGAGTTTGAGAAAGATATAACAAAATGTGTAAAAATGTCACCTGGAACATTGCCCCAGAGAGAGAATGTTAAAAACATAGCATGTTGGATTTTAACAATGGAAAAATTCATTTTAGAACCGTCAGCACTTGAAAAGTTCAAAGTAAGTTTATTATCAAAGTATGAATACGTTACCAAAATCACCTTGATACCCATTTTCTTGCAGGCAATTACAGGAAAAAAGGCAAAGATTGCAAAACAACAATGTGTAAAATAGACAAACTCCACAAATAAAAAATAATGTTGAAAATCTGAGTTTTAAAGAGTCCTTGAAAGTGAGTCTGCATGTTGTAAATCAGTTTATAGTAGTGTTGAATGAAATCATCCATCTTGTATATTATAGGATGATAACTGTTTCTGAATCTTTATTACAGGTGCTCTTATTACACCTGTGGTAACATAGGAACAGTTACAGGCATTTTTGCTGCAGTGTTCAGTTGCTGTTCATTTAGATCATAGGTGATCTGAGTTATAGTCTATCCAGAAGAGTAAAAGTTAATACCTGTGCCAAACATAGCTATCAATCCAAATGTTAAAATGTTCACTTTCTAGCATCAGTAGCTCTTTGGAGAGAAAGCTGCTGATTGCTATTAATTTTAGTATGAAGGACTACTTTCTCATAACAACCCTTAGCGCAAAGTTCTAATTTTAAGACAATACATCCCTGTTTTGGAACACCAGAGGAAATGGTTACCCTTTACAAGCTGCTTTGATCATTCTAAATGGCTCATTTAGATCATCTTTTTGCTCAGAGGAATACAAGTCTTATCCATGTGATCGGTGCATGTAATTTAATACTTTTAACTTCTAGTGAACCTCTGATGATGTTCTGGCAAACACGAGTGGAATCTCCTTATGGACCAATATATCATTCCTGGGATCTGCTAGTTTGACTGATTCACGTTGTTTAATTGGAGCTTTGTATGTCTTTTCCATAGCTTCCACCAATTTGTACTCTAGTTTCTTGTGTATACAGACATCAGTTTGTTAGCTTTATGTGCCATTTTTGTACTGGTCCCTTGAAATTTAGTGATTTTAGTACTTGGATCTCCTAAGTCACTGCATTCTTCTACAATTCCAAAAAAAGATCTAGCTTTAGTTGAAATAAACACATACTTACTTCAATACAAGAGATTCTGCAACATCTAGGGAGGGGAATAAACAGCTGACATTTTGAGATGTGATCATTTTATTACTTCTTCATGTTGACCTTCATGTGGCATAGTTTAGACTATACACTTAATTTAACTGTGCTGCTTTGCATTCTTCTGCGCTCTGCCATCTTAGAGTTGATAACTGTGGCATTATGACTAATTGAAGACAAATACTGTAATAAAAATAGTGACTCCAACAAGTAACATAAAAAGCACCATTCATCAATCAAACAGATTTACGTGTATAACCATGAACCTCTGGGCTAAGAACAAGTTCTTACTCAGATCTTTACTTATGTCCAAAATTTTCTCCTAATTCCATCTTCTGTCAACAATTTCTTACTTAAAGCATTGTCTAATAGCATCAGGAGGTATAGTCGAAATCAAGGTCAAGTTTATTGTCATAGGCACACGTACATGTATGAACAGGTGCAATGAAAAATTTGTCGCAGCATCTCAGGTACATCATATCATATAAGCAACATTCACAAGGAAAACATAAATTAAACAGAAATTATACATGTTTTACAATAAAACACAAAATGACCAAAAATACAAGGTCCATTATAGCACAAAGTGGTGAGAGTGTTCATAGTGTTGCTAAGCTGTAGTGATAATAGTTTTGGTGGTTGGTTCAAGAAACAAATGGTTGAAGATGTTCTTGAATCTGGTGGTGTGGGTCTTCGAGCTTTCTATCTCCTGCCTGATGGCAGCTGCAAAAAGATGTTATCAACCAAATGGTGGGGATCTTTGATAATAGATATTGACCTCACCACCTGTGATTCATCCAACAACTGTGGTGTTGTCCGTGAATTTGAAGATGGCTTTGTAACTGTGCTAAGTCACACAGTCCTGAATGTATAGAGAATAGAGCAGGGGGTTAAGCACACAGCCTTGAGGTGCACGTGTGTTGATGGTTAGCAAGGGGAAGTTGTTGTTACCTGTCCTTACTGATTGGAATTTGCAAATGAGGAAGTTGAATATCTAAATGCATGAGATTCTGCAGATGTTGGAAATCTAGAGTGGTAGACAGAAACTGCAGGAGCAACTCAGCAACTTGGGCAGTATCAGACCAAACCACTACAGATGAAGGGCCTCAGCCTGAAACATCAACTCTTTCTTCCTCTTCCTAGCTGCTGCCTGACTTGCTGAGTTCCTCCAGCATTTTGTGTGTGTAGGGCAAGTATCTAGTTGCAGATGGAAGTATAAAAACCATGGTGCTGAATCTTGATAATAAATTTGGAAGTGTAATTGCATTTATTTATTTAGTGATACAGCATGAAGTAAGCCCTTCTGGCCCTTCGAGCCAGGTTGCCCCAGTAACCGCACGACCCCAATTAATCCTAACCTAACCATGGGATAATTAACGATGACCAATTAGCCTACCAATTAGTATGGCTTTGGACTGTGGGAGGAAATCAGAGCACCCAGGGAAAACCCATACATTCCACAGGAAGGACATACAGAGACACATTACAGGGTAGTGCAATGCTCAATGCATATTGTACAACTACCTGCAATTTAATGAGACATACAAAGGCCAAAACAGGAAGATTTCTCTAACCCTGAGACTGCTTTCCTGTGAAGAAAAAAAAATTACCCCACAATAATTAAATTGCATCATTTTGATTTTGTCACTCGTGCTTCACAATAATAAACATGGATTGCTGAAAAACCAGCAGTTCATTTTCTTTTCACCCTAGCAATGATTTTATTTCCATTCAGTGCTTTGTCTGGAAATCCATCATCTCCTCCACCTGACTTAATGTGCTTCTTCTCCCAATGGAAGGATGCTCCAGACAAAGTCATATCCCTCCACCGTTCTTCCACCTGGCTCATCACATTGCCAAACTTCAACCACCTCTCCTCTTCTATGCATTGTTTCCTGGTAGCCATTTTCTCTCTCTCACACACACACACACAAATACATACACACTCACCCTCTCCTTCTCTTCATCCTTTCTTATGACTTTAATAAAGCAGATTTAACCAACTATCTATAATTAAATGACACCTGTCCAATGTCCCTAAAATCCACACCTAAATGTCCCTAAGATCCACATCTGTGCAATGGCTCCCAACAATAGGCAGAGTAACAGTCCCGGAGATCTGTAGAGGAGCAGCTTCAGCAAGATTCTACAAGCATATCCAAAATATGCCCAACAACATTCCAGTTTGTAAACTCATAGAAAAGCCTATTCCAAATTCCTGCCTCAAATTCTGAAAACTTTTCTACAACTTGAAAAACCTCGGCTCCTAAGAACACACTGAATGACGCCAACACACCCCCCCCACCCCCAACCCCCACCAGCAAAGATCTGATCGACGACCCCACTTTGCTCCTCCCAGGCTTTAATACAGCTACCAGAAAAAAACTGGACAGCTGCAAGTAGACATACCAAACAGTGCAAACACTACAGTTGTGGGCCCCAACCCAGGACATCCTCCACCTGGTCCAAACATGCCCCCTCAGCAAGATATAAGACAGCTTTGCCATGGTCCATCGATGCGGCCATGAGCAGGAGGAGTAGCTCGACAAAAAAATATTAGGACTGTGAAGAGATAAATACCTACCATACAAAACAACATTAAGTGACACAATATTATGAGTTACATCTAGTGGCTTTAGAGAATCACCTGCATGCATTTGATTATCAATAAGAATGATTTATTTAAAATAATGAAATTGGATTTTTCAAGTTCAAGTTCAAGTTTATTGTCTGACTGTACGTATATACAACCGAACTAAACAACTTTCCTCTGGACCACAGTGCATCCTACAAAACATGTATCACACACAGCACATAAAACAAAATATTACCACAAATAAGTTAATAAAATATAATTCAAAATGCATGTAGTGCACAGAACAATTAAACAGTAAATGGTAAACTAGTACTGAACTAGTTGCTGTTCTAGTGACAAGACCTCGATGGTGGCAGGGTATTCGTCAGTCTCACAGCCTGAGGGAAGAAGCTGCTGCCCAGTCTGGCAGTCCTAGTCCTGATGCTCCTTCCTGATGGTAGAGGGTCGAAGAGGTTGCGGGATGGGTGGTGGGGATCCTCAACAATGCTTTGGTGATCTTCATATACAACACACCTGGTAAATGTCACAAATAGGGGGGAATGGAGACCCTGGTGATTCTCTCAGCATTTGTTATTACCCTCAGTAGGGTCTTTGGTCTGATGTCTAGCAGCTTACATACTGTATTATGATGCAACCAGACAGGACACTCAATGGTGCTCCTGGAGAAAGTTGTTAGAATGAGGGCAGGGAGCAGTGCTGTGCCTTCTTGACTAATAGAGGAAGGGCCATGGGTCTAGGGCCAGCTAGTGGCGTAATGGCATCAGTGCCGGACTTCGGAGCGAATGCTCCCATGTTCGAATCCAGCCGGCTCCCTTGCACACTTTCCATTCCTGCTGGGTTGAGCGTTGAGCTAGCAACTCGGCCTCATAAAAACAAGAAAGCCTGCTAAAAAATCGCTGTCACGATGGCGTCCTGATGACTCCACTTGGAGTTAAGGGCTTTCTTCTTCTTCTTCCATGGGTCCAGGTTAGATTATTATGTCACGTTATGTGCACACCAAGGAACTTTGTGCTCTTCGCTCTCTCCAAGGCAGAGCTATTGATGTTCAATAGAGACCTGCGCCTTCCTGAAATCCACAATCATCTCTTTTGTATTGTCCACTTTGAGATTCAGCTTGTTGGTTTGACAAACCGCTCTACCTCCTCTCTGTATGCTGATTCATCATTGCAGTTGATAAAGCCTACCGCTGTTGTACCATCAACAAACTTAATGCTGTGGTTTCATTTGGATCTGGCATCGCAGTTGTGAGTCAGCAGCGTCAACCGCAACGGGTTAAGCACACAGCCCTGGTTGTGGGGTGTGGGTGGGGGGTGCACCAGTATTCAGCGTGATGGAGCTTGACAAGCTGCTGCCAACTCAGGCTGACCGTAGTTTTTCCATTAAGAAATCCAAGGTCCAGTTACAGAGAGTGGCGTTGAGTCGCAATGAGGACAGTTTATCTATCAGCTTCCGAGAGAGAATTATGTTCAATGCTGAGCTGAAGTCGCTGAACAGCATCCTGGCGTTTGAGGCATAATTTTCTAGGTGGGACAGGATGGAGTGGAAGCTCAAGGCTATGGCATCATCAGTGGATTGGTTTGAGTGGTAGGCAAATTGGAACAAGTCCAATTTTTATAATTACTTCTGCAATATGTCTTGGAAGAAAGAAAGCAAAATAGTACAACAATGCATTATTGAATCCATGTCGGTCCCAATTAATCTATAATACTCATATTTTTAGCAGAATCTGAAGAATTGTGATTGCCTTGGATCAAGAAACTGCTTGTTTTCAACTAAAAGACATGGGACACTGGAATAACAAAATGACCTCTGCAATAAACATATTCAAATATTGAAAACCTTTATTGGTGTAATATTAGATTGTCATTAATAAACTCATACAATTTTAATTTAAGAACATGGTTTATGTCTGTTCCTGCTTTTGCAATACTTAGCTAAGGGAAATCTAATACTGACTTCTATTCTTCCTGCTCCCTACCACCCATTGTTCATTCTATGGCTCAGGAAATTTTTTAGCTGCCAAAAGCTCTAATGTACTCAATCTTTACCAGTCCCTTGCATGTTCATAATTATAATATATTGGTCCAGCCATCTTAAAGCTTGCTGATAATTGCCTGATTGTAGCAGTAGGGAGACCATATTTCATAAGTAGCTACCATCCATTCAAGCAGTTAGATATTTCTTTAAGTGTAAGGGACAGTATGTTCTCTTCGTGACCATGTGGGTTTCCTCTCACATCCCAAGGACATACTGGTTGGTAGGTTAATTGGTCACATGGGTGTAACTGGGCCAGAAGGGCCTGTTATAGTGCAGTATTTTTGAATAAAATAAATGAAATAAAAATATGCAGCACTGAACATCCTCTATCAAGCATCTGATGTCTGACACTCCCATTTCCATTACAGAACAAGTAGCATGGCACAGTGGTATAGTTAGTTAAATTAATGCACTCGTGAGCAGAGTTCTGAACTAGTTTAGATTGCTTGATGTAAATACAAATTGCTTGAACTCCTAGTGTACCATTCCCTGTGAATGTTGGACACCCTGTGAACTTTGGAAGCATTAGGCAATTATCTGCAATTAACCTCAAAAACTGGATAAGTGGAATAAACAGCATAGTGATGGGATGTGAGTTACTGATGGCTGCTGTAAGTTTGATCATCTATGTGTCTTGTACACATGGCATTCATTGCATTATTAAAATGCAGTTTAGCAGATCCAGTGATAAATCAGCATTACATTAATTGCTGCATATTTCCAATAATTCCACAAGAAAGCAGCCTTCCGTATGTGTTTCATTGCAGCAAATGTTTCCATTGGTATTGGGCTCTCAAAATGGAAAGCTTCTCTTTAAAGGCACGCTGACGCTAAATATAACTGGGTGCATTATGCTGGATTACTCTTGTCTGTATGTTTCCCCTATTCCATAGAGAAGATCCATCAACAGATAAAATCTAGACCTTCAGCATATCTTTAAGTATGATCTTAAATTTTAAATATTTTGGAAATGTTTCAACTGACATTTGTCCATTACACTGAGTTTAATAATACATCCCTCTGAATTAATATTAATCAGGCCTGTTTCAAGTTATTAATCTCAAGAGAATGGGGGGGTTACTCATTCTACAATTCACAATTAAACATTGTTCATTTCTTCTGTCATCAACTGTTGATCAAGAGCAAATTTTATATGTTTGTATGAAGGTTTCATTGCATTAGGCAGAGAAAAATTTCAGACCTGATTACAGTATAACCAAAGTTCACAATTATAATGAAAAGATTTTGATGATGATTTAAGGTAATTTTTCTTCAAAAAACAATAAATATTTCTCCCTATTTGCCACTGTGTTAAAGTCAGTGACAATAAATCACCTACATCCCACAGGCATTTGGGTTTTAATGAACAACAATCAACACACTGACCTAGATTAATTGAATCCAATGAAAACTATAACTAATATAAATAATTTTAATCAAGTTTATCCCTGCACCAACAGGACATATTTCTGAAAGTTAATAAACTCTACCATAGCTCATCTGACACCCTCATTCCCAAACAAAAAGAATGTAAATACGTTTTTGACTTTATATTAGGTCTCAACCTGAAAATTCCAAAGGGTTTCAGGCAACTGTAGTGTCTTCCATCCATTTTAGTTCAAATTGCGAGGCTAAGGTTCAATATCCAACACATTTCCAGAGTTGAGTTTATTGTCAAAATTCCAGCTGGCTCTGGCTGCTCATGTAACCATTGGTGCTCTGCTGTCAGTTTGCTCCAGATCAATTTTGACAGATGGGTGTTGTACTCAGGTTGGACTTGGGCTGGTAAAGTATGCTGAGGAAAGGATGGGCTAACAATGGTGGTGGACTGAGATGAGGCGAGCTCACAACACATACAATTGTACAAGTCAGAAAAACAATTTCACTTCTCCCATCTCCTTATTGCTAAGGTAATGAGAAAATAATGAAAAATAGTATTTTCTTCTTTTAATTTTATGATGGCACATTCTAGTAGCAGCAAGTTCTAATGAATATTGCTCAATTTTGAAGAAGGTTTCATAAACAACAGCAATTAAGCACTTGTTGATGCAAGGGACAAATGTCAGTTTGAGGTAATTAACAGGAATGGCTGAGTATTTCCTGACACGAAGCAGAATCAAGTGTACTCCTGCAACTCATTGCATGTTAGAACTAATCCAGTAAACTGATACTATTACTTAAAGCCACATGCTTTACCATTTGTCTTAGTGGGCTTTACCCACTTACCTGGAGAATTGGTCTGGAAGACCTATTACTCCTAACAGTGAAGAACATGCAGATATTTAAGTGATATAATTACTGAAAGCATCCCAGAATAGAAGTTTCTCCCATTCATTCAAGAACAGCCACATTTGCTTAAGAGGGGGAAAAAGTATATTGACCAACTGGATTTTTCAAAGGTAGTATTTTATATAGAGGTTTGTTTTTTTTTCCTGTTTTTCTTTGATTTGTTTTAATGTTGAACAGTTGGAGATGCAAAGTAGAAGAAAACTCAGTCTCCTCCTGATGCTATTCTGTCCTTCACTCAAATATTAATCATAAATTCCTTCAAAATATGGAAGGACTAGAGAGGCAATGGACCAGATATTGCAGGAATTGCTGACAGTTCTACACATAACAAGTGTGAGGTGTTGCATTTCATGAGGATAAACCAGGATAGGACATACATGGTGAGCGAAAGGCCACTGAGGAGAACAGTAGAATGGAAGGATCTGGTAATACAGATCCATAATCCTCTGAAAGTGGTGTCACAGAGTCATAAAGAAAGGTTCTGGCATATTAGCCTTATAAATCAATGTATTGAGTACAGGTGTTATGTTAAAGTTGTATAAGACATTGGTGTGGTCCAATTTGGAGTATTGTGTGCATTTTAAGTCACCAACCTACAGGAAAGGTGTCAATAAAATTGAAAGTTTGTAGAGAAATTTTACAAGGATGTTACCAGGACTTGAGGATCTGTTATAAAGATAGGTTGAATAGGTTAGGACTTCAGAGTGCATAAAAGTGAGGGGAGACTTGATAGCGGTATACAAAATTATAAGGGGAATAGATGGGGTAAATGCAAGCAGCCTTTTCTCACTCAGCGAGAGTGAGACTAGAACTAGGAGTCATGAGCTAAGGGTGAAAGGTGAAATGTTTAAGGGAAACATGAGAGGCAACTTCTTCATTCAGAGGGTGGTAGGAGTGTGGAATGAGCTGGAAGAAAAAGTGGTGAATGCAGGTTTGATCTCAACATTTAAGAGAAATATGGATAGGCACCTAGATGGAAGTGGTATTGAGAACTATAGCTTGGGTGTAGGTCGATGGCACTAGGCAGATTAATAGTTTGGCATGGACTAGTCTAGCCAAAGGGCTGTTTCTGTGCTGTAATGTTCTATGACTCTATACTGGCAATACTTCTGCTCACAACTTCCTGCTGATCTGGGAGATCTGCACACTTCTGTGTAAATAATGCACACTTGAACATGGTGCTTTTGTTATAAGACAGTACCTCTTGTAGGACATGATGGCCTTGCATCTTATTGTCTGCCTGCATAGCAGCTGTAATTGAATGTGTGTTTTTCCCTTGTACTACTTCAATGTACCGATGTGATGAAATTATCTGTATGGATGACATCTAGAAACACTTTCACTGTACCTCAGTACATGCGTCATCAATAAGCCAATCCACAGAATAACAGAAAACACAGGGCTATTGATGGAATAGTTTAAAGAGAGCAGCAATTCTACAGATTAATTATCTGGAATTTCTATGTTTTGTCTAGCAATTTACTTAAAGAACATACACTAGGTTAAATTTATTCCATGATCTGCTCTTCCATTTTTTACAAAGTATGTGTCTAAGCCTGTACTTACTTCAGTTTAGAAGAACGAATGGGGACCTCATTGATACCTATCAAATATTGAATGGACTAGATAGAGTGGATGTAGAGAGGATGTTCCCTATAGTGGAGGAGTCTAGGACCAGAGGACACAGCTTCAGAATACAAGGACATCCTTTAGAACAGAGATAAAGAAAAATTTCTTTAGCCAGATGGTGGTGAATCTGTGGAATTCATTGTCACAGATGGTTGTGGAAACAATGTATACTTAAAGCAGTGGTTGATAGGCTCTTGATTAGTTAGGGTGTCAAAGGTTTTGTGGAGAAGGTGGAAGAAATGGGTTGAGAGGGATAATAAAGATGGCACTGACAACATATTGTGACACCTACAGGCAGTTTATAAAACTACTACTCTACTATACATACTTCTTCTGAACCACAATCTGCAGCCTGTAATTTCCTTTTAAGAAATGCACTTTTGAATCATCCAAATGAACC
This sequence comes from Hemitrygon akajei, assembly GCF_048418815.1. Lineage (NCBI taxonomy): Eukaryota > Metazoa > Chordata > Chondrichthyes > Myliobatiformes > Dasyatidae > Hemitrygon > Hemitrygon akajei. The sequence goes on along the minus strand of NC_133127.1, from coordinate 69,810,326 downwards.
AGCAATCTTACAATCTCCTGAAGGTTTTGTTGAACCTGACTGCCGAGAATTCAGGTACAGGCATTGCGGAGGTTGCCATTACTGGGGATACATGTTGCATCGTAGCCCAAAAGCATAAAACAAATCCGTGCTCAGCTCCATTACTCTGCGGGGATTAAAGTAATGAGCCCGATTAATACTTTGAGGACCTAAAGCAGAAAACAAACTAGTGTTCAATGGCCTCTGCCTGCATTTGCCCTCTCCCTCTCTTCTCATTCCTATCACTGGGTGGGAGGTGGAGGGGTCTTGGGTTCCATGCCACCACGACTTGCAGCCACTCGGCTCCTGGGCCTGGCTTCTCTTGCCTCAGCAGCCCGTGAACTCGGCAGTTCATGTGTTATGTGTTAATGTTAATTTACTTGTACTATTTATGCAATTTGTCCTCTTTTTGCACCATAAATGTTTGTTAGTCTTTGTTTTGTGCTGCTTTCCTTGGATTCTATTGTGTTTCTTTGTTTTGGCAGCCTACAAGAAGGTGAATCTCAAAGTTGCGTATGGTTTAAAAGGTTTTAAGGTGGTGCCACAGAGGGCAAGTGACAACTTATTGGCAGTTAACAGAACAAGAAATGCAACTAAATACTTTATTAATAACACTTTTTCTGTAAAGATATTATGGCAAATTATTACTGCAAGCAATGAATAGGTAAGTGATGGTGAGCATGCATTGAGGGTAGAAGCATGCAGATGCAGTTGAAGTCAAGACAAGGTTGAAGCATGTTCGAGGAGAAGTCAGAGTGAAGTCAAGGCATATTTCAGTGTGGAGAAAGATTGGAGTGTAGGAGAGGGAGATTTGGGGCCCATTCACCTAAACTGAGAGCAAGGTTGGATCAAATTAGGCAACAGACAGATTTGGAAAGGTCAGGTTGTGGTGAACTACATACACCTGTCTGGACATGCCCCCCCCCCCCCCCCGCTGACTGCTCCTGTGGCTCCTCCCACAGACCCCGGTATAAAGGCGATTGAGGCCTGAGCCCTGCCCTCAGTCTCCAGGATGTAGTATGGTGGTCAATTGCTGCTTGTTCTTTCTTCTAGTCAATAAAAGCCGATATCTCGCCTCACGTCTCAGAGAGTTATTGATGGTGCATCACAGGTACAGGCCAAAATGTGGTGGCAGGGTCCAAGCCCAAAGCATATCAATGCAACAGGGCCTGGGTTCTTGAGTAAGGAACAACCCGATGTTTGGATGATTTAAACACCGGAATAGATGGATTCAAAAGGCATGATTTTAGTGCCAAAGGTAAGGGTCGGGCTGGTTCTGTTCACTGGTCTGTGATGTTTACATCACTTTTAGCTGCATTGAGGTTGAGCCAGAGGCTGTGGGCCTGCTCTGGCTGCTTCAGGTTTCATGTCTGAGGACTCACCTAAATGCTATCTGATGACTTTTGTTGCTTGCACAACTTGATTCTTTTTCACTCTGCACATTGCGTGTTTGTTGGTCTTTTCTATAATGGGTTGTTTTGGGTTTCTTGTTTTGTGGCTGCCTGTAAGGAGACGTATCTCAATGTTGTCTAATATATACATACTTTGATAATGAGTGTTCTTTTTTGTATATACTTAGATAACTTTAATTCATGCATGATGGAATGGCAGTGCAGACTTGATGGACTGAATGGCCTAATTTAGCTTCTATGTCTTATGGTCCTAGTGTCAATAATATTAGAACTTTTAATATTATTTGAGATTACTTAATAACACAAATGGTTTTTGGTTATTTAAATATTTGTTTCAAATTAATAATAATTGGATTGATTTTTAATTTTTAATGCTTTTAAAAGATTCAGAAAACATTTATGCATTTTGAACATTTTGACAGCCAGCTAAGTGAAAGGATACAGGTGAGACAAGTATCCAAGATTTTCCTCACCTCCATAGGAAATGCTTATTTTGAGTTGACTGCATAATGGCATTTCCAAAGGAAATTTGTTTAACAGTGCCTAGTTACACCAATGAACTTAGAGACAGTGCTTGTTGCAATTTCTTACTAAGGTTACTGCACAACTAGGCCAACCAGGAGCCTGGCTAAATTGCTATCAACTGCAAATTCTCATGCAATAAAACTGAAATCTGCTCATTTTATAGAAAATAATCAATGCTGTAAGTACTAATTTGTCTTCAAGGATTTAGTAATGAAAACTTATAAATCTCACTATGATTTCATGCATTTTCATTAAAACCACTTTGATGACTGCTAAAAGGACCAGTGCCAAAATGAGTTTGGAGTACCTTTACAAAGCTGAGTTTTCTTTGCTGACACTAAGCAGCATGCCTGTTGATGTACTGTAACCATTAAGATTAATGATGGAAAACAGCTTTTGATTCTGTAGACAGTTCCTCAAATGGTACATGTTGTGCATCACTGCGGCAAATTTGTACATCCGGTTGTTAATATTATGGTTATTTAGAGCAAATACACCATATTATTGCCTATTGCCAATATACTGATGGTCAACTGGATGGAATGATATGTCGATATAATTTTTTCACTGGTACTTATCGTCCAGTTTATGTGTCTTGTCAGTTCCTGACAGTAAACTTGGAAATGCCAGTTGTAGATTATTTTGACACAAACAACCCCAAATTATCTCCACCAATAAAGCACTGAATATTATTTTCCAAATTTGCTTAACAATAAAAGAGGCTCTTCCTTTAATGAGGCAAAAATAAATTCTAAAGCTTAGGATTTTGGGATTGCTGTTGCTTTGCATGATGCAATAAATGGAACCATCTAGTTGGTTATTAAGGGCAGAGATGATATATTGTGATAAGAAAGCCTAGCTTGGTTGAAAAGCTGATTATTATTTGATATGCAAGATGCCTGCACTTGATCTGAGAGTTGAGATTTTTGAAGTTAACATTAACTACCTCTAATGTTGATCTAACTGGTGCAAATTAGATTAAGAATTACCAGATGGTCTTCAATGTCATGGCCACAGAAACAGACAGAGATGCAAGATGTGAATGTTAATTCCCAGAAGAAATAAGATCCAACTGTTGTCAATAACACTAGATAATCTCTTATTATTGAGCCTGGTGATATGGTTGCCTAGCAACCAAGTGATACAAGAACTAACTCCAATATGAGAGGAGCAAAGTAGCTTTGTTATGTTTTATTGTTCCTGAAGCAGAACATGAAGATACCAGGAGGACTAGTCCTCAAGAACTTTTTTTGATGGGATATGTCCACATTTTAGGTACTAAATGCCTAAAAATACCTAATCGATGATTTGATCATCAAACCTCTGATTTCAATCTGCATTGTAAATCGTGTACTTTTGCTGAAAGACTTGTGAACAGGATATGAAATATACACCTCTTTATTAAACAATCAGGACACCCAGTCCTCAGCAATCTGTGTTGGATGTGCAGATCAATCAAGAGTTGAGACAATCCAATTAATCAGTCTCACTATCTTCAATCAGCTATCAAACTCAAAATAATCTTTAATTACTTTGCAGCTTGTCTATGTTTGCTTGCCTCAGTCATACAAGAGAAGAAATGATCATATTAATTGAGAAAATGCAGTATAAATCATATGACATAGGAGCAGGATTAGGCCATTCACCCCTTCCAATCTGCTCCGCCATTCCATCATGGCTGATCCCGGATCCCACTCACCCCCATGCACCTGCCTTCTCACAATATCCTTTGATGCCCTGACTGTTCAGGGAATGATCAACTTCCGTCTTAAATATACTCACGGAGTTGGTCCCCACCGCAGTCTGTGGCAGAGCATTCTACAAGTTTACTACCCTCTGGCTAAAAAAAATCTTCCTTACCTCTGTTCTAAGAGGTTGCCCCTCAGTTTTGAGGCTGTGCTCTCTAGTTCTGGATACCCGCACCATTGGAAACATCCTCTCCTCATCCACCCTATCCCATCCTTTCAACATTTGGTAGGTTTCAATTAGATTCCCCCACGTTCTTCTAAATTCCAGTGAGTACAGGCCCAAAGCTGCCAAACACTCCTCATATGTTAAACCCTTCATTCTTGGAATCATTCTCATGAACCTCCTTAGGACTCTCCAATGGCAACACATCCTTTCTGAGATATCAATAGGTCCAATTGGTACATTTAATGTCAGAAATGTATACAATATACATCCTGAAATTCTTTTTCTTTGCAAATATCCATGAAAACAGGATTGTGACAAAGAATGAATGATGGTTAAACATTAGAATCCCAAGGCACCCCCCACTAGCTCCCCCCTCCCACGCACAAGTAGTAGCAAGACAATGATCCTCCCCTACCCCCAACAGCAGAAAGCATCGGTGTGCTCCACCGAGCACTCAAGCCTGCAGCAAGCATCAGCAAAGACACAGACTTGCAGTACCCCAAAGACTACTCGTTCACCCAGTAATTCGACATACCACAGGTTCTCTCTCTCCCTAATATGGGGAAAAAGAGGGTCCCTGTTTCACAGCGGGAGAGAAGACATAACAAATAACTCGCTGATTTACGATGTTAAAAGTCTGTTGTGTCACCTTTTTTAATGTCTGAGCCCAGAGATTTGGCCCCAGAAAGGCGCAGATCTCTGGACACACAACCCATGGTTAACCCGCTGCTCCCGATATTCCGTGTTCTCCTGTGACACCTCAGTCATGGACACCAGCCTAGAAAAAATCCAGCACCCTGAAGACGTGTTAGTTTTCCAGGCTGTGTCCTTGGGCTATCAAAAAGTGGCCGGTCGTGAGGTCCTGAGTGTGGGCCCCATTCCCACAAAGAACAAAGTCAGACTATAATTCCAGGTAAGGGTCTTCAAAAGAACCTTGAAAAGGAAAATAAGAGATATCAAAGATAAAAATAAAGCTGTTTCCGAAGATGTAATCAAAGGAGTCATCCTTTAGCACCATCATAACTTCGCTCCACCTCTCCGAATGTATAGGGCCCAAAAACTGTTGACAATACTCTAAGTGCAGCCTAACTAGTATCTTATAAATGCTCCGCATTATCTCCTTGCTTTTATATTCTATTCCTATTGAAATAAATGCCAACATTGCATCTGCCTTCTTTACCACAGACTCAACATGTAACATGAGGTCTCCTAAGTCCCTCTAATGTTTGAAACTTCTCCTCATTTAGATAGTAGTCAGCACACTTGTTCCTTTTACCAAATGCATTATCATACATTTCCTAAGACTAAATTCCATCTGCCACTTTTTTGTCTAAATCCTGCTGCAATCTCATTGCTTCCTCAGCACTACCTACCCTTTCACCCATCTTCCTATCATCCACAAACTTTGCCACAAATCCATCAATTCCATTATCTAAATCATTGACAAACAATGTGAAAAGCAGCGGTCCCAATACTGACCCCTGAAGAACACCACTAGTCACCGGCAGCCAACCAGAAAAGGCCCCTTTTATTCCCTGTCGCGGCCTCCTGCCTGTCAGCCATTCTGCTATCCATTCCAGTATCTTCCCTGTAATGACATAGGATTTTATCTTATTAAGCAGTTTCATGAGTGGAACCTTATCAAATGCCTTCTGAAAATCCAAGTAAATGACATCCACTGCCTCTCCTTTGTCCACCCTGCTTGTTATTTCCTTGAAGAACTCTAACCAATTTGTCAGGCAAGATTTCTCTTCACAGAAACTATGCTGACTTTGACTTATTTTATCATTAGTCTTCAAGTACCTCGAAATCTCATCCTTAATACTAGACTCTAACACTTTCCCAACCATTGAGGTTAGGCTAACTGGTCAACAATTTCCTTTCTTTTGCTTTCCTCCGTTCTTAAAGAGTGGAGTGACACTTGCAATTTTCTGGTCCTCTAGGACCATGCCAGAATCAAGTGATTCTTGAAAGATCATGGCCAATGCATCCATTATCTCTTCAGCAACCTCTCTCAGGACTCTGGAATGGAGTCTATCTGGTCCAGATGACTTATCCACCTTAATATCTTTGAGTTTGCCAGCACATTTTCCTTTGTAATAGCAATGGCGCATACTCCTGCTCCCTAACACTCATGGATCACTGGCACACTGCTAGTGTCTTCCACAATGAACACAGATGCAAAGTAAGTACCCATTAAGTTCATCTGCCATTTCTTTATCCCCATTACTACATCACCAGCATCATTTTCCAGTGGTCCAATATCCACTCTCACCTCCATTTTACTCTTTATATAACTGAAAAAACTTTTGGTATCCCACTTTATATTATTGGCTAGTCTGCCCTCATACTTCATCTTATTCCTTCTTATTGCTTTTTAGTAGACTTTTGTCGGAATTTAAAACTTCCCAATCATCCAACTTCCTACTCACTTTTGCTACCTTATATGTCCTTTCATTGGCTTTTATGCAGTTCTTAACTGCCTTTATCAGCCACAGTTGCGTACCCCTGCCATTTGAGAACTTCTCCCACTGTGAGATATATCTATTCTGTGCCTTGTGAGCTATTCCCAGAAACTTCAGTCATCTCTACTCTGCCATCATCCCTGCCAGTATCCTCCTCCAATCCACTTGGACAAGCTCCTCTCTCATGCCTCTGTAATTCCCTTTATTCCATTGTGATACTGATACATGTGCGTCATGCTTTTCCTTCTCAAATTGTAGTATGAATTCAATCATATTATGATATGGGAAGGAAAATGGCATTAACAATTGGAAAAGTATCCAGGTAAATAAAGAACAATAAGGAGTCTGCCTAAGATTCACCTTCAAATTATTTTCTTTAAGTAGTACAAAAAAAATCAAATTAGGCGTTCAAGGTTAAAAGTCTAATTTCACTGTGAGACAGAGTATTGGAATTCAAGGTTACAATCAAAACTTGGAAATTGGTTATTGGAGAAGGCAACACCTGGCTGTGAATCTAAAGTGGAAAAAATAGACTTACAACCTACCATTAAGAAAAGCAATAAATTTAGGAAAATAACTCTGGAGGAAGTTGGCAATTATTCCAGACATCAGCAAAGGAATTTAAAAGACGAGTGTATACCTATTTTGGTCAGTGTTAAACTTAGAGAAGTAAGAGAAAAGGAAGAATCAGGACGGATGCCAAAAGAGAGTTCCTTTCCAATGCTGTTCCTCTTCCTGTAAATCAAGCATATGTTAAAGTAAAGAGGGCAAAAGGAATTCATGACTTCAATATGTTAATCTAAGATGAGCACAGACAAGATGAGACTAGGAGGAATCTAAAAAAGAGTGAAGTTCAGCTGAAGAGAATGTGCCTGAGAAGACAGTTGATCTAAATCGTCCAGCTACTGAGATCGAATCAGAATCAAGTTTAATACTGCCAGCGTATGTTGTGAAATTTATTGACTTTGTGGCAGCAGTGCAATGCAATACTCCTGATCTTTGCAAGCAAAGAACCAGCCATCACATCACATCGCAATGCGAAACATAATAATAGAGAAAAAAACTGTGAATTACAGTAAGCATATACATATTTAATAGTTAAATTAAACAAGTAGTTCAAAAGTAGAAAACAAAAAGTAGTCAGGTAGTGTTCATGGGTTCAAAGTTCATTTAGAAATTGGATGGCAGAGGGGAAGGAGTTGTTTCTGAATTGTTGAATGTGTGCCTTCACGCTTCTGTACCTCCTTCCTGATTGTAGTAATGATATATGGATTTGTGGAGAGAATAAATTTGTTGAAATGGTTGGAATAGTTTAATTTTATAGGATATCCAGGGATAACAAAATAGGAAATCAGAGCCAAACCGACTTATTGAAAAAACATCGTATTCTCAGAAACTGTAGGGACATCTTTTGTTGCAATAACATCTGACAGTAGTCAGAAGGTGCTTTAAAACTTCTCCTCATTTTGCACCAAATATAATTGGATTCTGAGTTTTTAAAAATCTGAACAATCACCAATGGATATGAACTAACCACTCTGGCTTTTCAATGACAAACATCAAGGTGTGTCGAGATTACAAATTCAGCATAAGTCCAATCATTTAGTAGGTTGTTGTGACTACTATTATTTGTTTCCTGTGAATGAGGATTCCATCCACCAATAGAATTCTACTAATTCAGACTTTGATTTTAAGACTCCCAAATGATGTAACACATACAATAGAATAGATCATATACTATTTAATTTGGTACACACACTTATAACTCTTGTTTTTTGTACATAATGCTGAGTGCCAAAATTCTGTAACTAAAGCCTTCTCATTACTAAGGTCTAATCACTCCATCTCGAGAAAAGTTGCTTTGTAAAGTATGATTATTAAAATTTTTGTGGCTGTAACAAATAACTTATATATAATGATAAAATGATTCAGTTCAAAACCATGCATTACTCTGATATGTAGGAGCCACAATAGAAAGAAGTTCAGTTCAGCTCTGCATATTCTAGGGCAAATTGCAAGCACTACATTCAATGTAAATGAAAATCTGTTGTGGTCTAGGAAATGTGAGAGGCAAAGTCAGTGATGTAATCGTATTATCCAAGCCAACATAGCAATTATCTAGCAACTTAGAAATATTTTTATAGACACTGGTTTTGGTGTCAAATTTTCAGTGTAGAACGCAGACTTCAATTTCCCTATCCTTGATTTGTTTTATCCAAATTATATTCACTATATAACTTTCCCACTGGCTATATGTTTTATGATTTATATAATATAAACATTTATAATGACTTAATATACTGTGTAAATATTGCAACATTATTGCTCAGAATATAAACCAATAGATTGAGAGGTTAATGGTGATACAGTATATTATACATTGAATGCCAAGAGATATGATTTTACTGTCTGCAAGATTGCAGAGAGATGTTCTCCACTGAACTAAGCATAGATCAAATGCTACTGACAATGGAACATGAAGTCTCTATTCTCATTTCTCAGAATGTCATTTTATCCACTGAGGTGAGATGAAGGACATCCCACTAAGGCAGTTTTTCCCTACCTTATTTATGCCATGGACCAATACCATTAAGCAAGGGTTCTGTGGATCCCAGGTTGGGAACCCCTACACTAAGGTATAATGGGTTGTTAATGGAATGAACACAAAAGAAACGGCATTGTTGCATTACTAATAAAATAATTAGGCAGGTAGTCTTTTGCAAGATATTTCCTTTCTGTTTGCACCTCAATTTATTTCAAATATGTTGGCTTGCATGCTTTGCAGTTCTATTGAATCCAAGTATCCACCTGTTTCTTGTCTTTGGAGTCAATTGCTATGGGCCATCAAGCAACCTTTCTTGAATGCTATCTCACCTATGGCTGGATCTGTCCATGTATATTGATGTGAGCGGTGTGAAAGGTTTTGGACTGGTTGAGGGTGATGGGGCTAGGCGGGTTAATAGCTTGGCACAGACTAGTTTGGTCTGAAGGGGTACTTCTGTACCTCAGTGTTCTATGACTCTATGATGTTAGATTCACCTGCCTATAGTTTTCTGGGTTCATTTCACTATCACTTTTGAACAATAGTGGCATATTAGCCACTCTTTAATCCTCCTTAATCTCACCTGTGGTCAGGATGAAGCAAAACTCTCGGCATGAGCCTCCTTAATTACTTCCCTAGCTCCTCACAAGGTCCAAGAATGCACCAGGTCAGGCCCTAGCAATTTATCCACTCCAATGCACTTAATAGCCTTCAACATCTCCTCATTCATATATGGTCCAAGATGACACCACTCATTTTCTTGATTTTCTTAACTTCCATTGTTTTCTCCACTGTCACTCTAAAGAAAAACATTCATTAAAAATCTCTCTCCATTTCCTTTGATTCCACATAAAGACAGCCTTGCTGATCTTTAAAGAGACCTATTCTGTCCCTAGACGCCCTTTTCACTTTTAATATACATATGGAATCTCTTGGGATTTTGTCTCATCTTGCTTGCAGATCCTCCTCAAATCCATTTTTAGCCCTCCTCTCTCAAGTGCTCTCCTACACATCTTGTAGTCATCAAAAGATTCACTAGTTCCCCAACTGCTTAAATACGGTGTATGCCTCCCTCTTTTTCTTCCATATCTCTCATCAAGCAAGGTTCCAGAAACCTACTGGCTTTGCCCTTCACCCTTCACCCTAATGAGAACATGCAGGCCCATGAACTCTTGACATGTAGGCCTTGAACTCATGACAGGAATTGTCGACATTACAATGTTTCTCAAGTGATGTAGAAATTTAGTTAACATTATAAACATTTATGAAAAGGATAGTTACATTTCATGCTACAAATGAAGAAAGCAATAATAAATTTGTACGTGTTTCAGCTGATGTAGATGATAACTAATTCCATATACTCATCCATTCTATTGCAGTTGGTATCTCCATCAATGCTGCTTATATCTTTTGATGTTGTGTTCTAAAATATGCATGACATGATCAATAATTCTGTATGAGGAACAGCTGTGCAATGGCAACATGTCAACATAGTGCAAGGTTAGTAGAAAAACCTGGCTTGTATTGGATTACTTTGTAGGAATGGCATTGGATTTCTGCATTTATTTATTGTGTTTAGTGTTTTTAAGTTGATGAGTAATCGAATTTTATTATTTATGGTACATTTTCTTGAGGAAATAGAGCGTGGTGTTATCAGTCATTTCTATCAGCACAAATAATATGGTACAGAGGAAATGGGAAAAAATCCACTGTCATACTAGATTAGTATTCTACTGAAGGTCAGAGTAGGCATTTCTTCCAAAAGTTGATCAGAAATGTCTCAAAATGTATTGGCATTACAACTGGTAACAGAACGTGTCTCTTGTCATTGTCAAACACACTCATGAATTGATAATGTACAAGGATTCACCACATAGTTCAATAGTAACACAGGCCTCAATTAGTTTACAACCTGACTTCTCACCAGAATTTTCAGCACAAGTTCTTTTTAATCTTTTCTGTTTTCCCCATTACCTTTTGAATTAATTTCAAATATGCAGGCCCATGCTGAACATTAAGCTCTTTATGAACTGTTTGAATGTCCATGAATAAACTGATGTTGACATTACAAATGAGGTATTATTTGCATATATGTACACCCTCACATACCCAGTGTTACGTACTTTGCAATAGAAGGCATTGAAGACAAGTGTAAAAAGAGCAACAATGGACAAATGAGGTCCATCTCCTTTTTTTGTGGCTGCTTAAGGAGACAAATCTCAAGGTTGTATAATGCTTTGATAATAAATGTACTTTGAACTTTAAAATGTATCATGAAAAAAAGATGAGATATTGGATTTTTTATGTCGTTCAAGCCTATGATTACAAAGACATACCTGCCACCCATCAGTCTGAAGTCAATTAAAGGGAGAGAGATAATGGCTCTTCCCTACTCTACAACAAATGATTAAGTTAAGCACTGAATTATCTGGACAGCATACAGACTAAACTAAGAATTTATAGGAACAAATGAGGGCAAAGGGAGATTTAATTGAACAGGAGGGATCTATTTCCTTTGGCAAAAATTGAGTTACAATGGTGCATATATTTATATCAGTTGGTTAGAAGACTAGAAAAGAATTGAGGATTTGTCTTTCTAGTCAAAGAACAGTGGGCCCTGGAACTTATTTCCTAAAGAGCATTTGAGCCAGGCTCTTTCACTGCTTGATTGTGCAGTCGAAGAGTCATAACCAGTAAGGATGTGAACTGAGTGAAAGAAAGAGCTCTGATTTTTGGCCGACATGGACGGAAATGGCCAGATAGTCTTCTTCAGGACTGTGAATTTAAAAGAATCTATGACTGGTACATTGGATCTGGCATTCTAAGTATTCACTGAATTTTTCTGAACATTTCTGTGATTTGCAAATCCCAAACCTCCACTTAATTTGTAATCTAGCATATTATTAGAAACTAGAGTTCATTTTGTAGAGAAACCTGGGAAGTTGTTCAAGTTCCGTCTTTAGGGACATTGAAATGCAGACCATATGCAACATCACCAATAAAAGAAACGTATACATTTCTCTTACTTTCCCATCTCAACTTGACTGCTATGGAGAGATGGTAGAAGAAGATTTGGTTCTTCAGTGAAAATTTTATGTATGATTCAATTGACAACTTTTATTCTGCATGGTATAAGATGCCTAAGCAAATATTTTTTCCAGGTTGGGAAGTATATTAGTAGGGAAAGTTCTCAGGAAAAATTGAAAATCAGTCGGTGTGCAGTGTTGATTTAATAGCAACACAGCAAATTGAATCTTAATGATACACTTAATTCCACATTTATGGTATGCACAGAGGAGGAAGCTTTCAGCACCAGGGCTATTTAGAAGTGTGTAACAATTACTTACAGATTAGTTTCTGATTGATTTTTACAGAGTGTTGTTTCGAGCAAAATAGTGATGTTCCAGACTTTTCTCCCCTTAATAAAAGTTTTGGTAGCATTGTGGCAGGGTGCCAAGGAGTTTGCATTGACCTCAGAGTTTCTAGAGAACCAGCCCAGGGTTGGAAGAGCAGGGAAATCTGCAGGAAGGAGGAAGGGGAGGAGCCAAAGAAGTGATTAAGAAGGTTATATGCATCTATAGACTTTAACATTCAATTCAGTGAGGAACGATTCTTGAGTTGGATTTGATTGGGAAACAAGTTCATCATGGAAATATGTAACATACTCCAGGAGATTGCAACATCTGCAATGGTTTACTGTGTCGGCTTGCAGTGCTCTCTTACCTAAAGGAGGCCATGGTCAACCTTCAACATCTGCAATCCCAGAGCAAGAGAACTAATTTCATTTCATTTTTATTGACCATCTTGCCATATGTAGAGTAAGTTAGCAGTTTAATCAGGATTATAAGCTTCCCAATGGTGCAGGGTAGACACATGCAAATTTGCAGCCACTTTTGGATTCACAGAGAATCATAATGGAGGTGGATTCCATTCCCTGAGTATCCAATGTTAGTGGCACTATACAGAGTCTATGCCCAGCATCCAGCCAGGCAGTCATGATGCATCATGTTATGAAAGTCCATTCATGTTTGATATCTCACAAGAAACTAGAGGGTGTCTACAAGACAACACTCAGCTTGTGTGGTGAACTACATATACCTGTCTGGACACGCCCCCCCCCCCCCCCCACTGACTGCTCCTGTGGCTCCTCCCACTGACCGTGGCTCCTCCCACGGACCCCGGTATAAAGGCGATTGGAGACACCACCCCAGCCTCAGTCTCCAGGATGCAGTGTGGTGGTCAATTGCTGCTTGTTCTTTCTTCCAGCCAATAAAAGCCTATATCTCGCCTCACATCTCCGAGAGTTATTGATGATGCATCAGCTTGTGATCATATGATTCTGTCTGTAGTGAGATAAAAGCCATGGTACAGATAGTATGTGACAGATCAAATATTCTGGAAGAAGCTAGGGAAGCCTTACAAGATGTGCCAGACTTCAGATTTATCAGTCTCTTGTTTCAACCACTGGCACAAGGTGAACATACATATAAGTTAGGTTTAATACCATCATTAAGCACAATATTAAACAGACCATTGAGTAGCATAATTCCTTCGACATTTTTTGAATAAAAATGTTTTAACCTCCCATGAGTGGTAAAAATAAGAACTGATTTATTGTTCTATCATATTTTCAGTGCCATTGTATAACCATCATGCTTTGTCCTCTAGCACTCTCAGTATGTTCATTTAACTTACATTTAAAATGATGTAAAGTGAGAACTCTCAAACATCAGCTATACCTTTACTTTAGTCAAAATTGTAAAGAGTGTTTTGAAATGAACTCATGGAGTTTCTGTGTCTGGAGTCGTATAACTTTCCAACATATATAACAATATGTTGCATTTTCACAATCTGCAGCAGTACATCTGTCTTTCTTAAAGCAAATGGTATATTGAAAAGGAACTAAATCTCACCTGTTTTGAATGTCATTCAACTTGACAGTGTCAGGTCTGAAGTCTGAATGATCTCTTTGTTAGATCTTAGTCTCATATTTTTATCCAAAATATTCCACTTTCAAGAAAGTAAGAAAAATGTTTAATTTTAAGAGCTCTTTTTAAATATGTTCTTTTCTGCCAAAGACTCTGTCAATTGCAGCACAAGGAGGTATGCTCAGGTATGGTGAAATTCAGTCATTCTACAATAGGTAATGTAATTGCTGTTCAAAAGGTTTGAGATTGTGGCAGGTCACACAAAATAAACGTCAAATATTCTGGATTTTGCAAATGTGTGTTTTTTCACAGAAAGATAGCCTGGAAAAATAATTGATGAAAAATTGCAGTATGAATGAAGAAGAATCTTCTCATTTATCTATTGCTGATTACAACCAGACAACCGTCCAAAATGCAGGCTTCATGAGAATTGCAGGTCAGGGGTTTTTAGACAGCATCATTTGGGCACGACTTCACTGACAGGTATTTTACTTCCAAGCTCAACTTTCTTTACTAGTGCAATAATGGGGAAAATATTGGCTGAGAAATTCAAATATGTATTTTTTAAAAAATGTTATGCCTCTTACTTGTACACAATTTCAATGGCACGTTGTGGTTACAAGGCTGAAACTCACCACTTGCTACTTGTAGCAAGGAACTACATGGTTCTGCATATGCCTAACCTAACAGTAGTTGCATTGCACTTTAGATGCCCATTGTGATACAATTGGCTTTCTATATTCATTAAAACACAAAGGGTGAAACATGCAAAGGAAATTAAGTTTGAACAGCAGGTTGAAATAGGTTGTGGCAGTGTCAAAGAGCAGAGGTGAAGGAGACTTACCATATCTAGAAAGGCTGTACTTTTGATTTGGAAAGATGGCATAGAGCTGTTTATCTCGTCTTTCATGCATTTGCAAAGTGTGAATGCTAAATGTTTTCTGCTAATTATAAGACCATATGATATAGGAGAAGAATTAGACCATCTGCCCCATAGAGTCTGCTCTGCTATTTCATCATGGCTGATCCAATTATCTTCTCAGCTCCAATCTCCTGCCCTCTCCCCGAATCTCTGACCAATCAACAATCTATCAATCTTTGCCTTAAATATACATAAAGACTTGACCTCCACAGCTGCGAAGACTTCTGCAGATTCACGACTCTCTGACTAAAGCAATTCCTCCTCATCTCTCTTCTAAAAGGATGCCCTTCTATTCTGAGGCTGTGCCCTCTGGGCTTAGTCTCTGCCAACATAGGAAACATTCTCTCTACATTCACTCTATCAAGGCCTTTCACCATTCAATAGGTTTCAATGAGGTCACTCCTCATTCTTCTGAATTCCAGTAAATTCAGGCCCAGAGCCATCAAATGCTCTTCATATGTCAAACCATTCAATCCTGTAATAATTTTTGTGACAACATACGCAAAATGCTGGTGGAACGCAGCAGGCCAGGCAGCATCTATAGGGAGAAGTACAGTCAACGTTTCAGGCCGAGACCCTTCATCAGGACTAACTGAGAGAAGAGATAGTAAGACTTTTTTTAGTGAACCTCCTTTGAACTCTCTCCAGTTTCAGCACATCCTTTCTAAATTAAGGGGCTCAACCCTGCTCACAATACTCCAAATGAGGCCTTATATCACGAACAAGTTTCTCTCTCCCCTCCCCCAACCTTTCAAATCTACTCCTCAGCTTTTTCTCTCCAGTCCCGTGGAAAAGGTTCGGCCCAAAACATCAATTGTACATTTTTCCATTGAGGCTGAGTTCCTCCAGCTTTTTCCGTGTGTTGCTCAGTTATATTATGATCACTTTCCCCAAAGGGTTCTTTTATCTTAAGCTCTCTAATCAATTCTGGTTCATCGCACAAAACCCAATTCCCTGATCCTCTGGTTTGCTCAACCATGAGCTACTCTAAAAAGCCATCTCGTAGGCAATCTAGAAACTGCCCCTCTGGAATACAGCACCAACCTGATATTCCGAATTTACCTGCATATTGAAATACCACATGACAATTGTAACCTTGCTCTTTTGCCATGCTTTTTCAATCTCCCATTGTAATTTGTAGATCACATCCTTACTACTGTTTGATGGCTTTGTATGTACCTCCCATCAGCGTCTTTTTACCCCTGCTGTTCCTTACCTCTTTATAGGCATCCATTAGTCTCGAGAGACCATGGATTTGTGCCTTCAAAAGTTTCCAGGGCGCAGGCCCGTGCAGAGTTGTATGGGAGTCCGGCAGTTGCCCATGCTGCAAGTCTCCCCTCTCCATGTACCGATGTTGTCCAAGGGAAGGGCAAGGGCAGATACAGATTGGCACCGGTGTCGTCGCAGAGCAACGTGTGATTAAGTGCCTTGCTGAAGGACACAACACGCTGCCTTAGCTGAGGGTCAAACCAGTGACCTTCAGATCACTAGACTGACACCTTAACTACTTGGCCTCTACCCACAACAATTCAACACCTTCCGACCCTGTCATCTGTTTCCAATGATTTGATTTGATTTCTTACCAACAGAGTCACCCCACCCCCTCTGTCTACCTGCCTGTCCCTTCAATACAATATGTATCCTTGGATGTGAAGCTCCAAGCTATAATCTTCTTTCATCCATGATTCAGTGATGCCCATAACATCATACATTCTAATCTGTAGCCAGGCTACAAGTTCATCTACCTTATTCCATATGCTGCACACATTCAAATATCACACCTTCAGTCCTGTATTCATCCTTTTCAATTTTGTTTGCCTTTTACATTGCAACTCATCCTGTTGACTGCAATTTTGCCTTATCAGCCTCTCCTTGCTAGGAGTCTCATTACAGATTGCCTTTGTTTGTACACCAGTACCTGCTATTCAGGTAGGGTCTCACTCTGATTCCCATCTCCCTGCCAAATTAGTTTTAACCCTCCTGAACAACTCTAACAAAGCTGCCTGCAAGGATATTGGACCCCCAACAAGTTTAGGTGTAACCCATATCTTTTGTACAGGTTGTACATTCCCCAGAAGAGAGCCCAATGGTCTATAAATCTAAAGCCCTGCCCCTGCACCATTCACACATTTACCCTCATTGGCACATGACACAGGCAGCAATCCAAAGATTACTACCCTGCAGGCCCTGTTTTTTAGCTTTCAATCTCGCCCCTCAAAATCTCTCTTCAGCACCTCACCTGTCTATCTATGTCATTGGTGCCAATATGCACCAAGACTTCAGGCTGCTCACCCTTGCCTGTGAGAATGCCATGGACCCAATCTGAGACACCCCTGACCCTGGCACCAGGGAGGCAACATACCATCCAGGTATCTCTATCATGCCCACCGAATTTCATCTCTGTTCCTCTGACCATGGAATCTTTTATCAATCCTGCAGTCTCCCTCACCTCTCTGCTCTTCTGAGCCACAGCCCCAGACTCAGTGCCAGAGATCTGATCACTGTGGTGGCCCTCCCCCACCCAGTAGGTCATCGCCCTCAACGATATCTTAAGTTGTAGCCTTATTATTGAGGGGAAAGGCCACAGGTGTACTCTACACTACCTGTGCATTTCCTTTCCTTCTCGTGACAGTCACCCAGCTCCCTGTCTTCTGTAACCTTAGGGTAACTAGATCCTTGTAGCTCCTGTCTATCAGCTCCCTATTCTCCCGTATCAGTCAAAGCTCATTGAGCTATGGCTCCAGTTCCTTAATACGTTCTGTCAGGATCTGCAACTTTGTGCACCTAGTGCAGATGTGTTTATCTGACTTCTCACATCCCACATAGAGTACAGAACACTCCTGGAGCAATTCTCACTAATCTACCACGTCCGAACAGATGAGAAATGAACAAATAAGGACATAGAGAGAGTACCTTACAAGACAATGTGCCTCACCCAAGCCTGATGCCCCAAAGCCACTCTAAACACTGGCACACTTCAAAAGAATAGCCACTCTGTTCACACCTGTGAAATTTTTATTGGCCATTTCTAATGACTCCCTCTTGCTGATTGGTCACTCCTCAACTCACAAAAACTGTTATTGGAACTCTGCCTTCAGAATCTTAATAGCCGCTCTGATTAAAGAGTAGTTCTTTTCACATACCTCTGATGTGGATTGTCCAATTCCTAACTTTTCTTAATAATGATTTTTTTCCCAGTCCTAAGTCTTCAATCGCAACTTATTCTCTGAACTGTCCAATCCTAAACCCTTCATAAAATGGAAGCTTTCTAAAAGCTCACTAGGGTTAATCTTGTGGTACAGTTTGAACACATACAGTACTCGATCTTGGATGCTGTTCTGTGAAAAGGGAGGCAGATCACTATACTGGTGACGTGTCTGATTGAACAAACTGCACTTCAGAAATGCATGCGTTGTGGTGGGAGCCTGCCAACTGAAACTGTGGAGACAGTTTCTGCTGACCAGAGCAGGGAGCTGGGTCCTGAAAACTGGGCCTGTCCTTGGCACACTCCAATGTTGCGGCCACTGGTAGAAGAATCAAAACAGCACACGTGACGCCATCTTGGTCAGAATTCACTATCGAACATGGTTCCACTAAGAAGTCCAAGAGAAAGAAGAGGGTTAAGTGATTGGACCAAGGGACCTTTTTCTTGATGAAGCTCCTGAAGGTATTCTTTTATCCTCACATGTCTAAGTTACAATGAATCTGACTTTGAAAGTAAGTGGTCAGAACAACCTGATTCCTGCTATATGTAGAGCTTCAACAATTCGTTCACGTCTGGGCAGTGCTGCCTGCCAATAACCAATAATTCACCACATCTCTGCATTTCCCTAGCGCTTGTTAATGCATCTTCTTTCCTTCTCTGTTATGTGTTTTCTGTGTTTCTACAGTGGCTGAATCAGGATATTGAAAGATAGTTTATTTGTACTGGAGGAGGCTGCATGCAGACAACCATGATAGATGACCTCCAACTATATGAGTAGATAGCCTGCTTTCAACCAGCAGTGTTGTATCATGGCCAGTCAGGACCAACAGGTTGATGAGAAATGCTGAAAGCATTATATTGTGGCATAACAGAATGATAAAGTGAAATGATTTCACCACTTCAAGTTAGAATCTATGAAAAATTTGAAGGTATTGACAACCATCTTGAATATTACAATGAAAATGAAGATTTGTTGAATGAAATCCTCAAAAGCATTATATGAAGGCAATCTATTATTTGCACTAAGTATGTGTGCTGATTTTGTTTATTTACAGTCAATCAAAATAACATGACATTGTACACTAAACTAATTAATCTGTCAATAACTATGATGAACTAATACACAGTTTTATAGTAATGTAGTAGTTTTGGAAATGTTCTGATTTATTCTGCATTTCATTTAATTATTGTCCATAATTTGTTACTCATTTAAATGGTGGTCTTTTATATCTTTCAAACTATTTCCATGAAACTTCAGCTAATTGAGGCAGCCACTTAATTGGGCCAAGTTATATGGTCCTGATGTGCCCCAGTTTATATTTATAGTGTATGTAATTGATGCACTAGCTGACATCTGCAATTCCTTGGACTCTAGAATGACTTCCACAGGTTGGAAGGTGGGAAATGTAGGACTGATGTAATATGCTGCAATCACTCAGCAGGTCTGGCATCATCTGTGGAAAGAGTCATATAATTAACTTTGCACATCAAAAACCCTTCATCAGGATTTTATGGTTGACAACAAATTCATTTTAACTTCGGGAATGATGGGCAAAGTAATGAATAGGAACTGTGATAATTAGTCATAAAGAAATAAAGGTGTTCTGGTACGCCAGACACTCAAAGCAAATATGAAATGAATGAGTGGAAACAAGTAAGAAGGCAAATGATATGTTGGCCTTTATTGCAGCAGGTGTTGAGCACAGGATCGAGAATAACATTTGTTACATTTTATATACTTGCAGTAAGTCATCCTTAGATAGTATGGTGTGTGTGTGTGTCCTTATACCATCCCCTCATCCTATAGATCTACTCTCCTGTCCCAATTAAGTTCAATAGTGTCCCAAATAAACAAAGGGAATCCTGGCTATTTTCTTGATCTGTTTTTGTTCTTTAAGAGTTGTCCCAAATAAGCAGCTACCCTGATTAACCGATGGCCCGATTTATATATACAGCATATAACTTCTTAGCTGTATATCCATTCTTTGAATATTAGGCATTGCTTCTCTACCATCATAACTTTTTTCATTCTTCTGTACTTTTCCTTCTAATTGGAGATGACTCCTTATTTTTAAACAGAGACTTCCAGTTCTAAATTCTTGCACAAGAGAAAGCATTCACTCCTTACCTACCCTGTTGAGACATCTTAGGGTTCTATATTTCACTTAAGATTCCTTCTAAGCTGAAATGGATTTAATTCTAACCTGCCCAATTGTCTTTCAAGATTTTAATTTGGAGAACATTTACTAAACTGAAAACCAATGCGGTAACATTCTTCCTTATTATAAAATCAATTTTGTATACCATACATGAGAGATGGTCTCAGGAATATCCTATAAATAGATGCTTAATCTTCCTACTTTTGTATTCAGTTCCCTAGGAATGAATGATAACATTTTAATGGCTTTCCTAATGACTTGGTTTATCCGCATACCAGTCATCCATGAATCATACTCTATCCCTCCAGCCCACACAAGGAAACATAACATTTCTAGTACTTAACCCATCTGGGCCTTTTATGCTCCATGACTTTTCTCCTGGCAAACATGAACTGATTTGTTAAACAGTCACTGTTCACCTTCTCCAGCATTATACTAATATTGCAATTTACTTTTGGTAAAGTCATTAGAATCTGGCGATCTCTTTTGCAAAGAGGACCCCACTTCCGCCATGCAGCTGTTCTGTTTGACTACTTAAAAGAGGTAGATTGATCAAGACTTGAAGGGAAGGAAATGTGATCAGAATGGTTAGACTGCTGGCACCAAACTAACCATCTCATTGTCTGGATTCAATTGGCAATCAAAATCAGGACTTGAGTTTTCATGGTTTTGTTCTCAAATTGGAACCTGAATTGATTTTAAGGAGTAGTAGAGGATACATCCCAAAAGCCCTGTAAATAGTAACAATTCAGATCATTCAAACAACTAAAAATGTGTTGCCTCTATTTCGCTCTCATCTGACCTGCTGAGTATTTAACTTCAATCTGCTTTTATTTCAGATTTGCAGTGGCTTTATACTAACTTTTTGTGCGGAAATGAAATTCATGAATCCCTCCATGATTAAGTTGGTAAGTGTAATGGTTCACAGACCTGGAAGATTTCAAGATCTTGTTATATGTTGCTACTCAGTACTAAACAGAGCAGCATCAGGGCTGTTACAGTTCTAAAGGGCAAGGGAGGGGCTAATTATCCTGGTTCCTGCTCCTAATCAAAAAGGAGTGATCCTTTTCTGGAAAATATACTCAAAATTGGATTTTTGGGAAGTGCTATCCCTGTGTCTCTTTTCTTTGCAACTGAAATAAAACATGCAATGTTCTTGGGAGATTTGATATAGCAGCTGCCAAAGGACTGTTCCTCTTGGCTGGAACATTCCTAGAGTTTGGAGTCAAAGTCTTAGAACATGCCAGCCACATAGGAATGAGAGGAGAGAGCATGCAATTCTGTGCCATAGCAGAAAATATATTCAAAACAGAAACTAATAGATTTCAACTTTCTGCAGGGATTGCTCTCCCCATGATTCCCTTATTAAATCATCCCTCACCATGAATCTCTCCACTAGCACTTATTCCTGCAAACAGAAGAAGTGCTACAGCTGCCTATCCACCTTCTCCCACACCTCCATTCAGGATCGCAAACAGTCCTTCCAGGAGAGGTCACACTTTACTTGCAAATCTGTTAGGGTCGCCTTCTGTATCGAGTGTTCCCAATGCAGCTTCCTCGACAATGGTGAGACCTGATGTAGACTATGGGAGCTACTTTGTCAAGCACCTTTGCTCCAGCTGCAAAAAGTAGAATTTCCTGGTGGTCAACCATTTTAATTCCAATTCCCCATTCCCAATCTGGCATGTCAGTCCATGGCCTCCTCTACTGCCACATTGAGGGTATTCTCAGGTTGGAGGAGTAACACCTCATATTCCATCTGAGTCACCTCCAACCTGATGGTATTAACCTTGAATTCTCCAACTTCCAGTAACTTCTACATCCCTATCAGCTCACTCTGGTCTCCCTTTTCCTTCCCTTTCTCCCTTCGTCCACTCTCATCCCCTATCAGATTCCTTCTTCTCTAGTCCTTTACTTTTTCCTCCTACAACCTCCCAGGTTCTTACTTCATCATCCCTCACCCACCCACCTGGTTTCACCTCTCACCTTTGAGCTTCCACTCCTTCCGCTTCTCCAAACTGCCTGTTCTGGCCTCTTCTCCCCCCTTCCCAGTCCTGATGAAGAATTGCGACCTGAAACATCAACTGTTTATTTATTTCCATAGATGCTGCCCGAGATTCTCCAGGATTTGGTGTCTATTGGTCTGGATTTCCAGCATTAGTAAAATCTCTTGTGCTTAGATTTGACCATTAATGGAATTAAGAGTTATGGACCAACACATAAAAATAGAAAGCATGCAGGAGATCACCATGATCACGTGGATGATGGATCAGATTCTAGACATTGTTGTCATGTTTTGTAACTCCAAATCATAAAACCAATTGAAAGAAAAACACAGAACTGGGAGGTGCGTGTCTTAGTTTTGTTTTTACTTTAATGAAGCACTTACTTATGAACCAGTGGTATGATGGTGTATGGCATTCATGTACTTTACATTTAATTCTCAATGCATTATGCCTATATATAGATGGATATATAGATATACACAGTATACTCTACAACTCTATATACACATCCGTAGCATAGTAAATATCAAATTGTGCCATTCAGGCCTACAGATTTAATCATTGTGGAGGATTTCTTACTCTTGTGGGACAACGTCTTTGCTGACAAGGGGATCAATTTACTTGACAGGTTAGACCTGTAGCTGTGAAATAATCTCAGGTTCTGGGGACTCCTCCATAGTGAACGTCTGACGGCTCTGGACAGTACTCAGGTTTGACAGGAACCTGTTATAGTAATTGACAAATCCTAAAAAGGACTCCAAGTGTGAAACACCCTTTGGCCTTGTGGCATCCACCGCTGCTTAAACTTTCTCAGCACGCTTGTGTAAAATCTTGTGTGTTGATGGTGTGACCACACCATCTTGAGATTTTCGAGATGGTTCTTGTCATCCTCACAGGAATCAATGATGACATCTAGGTTACACAAAGTGCCTGGGCAGCCTTGCAGCACCTGGTCCATTGCTTTGTCCCAGAGTGCAGGTGTAAATTCTACTCAAAAACTAAGCCAATTCAAGTTAGGCTTTTGGTGAGTGTTTATGTTGGACTCTTCTTCCATCTCCATCGGTAGATAGGTCTTAGCTTAGTACACTTGGCCGAAGTCCTTCCATCCAGAAAGGTTTCCAAAGATATCCTCTATCCTGGGCGGAGCGTATTGATCCACTTTCAAGTATTGGGTTGATTGTGATCGTAGATGACCACAGATCCTGACAGGTCCATTCTTCTTGGCTACAGGGATCACTGACATTGCCCATGAGCTGCACTCAGCCTTGGAAAGAATTCTTCAGCCTCCATGTGATCCAGCTCACTGAATACTTCATCATGGATGGTATAAGGAACTGGATGGGCTTTATAAATCTTGGGTGTGGCATTTTCACCTAACACTATTTTACCCTTGACATGTTTGAGTTTTCTAAAACCATTTTTGAACACTGCTCTGGCATCATCTAATACCTTCCTTAGTTCGCTTTCTGTTGATTCCATTGCAGGGGATGTGGCATGCATGTGGAGAATGAGTCTCCAATCTAGTTGTAGTTCTCTCAGCCACTCACATCCCCATAATACTGGCCCTCTTGTTTTTACCACATACAAACCTGATGTGGCTTGTTTGTTGTAGTATTTTACTGTTAAAGACGTTATTCCCACAGGAGTTATCTTTTCTCCAGTGAAAGTTCTTAGTTTAATATCTGCAGGCTTCTGTTTAGTATCTTTGAAATACTATTCAAACTAATTTTGTGGAATGACTGAAACAGCCGAGTCAGTGGTCAATTCCTTTTTAATTAATTTGCCAATCACTTCTGGTGAAAGCTATACTGCTTGTCTCTTATTAGTTTACACATGCAGATCTCAAGGCTACTCAATCCTCAGCCACTGTCACCACTCTCAGGTTGTTTATCAACAGTATGCAGTTCAGTGCTCTTTTTGAAACTGCAGCTTGACTTTTTATCTTTCTCTTTTCCCAGTGCAGTCCATTTATTTTTATCTGCTTGACATAATCTTTGTATTCACCTTTAAATCTGTATTGGTCTGCTGAATGTGAGCCCCTGCCACTACAGTAGCACAATTTGTTTGACCAAGCTGCTTTCTGTTCAGATGTTGCAATTTTGTTCACACCCACTTTCACTCCTGACTGCAACTTAATTGTGTCTCTGTCTATTGTATCCACTGATAGAGTGATTTTAACTGCTCTTTTAATTGTGAATTGTGCTTCATTTAGGAGCTGTTTTTGAATGTTTTCTTATAAGATTCCACAAACTAAACCATCTCTCAATGCATCATGAACCCATCACTGAACTGATAATGCTCAGACATTTTCTTCAATTCAGCCATGTAAGCTAAAATGGTCTCCTCTTCCTTTTGATACTGTTTATGAGACCTAAAGCATTCTTCAATCGTCAACGATTTTAGTTCTAAATGTTCCTGAATTACTTTCACAATATCGGCAAAGCTCATTTCAGCTGGTTTGATTGGAGAAGTTAAAGTTCAAAGCAAACTGTATAATTTTTCACCCAATGCACTAAGCAAAACTTTTCAGTTGCTTCAAAGTACCGTTCAATTAATTCAGTATACAATATCCAGATATCTTTTGTGGAATTGAATATATCTATCATTCTGATGTTTTCCCTCTTTCTGGCATTTCATTGAAAGTAAACAATATGCACAGTTAAAGTGAATAGTTAAATTCATATATCCAAATTTTTAAACAAAATGTGAGTCTAGGTCTGTGAGTCCACTAGGGAGGTAGAAGTCCTGATTGCTGTGAATCTATGAGTCTACGGGAGACTGGAGGCCTGGACGCAGACTCTCCTGAAGTTAGAGGACTGTCTACGTGCAGTGGTGGGTGGGAAGAAGAAAGGGGCTTGTTTTGCTATTGTTTTGTTGCTGTTGTTCTGTTGCTGTTTGTGTTGTTTCGCTAAACATCTTTGGCATGCCAAATTGATACCATAATGTGTGGTGACACTTTGTGGGCTCCCCTCAGCATGACCTTGGGTTGTGTTGGTTGTTCATTGCATGTTTCTATCCACATGTCACCTGTTTTGAACCACTCAGTTGTCAGCTTCACAAAAACAGGATCTCCCCATTTACCTTCTATTGAAATGCACAGATCTATTGCATTTCTGCATTTCATCCAGGGACACAAACTAACTAATTAACAGAATTAACAGAAATTTAAAAGATTTCATTTCAAATATGGTGGACCAGTTTTCAATACTCCTTATTTGCACTGTAAATTCAGCAGTGAAATATATTCTATTCTAGTTTTTCTGTATTTCTTCTGTTTAAAAAAAATAAAAACTAATAATTGGAACTGAGCAAAAACTGAATCACTTCTCATGATATCAATAAATTCTTCTCCCTACAATTCTATTGTTCCAGGAAGAGTGGGTTTTGTATGACAGTAATATGAAAAGCACATGCAGTGATGGGATAGGGTTGTGCACCCATGCAATGATCGGATTCCAATCCAGGTGCTTTTCTTAGAAAAATGAAGTTGATCTTAAAGATATAAATCTGATCTCTAATGCAAATATATTCTTCTCCTGGGGATTCTTTCCTTGTGCATTTGAAATTTCTCATCCTTTAAAAGATCCAAAAGACTTTTGGCTGGTTACATCAGGAGAAAAAGCCATGGTCTTTCTCTTGGTTTTCAAGAATTCATTCTATTTGTGATAGTTTTGAACTGAAGTTGTGGGTGATGTGCACACACATCAGTGAGTGGTGTGCAAAGGGTATCTGAGGATGCATATGAAAGCACAACCGTGGACATGTACAGATCCCAGTTCTTTGTAGAATTTGGAAATGGCCAGAGTAGGAAATGGTAAAGCTATACAAAATTGAGAAAGGTGGTGTTTCATGTAACTTGTGCCTCATTTTCACCTCACCTCTGCAAACCCTCAGCAATGCTAACCTTTTGCAACACAGTGGACCTAATGAAGTGTAGGGCCTTGCTGTCATGTCATACCCATCCGGTGAAACTGAGTTGTCTGCTAGGAGAGACTAAACATCAATTAGTAGGACCTGACCCCTTGGACTTACCTTTGTTGTGCGTTTGACTGGTTGTGTCTGAATGATTGACCTCAAAGCTAAAACTGTGTGATGTATGTCTTCAACCAGTGGAAAAAGAGAAATGTGTAATCATTATGAAACCAGTAAGACCAGTCATTCCATCAATTTAGAATTGTCTCTTTGCAGAGCATTCCAAGGGTTGAAATCCTGCATTCTTTCTTCATTTTTCTAAACAATTTTTTTTTTCTTTTCAAGAGTCTATCCAATTCCATTTTGAATGTCTAGTTTACTTTATTTCCAAACACTAGATAATCCAGAGGAACACACACTAAATGCTAGAACTCATAGGTCTGGCAGCTTATTGAAGAGCAAAAAAAAGGGCCAAAATCCTTCATCAGGACTTCATCAGGGCAAAGCCAGAATAAGAAGGTGGGGAGAGGATAAGGAGTGTAAATTAGTAGGTAACAGATGAAACCCAGGTGAAGGGAAAGATAGGAGAGTGGGGAGGTGGGAATTAAGTGAGAGGCTGGGAGATGCTGGCATAAAATGTTATCTTCATGGACTTTAGACAAGGCACTTGACAAGGTCCCGCATGGGAGATTGATCAAGAAGGTTCAGTTGCTTGGCATTCAAGATGTTGAGCTGAGTTGATCTGGCATTTTGTATGAGTTCAAGGTGGATTAGACATTGGCTTTGTGGGGGTAGACAGACAGTGGTAGTAAACGGTTGCCTCTCTGACTGGAAGCCAGTGACTAGTGGTGTGCGCGGGGATCGATGCTGGGTCCGTTGTTGCTTGTCATCTATATCAACGATCTAGATGATAATGTGGTTAATTAGATCAGCAAATTGGTGAATGACACCAAGATTGGGGGTGTAGTGGACAGTGAGGAAGGCTATCATAGCTTACAGAGGGATCTACATCGGATGGGAAAAATAGACTGAAAAATGGCAGATGAAATTTTAATGCCGACAAGCGCAAAGTGTTGCACTTCAGAAGGACCAATCAGGGTAGGTCTTACACACTGAACGGCAGGGCACTGAGGAGTGTGGTAGAACAAAGGAATCTGGGAATATAAATATATAATTTATTCAAAATGGCATCACAGGTAGATAGATTCATAAAGGAAGCTTTTGGCATATTGGCCTTCATAGATCAAAGTACTGAGTACAGAACAAACACGAGGAAATCTGCAGATGCTGGAAATTCGAACAACATACACAAAATGCTGGTGGAACACAGCAGGCCAGGCAGCATCTATAGGGAGAAACGTTGTCGATGTTTCGGGCCGAGACCCGTTGAGATGTTACGTTGAAGTTGTATAAGATGTTGGTGAGGCCTAATTTACAGTATTGTGTGCAGGTTTGGTCACTCACTGACAGGAAAGATGTAAATAAGGTTGAAAGAGTACAGAGAATATTTACAATGATGTTGCTGGGTCTGGAGGACCTGAGTTATAAGGAAAGATTGAATAGGTTAGGACTTTATTCCTTAGAATGTAGAAGACTGAGAGGAGACTTAATAGAGGTATACAAATTATGAGGGGTATAGATAGGGTAAATGAAAGCAGGTTTTTGCTACAGAGTTTGGGTGGGAATACAACCAGTTCAACGGTTAAGGGTGAAAGGTGAAAATCTTAAGGGGAACGTGAGGGAAAACGTCTTTATTCAGATGGTCGTGTGAGAGTGAAATGAGCTGACAGCAGAAATGGTACATGCAAGCTCAATTTCAATGTTTAAGTGAAGTTTGGATAGGTACATGATGGTAGGGGGTATGGAAGTCTATGGTCCCAGTGAAGGTGAATATTAGTAGGCAGATTAAATGGTTTAAGCATGGACTAGATAGGCCAAAGGCCCTGTTTCAGTGCTGTCCTACTCTCTGACTCATAGATTAGGTAGATGTGAAGGGCTTTTGAAGAAGGCATCTGATAGGAAAGGGGAGTAGACCATGGGAGGCAGAGAAGAAAGAGGGGTACCAGAGGGAAGCGATGGATGAATGAGGAGAAGAGAAGAGATAAGAGGGTAGGCAGAATGGGGAATGGAA
Organism: Hemitrygon akajei; assembly: GCF_048418815.1. Taxonomy (NCBI): domain Eukaryota; kingdom Metazoa; phylum Chordata; class Chondrichthyes; order Myliobatiformes; family Dasyatidae; genus Hemitrygon; species Hemitrygon akajei. The sequence goes on along the minus strand of NC_133127.1, from coordinate 69,782,187 downwards.
AAGAGAGAAGTGAAGATTGGAGAAATTACAGAAGTTAGAGAAATCAGTATTCATGCATTCATGTTGGAGGTTACCCAGATTGATTATCAGGTGATACTCCTCCAACCTGAGAGTGGCTATATTATGGCAATAGATCTGGCCTTAGACTGATAAGTTGAAATGGGAATGGGAAGTCGAATTGAAATGGGTGGCCACCAAGAAATTCCACCTTTTATGTTGGACACAGCAAAGGTGCTTGACAAAGTGGTTCCCAAATCCTGTACATTGGGTCCCACCCATGTAGATGAGGTTGCGCTGGGAATACTGGATACAGTAGATGATCCTGACAAGTGGTGTCACCTCACTTGGAAGAAGCCCTACAGACTCATAGGTGAAGTATTGTCTCACGTGAAGTACTGTTCGGGGACCTGAAAGGTGGTGAAGGACTTGGTATAAGGGTGGGTGTAGCACTTACCTCATCTGCAGGGGTAAGTGCCAGGAGGAAGATCAGTGGAGAGGGACAAATGGACAATAAGGAGATCATCCCTGCAGAAAGTGGAGAGTTGGGGGGGGGGGGGGGGGGGGTAAGATTTGTTCAATGCTGCGATGCTGTTGAAAGTGCGAAGGTTATGGAGAATGATGTGTTGGATACAGAGGCTCATGCTTTGGTAAGGACAAGAGGAACACTATTCTTATGGCAGCAGAAAGATGGATTGAAGGCAGATGTGCAGGAAATGGGGATGTACGTCAGGGCCTACATGGTAGACGAAGGAAAATAATGTTTTTTGAAAAAGAAAGACATCTCAGATGTTCTGGAATGGAAAGCCTAATTTTATTTCTGCCACTTTCATACATAATGAGTTTGACATCATCATCACTCTGCTCAAAATAGATCTTCCTCACAATTCTCAGGCTATTCTTTAAAAATTTCCCTTTAAACTCATTAATATCAATTTTATTACAACATCTTGATATCATCCTCAAAGACCCTGCCAGGGTAGATGGTGAAAACATACACTGGCAACATTTAAACAACACACACAAAATGCTGGTGGAACACAGCAGGCCAGGCAGCATCTATAAGGAGAAGCACTGTCGACGTTTTGGGCCGAGACCCTTCATCAGGACTAACTGAAGGGAAAGATACTAAGAGATTTGAAAGTAGTAGGGGGAGGGGGAAATGCGAAATGATAGGAGAAGACCAGAGGGGGTGGGATGAAGCTAAGAGCTGGAAAGCTGATTGGTGAAAGTGATACAGAGCCAGAGAAGGGAAAGGATCATGGGACGGGAGGCCTAGGGAGAAAGAAAGGGGGAGGGAAGCACCAGAGGGAGATGGAGAGCAGGCAGAGTGATGGGCAGAGAGAACCACTACCCTCTTCCCCTGATCATATTTTCCAAAATTGATCAACACAATGCTTACAGTCTGGTTCATATAAGAGAAGGGGATGAGTGGAGCACAGCTTTCAACACCTCTAATGGCCACTATGGGTACCTTGTGAAGCCCTTTGGTCAAGTTAATATCTCCACTATATTCCAGACCTTAGTTAACAATGCTTAGGACCATGTTGAACCAGCTTGTTTTTGTGTATTTAGATGACATCTTTATCTATTCCTGTTCTCATCAGGAACATGTCTAGGATGTCCAGAGGGTCCTCTGACCACTCCTGGAAAATAACCTGTATGCCAAGCCCGAGAAATGTGAGTTCCATGAAGACCAAGTGTTGTTTTTGAGCAATATGCTACCCCGTACAGTGTTCAAAAGGACCCTAGTAAAGTTCAGGCAGTTAGAGAGTGGCCCAAACCATCTACAAACAGGTTCCTGGGAACGTCTATCACTCCTTCATCTGGAATTTCAGCTCTATCACGGCTCCCATAAATGTACTCACCAAGAGGCGTCTGCAGGATTCTATTGGGCAGACGGTGCAGACCAAGCATTTTCAGAGTTAAAGCAACTGTTTACCACTGACCCATACCCGGACCCATCACAGCCATTTGTAGTCGAGGTGGATGCACCTGATGTCGGCATTGGAGCTATCCTCTCTCAGTGCTCTTCTGTGGATAGCTGGCTGCACACTTGTGCTTTTCTTTCCCATTGCTTGATTCTGGCTGAGAGGAATTACAATGTTGGGAACCGGGAATTTATAGTTTTCAAGAGAGCCCTGGAGGTTTGGCAATATTGGCTGGAGGGGGCAGAGAACCCTTTCTTGGTCTGACATTTCACAAGAACCTCTCCTACATTAAGGATGCAAAGAGACTCAACTCTTGTCAAGCCTGGTTGCCTCTCCTCTTAACCTGGTTTAATCAGAATCAGAATCAGACTTTAATAGCCAAGTACCTATGCACATACAAGGAATTTACTTCCGGCAGATGTTGTCTCTCTGCTCATAACAATAATAATGATAAATATAAATGAAAATATAGATTATACATACAGGTAGTGCAATCCAAATAATAGTTAGCCGACAGTTAACCGGCAGTTAACTGTTCAGCAAAGTGACCGCAGTAGGGAAAAAACTTCTCCAGTGCCTATTAGTCTTAGTCTGGAGGGATCTGAAGCGCCTACCAGACGAAAGCAGATCAAACAGTCCGTGCGCAGGATGGGAGGAGTCCTTTATGATGTTCCCCGCCCTCTTCTTCAACCTGGAAGAGTACAGGTCCACAATAGAGGGCAGGGAGGCTCCAATGATGTGCTCGGCAGTCCTCACTGTGCGCTGTAGTCTGGTTCTATCCTGCTTGGTGGCAGCTCCAAACCACACAATGATGGAGGTGCACAGGACAGACTCAATGACTGCAGTGTAGAACTGCAGCAGCAATTCCTGAGGCAGACCGTATTTCCTCAAGAGCCGCAGGAAATACATCCACTGCTGGGCCTTCTTCAGGATGGAGCTGATGTTCTGCTCCCACTTCAGATCCTGAGAGATGGTGGTTCCCAGGAACCTGAAGTTCTCCACGGTGGACACAGGGCTGCTGAGGACTGTGAGGGGAGACATAGTGGGGGGATGTCTCCTGAAATCCACTATCATCTCCTTTGTCTTGAGCGTGTTCAGCTCCAGATTGTTCCGACTCATCTATGATTTCACCCTCATCTATCATCCCAGCAGCAAGAATAGAAATGCCGACGCTCTCTCCCGGCAGTTTGATGAATCTGAGGACAATGCCAATCCAGAAGCCATTTTTCCTCGCTCGTGTAATGCTGCTCTGGTAATCAGGGGAATAGACGCAAAGGGACAGGCCATCCAATAGTCGGACCCAGACTCTGGTGAGGGACATACGAAATGGCTGTTTGTCCCTGCCACAGTGCAGTACGAAGTGCTGATATGAAGTCATCCTCCCATCTGCCTGGACATCTGAGAATTCAGCAAACCCAGGAGTTTATAAAGAGACAATTCTGCTGGCCATCCATGTCCCAGAATGTCCACAACTTCATATCTGCCTGTTACATCTGTGTTCAGAACAAGACATCATATCAGCATCCAGCAGATCTGCTACGTCCACTGCCTGTGCCCCACCGCCCTGGTCCCACCTCTTGGTGGATTTCATCACTGGTCTTCCTCCATCTAATGGAAACACTGCCATTTTGGTCGTTGTTCTCCAAAGGCTGCCAACTTCATTGCCCTCCCTGAGCTCCAGTCGGCTCGTGAGGCTGCCACCCTCATGGCTCAATATGTGTTCAGGCTCCACTGCTTCCTTCAAGACATAGTGTCTGATCCTGGACCACAGTCCACTTCCTGCTTTTGGAAGGGTTTCTGCTCTCTTGTAGGAGCCTCGTCCAGCCTCTCTTCTGGTTTCCACCCCCAATCTAATGGCCAGACTGAGAGCGTGAACCAGGAGTTGGAGACAACCCTGCACTGCCTTGCCTTTTCCAACCCCACGTTCTTGAGGTCCCAATTGGTTTGGGCAGAGATCGTCCACAATATCCTCCAGTCATCCTCCACAGTATGTCTCCCTTTAAATGTTAGAAGGAAGCCTAGCTGCTGCTCTTCCCGGATCAGGAGATCGATGTAGGAGTTCCTGCTGCTGAACAGCTGATCCTGCACTACAAGCACACCTGGAGACAAACCAGGGCTTCTCTGCTGTGCACTCAGAACCAATATGCCCGGCAGGCTGATCGACTCCACTCACAAGTAAAGCCAGTCAAGCCAGGAAAGGAGGTCTGGTTGGTATCAAAGAATCTTCCCCTCAAAGTTGAGAGCTGCAAATTGGATCTGCACTGTGGGACCCTTTGTAGTGAAAAAGACTATCAACAAGGTCTTGTATATATGCGTCCACCAACATTACTGAAGATCCACCTAGTGTTACACGTTTCCCACCTCAAGCCGGTTACAACCTCTCCCCTGTCCCCAGTCACCCCACCTCCCCCTCCTCCCTGTTTGGGCGATGGTTCCCTGGTCAATACGGTGTGGCAGCTCCGGATATCATGCCAGGCATGCGGTAACGTCCAGTACCTTGCAGATTGGGAAGAGTATGGTCCTGAAGAATGTTCCTGCATCCCGGCAAAGGACATCTTCGACACATTGTTCATCCTGGACTTCCAGCGGACACAGGTCTGTGGCACCTCAAGAGCTGCGTCCAGGGATGGAGCCCCGTCACAACCACAGACTCGACAGTGCAGTAGATTTGGCAATTGCACTTGTGAATATGCATGTGTCAGCTAATTATTATTTCATCATGGTGCTATTTAACTCCTATGTTGCTATGCTTTTAAACACAATACAGGCCATTCGGCCCACAAAGCTGTGCGGAATATTTCCTTACCGTAGATCTACCTAAGCTTACCCATAGCCCTCTATTTTTCTAAGCACCATGTACCTATCCAGGGATCTCGTAAAAGACCCTATCATTTCTGCCTCCACCACCGTCGCTGGCGCCCATTCCATGTACTCACCACTCTCCGCGTAAAAAAAAAAAAAAAAAAAAAACTTACCCCTGACATCTCCTTTGTACCTACTTCCAAGTACCTTAAAACTATACCCTCTCATGCTAGCCATTTCAGACCTGGGAAAAAGCCTCTGACTATCCATACAATCAATGTCTCTCATTATGTTGTACACCTCTATCAGGTCACCTCTCATCTTCCATTGCTCCAAGGAGAAAAGGCCAAGTTCACTCAACCTATTCTCATAAGGCATGCTCCCCAAACCAGGCAGCATCCTTGTAAATTTCCTCTGCACCCTTTCTATGGTTTCCACGTCCTTCCTGTAGTGAGGTGACCAGAATTGAGCACAGTACTCCAAGTGGGGTCTGACCAGGGTCCTATATAGCTGCAACATTACTTCTCGTCTCTTAAAATCAATTCCACGATTGATGAAGGCCAATGCACTGTATGTCTTCTTAACCACAGAGTCAACCTCCATAGCAGCTTTGAGTGTCCTATGGACTGGGACCCCAAGATCTCTATGATCCTCCACACTGCCAAGAGTCTTACCATTAATGCAATATTCTGCCATCATATTTGACCTACCAAAATGAACCACCTCACACTTATCAGGGTTGAACTCCATCTGCCACTTCTCAGTCCAGTTTTGCATCCTATCAATGTCCCACTGTAACCTCCACACTATCCACGACGCCCCCAACCTTTACGTCATCAACAAATTTACTAACCCATCCTTCCACTTCCTCATCCAGGTCCCAGAACAAATCCCTGAGGCACTGCACTGGTCACTGACCTCAATGCAGAATATGACCCGTCTACAACCACTCTTTGCCTGCTGTGGGCAAGCCAGTTCTGGATCCATAAAGCAATGTCCCCTTGGATCCCATGCCTCCTTACTTTCTCAATAAGCCATGCGTGGGGTACCTTATCAAATGCCTTGCTGAAATCCTTATACACTAGATCTACGGCTCTACCTTCATCAATGTGTTTAGTCACATCTTCAAAAAATTCAATCAGGGTCGTAAGGCACAACCTGCTTTTGACAAAGCCATGCCGACTATTGCTAATCATATTATGCATTTCCAAATGTTCATAAATCTTGCCTCTCAGGATCTTCTCCATCAACTTACCAACCACTGAAGTAAGACTCACTGGTCTATAATTTCCTGGTCTATCTCTACTCCCTTTCCTGAATAAGGGAACAACATCCACAACCCTCCAATCCTTCAGAATCTCTCCCGTCATCATTGATGATGCAAAGATCATTGCCAGAGGCTCAGTAATCTCCTCCCTTGCTTCCCACAGTAGCCTGGGGTACACCACACCCCGTCTGGTCCCAGTGACTTATCCAACTTGATGCTTTCCAAAAGCTCCAGCACATCCTTTTCCTTAATATCTATAACACTCAAGCTTTTCAGTTCACTGCAAGTCATCCCTACAATCACCAAGATCCTTTTCTGTAGTGAATAGTGAAGCAAAGTATTCGTTAAGTACCTCTGCTATCTCCTCCAGTCCCATACACACTTTTCCACTGTGACACTTGATTGGTCCTATTCTTTCACATCTTATCCTCTTGCTCTTCACATACTTGTAGAATGCCTTGAAGTTTTCCTTAATCCTATCCGCCAAGGCCTTCTCATGGCCCCTTCTTGCTCTTCTAATTTCATTCTTAAGATCCTTCCTGCTAGTCTTATAATCTAGATCTCTATCATTACCAAGCTTTTTGAACAAAGCACAGTAACTTTATGCTGCCTGCTTGCATTTGGCCTTGCCTGAAAAAGTGAACTATTGAGTCGAATGATGCTGAAGACTAGCAGTATTCATTTATATTTGGATGTTCCTTTCAGCAATGGCTTTGGCATTTAGTTTTCCATTTGAGAGTTTTAGTTAACGGCCTGATTTGGCCTAGTGCTTAAGATTTTTACACATTAAGGAGGCATGGGATCCAAGGGGACATTGCTTTGTGGATCCAGAACTAGCTTGCCCACAGAAGGTAAAGAGTGGTTATAGACGGATCATATTCTGCATGGAGGTCGGTGACCAATGGTGTACCTCAGAGATCGGTTCTGGGACCCTTACTGTTTGTGATTTTTACAAATGACCTAGATGAGTAAGTGGAAGGATGGGTTAGTAAGTTTTCTGATGACACAAAGGTTGGACGTGTTGTGGTTAGTGTGGAGGGCTGTCAGAAGTTACAGCGGGACATTGATAGGATGCAAAACTGGGCTGAGAAGTGGCAGATGGAGTTCAACCCAGATAAGTGTGAAGTGGTTCATTTTGGTAGGTCAAATATGATGGCAGAATATAGTATTAATGGTAAGACTCTTGGCAGTGTGAAGGATCACAGGGATCTTGGGTCCGAGTCCATAGGACACTCAAAGCAGTTGCACAGGTTGACTCTGTGGTTAAGAAGGCATACCGTGTATTGGCCTTCATTAAGTGGAATTGAATTTAGGAGCTGAAAGGTAATGTTGCAGCTATATAGGACCCTGGTCAGACCCCACTTGGAGTACTGTGCTCAGTTCTGGTCGCCTCACTCCATAGAAAGGGTGCAGAGGAGATTTACAAGGATGTTGCCTGGATTGGGGAGCATGATTTATGAAAACAGATTGAGTGAACTCGGCCTTTTCTCCTTGGAGTAACAGAGGATGAGAGGTGACTTGATAGAGGTGTATAAGATAATGAGAGGCATTGATCATGTGGATAGTCAGAGGCTTTTTCCCAGGGCTGAAATGGTTGCCAGAAGAGGGCACAGGTATAAGGTGCTGGGGAGTAGGTACAGAGGAGATATCAGGGGTAAGTTTTTTAAGCAGAGAGTGGTGAGTGTGTGGAATGGGCTGCTGGTAACAGTGGTTGAGGCAGATACAATAGGGTCTTTTGAGAGACTTTTGGATAGGTACATGGAGCTTAGAAAAATAGAGGGCTATAGGTAAGCTTAGTAATTTCTAAGGTAGGGACAAGTTCTGCACAACTTTGTGAGTTGAAGGGTCTGCATTGTGCTGTAGGTTTTCTATGTTTCTATGTTTCTTTTTTCCTTTCCCTTAAAACCCTGTTTGCATTAAAGTCTGTTAACTATCGACCTGCTTTAGTGTCTCTCTCTGCACATTTGGGCCACGTCCAAACATACTGACTCATGGTTCTTGCGGTCAAGGCAAGTATAATGGTAAGGAAGATATAAGACTTAATTGCCTTCATTGCAAGAGAACGGTGTAGAATAAGGACTGATGTCGCTGTTGTAAAAGATTTTGATTAGGCCACATATGGAGAATTGCATGCAGTTCTGATTGCCTCATTACAGGAGAGACGTGGAGACTTTGGAGAGGGTTCATGAAGTTTACCAGGACACTGCCTGGATTAGCGGGTATTAGCTATTAGGAGAAGAATGAAAATCTTAGATTCTTGAAGGATAAATGGAGGCCTGATGGAAGTTTATAAGTTTATGAGAAGCATAGCTAGGGTAGACAAGTCAGAATCTTTTTCCCAGGATAGAAATGTGCTACACTAGAGGGGGGATGTTGCAGAACAAACTTTTTACACAGTGAGTGGTAGGTGCCTGGAACAAATTGCCAGCAGTAGTAGTTGAAGCAGATACAAGGGCTTTTCCTTAGGCACTCGAATATCCAGAAACTTTAGGGATATGGATCATGAGCAGGCTGCAGGGATGAGTTTGAGTTTAACTTGTCGCCATGCTCAGCCTAGACATCACGTAGCAAAGGGCCTATTCCTGTAACAGTTCAGTTGTTATCAATATTTCCAGTGATATATTTAGAGGAAGTAAGTATCAACAGAAATCAAGAATGTGTTGGTTTGGGTAGGTCAGAAATCACTGGAACTCTATTCAACAGAAGATCTGCAGCAGCATTTCAAAATTGCTTTATTGTATTCTGTTCAGGAATAATTTAATTTCAACTATATTATTAATTACCTTGTCCATCAACTTCAAAGTGATTTCTGAAATAAGCAGCAATGACCTAAAAAATTCACCAGGCTGTGCTTTTATAAGTATTAAATATTGCATTGATTTAAATGACAAAATTGAAGAAAATCACTCCAAAATTTCAGTCGCAAATCAGTTGTAAATTTCACCATTTGTTTTACTGAAGTATCCCCACAATCTCAGTAGATGTTAGACAGGTTGAATGTTTCACTTCCATTTATTTCAGTAGACAAGAATTATTGAGGTACTCAAAAACACAGGCATGGCTATAGGGAACACACACAAAATGCTGGAGGATCTCAGTAGGCCAGGCAGCATCTAAGGAAAAGAGTAAGCAGTCAACGTTTCGGGCCAAGACCCTTTCTACAGAACTGGAGAAAAAACAGCTGAGGAATAGCTTTAAAAGGTGGGGTAAAAGGAGAGAGAAACACAAGGTGATAGGTTAAACTGGGAGGTGGAGGGATGAAGTAAAGAGCTGGGAAGTTGATTGGTGAAAGAGATAAAAGGTTGGAAAAGAGATAAGGCGAGAGAGGGAAAGGGGGATGAGGAATGGTGAAGGGGTGGGGGGCATTGCTGGAAGTTTGCGAAATTGATGTTCATGCCATCAGGCTGGAGGCTACCCTAAAAGAATATAAGGTGTTGTTCCACCAACCTCAGTGTGGCCTCATAACGACAATGGAGGGACCACCATGGTTAGACATATCGGAATGGGACTGAGAAGTGGAACTAAAATGAGTGGCCATTGGGTGATTCTGCTTTTTATGGCGGAAGAGTGTAGGTGCTCAGTGAAGCGGTCTCCCAATCTACGTTAGGTCTTACCGATATACAGGAGTCACCAGGAGCAACGGATGCAGTAAGTGAACCCAACAGACTCACAGGTGAAGTGTCGCCTCACCTGGAAGGACTGTTAGGAACCTGAATGGTAGTGAGGGAGGAGGTGTAGGGGCAGGTGTACCACTTATTCCACTTGCACAGATAAATGCCAGGTGAAGATCAGTGGGAAGGAACAAATGGACAACGGAGTTGCATAGGGAACAATCTCTCAGGAAAGCAGAAAGTGGGGGAGGGAAAGATGTGCTTGGTGGTGGGATGCCGTTGCAGATGGCGGAAGTTTTGGAGAATTATGTGCTGGATGTGGAGGCTGGTGGAGTGGTAGGTGCAGTCCCTGGTAGGGTAGCAGGAGGATGGGGTGAGAGCAGACGTGTGTAAAATGGAAGAGATGCAATTGAAGGCAGCATTGATAGTGGAGGAAGTGAAGCCCCTTTCTTCGAAGAAGGAGGACATCTGCTTCATTCTAAAATGAAAAGCCTGAGAGCAAATGTGGCTGAGACGAGGACTTGAGAGAGGAGGATGGCATTTTTACAAGTACCGGGAGGGAGGAGATAATGTCCAGGTACCTGTGGGAGTCCGTGGGTTTGTAATAGACATCAGTAGATAAGCTGTCTCCAGAGATAGAGACAGAGAGATCGAGGAAGGGGAGGGAGGTGTCGGAAATGGACCAGGTAAATTTGAGAGCAGGGTGGAAGTTGGAGGCAAAGTAGATGAAGTTAATGAGTTCAGCATGGGCGCAGGAAGCAGCAGCAATGCATTGTAGCATAGGAAGAGTGTGGGACAGTCACCAGAGTAGGCTTGCCGAAGGGTCTCAGCCTGAAATGTTGACTGTACTTTTTTTCCATATATGCTGCCTGGCCTGATGAGTTCCTCTAGCATTTTGTGTGTGTTGCTTGGATTTCCAGTATTTGCAGATTTTCTCTTGTTTGTCATTACACAACTACAGGGAACGGGATCTCACTAATAAATTATTACAAGCCATTTAAGAGAAATTTCTAATCCTTTACATAATTAAATCAAACAGCCATTTTCACTGCATATTGATAAATAAAAAATGTGTGTATTTTAATCACCTATGATTTACTTACTCAAGCCCATCACCCCTACGGGGGGGGGCATAAGACACCAACAACACCAGACATTAAAAGTTGTCTGCAGATGGAGCCAATCTTCTTCAAAGATCTTTCCTCTCCCAGGTGTGAGCTCTTTTGGAGCCTCTGTTGGTGTTCCTGTGGCTCCAAGTTTTTACAGGGTGGGTTTTGTAGTCCCATGCCCAGCTTTCCTCCTGTCAAACCCAGCTTGGGACTGTCTATGGCAGAGTTAATCATCTATGAATGGATATAAATTTATTTGTTGCAATGAATATCTTATACAATCATATAACATGATTTTTAATGACACTGGGAATTTCAGACTTGCAAACCCCATTCTGGAGCTTATGGAAACAACTGTTTTTGATTAATAATAAAAAAAATCTTGATACAAGTGCTTCAGTAAAGATGTTTTGAAAAGTGAAGTCTTGATATGAAGTATATTCAACATTAAAAATACATCATGTGGATAAGGCTAGATGCTTTATGCCATCTTGACCAGAAATATTTGTGTATGGATGTAAGATGCATTAGCCCTGCTTTAAACTTAGAATAAGCAAGCAGAAGAGTAGCAATCTTGCAAAAAATTGTGAGAGCCAGGGTGATTTTAGCAGCTGGTCTTTATTTCTATCTGATTAATAGACAGCATTGCACTTATGTCAGAATTTTTAAAGTGGAGGATGCAGCCTGGAAGTGAGTTTGCATTCCCTGTTTCCATTTTGCTTAACCATATATGAGGATTGTTAAAGATGCATAGATTAATGCTTTATCTTTCTAACACATTTCAAGCAGACGTTGTGTGAACCAGGACTTTATTCCTTGGAGTGCCAGTGATTGAGGGGTGACCTGAGAGAGGATATATTAAGTTGAGGGCAATATGCAAAGTGAAAACATTTAGTCTTTTTCCCAGGAAGGAGGTGTTAGAAACAAGAGGGCAGAGCTTTAAATCAGAGTTGAGAGGGGAGCTTCTTCACTCATTTGGAATGAGCTACCTGAAATAATGGTTGAGACAAGCACGTTAGTAATATTTGAAAGTTACCTAGGTAAGTACATAGATTGTGTAGTAAGATGAGAGTTGTGGGAAGAGCAATTGGCAGTTTTAGAGGGCTATAGACTAAAGGTGAGTGGATGGGGCTACCTCACTGGGCAATGCAGTTGGCATGGATAAGATGGGCTGAAGGGCTTGCTTCCATGCTGTAAGGCTCCATGATTGCACAACATTCATTTCCTTCTTTTCTCTTTTTATTCAACACCACTATCTTTGTCCCACATCCTATCACTGGCTACAAATTGGTTTTTCCACAACTCACTTCTTACTACACAAACCACACCCTCTCTTCACACTACCTGCATGACTACTGTCCAGTGGCACAGACTGCAACAATTATGAAGTGGCTGGTTATGGACCCCATTAACTCACATCTTGCTGCTACATTGGGCCCTTTCCAGTTTGCCTATAACTCAAATTGGTCCACTGACAATTACATGGCCTCTGCCTTCCACTCTGTCCTGTCCCAACTGGAAAATCAGTGTCAACATCTCTGAAGATCTATCCTGGGTCCAACATACTATATTGATGCAATTATAAAGAAGGCACAAGAGTGGCTATATTTCATTGGGTGTTTGAGAAGATTTGGTGCGTATCACCAAAAACTCTTGCAAATTTCTACAGTGTACCTTGCAGAGCATTCTAATTGGTTGCTTCACCATCTGGTATGGAGGATCCACTCCATAGGATCAGAAAAAGATGCAGAAAGTTTCCAACTCGGCCAGCTCCATCATGGGCACTAGCCTCCCCAGCACTGAGGACGTCTTCAAAAGATGATGCCTCAAAAAGGCAGCATCCATCATTAAGGAGCCCCATCACCCAGGACATGCCCTCTTCTTGTTGCTGCCATCAAAGAGAAGGTACAGGAGCACGAAGACACGCACTTGATGTTTTAGGAATGGCTTCTTCTCCACTGCCATCAGATATCTGAAAGGACAATGAACTCATGTACACTACCTCACTATTTTTTTCTTGATCAGAATAATAATTCTGATTCTGGAATCGTGTTTCGTACACCCAGATGCTGTTTATCAACTTCAGCTTGGCATTTAATATGATTATCCCTCAGAATCTGGTGGGTAAACTGTCCTCCTTGGGTCTCAACACCTCCCACTTAAACTGGATCTTGGACTTCGAGACAGAAAGACCACAGTCTGTGTTGGCAGTAACATTTCTGGACCACCGTGCTGAGAATTGGTGCCCCTTAGGGCTGCATGCTCAACTCACTGCTATTCACGCTGCTGATGCATGACCGTACTGCTAGATCCAGCTCAGACTGAATCATCAAGTTCGCTGATGACATAACAGTGGCTGGCGTCATCAACAACGACAAGACGACATACAGTGAGGAGTTAGATTGGCTTGTGGAACGGTGCGATCTAACAACCTGAGTCTCAACGTGGGCAAGACTAAAGATGATTGTAGACTTTAGGAAGGTGCGCTTCTCACTGGACGTAAATGGTTCCTCATGGAGACGGTTAGGAGCACCAAGTTTCCGGGAATCCACATAATTGATGATCTCACTTGGTCCTTCAACACCACCTCTTTAGTCAAAAAAGCACAGCAGCTTCTCAACTTCCTGAGGAGATTGAGGAGAGCTAGAGTTACCCTCCCCTCTATCACCAATTCTAACCGGATTTTACAGGAGCACCATTAAGTGTGTCCTGACCAGCTACATTGCCATCTGGTAGGGGAGTTACAAGGCATTAAACAAGGATTGTGAGGACTACTGAGAGGATCGTCAGGGTCTCTCTTCCATACATCGAAGATATTTGTCAAGAGCACTGCATATGCAGGGCCCTTAGCATTGTCAAGGATCCCTCCTATCCATCCAACAATCTCTTTGACCCCTATCATTAGGGAGAAGGTACAGTAGCATTAGGACAAGGACAGCTGGATGAAAAACAGCTTCTTCTCCCAGGCTGTGAGGCTACTGAACTCCTTGACACCACCCAGGTCTCATCATTTATTAAGCACCAGTAGTGTATGTTGTTTACTTTTTAACTTGTGTCATAAAAATACTTATGCTATATGTCAATCTTCTGGAATATATTTTATTATTTCTTAATTTATTTGTGGCAATATTACTTTATATGTTTTGTGTAAGTTATATGTGCTGTGTTGTGCACTTCGGTCTGGAGGCATGTTGTTTCATTTAGTGGTATATATATATAAGGTTGAATGACAATATATTTTAACTTACACTTGAACACTTAATACCTCTACAATTTCTGGCCATCCACCATCACATCCTTTGAATATACTAGCCCAACAAATCTCCAAATTGTTTCTGAATACCTACTTGCCAGCCTTCACTTTCTTTCCCTGCAGATGAGGAAATTGCGTGAGAAAATTTGGATTCTGATGAGAAAAAAAGACTCCGTGAGAAGTTTGCACCATGCATGGCTGATTAAAGAAACTTAAGATGGCATTAAATTGAAAAATATGCATTGAATATACACAGGATATCTAAATAAATCTATAGAAGGAGAGAGAAGCTAGAATATGAGACAAATAATATAAAAATAAGGCAATAAAAGTTTCTACGGGTTTATAGAAAGGGAGAGAGTAGTTAAAGCACACAGTGGTCTTTGTATGGATGGGAAATGACTGAGATTCAAAATAATTACTTTGGATTGGTCTTTACATTGTAAGCAAGTAATAATATTAGATTTTCAAAGGGCAAGAGGAAGGGAGAAGCTTAAAGCAATGTTCATCACTTGAGGAAAAGTGTTAATGGGCTAAATGCAAAAATGTACTGTGGGTCTGATGGCCTGCATCCAAGAGTCTTCAAAGAAATGATTGCAGAGATAGTGGAGGCATTTGTTGTAATCCTCTAACAGTCCCTTGGGTCTTGAGAGGTCCCAGAAAATTTCAAAACAGCAAAATATAATGAAAAGAGAATGATATAAAGCAGGAAGTATAGACCTGTTGCCTAATATCTGCCATTGGAACAATGCCAGATTTCATTATTAATAAGGTAATAGCAGAGTATTTTGAAAATTTTAAAGCAATCAAGCAGAGTCAACATGACTTTCTGAAAGGGAAATCATGTTTGACAAATTTCCTGCATTTTTTTAGGATGAAATATCTGAGCGGATAAATGGGAAACTGGGTATGCTGTATATCTGGATCTTTAAAAGATGTTTGATAAGGTGTCACATAAACTATTACTGTACAAGTTAAGTGTGTATGATAGGAATGCATAGTGTAGTGGTTTCTTGAAAACAAGCCAAAACCGCTGAGAGCCTAAGCTAGGGTATGTGACACTGTATGACACCCTTCCAAATAATGAATTCCCAAACTGAAAAAGGTATGTTTGATCCTTTATTATGAAACCAGCAAAGACTAATAATCTCATAGTGATAAAAAAATTAACAAAACTACAATTTCAATATAACTAAGCAATGCTAAGCATAATTAGCAGTCAAACTAAATTACCGTTCCAATTAGCGGTTAGTGCATTTAAGCAACATCAGAATTAGAACTCTATATGCATTTAAGCAGTTTAATAATGTTCCAATTATTGGTCAACAAAAAAAAATCATTCCTCATGACTTACTCACTCTCCAATAAACTAAAATAAAAACCAAAAAACACCAAAATGAGAATACTACACTTGCCATCCTGATTTGGAAACATTTCACCATTCTTTCTTTGTTGCTGGGTCAAAATTATGGAACTCCCTCTCTAACAGCACAATGAGTGTACCAACAACTCAGGGACTGGAGTGGTTCAAGAAGGCAGCTCATCAACACCTTCTCAATGGCAACAAGGTTTGGGCAATAAATGCTGGCTTAGCTGGAGTTGCCCACATCCTGTAAATGTAATTTTTTTTAAAAATTAACTGGTTCGTGATCACTTTTTTCTCAATGAATCCTCCACTCCAGATGTCTCTCACTGCCTTTGATCATCATTGGATGCCAATGTCTGGGCTGGTGTATTTTCTGGAAGGCTCTCCTCAACAAACGTAGTCGAACAACAGTCAGTTAAGTAAATGTGGAAAATATTATTGGCAAAAACAGTAGCCAAGCAGCAAGGAATGTGTGATTTTGTGAGTGTATGACAGAAGTTGTTCTTCCCTAGCTAAAAATGTATTTATTTGCCCTGACATTCCATGAGTCCACTTAACCCGCCCGGCAACAGCTCATTACACAACATGGTTTCCATCCCTCTCTCCACCCTGCCCCTCAACACCCCACCATTATCCTTTTGGGAACCACAACTAATTTTAAAATAATGATAAACAGCTAATTTAAATCACAAAGCCAAGAGATTCCTCATTGCTGTGTAGCTAAATACCTTTCAAGAATTATAAATGCACATTTCTGCATTGATAATGCCAAAATATGGTAAAAATAGGCTGAAAATGTAAATTGCTGGAAACACTTAGTGGCTCAGGCAGAATCTATGGAAAAGAAAAAGGGGTTAATAAGTACTCTTAATCAGAATTGGGGAGGTTCCAAAGTCAGCCTCTGTCCCAGTTCTGATGGAAGGTCCTTCGCCTCAATCATGAACTCTTTTTCTGTTTCCTTGGATGCTGCCTGACCTACTGGTGATATCCAGTGTTTCCTGTTTTAGTTCAGATTTCCAGCAAGTTGACTGGGTGAGGTCTGAAGTAAAACAATTGAACTATTCAGCATATAGACATTAGTTTTTCACTGAATCTCAATTGAAGACAGGAGTACCTTCAAGATAGATGTCACAAAAATAACATACATTTAGTTCAGATGCTCAACACAAAGACAATTTGTAATGAGGTTATCATGTCAAAAAATAATGGCTGATAGTTCCAACTCTGTTTCCTATGTAAATCTAAACCAAGCTGTGGCAAAAGCCTGTTTATAACAAAATAACATTGCTCTGAATGTTGTGTCAAAATCAAGGGGTTACTTCACAAACCAAGAATCTCAAAATTTTCTTTTATGCAATCATTGATGGTTAATTGGAATATTCAGTTCAAGGACAAATGTTCTGGGTCACCAACTGATTCCCCACGCAATCAAGTTATTATTGCTGGATTTTATCATCAGCAGTGATGTGATAAGCATGACATTTTCATTTGCACTAGCATATCCCAGTTAACAGGATTCAATGCTATACATTTCATATAGCTCAGCCAGTGGCACATCTGTTTCCTCACACTGAAGCCTAACAGTATATGCAAACAGGTATAAGTCAGAAAATAAGGGCCCAATTTGTGAGCTTGTGCTGCATATTCCCAAGAATCATTGAATGGAATACAATGAGCCCTCTCAGGAATCCTAGTGGAAAGTTGGAACAATACATAAAGCAACAGCCAAAAGTCCATCCACGTGTATTTGCCTTTTCCGTGAGGTATCAGCTATTCCCTCAGCGCCCCACAGATCACTTAAAGGAGATGCCAAGTTCCTAGATTATTCATGCACTGCGATTGTATTTGTGTTCAGCATGATCATGCGGCCCAAAACATCAAAAAGTGTACTAAAATGAGAGCTTGCAGCATGTTGGACTATGCAGGAAGTGGCGTGCAGCCTTCTGGAGTTAAAGTAACAAAGAGATGTTAGAATGTGGTTAACATCAGGAAAATATAAAATTTGTGTTATTAAAAATGTGAGTTTATAGCCCGGATTTGCCTGTCAGAAGGATATTTACAGAGAAAATCGTGGGTCATCACTTCCACAACAGAATCCTATTAGCTGAATCACTTTGATTTAATATACAGAAACATTCAGATTTTGGCAACTCTGTGACAGAGAACTCTCTTGCAGAATAGCTGGATGGTTATGAATTATACAAGGCATTGTACATCAAGAAGATAAAGCTTTGTAAATGGTTTTTACCCACCATCGAGGACACAGATACAGGAAAGTGCTGGAAAAGGGTCAGTAACATCACAAAGGATCCCACCTACCTTGCCTATGGGTTGTTTGTCCCACTCTCATCAGTGGGGAGGCTATGTAGAGTCTACACCAGGACCACCAGACTCAGAAACAGTTACTTTCCCCAATCAGTAAGGCTGAACAACACCTCCACCTATTAATCCACCCATCAAATCCCCAACTACCACTACTTCATAATTTCCTATCAGTCACCTTAAGTGCCAAGCATCAATTTATGAACATACAATCAATCTATGCATATAAGCTATCTTAGGTATTCATAGTTATTGCATTTTTTATTATTATTGTGTCTTTAACTTATTGTGGGGGTTTTTTGTGCTCCATCAGATCCAGAGTAACAATTATTTCATTCTCCTTTACACTTGTGTACTGGAAATGACATTAAACAATCTTGAATCCTGAATGTTGAAGATTAATTTTCTTAACTTTCACAACAGGAATTGTAGATGCCAGAAACAAAACCAGGCATACCAGAAAGTAAAGTCCCATTCTGAACTACAACACAGAATGACATGCATGCTCGACTGTGGAAGAAACATGATATAGAAAGAACCAGAGAGTCATATACTAATAAATCATTCAGAGTTTTGCTTCTCTGTTATATCTGGCCCTGAATAGTGGTAGACAATTCAAAGATAGCATGTAACTCAAATAACCCAACATTCAAGTATTCAAATATCCAGAAAATCCAAGGTCTGACTCATTCATTTAGCAGAACGTGAACAGAGCATCCAGCATGTGTGTATTTGTGGCCAGAGCTAGGGTGCAAAGACTAGCTGGAGTTGGGTACCTAACTGTGAAATTATTGTGTATCTATACTTAGGGTTGGGTCTGGAATGTTTTATATTTTTCACTTCCTTTAGATTCACTGGAAAATATATTATCCTATTGTGTAATATGTTAAAATAATGATATAGAAGTGTGTTTGGGTATTAATCGGAATATCATCCAAAAATCCAGGAAATCTGCAGGTGTGGCACTACCAAAATATCAAGAGTGGAGGATTATCTGACCCTTACTCTGCGTGAAAAATGTTCAACTCCATTTGCAATCCCTCAGACAAAGAAGGAAATCACATATGCAGAGGGAGCAGGGTTTGGAGAGGTTGAGATGTTAGGTTGCTGGTAACATTTCTGCTCCATTAGCACCAAGTGCAGCTCACCCTGAGCTGGAAATAGTATGAGGAATTCTTCCTGACATTTCATAGAATCAAGGGAGCAATAGATGCTACAAAGCTTGGCAAGACCAGAGACTGAATGTGAATAGAATTTGCAACAGAAAAAAATAGCATGGGCCAGTGATATTTAGGGGAATGAGCTCACTGCAGTAAGAGTACTTGTGCCATTTTGAAGTTCAGGAAGAAAGAGTTACAGCAAAATAATCTGAAAGCAAATCCTGTCATTTTAGAGTCATACAGTTCCGCCCGACTTCTCCGTGCCAACTGTGTTTCCCAGCCAACTCTTCCTGTCTCTCCGTATTTGGCCCATAGTTTTCTAAACCTCTTCAATCCATGTACTTATCTAGATGTCTTTGAATTGCTGCTAATGTACCCACCTGAACCATTGTTTTGGGTATCTTATTCCAAATACACACCACACTTTGCATGACAAAACTGTCTCCGATGTCCTTTTTAAACTTCTCACCTCTGATCTTGTTTTTAACACCTCCTTCCTGGGAAAATGATTTTGCACTTCCCCTATTTATACCCTTCATGATATTAGGTACCTCTGTTAGATTTCCCTCAACTTCCTACATTCCAGCAATAAAGTCCTTGTCCATGCAAACTCTCCTTGCAACTCAAACTACCAATTCCAGGCAACATCCTGCCAAATTAGTTCAAAAAAATCAAAAAAAATCAACACTTTTTTTGATCAGGTGTCACAAAGCAGATTTGTCATCAAATTTGAAGCCATGGAGTTAAAGGGGCAGCAGCAGTGCTCAAGGAACAAGGACTTGAGAATACAAATGAACGGTTGCTTTGCAAACACAGGGCAAGTGAATGAAGAAATCCCTCAGACCATAAGACTAAACTATGTAAGAGTAGAATTAGACCATTTGGCTATCAAGTCTTCTCTGTCATTCAATTATGACTGATTATTTTTACCTCTCAACCAGATTCTCCTTCTTTCTTCCTGTAACCTTTGACACCCATGCTAATCAAGGACCGATAATCAACCTCTGCTTTAAATAAACCCAAAAACCCGGCTTCCACAGGTATATAGGACATTAACTTCCACAGGTTCCGGATAAAGAAATTTTTCTTCATCTCTGTTCTGGATGTCCTTTTATTCCAATCTGCGCCTTCTAGTCCCAGACTCTCCCATTACTGAAAAAACATCTCACATCCACTTTATCCAGGCCTTTCAAAATTCTGTAGGTTTCACTGAGATATCTCACTCTTCTTTGTAAACTCTAGTGAGTACAGACCTAGAGTCAACAACCGCTTGTCCAACATTAACCCTTTCATCTCTGGAATCATTCTCGTAAACTTCCCCTGGGATCCTCTCCAACACCAGCACATAATTCCTCAGATATGGGACCCAAACCGCTCACAGATATCAAATGTAATCTGACCAATGCCTTATAAAGTTACAGCATTACATCCTTGTTTTGTTTATATTCTAGTCCTCTTGACATAAATTCTAACATTACATTTGCCTTTCTTACTACCAACTCAACCGTCAAGTTAACCTTTAGGGAATTTTGCACTAAGGCTGCAAATCCCTCTGCATTTCTGATCTCGGACAACTCTCTCCATTTAGAAAATATTCTATGCCTTTTTTCCTTCTACTAAAGTGCATGATCATACACATCTGTATGTTGTATTCCATTTGTTACTTCTTTGCCCATTCTCTCAATCTGTCCGATTCTTCTGTGGACACACTATGTCTTCAACACAACCTGCTCCTCCACCTGTCTTTCTATCATGTGCAAACTTGGCCAAAAAACTACCAATTCCATCAACCAGATCAAAAGTTCAAAGTAAGTTTATTATTTAAGTACGTATATGTCACCATTTCCTACTCTGAGAATAATTTTCTTGCAGACATTCACAGTGGAACAAAGAAATGCAATAGAATCAATGAAAAATTACAAAGACTAATAAACAATTAAGGTGCAAAAGAAGACTAACTGTGCAAATACAAAATGAAACAAATAATAACAACAACAACAACAACAACAACAAAATAATATATAAATAAATAAACAAACAAACAGGCAAATAAATGAGTTGTAGAGTCCTTGAAAGTGTATCATACATTGTGGAATGAGTTCAGTGCTGAGGTGAGCAAAGTTATCCATGCTGGTTCAAAAGTAATAAGTGTTCCTAAACCAGGTGTATGGGGTCTAAAGCTCCTATACCTCCTTTCCAGTGACATAGGTGAGAAAGGAGTATGGATGGTTTGGATGGTGGGTGGCCTTAATGATGGATGCTGGTTTATGGTGCATCACTCCATGTAGATGTGTGTAATGGTGTTGTGGGCTTTTAGTGTGATGGTTTATTAACATATAACATGCAAGGCAGCGGATCCAGCACCATTTGTCACTGACGGCCAACCAGAAATGAACACCTTTATTCTTGCTCCTTGCTTTCTCCTTTTCAGCCAATCTTCTCTCTACACTAATAACTTTGCTGCAAAACAATGGGATCCTATTTTGTTTAGTAGCCTCATGTACAGCACCTTTTCAAAGGCATTATAAACACCTATGTAAACAATATCCACTGCCTCTTCTTTGCCTATCTTGCTTATTATTTCCTTAAAGAATTCCAAATGATCTGTCAGGCAAGATTTAAGGAAACCATGCTAACTTTGTCTAATTGTCATGTGCTTCCAAGTACCCTGAAACCTCATCGTTAATAACAGAAGTCAGGCTAGCTAGTTCATAATTCCTTTCTTTTAACCAATTGAATTGAATGACATTTGTGACTGTCTAGTCCTCTGGATCCATTCCTGACTCTAGTGATTCTTAAAAGATACCACTAAAGCCCCCACAGTCTCTTTGGATAACTCTTTCAGAACCGTAAGATGTACCTATCTAATCTAGGTGACTTATCCACCCTTCAAACTTTCAAACTTCCCAAGTACCTTCTCCTTAGTAATACAACTACACTCATTACTACCCCTTGACACTCCCAAATTTCAGGCTTTTTGTAAGTGTCTTCCTTACTGAAGACTGGCAAAAATACTTAAATCAGTTTGTCCACCATTTCTTTGTTCCCCTTTATTATTTCTGCAGAGACATTTCCCAGTGGTCTGATCTCCACTCTTACCTTTTTTAATTTTTTCTATATATATCAGAAAAAAACTTTGTGATATACTGTTTTATATTATTGACTAGCTTGTCTTCATATTGCATCTTTACTCTCCTTATTGCCTTCTGCTGACTTTTGAAAGCTTCCCACTCCTCTAACTGTATTTTGCAATATTATCTGCCTTTTTTCTTGTAATTTATTTTTTATTGAAGTTCATCATCAAACAAACATTTCCATAAGATGTATTTCAGACATTGTACATATATATCATATAATCATATACACTGTTTTTGTCTTTCTAATCAGCCATGGTTGCCTTATCTCCCTTTAAAATGGTTTTACTTTTTTGGAATGAAGCAATCCTCCGTCTTAAATTACAGTGGTTTCCAGCTAATGGGACCATTGGTTACTTGGAGCAGCAGTTTATTTGGAACAATACTCAAAGAACAAAAACTAATTGAGAAAATAGCTGAGATTCCCTTCCTGTATTTGGGACATGATGCCACTTGATCAGAACAGGAAAACAAGCTCTTCTCAGGCTTCCAGCTGCGTACAGGTATCGATTATAACCAATGTTTCGAGAACAAACTCTGCCATCTTCATCAGGGATCCCTGATAAAGATGGCAGAGTTTGTCATTGAGTCATCAGTTGTAATCAATACCTGTACCCAAATAGAGGCCTGAGAAGAGTTTATTCGTCATACATGCCAGGAAAGCACTAGATCCTAGAACAGGAGAATGTTGCTGAACAGCTTCTAACTAGCACCAGTCGCCTGCACTTATATGGCCATTAGGCACTACACCGTGTTTAGAGAGAACAGTTTTTAAATAGCGTCAGTTGTACACTATTATGCACTGCAATGCACTTGGGTTGACAGATGCCCATTCATAAAGCAGTGATTTTTGATCATTTTGTTTCTTATTTTGCCTTTAAAAAATTTCAGACCATTGCTAACGTGCTAGAAATGATCTGACTCCAGCCAAAAAAAATTACCCTACTGGACTAAATTAAAATGTTCCAATGAAAATGAAGATTTAGAGGATGTAATCATCAAAAGCATTGTATCAATACACCAAGGAGAAGAAAGTAATGAAGATGGCGTATCTGAACTTGAGTTGGTGACTAAACAGGATGCCAGGAAACTTATTGTTGGATTACGACACTACTTCATGCAAGAAGGTAGTCCATGATCTGCACTAGGTGTCTGTGCTAATTTTATTCATTTACAGTCAGTCAAAAGTACACAGCAGTCTACATTAGATGAATTCCTCTCTTGATAACTACTAGGAACTAATACATGGTTTTATAGTTCCATAGTAGCATTGAAAGTGTTTTATTTTATTATTTTATTTTACTTTGTTTAGAGATACAGCATGGAATAAGCCCTTCTGGCCCTTGGAGCTATACCACCCCAGCAACTCCAACAACCCCAATTTAACCCTAACCTAATCACAGGGACCATTTATAATGTCCAATTAACCGACTCAGAACTTTGTTGGAAAATTTGTTCTCCATTTCATTTAAATACATAATAATTACTCAGTTAAACAAAAGTCAGTCTTTTTTATACCAGGAAACATCGGCTAATTGGGGCAGCTGCTTAATTGGGCAAAAATGTAATAGTTGTAATATGTCCCATTTAACCAGAATCTACTATACTCCCAAAAACTTGCTATTACTGACATCGCTGCTAATCAACTTTGACCAACACCATGCCTCTGTAGTTACCTTTACTCAACTTTAGTACTGATATATCGGATTTTATCTTTTTCCTCCCAAACTGCTGGCTGAATTCTATAAATGATCAATAGCAGTGGGTTATTGGCGTGGAGCTGAACTGAACTAAATGGAATACTCCTGGGCTCCTGATCTGATGTTTGATATTCTGTGTGTTGTTCGCTTGCTTTTTGCCGTTTGCACTATTTGGTTTTTTTTAGTGCATTGGTTATTTGTAGTTTTCTTTGAACGGGTTCCTTTGTGTTTCTTTATTTTGTGGCTGCCCGCGGGATGACAAATCTCAGAGATGCATTGTGCACACCTACACTGATTGCAAATCTGCTTTGAATCTTTGAACCAACGTCTCTTTTACATTAAATTCCCTAATCTTGTGAAATGGGTAGGTGATGGCTACAGAACAAAAGGTGCTCCATTTTAATTGTAATAAGACAAAATAAGCTAAAGAATTTAGTTCTCTGAAGGGTTGTAAGAACAGGGAGGAATGTAAGGATAAATGTGCATAGTTCATTGAAAGTCTGAGAAAGTGCAAGTTGAGAAAGTGGTTATGAAATCATACATGATACTGTATTTTTGACATAAAGTAGACCAGGAACAATATTGTATTTAATCTTTGTAAAACATTGATATTGTCACAACAGAAACATTGTTTCCACCTCTGGATGTCACACCTTGGGACAAAGGAAAAGATTTAGAAAAAGTACAAAAGAGGTTAAATAAAATGAATTTGGGGATTAGGACATCAGTTATGTGACAGACTGGAGAAGATTGGGTTACACTATTGTAGCTGTGAAATATGTGAAGGAATCTAGCTGACATTTTAATGCCATGATGGGCCAAGGCAGAGTAGACAGAGAGCAAATGTTCATTTTGGTACAGTCGTCAATGAATGGAACTGGCAAAAGAACCAAGATTTTTTAAAAAGTTATTTTTAATCTGTGAAATAGGGTCTGAAATGCATATTTGGGGTTGTAGTGAAGATAGATTTGATTGCTATATTCAGTTCATAAGCAACTGCAAGGAAATAATTGCAGGAAGATGGGAGAGAGCAGAAAGAGATAAAGGCAGGAAGAGATGGGCGAGGGCAGAGAGAGATGAGGGTGAGGGCAGGGAGAGATGGGGTGAGGGCAGGGAGAGATGGGGTGAGGGTAGGGAGATTTGGAGAGAGGGCAGGGAGAGATGGGGTGAGGGCAGGGAGAGATGGGGTGAGGGCAGGGAGAAACTGGAAGAATGAAAGTGAGTGAAGCTGACTGACTTTGTTAGCTATGACATTATGGCTCTGTTCCTTCATAAATCAGCAATTGTTGCAATGCAGTGTTCAGTCATAATAGAAAGCTCCTTGGAGGATAATCAGAAAGTAGTATCTGGAATTGCTATGAAGTGATTTTCCTGTTGAACATTAGCCAGAGAGAAATAGATGGAACATTTTTGGCAGTCATTTAGAGGACATAACATGGGAACTCATCACTATAAACCCAGCACATTCATAAATCAATCAGCAGGTTGACAGCTTAAAATTGACAGTCTACTGACCTTGAAAGGAAGAAATGAGCTGGATAGACAGTTGAGGCAAAGGTTCCACCTCACCTCCCATCACTGCAATATTCACTCATTCTTGGTTAAACCTCCCCAGTAGATGAAAAAATGCAGGTTATATTATGGGCTGTCCATTTAACAACTATTTCCTCAGGTCCACACAGAGACAGAAGAGAGGTGGCAGATGCTGAAAATCTGCATCAACACACACTAAATACTGGACAAATTCACTAGGTCATGCAGCATCTATGGAGAGAAATAGTCTGTCGATATTTCGGTCCAAAATCCTTCTTCAAGACTGCAGAGAAAAGGGTAAAAGCCAGAAAAAAAGCTGTGGAGTGGGGAGCGGTGAAGCATGGGCTGACAGGTGATAGGTGAATGTAGGTGAGGGAAGGTAGGTGGGCGGGTAGCGGAGGGGGAAGAAAAGAAATAATGTAAGAGGCTGGGACGTGATAGGTGGGAGCATGGAATAAATGGAAGGAGGTGGGGAACTAAAGGGAGGAAGGTGGAAGTGATGGGTTAGTCCCAAGAGTAGGGAGAAGGGAAGGAGAAAGGGTAATGGTACCACAGGGATATGTGAAATTGGGGGTGTGGGTAGAAACAGTGGGGAGTGATTACTGGACGTTAGAGAAATTGATGCTCTTACTGTCAGCAGACTACCAAGATGGATTTTGAGGTATTGCTCCTCCATTCAATGTCCAGTTTCAATGTGACAGTTCAGGAAGCTCTGGACAAATGTCAGTGTAGAAATTGGAAATAAAATTAAAATGGGTGACCACTGGGAGATCCTGACTATAGTGGCAGAAGGAGTGAAGGTGCTTGACAAAGCAATTCCCTGTTCGCATTGGGTCTCACTAATGTTAAGCAGGTTGCACCAGGTAATTCCTCACCTGGAAGGACTGCTATGGGCCAGAGTTATGTTGAGGGAGGAGGTGTAAGGGCAGGTGTAACACTTAGCCTGGTTGCGGAGGTAAGTGCCTGAAGGGTATCAGTGGGGAGGGGTAAGTGGACAAGGGAGTTACAGAGAGGACAATTCCTGTGGGAAACAGAGAAAGGGGGGGTGGGGGAAAGATGTGCCTGGTGGTGGGATCCTATTGGAAATGATTGAAGTAGTGGATAATGATGTGTTAGATATGGAGGCTAGTGGGATGATAGGTAAAGACAAGAGAAACACTGCATTGATGGCAGTGGTGGGAAAACCCATTTTCTGCACAAAGAGGATACATCTCAGATCTGGAATGGAGAGACTCATTTGGAGAATTGATACAACAGAGACAGAGGAACTGAGAGAAGGAAATAACATCCTTGCAAGTGACAGGGTGGGAAGAGATGTAGGAAAGGAACTGTAGGATTCAGTGAGGTTGTAAAAGATGTTGATAGATAATCTATTTGTGGAGATGGAGTGAGAGAGAGATCCAGAAAGGGGAGAGAGGTGTTGGAGATGAACCAAGCAATTTTGAGAGTTGCGTGGAAGTTGGAGGTGAAATTGATGAAATTGACAACCTTAGCATAAGCACAGAAAGCAGCACCAATGCAGTCATTAATGTTGTGAAGAAAGAGTTGGGGAGCACTACTGTTATAGCCTTGGAACAGAGACCATTCTTCATAGCTGATGAGAGTGCAAACATAGCTGTAGCCCATGTGAGAGCCCATGTTTGCACACTTAGTCTGGTGACGGTGGGAGTGGTAGAGGGGAACTAGTTGGGTCTATAATTAAGAAAGAAGCAAGAGTCTTGAGGTTTTCCTGATGAGAGATGAAAGTGTAGAGACCGGACATCCATAGTGAAAATGGAATGGTCAGGGCCAAGGAACTGAAAGTTGTTGAAGTGGTAGAGGGCATGCAAACTGTCACAGATATGTATGGCAAGGGACTGAACCAAAGGGAATGGAACGGAATTAATATATGAGAATGCAGTTTAGTGGGGCAAGGGCGGGCAGAAACAGTATGTTTAACAGTTAGGTTTGTGGATCTTGGGTAGGAGGTAGTGATAGCCAGATATGAATTTGGAGACAGTAGATGGGAGATGTTGAGGTGGTAAGGTTGGTGTTGCAGGAAGAGACACTGTCCTGGTGTGTCTCAGTAGGGTCCTGATTAAGGGTAAGTATGAGGAGATGTCAGAGAGCTGTTACATGGCCTCAGCAAGGTAAAGGTCAGACTGCCAGACTATAACAGTAGTCCTTATTCCATCCTGGTAGCCTCCAACCTGATGAACATCAACTCAGAGACTCAAGATTCAAACTATATCTGTCAACAAAGTATGTACGTGTCTCCAACTTTGAGAGATTCATCTTCCCCAAGACAGCAACAAAACAAAGAAAATCATGGAACCCATTCAAAGAAAAACATCAAATGACCAACTGTAAAAATAAAAAACAAATTGCGCAAATGGCAAAAGAAACAAGCAAAAATCTCAGTATGTAAAACGTCAAACCCCAAAGTCATTGAAACAGACTAGGAATGTTCAGTTTAGTTCAGTTCAATTTAGCACTGAATGCATGATGCAGGGCCAGTCTGCCCCAATCAAAATTACATAAAACAGCAATAAAAAGAGTAACCCGAAACCAGAAACACATTATAACATGAGCTACAGAGTACAATACACAAACCACATCGATCAAACCTTGCCCAAGACCCAGAACTCCAGCACTATCAAGCAAGAAGGACAGAGAGACCACAGGCACCTTCCTCCAGCAGCAGTGAGCAAGAGAGAGACCAGTTGAATACAGGCAGATGATGCTGAACACCTGCTTGGCTTCTGCTATCATCTCGTTGACTGCAATTTTACTCGGCACTTTAATCAGTAAGATCGACGAGAAATGGAGTTGACCATGGGCTCATGCTCTGCCTCCAGGCTTCTCGGCCTCCAGGCTGCACACTTTGATCAAAATCTCACCAAACTCCCTCAGAGGTAGTAAAATGCCAGATTGCTCAATTGGCCCGAAAGCACGCCATCAAAATGTAAATCACTGGTTCCAATAGTAGCGGAATCATATTTGAAAGAAGAAGTAGTTTTGTGAACTGTCTGAAGAATGTTCCCTTTGGTTACATTGTTCTCTGGCACCACCTTCTTCGCTAACATTCAGAAAACACCCCCGTCTTTTTCCCCTACCCTGTTTTCCCTTATCCCTCTTGCATTATTGGCCCTTCTCTTTCTCTTCTCCTGCCCTCATGACCTGGCCAAATACCTTCCTTTTCCTCCCTCTGGTTCCCCACTTTTTTCCCTTTTTCCATAGTCTACCCTCACATAGTCTATTCCTTCTTCTTCAGCCCTTTGCTTACCGAACCTATCTCATCCTAGCTTCTCACATCAGAGTTACAGGAGTCATAAAAATCATAGTGATAAAGTTATGGAATCATAGTTATCATAATAGTCAATAATAGTCATTATTTATATTTTCACCTTTCTCTACCACCTTCTTTCTTTCCCCTCTCTGATCAGGATTCACCGATCACCAGCCAGCTCCTGCTCCTCCCCCTCCATATCCTTTTTTCTTGGCCTTTGCCCCTTTCCTTTTCAGTCCTAATGAAGGGTCTTGGCCAGAAACATCGACTGTTCATTTCCCTCCTGCTGGCTGACCTGCTGAGTCATCTGAGTATGTATGTATTTCCTGAGGGCAGAGTTGTTACTGAAAGGAAGGAACATTAAAAGATGGAGCTCATAAATGCTGGTTTGTAACCAAAACTTGCATTAGTAACTCTATAATGCAATTTTCATAACAGTAAAATGTCACAGGTGAACTTGATGATTATGGGTCTATCACAACTTCAATGTTGTTAAATTTAAAAATTTGTAAGTTGAAATGAATCCCATAGGTTTTTTTTATTACAGAACGTACAGCAACTTTTCATTTTCAGTTCAAAGCTTTTCAACTGCAATGTATAGAAATGGGAAATGTTTTTGGGTGCACACTAATAAGGCTGAATGTTTTTTTTTCCTGTCCTCAACTATTCCTTGAATAATTCTGGAATGTCTATTGTTAATGTCGACTGCACTTTCCCTCATATGCTGTTGGTGTGAGATACAAATGTGGATAAAATCACCCATGCATTTTCCTCTGCTGTCAACTGTCAGAGAAGGTCACAAAATACTTTCTTAAGTCATGGTAAATAACTGCTAATGCTACAATCATTGTGCAGAACTTCCACTAATTCTGGTGCTACAGTTGTTGCATGTCACCCACTCTTTTCCCTAGGGCTTTAAGGGGGCCTTGCAGTTCAGCATACCAGAATGATTTAAAACACGTGGAAAAAGATCTCCACCTGTTTGGCTTCAGCCCAAGCGAGATCTATATTAAATTCACACAGGTATTATGGATATGCCCACTCTTTCAGAATGCTTAGAAAGCCATGGCCATGTGTTTCACATTAACATAGTTTTTTTTTCTCTCTCTTTTCCAAACTCCCACACACTTTTCTTTCATTTTATCAAGCTGGAAAAGGACAACTGTGTGCCCATAATAGCTCATTAATTCTAATGACATTAATGATGTCATGCTGAAGACAACTATAACTTCATCGGCAAGTTAAACTAAAGGATTGTTCTGACTACAGTAAAACTGGTTTTATGTATCTGGTTTCTGTGCCAATAAAGCTATTTAAATTGCAGGAAAATTTACAGCATAGAGTACGCTTGTTTCAATTGTGATGAGAACTGTTCATGGGAAAGTGTCTGTCCCAGAAACAACCTAATCTGTGCAATGTTTAAGGTGCAGCTCAATATTTTATCACATTTCAGCACTGCTTCCTCTGGAGTTTGTAGCCATCCAATATTTTTGAAACTACCTACTCAACTACATGTATATGTTGCATGTTGCATGAATTTTACTGTCATATACAGGGCAAGTGTTTAAGAACATGTTAAATGCTTCTCAGAGGCTTAAAGTTTAATTGCATGAAATGTGCACTGTGTTTTCTACACATTGTCTTACTACAGTGACAGGAGCATGGGCCAGGAGATTCCATTTGAATGGAATCAGGAATCTGAGAGCAAATTGGGCTTAAAATTGAATGAGTATTTTTTTGTTTAATTCCCATATCACAAAACATAAAATTGGCCATGAATCAGTGCAGTTGAAGAGTGATTAAAATGCATTTTATTTTTGAAAGATTGCATTAGTATTCCTTATATATTTTGGAGAAATAACCTTGTGCAGCTTTATTCATGCAGCTAATCAGACATTTGTAGTCTAACATCTGAATGTAACCTAACTTAGAAAATCCTGACAAATTTGTTCAGAATTATTTACTGGATTACGTTAAGTTTAAGGAAGAAAAATATTTTCTTCTGGTAAATCCAATAGAGATGCCGCTAGAGTCTACGTTCAACATCTCATCCTAAAGCATTGCTTCATATAATTAGACTCCAACTGATTATGTGCTCAAACCTTTAACACATTAGATTTGATTAAATCATGTCCGGTCCTAGAGATGTTCATAGTCACTTTATAAATAAAGGCTAAGGTTAACAATAAGGACCACTGCCAGTTGCGCCCATCTGTAATTGTTGGACACAATTGCTACTTGCCATTGTTTCATATTAATGAGCTTTCATGATTTATGTGGGGAAGTTGCAAATGTTAACTACAGCTGACTTAATAGCTTCAAATAAGAATAATATTAACTGGAATGATTAACCTAACTTAAATTGTTCATAAAACTTAATTGGGACATTTTAGAATTAGTGCAACTCAACAGATACAGCTAGCACTTCTCCAGAACATAATTTTTACTAATTTGGACATGGATCGATGCTTATTTAGTAAGGCAGGAATTAAAGAATAGCAAAACAAAGGAAGTAGAGCTTATCATAGCGATGCCTGCCTAACTACACCAATTTGCTGCAGATACAGAGGACAAGATGAACGTACCCACCATACCAGGGTGAGATGGAACATCTTAAGGCCTTATCCTTAGAAAAGCCATAAGAATGCCTTGATGGGCCTGATAGTTCACCACTGTCCAATACTTCGGCCTTCTCTCAGAGAATTCTAAAAACATTTCAAATAAAGTTAAAAATGTTAGAGAATACTTTAAAATTAATAAGTATTGGACTCAGCAGATAAAATGATTACAAATAATTAGGAGCTAACCTTAAGTAAGATCAACAAACCATTTACTTTTACCCTTTCTCACAAGGTTAGTGATGATATTCAAGTGATCAGGTCATCAGCTGTACAACCTGTTGTTACCTCGAGTATAAAACTTGCCCCTCACCTCAACAAATCAGCCTTCTGTTGCTGGACATAGCAGTGGAATTTTAGGCCGGGTGGGCTGACATCTGAACAAATGGCAATACAGTATATAAGCACAATCCAGGTCAGGATACTTTCCTAACTTGGAGCATAAATACAGTGCATGGATAGGTTGAAATGAAGCATATTAAAGAAACATGTCCATATTATCTGCAATTTCTTTGTGTGGCCTCTTGAATGAGTAGATAAACAGGGAAGAAGTTATAAACTTGATTTTTAAATTTTGTAATAAATTTACATTAAACACCTGAGTGTCTGAGTGCAACAATGTATCAAATGCCATTCTTAAGAATAGCTTACATATAAACATATGCAATCAATTACATTTGAAGATACATATTTGCATTAATATGACTTATGGATTCAACCATTTTGATTTGACTTGATAGCTGGTGCTTTTTGTTCACTGAACACTTCACTGCAAACTACACTTGGCATCGCTGAAGTATCCACTCCAGGCAAGAGTGTTTTCAATGGATCACTTCTCCAGCTTGGCCTCATATACATCTGGTCTCACATCCTGTTCTACAATTGCTGCCTAAACATAATTGTCTTCATGACTTTGAATACATTGTATTACACAGCCAGGACCACCATCTGCTTGGTGTTACCTGTATGCAATAAAATAGCCACATTAAACTTAAACACAGAGGCTAATATCACTTATCAATAACTACAGAAACATGGCGTAATGCCACACTTTGACACAAGAATGCTCTAGGTCTCCTTCTAAAACAGCACTGAATTATTCTATTTAAAAGCCGTCATAGTCTGCAGATTTATTTCTTTTTTACGGCATTTAATAATTTACAATAAAAAATCTTTTCTCTTTCTTTTCATATATCAAAAGCCATTGCTCAACAGCTCTTGAAGTCGAATATTTCTCTGGATATTTCCTCTCTTTATTTCACTCTTATACCATCTCTCCATCAGCATCCTGCTTCCGTTATCTCACTGACTACCCTCTCCCTGATTCTGATCTTCAAGGATCAGGTGACAGTGCATCAAGAAGGCGCCATTCATCTTTAAGGATTTTCACCATCCAGGAGACGTCCTCTTCTCGTTACTACCATTGCTGGGGAGGTACAAGTGTCTGAAGCCCCACCGTCAACGTTTTAGTAACAGATTCTTCCTGTCTGACGTCAGATTTCTGAACTGTTCGTGAACCCATGAACACTACCTTACTCTTCCACTTTTGAGCTATTTACGGTATTTGTTTATTTATATAGATAACTTAATAGAAATTTTTATATCTTGCACTGTACTGCTGCCACAGAATAACAAAAATTCACAACATACTGCATGTCAGTGATAATAAACTTGATTCTGATCTTCAGCAGCAGCCTCAGTTACATTCCTCTGTAACCCCAGGTTTATGAATGTTGAGGTTGGACTCATCTACCATATAATGGTGCATAGTTCCCTGAAGGTGGAATCTCATGTGGATAGGGTGGTGAAGAAAGCTATTGGTATGTTGGCCTTTATAAATCAGAGCATTGAGTATAGGAGTTGGGATGTAATATTAAAATTGTACAAGGCATTGGTAAGGCCGAATTTGGGGTATTGTGTACAGTTCTGGTCACCAAATTATAGGAAAGATGTCAACAAAATACAGAGAGTACAGAGAAGATTTACTAGAATGTTACCTGGGTTTCAGCACCTAAGTTACAGGGAAAGATTGAACAAAAAAGGTCTTTATTCTTTGGAGCGTAGAAGGTAGAGGGGGGACTTGATAGAGGTATTTAAAATTACGGGGGGGATAGATAGAGTTGACGTGGATAGGCTTTTTCCATTGAGAGTAGGGGAGATTCAAACAAGAGGACATGAGTTGAGACTTAGGGGGCAAAAGTTTAAGGGTAACACAAGGGGGAATTTCTTTACTCAGAGAGTGGTAGCTGTGTGGAAAGAGCTTCCAGTAGAAGTGGTAGAGGCAGGTTCAGTATTGTCATTTAAAGTAAAATTGGATAGGTATATGGACAGGAATGGAATGGAGGGTTATGGGCTGAGTGTGGGTCAGTGGGACTAGGTGAGAGTAAGTGTTCGGCACGGACTAGGAGGGCCGAGATGACCTGTTTCCGTGGTGTAATTGTTAAATAGTTATACCAGCACTTCCACCACTGTGCGCATTTCCTTGCCCTGGTGGCCTCTTCTGAAAACCGGGATCCTTCCTCCGTTCTCCAGAATTCACAAATGAACTAGACTCCTCTTTTAAGCATTATACCCTTTCGCTAGTTAGGATTAGGGTTAGCTGACAATGTAACATTAACGGCCTCAATTTTTCCTCTGTCTTTTCCCAAATCTAATCTTGTAAATTTGAAGCAGTCCACCCACTACATACTAAGTCCGAACTAACCGGAGCTTCATGGACCCCTCCTCAAACCACGTATTGAACCTGATCCCTCCCCTGAACTTTGACTTAGTCTACCAGACAGCCTTTACCTCATTTCTTCTGAAGAGTTTCCCTTCACAGTCCCTGACCTTATAATTCTCCCCTACCTCAAACAGCCAATTCTACATCATCCTAAAGATCTATAATTTGGACTGTCTTGGCAGACCCATGGCTTTAGCCCGCTTTGGTCCTGAAGAATGTATCCTCCTAATGTCTCTATTTTTTTCTCTCAATGCCTTGTTCATTTTATTGACATTTGTTGAATACTATTATCTTCCACCATGGCCTCATTGCCATTATGGCTGACAAGTATTCAATTGCATCTTCTTTGTTCCTGAACTTCTATTTTTATTTATCTCCTCCCAGCCAGAACAAAGACAGGATTTTCTCTCTCTCCTCAAAAACAAATTAATTCTCCATAATTTCTGCCACCTCCAATCTGTTTCCACCTCCAGCAGGGGTATCTTCTACTCTCTAAAGGAGCTGTTCCCTCCTGGACCCCCGGTTCATTCTTGTATCACCATCAACCACACATGAAACACTCCATGCAATCACTAACATGCAATACCTGACTTTTTATCTCTTCTCTTCCCATCATTCAAAGACCCAAACAGTCCTTCCAGACGAAGCAGCCATTCACTTGCACTTCCAATTTAATGTATTGTATGTGCTGCTCATGAGGCCGTCCCTTCTGCTTTGGAGAAACAAAATGTAAGCTACGTCGTCTGTTGCCTGCAAGTGCATTGTATTTGGTATGTTACTCAGTACAATGATAACATTCACAACGACCTAGACTTTGATCCCTTCTTAAAGCCATCTTAACAGCTCCACTGCATCCTGACTGCATTATAACAATCAATAAAAAATGTCCTTTCTTCTCTCTTATTGTCAGTTTTGAAGTTACCCCCTTTGATTCTATCCATCGAAATAGTCTCACTTGTTTATTTTATTGCACTTCATCTGTACCGTATTAGGATCAGCTCATTTAACTACCTGCATACTGTAACTTCCTTAAAAGGATCTTAGGAGTTTTTGGACTGAGTCAATATTGCAAGTCTTCTATCGTAGCCACCAATTCCAGTTGAGCTTGATTCAGCAGTTTTCCGAACAGCAAGATCCATGGAGACATTGAGTTCTTTTCCCGAGCTGGCACAGTCACATCTTTTCTGCATCAATTTGAACCAGCATGGATAACTGTACTCACCAAACTCAGAACTAGTTCCATAATCTACAGACTTTCAAGCAATCTACAACTCACATTCTCAGCATTATTTTTTTTTAATTTGCACAAATTGTCTTCCTTTGCACATTGGCTATTTGTCATGCCTTATTTATGCATAGTTTTACATAAATCCTGTAGTATTTCTTTATTTTCCTGTAAATGAATCCCAAGCTAGTATATGCAGCCAGCTGCTTCATACCTTGCTTCTCTGCTTTTATAATAATATTGCTGTTTTCTTGAAACCTCTGTGAACTGCTTCACTCATACAGTTCATCAGAACTTCCTGGCCTCAAGGATTGCGAATGGTCCCAGTAGAGCGAAATTGCCATGTCACAATCACAGTGGACAGTGACCTCATAATGGATCCTTCTTTGGGTCCTGGACTCAGAACACCTTTCCACCTGGTCTAGTTCCTTGACCAGCTCATTATTTTGTTTGTAATTCTGTTTCTCAGTCTGGTAGCTGCTTTAACAAAGGTCACTATAATCAGTGTCATCCACACAAGGATTTTGCTCCCAAGGAAGGAGATAGAGAGTTCTGCACCATGGTGTCATGTCAACAATCTTTCCAATAATGTCAGAAAAACAAAAGAGCTGATCATTGACTTCGGGAAGGGGGTGGTGCCCATGCCCCTGCTCACACCAAGCGTTGGGGTTGAGAGGGCTGAGATTTTAAAGTTACTAGGAATGAACATCACCAATAGTCTGCCCCTGGCCCAACCATGTTGACACCACAGCCAAGAAAGCACATAAACACCACTACTTCCTCAGAAGGCTAAAGAAATATGGTATACCCACATGACCCTTTATTGATGCACCTTAAAAACAAACATTCTATCTGGAAGCATAACAGCTTGGTATGGAAACTGCTCTGCACATGACTGCAAGAAATTGCAGTCATGGGCGCAGTTCAGCACATCTTTGAAACCAGCCTCTGCTCTGTGGACTCTGTCTATACTTCTCATTGCCTCAGTGAAGCAGACAGCATAATCAAAGATTCCATACACCACAGGCATACTCTCTTCTCCCTTTTACAATCAGGCAGAAGATACAAGAGCCTGAAAGCACATACCATCAGACTCAAGGACAGCAGTGCTATAACACTATTAAATGGTTTCCTGGTTTGATAACATTGACTCTTGACCTCACAGTCGACCCCCTTATGGTCTTGCACCTTCTCGATAGCTATTACAGTTTATGTTGCATTGTTATCTTTTGTACCTTGTTCTATCTCAATGCACTGTGTAATGATTTGATTTGTATGAACAGTATACAAGATGAGTTTTTCACTGTATCTCAGTATACCGTATATGACAATAATAAACTAATTTCAGTTTCATTTCACACATGAATGCAATGCTACACCACTTGCAGACCAGTGGTGAAATATAAATGTACCGCCTAAATAGACAGCAGTGCAGAGCAGTAACTCTTGAAAAATACCTTCAGTACATTTGATGTATCTCTGAAGGTAAACTACTTTGTCAATATTTGCACTCTCAATCCAGACTCACATCTGCAGACTTCATTCAGTACATTGCTGTTTTATCACATCTTTACGTCTATGCCATTCGACTTTAATTTTCTCAGCACACAACTTCTGCATGCTCGTGCCCCACCCTCATCCCACCTTCACCTGGGTAAACCTTGCATTTAACTGTTTGTCTTTCTTGTCACACCAAGCCTCACAAACTTTGCAATTTGGTACTGGTGCATTACTGCCTGTGCCTCAGAAGCCAGGCCCAATTGATACATGGCATTGCTCTGACTGACGCTACCTGGAATGAGACTGAAGTTAATACAGCTGCTGTATTCAGTTCTGGTTGCCTCATTATAGGAAGGATGTAGAAGCTTATTATGTTGGGGGATTGAGTTCAAGAGCCACAAGGTAATGTTGCAGTTCTATAAAACTCTGCACAGACCACAATTGGAGTATTGTTTTCAGTTCTGCTTGCCTCATTATGGAAAGGATGTAGAAGCTTTAGAGACAGTGCAGAGGAGATTTTAACATGATGCTGCCTGGATTCAAAAGCATGTTTTATGGGGAAGGGTTGAGCAAGCTAAGGGTTTTCTCTTTGGAGCAAGGAAGGATGAGACATGACCCATGCCCTGTATAAGAGACACAGACAGAGTGGAAAGCTAGCACCTTTTTCCCCACAGTGCCAATGGCTAATACCAGAGGATATCCTTTTAAGGTGATTGGAAGAAATTTTAGGAGAATTGTCAGAGTTAAAGTTTTTGAAAAAGGAGTGGCAGGTGCCTGGGTGCAGGGCTGGGGTGGTGATAGAGGCTAATACATTAGGGACATTTAAAAGACTCTTAGATAGGCACATGGATGGGAGAAAACAGAGAATTATGAGCTGTGTAGGAAGGAAGAGTTGCATTGATCTTGGAAAAAATTAAAAAGATCAGTATAATATTGAAGGCCAAAGGGCCTGTACTGCGCTGTAAATACATCTATGTTCTATGTCTTCTCTCTGCTGAGGGTGAATATTTCCAGTGTCTGCAGATCTTAGGTTCCTCAGTGTAATAACGTAATTTCCAGTGTCTGCTCCTCTTCCATGGCTGTTGGGACAAATTCATGGCCCACACATATGGGAAAGAACAGGGCCCATCTCTCTCAGCGTCCTAACCATTGTCAAATCCATAACTTGGAGGGTTTTATCTATGCTTGTTTTGCTCTGGCTGAACAGAAAATATTTGAGGTATTTCAGGTACACATCCTGACTCATGACAGCCCATTGATGTCACTTTTACCAGAATTCCTTGATGCCATTCAACCTTTATATTAAGAGCAGTCAGTCTCACTTCACACAAAGTGCTGGCAGAACTGAATGGGTCAGGCAGTGTCTATGAAGAGAAATGAATAGTCGATGTTTTGAGTCAAGATGTTTCCCAGTCCAGATAAATGGTCTTGAACTGAAACATTAATTGTCCATTTCCCTCCATAGATGCTGTCTGACCTCTAGGTTCCTCCAGTGCTCCAGATTCCAGCATCTGCAGGCTCTGATGACTCCAGTCACACTTCACCTCTGGAATTCAACTTTTGATTCCTGTTTTGACCATGGCTGCATTGAGATATTCTCTGACCGTAGGGTCCTGATGAAACCTGAATACATGAGCTGAATTACAGACAGGTCTGTACCATTTGTTTGCACTATAGATGATACAGCCATCACTTTGCTAAAGTTTGAGAATAAACTGATTGCATGGCAAATGGTAACACTGGATTTGTGCTTCTTTTTGTGATATACTTAGATAATATTCCACAATGATAGGTAGATATCAGGTATTGCAACCACTGAAGGAGACTAACTAGATACCTAGCTAGTTCTGGAGAGCAAGGCATCATGAATTCTGATGAGTTATTTTCTGCTCCCATAGCCTTTGCAGTATCTTTTCTTCAGTAATCTCTTAATGCAATATTGAGTTAATAAAGTTGGTTGAATCCTGGTTTCCATGATTGAGGAGATCTTGGGAAGAAGCTGGGATGCACCAACTTTTAACCAAACTGTAATCTATGCAGACAACAATAAATCCAAAACCACATGATTATTTTCCACCATAAAGTACATTACAGTTTTTCTTTTAGTAATTCTAATTGAAAATTATCTGCTACAAATTTTGCAGAATTCAGTATTTTGATTCTGCCACTGTAACAGTTAATTATATTCTGGATATAAGCAGTGTATTTGTTTGAGATTACATTCTATGAAATTTTAGAGGATACATTAACATACAGGAATTTTGTACTGTTATGCATTTCACGCTGCATGCTTGAAATTATATCATGACCATTTGGCTCAGTATAATGGCCTGTGGCTTTAGGGCATAAGGCCATGCGGATTTGGTGTGGGATTCAAATCTTTTTCTTATCATGCATGATTGAATCACCTACCATGCATGATAAGAAAAATGAATTGTTCTACTTACAGGTTGGACATCAGAAGAAATTGTTGTGACTTCTGCATTCATCATATACCTCGTCATTTGCCCAGCTTCTTCTACCCCAAAGTATCAAGTACATGGCAGCAACATTAAGGCAATACTCATTGTCCTTTTCTCATGACCTTTCTTGTGTAAATATATAAATAAGCCTTTCTCCGACTGAAAGTTGCGCCCTCACTTCTGGCAATAAAACTGACAACCCATCTTTTGTAAACCGATGTATTTGATGCTATTGTGACATCTCTTTTATCTTCTGCATACCAGATCTTTGTGTTCTTTTTAAAGTACTACTTCTAGAAGTTGCACTATTAGAAGGAAAAGATGTGGATGATTCCTAAGGAATTTTCTGGGAATCTGTCCATGTTACAATTGGCTACCTGCCCCAGTGAGTGTGCACCAGATGAACATGCTTGAAACAGAGTACCTTTTTCCTGCTATTTACCAAGAGATTGCAGTGGAGATGGACTTGGGAAAGAGAGGAAACAATAACATCCCTTTTATGTTGCTTTTTAAAATTCTCATTCACAGCTTTATTAGTTACTATAGTCTATTTTAGTGAA
The DNA here is from genome assembly GCF_048418815.1 of Hemitrygon akajei. Lineage (NCBI taxonomy): Eukaryota > Metazoa > Chordata > Chondrichthyes > Myliobatiformes > Dasyatidae > Hemitrygon > Hemitrygon akajei. The sequence continues at coordinate 69,742,647 of NC_133127.1, read as the reverse complement.
GGATATCAATATCCCGAGATCACTTTGTCCCTTCATTTGAGACACCATAATGCTTTCCAAATCATTGAAGTTGCCAATCATAACAAGTAATTCCTTGGGGATAGCTTAAAACTTCTTCAAGCCTTTACCTTGGAAAACTTATACTCATTTTGGATTAGACCCAATAATGATTCACTGTGATAATACCTCAAATGAAGTTAATAACATTAAAATAAGAGAGTGGCGGCAGTTGGGACATTCTACATGCCACAGATCCCGGGGAGATGTTGGATTGTGCATAATTAGGAACTTGGCAAAGACCAGTAAAAAGAAGTTAGGGTTAAGCAAAGTGGCCATTGTGTGAGTGGGCCGGTGTTAGAGTGGGAAGCTCTTGCTTTGACTCTTTGAGGCTTCAGGTAGAAGAGGTAGAGGCGGTAAGATGATATATTTTTTTGTTTAGTTTTTCTTTCTTTCTTATTGCACAGTTAGAGCAGTGGGGATGCCCCTCTTGTAGATTGAGGGAAGGCAGGGAGACCTCCAGTGTCCCTGATGACTATACTTGCAAGAAGAATATAGTATTAATGGTAAGACTCTTGGCAGTGTGGAGGATCAGAGGGATCTTGGAGTCCGAGTGCATAGGACACTCAAAGCAGCTGCGCAGGTTGACTCTGTGGTTAAAAAGGTGTACTGTGTATTGGCCTTAATCAATCGTGGAATTGAATTTAGGAGCCGAGAGGTAATGTTGCAGCTATATAGGAACCTGGTCAGACCCCACTTGGAGTACTGTGCTCAGTTCTGGTCACCTCACTACAGGAAGGATGTGGAAGCCATAGAAAGGGTGCAGAGGAGATTTACAAGGATTTTGCCTGGATTAGGGAGCATGTCTTATGAGAATCATTTGAGCAAACTCGGCCTTTTCTCCTTGGATTGACGGAGGATGAGAGGTGACTTAGTAGAAGTGTATAAGGTGATGAGAGGCATTGATCATGTGGATAGTCAGAGGCTTTTTCCTAGGGCTGAAATAGTTGCTACAAGAGGACACAGGTTTAAGGTGCTGGGGAGTAGGTACAGAGGAGATGTCAGGGGTAAGTTTTTTACACAGAGAGTGGTGAATGGGCTGCCGGCAATGGTAGCGGAGGCAGACACAATAGGGTCTTTTAAGAGACTTTTGGATAGGTACATGGAGCTTAGAAAAATAGGCTATAGGTAAGCCTAGTAATTTCTAAGGTAGGGACATGTTCGGTACAACTTTGTGGGCTGAAGGGCCTGTATAGTGTTGTAGGTTTTTTATGTTTCTATGTTTTTCTTTGTTTCTAAGAACATCTAACTGCAAGTTCTTTCATCCCTTGTTAAGGAATTGGAGCTGGAAGTGGATGATTTCTGGATCATTCAGGATGATGAGGGGTTGATTGAAGGACATAGAGGGAGGTAGTTACAACCAAGGTTCAGGACTGAGGTAACTGGATGATCGTCAGGTGGGGAGACGGGGATAGACAGTCTGTGCAGAGTACCTCTGTGACTATTCCCCTCAATAACAAGTAAATTGCTTTGGAGAGTGCTGGGGGGATAACCTTGCAGGGAAAAGCTACAGTGTTCAGGTCTCTGGCACTGAGCCTGTCTTTGTGGCTCAGAAGGGAAGGGGAAGAAGAGAAGTGCAGCAATGATTGGAGATTCCATAGTTAGAGGATCAGACAGGAGATTCTGTGGATGAGACACTGGATAGTATATTACTTCCCAGGTGCCATGGTCATGGATGTGTCAGATCAGGTTCACAGCATTCTAACGGTGCGGAGGGTGAGTGAGCAGCCAGAAGTCTGGTATATATTGGTATGGACAAATGCCATAGGCAGGAAAAGGGAGGAGATTCTGAAGAAAGAATATAGGATATTAGGTAGAAAGTTGAAAAGCAGGACCTCCAGGGTAGTAATTTCTGGATTACTGCTTGTGACATACTCTGGTGAGGGTAAGAAAAGGATCGTGCCTGACGAATTGCTGTAGGGGTTAGAATTTCAGATTTCCGGATCATTGTGATTCCTCCTGAGGATCGTCTGACCTGTACAAAAAGGACAGTTACACTTGAACACAAGGGGGAACCAATACCCTTGTGGGGAGGTTTGCTAGAGCTGCTGGGCAGATTTTAAACTAATTTGGCAGGGGAATGGAAAACTGAGTAATAAGCTGAGGTGGTGCATTTGGTATACAAGTTGATGCAGCGTGTAGTGAGACTGTGAGGAAGGACAAGCAGATGACAGGACAAAATGCAGTCAGTGGGATGAGTTGAAATGTAACATGTGGGCAAAAAAAATGAGTGTTGAATACAGGATTGTAAAGGTTATATTTGAAAACAGTTTATGGAATAAAGTAGATGATCTTGTTGCACAGTTAGAGATTGGCAGATATGACATAGTGGTCATCACTGAGTCATGGCCCATAAAAGAATAAAGATGGGAGCTTAACATCCAAGGATACATATTGTAGTGAAAGGACAGGCAGGTAGGTAGAGGGAGTGGGTGGCCCTGTTGAAGAAAAAATAAAATAAAATCCTTAGAATGAGGATTGGATGATGTAGAAACCTTGTGGGTAGAACTAAAAAACTGCAAGGGTAAAGAAATCCTTATGGGATTATTTACAGACTTCTGAGTAGTCATCAGGATGTGGGCTACAAATTACAGCTGTAGACAGAAAATGCATGTAATCACAATATGTTCGAATTCACCCTGCTTTTTGAGAGAGCGAATCTAAAGTCAGATGTATCAGTATTTAAGTGGAGTAAAGGAAATTGCAGAGGAATAAGAGAGGAACTGGCCAGGTTTGGTTGGAAGGGGACACTAGCAGGGATGATGGCAGATCAACAATGGCTGGAGTTTCTGGGGACAATTCAGAAGCCTCAGGATAGATACATCACAAAGGTGAAGTAGTATTCTAAAGGGAGGATGACACATGGCTGACAAGGGAAGTCAAAGACAGCATAAAAGCTAAAGAGAGAACATATTATATAGCAAAAATTAGTAAGAAATTAGAGGATTGGGAAGCTTTTAAAAACAACAAAAGACAACTAAAAAACCATAAAGAGAAAAAAAGATGAAGTATGTAAGGGTAAGACGAGAGAGGATATCAGACTACTGAAAAATGCTGCTGGAGAGGTAGTAATGGGGGATTAAGAAATGGTGGACAAACTGAATAAGTATTTTGCACCAGTCTTCACATCTTCACAAACAATATGCCAGAAATTCAAGATTGTCAAGGAGCAGAAGTGATTGTAGTTGCTATTATTAAACAGAAAGTGCTTGGGAAGCTGAAAGCTCTGAAAGTAGATAAGTCACCTGGACCAGCTGGATTACACCCCAGTGTTCTGAAAGAGGTGGCTGAAGATGTTGTGGACTCTTCAGTGATGATCTTTCAAGAATCAGGGAAGGAGGCAAAAGAAAGGAAATTACAGGCCAGTTAGCCTGACTTCTGTGGTTGGGAAGATGTTGGAGTCCTTTATTAAGCTTAAGAGTTCTGGGAACCTGGAAGCACATGATAGAATAGGACACAGTCAGCATCATTTTCTTAAGGGGAAATATTGCCCGACAAATCTGTTAGAATTGTTAGAGGAAATAACAAGCTGAACAGACAAAGGATACTCAATGAATGTTATACATTTGGATTTTCTGATGGCCTTTGACAAGATGCCACACATGAGGCTGCTTAACAACATAAGAGGCCATGGTATCACAGGAAAGATATTAACATGGATAGAGGATCATGCTAGGGATCTGCAGCAGCAGCTGGAAGATCATTGGCTTGTACAGGAGAGTGAGAAGATCATCAGTGGAGTCACAGGGAAGTAGTCACCCCTAAGTTGCAGGAGGCAAATAGCTGGGTGGCTGTTAGGAGAAGAGATGGGAAGGTGAATAGGCAGTTAGTACAGAGCACCCCTATGGCCATTCCCCTCAATAATGAGTGTTTTAGATACTGTTGTGGGGGATAACCTCCCAGGGGAACTGCATGGAGACTGGATTACTGGCACTCAGCATGGGTCCATGGTGCAGAAGTAGTGATAGAGGACTCAGTAGTCAGAGGAACAGACAGCAGATTCCGTGGACATGAACGGAACACTCGTATGGTATGTTGCCTCCCAGGAGGGGAGAGTTTAAACTAGTTTGGCAGTGGGATGGGAACCAAAGTGAAGGGAACCAGAATAGGACAAATCGTAAAACAAAGTTTGCATGCAGTCAGACTGGAAGGAAGAGCAGGCAACTGATAGGACAAATCTGCAGCCAGCAGAGTGAGTGTCAGTGTTTTAGGGATGCAGAACCAAAAAGGGTGGCCAATACAGTACTCAAAGTGTAAAATCTCAATGCACGGCTTATAAGAAATAACGTGGATGATCTTGTTGCACTTTTACAGATTGTCGGGTATGATATTGTGGGCATCACTGAAGCATAGCTGAAGGATGGTTGAAATTAGGAGCTAAATTTCCAAGGTTACACATTATATTAGAGGGATAGGAAGGTAGGCAGAGGGGGTGGTGTGGCTCTGCTGGTAAAGAATGGCATCAGATCATTAGAAAGCTGTGACATAGGACCAGAAGATGTTGAATCTTTGAGGGTTGAGTTAAGAAACTGCAAGGGTAAAATGACCCTGATGGTAGTTATATACAGGCCTCCAAACAGTAGCTGGGATGTGGACTATAGATTACAATAGGAAATAGAAAAGGTGTGTCAAAAGAACAATGTTATGATAGTCATGGGAGACTTTTACATGCAGGTAGATTGAGAAAAGCAGGTTGCTAATGGATCCCAAAAGAGTGAATTTATTGAATGCCTTCGAAATGGCTTTTTAGAGCAGTTTGTCATTGACCCTACTAGGGGATCAGCTATACTGAATTGGCTGTTATGTAATGAACTGGAGACGATTAGGGAACTTAAGGTAAAGGAACTCTTAGGAGGCAGTGATCGCAATATGACTGAGTTCAACTCGAAATTTGATAGGGAGAAATTAAAGTCTGACTTAACGGTATTTCAGTGGAGTAAAGGAAATTACAGTGGTATGAGAGAGGAGTTGACCAAAATAAATGGAAGGAGATGCTGTCAGGGATGACTTGAGTTTCTGGGAAAAATGAGAAAGGTTCAGGATAAATGTATTCAAAAGCAAAGAAATACTCAAATGGCAAAATAGTACAACTATGGCTGACAAGGGAAGTCAAAGTTAATATAAAAGCAAAAGAGAGGGCATATGACAAAGCAAAAATTAGTAGGAAGACAGAGGATTGGAAAGCTTTTCAAAACCTACAGAAAACAACTAAAAGAACCATTAGGTGGAAAAGATGAAATACGAAAGCAAGCTAGCAAACAATATCAAGGTGGATAGAAAAAGCTTTTTCAAGTATATAAAAAATTTTTTAAAAGATATGAGAGTGGATAGAGGACCACTAGAAAATAGTGCTGGAGAAAAATTAACAGCGGAACAAGGAGATGGCAGATGAACTAAGTAAGTATTTTGCATCAGTCTTTACTATGGAAGATGCTAGCAATGTGTTAGATTTTGAAAGATGTGAGGGAATTGAAGTGTGTGCAGTTACTATTACAAAGGAGAAGGTGTTCAAAAAGCTGAAAGACCTAAAGGTACGTAAATCACCCAGACCAGAGGAAGTGCAGCTTAGGGTTCTGAAAGAAGTAGTGGTAGAGATTATGGAGGCATTAGTAATGATCTTTCAAGAATCATTAGACTCTGGCGTGGCGCCAGAGCTCTGGAAAATTGCAAATGTCACTTTGCTCTTTAAGAAAGAAGGGAGGCAACAGGAAGGAAATTATAAACCAGTTAGCCTGACCTCAGTGGTTGGGAAGATGATGGAGTCAATTGTTAAGGGTGAGATTATGGAGTACATGGTGAGGAGGGGAAAAAGAAAGTTTCAGTCATGATTGAATATCACAGCAGTCTCCTCTAGTTACTCCAAATGACCTAATTCTGCTCCTATGTCTTATGGTCTTATGGCATAAGATTGGCTGACTGGCAAGAGGCAATAAGTGGCAATAAAAGGGGCCTTTTCTGGTTGGCTGCCAGTGACTAATGGTGTTCTGCAGGGCTTGGTTTTGGGACTGTTTCTTTTCACATTTATGTCAATGATTTGGATGATGGTTTTGATGGATTAGTGGCCAATTTTGAAAGCAATATGAATATTGGTGGAGGAGCAGGTAGTGCTAAAGAAACAGGGCACCTGCAGAACAAATTAGAAAGATTGAGAGAATGGACAAAGAAATATGAGATGGAATATAATTTAGGGAATTGTATTGTTGTGCACTTTGCTAGGAAGAATAGGCATATGCTATTTAATAATTTGGGAAAAGAATTTAAAATCAGAGGTATAAAAAGACTTGGGATTCCTCATGGAGGATTCCCTAATGGTTAACTTGTAAGTTGAGTCAGTGGCAAGGAAAGCAAATGCAATTTTAGCATTCATTTCAAGAGAACTAGAATACAAAAGCAATGATGTAACGTTAAGGCTTTATAAGTCGCTGGTCAGTCCACAGTTGGACTAAAAAAATATGTACTGGCATTGGAGAGGGTCCGAAGTAGGTTCATGAGACTGATTTTGGGAAGGAAAGGGTTAGCCTATGAGGAGCTTTTGATGGTTCTGAGGTTGTACTCGCTGGAGTTTCGAAAAAAGAGGGACAATGTCATTGAAACCTATTAAATGTTGAAAAGCCTAGAAAGCGACAATGTGGAGAGGATGTTTCCAATAGTGGGAGTGTAAGATCAGAATACCGAGAAGTCCATTTAGTACAGAAATGAGAAGGAATTTCTTTAGCCAGAGGGTAATGAATCTATGGTGGCCAAGACATTGGATATAATTAAAGCAGAGGTTGATAAATTCAAAGTTTAAAGTAAAATTTATGATCAGAGTACATACATGTCCCCACATACAACCCTGAGCTTCTTTTTCTGTGGGCATACTTAGCAAATCTAAAGAATAGTGACTGTAAAATGTAAACATCAGGAACGGTTATCTGTAAACAAACTGTAAATGCAGATATAAATAAACAATGAGCATGAAATAACAGCATAACAGAGTCCTCAAATTAATCCATTAAATGAGTGTAGCTATCCCCTTTTGTTTAAGAGCCTGATGGTTGAGGGGTAGTAACTGTTCTTGAACCTGAACCTAGTGGTGTGAGTCCTGAGACACGTGTACCTTCGTCCTGATGGCAACAGTGAGAAAAGTGCATGGCTTGGGTGGTAAGGATCTTTGAAAATTGATGCTGCTTTTCTACAGCAACATGCTGTCCAACCTGCTGAGTTCCTCCAGCTTGTTGTACGTGTTGCTTTGACCACAGCATCTGCAGTGTACTTTGTGTTAACATTTCATGTAGATGTGCTAGTTGGTTGGTAGGGTTTTACCCGTGATGTACTGGGCCAAATCCACTACCTTTTGTACAGTAGGATTTTCCACTCGAAGGCATTGGTGGTCCCATACCAGGCTGTAATGCAGTCAGTCAGCACACTTTTCACCGCACATCTATAGAAGTTTGCCAAGGTTTTCGATGACCTCCTCAGACTCCTGAGTCACTAGAGGCACTGTAATACTTTCTTTGCAATAATATTTATACAACGTGTCCAGGACAGATTTTCTGAGACAGTGGCACCCAGGAATTTAAAGTTACTGATCCTCACCGCCTCTGATCCTCCAATGATTACTGGCTCATGGACTTCTAGTTTACTTCTCCTGAAGTCTACAATCAGTTTCTTAATCTTATTGACATTGAATGAGAGGTTGTTGTTATTACACCACTCAGCCAAGTTTTCAATCTTCCTCCTGTGTGCTGATTCATCACCACCTTTGATATACCCCACAACAGTGATGTCAACAGCAAGCTTGTATATTGTGTTGGAGCTGTACTTACCCATACAGTCATAAGCGTAAAGTGAGTAGAGCAAGGGGATAAAAACACATCCCTGTGGTACTTCTGTGCTGATGGAGGTTGTGGAGAAGGTATGTTTGTCAATCCGAACTTACTGGTATCTACAACTGAGGATCCAGGATATATTTGGTTTTTGATTAGTCCATGTGGAAAACGTTATGGAGAGAAGGCAGGATAATGGTGTGACCAGGGATAAAATTTCAGCTGTGATGGAATGGTGAAGAAGACTCAATGGGCTGAATGGTTTAATTCTGCTCCTATATCTTAAGGTCTTAGCTTATGGTAAAAGTAAGAGGTAAGCAGGCAGTCCCTTGACCCTGCACTACCATTTAATAAAAGCATGATTGATCTGATCTTGGCCTCAGCTCAACTTTCCTGTCCGCTCCCACTATCCTTTGAATCCCCTACAGTCTGAGAACAGTCTCTCTCAGCCTTGAATATATTCAATGACTTGATCTCCCCAGTCCTCTGGGGTAAGAATTTCCAAAGGTGCAGAACTTATTGAGAAAAGAACATCCTAGTTATCTTTATCATAAATGGGTAACCTCTTGCTCTGAAGCTATGTCCCCAAATACTAAATTCCCCTGGGGGAATATATCAGCATATATCCCCTGTTAAGCCCTCTCAGAGTCTTATATTTTGGTAGAATCATAGCTCATTCTTCTAAACTTGATTAGCTTCAATATGATTATGGAGAAGGATAGGACTGAATCCAGGGTTGAGATTTTTGATTATAGAAAGGCTAACTTTGAGGAGATGTGAAAGGATTTAGAAGGAGTGGATTGGGACAATTTGTTTTATGGGAAGGATGTAATAGAGAAATGGAGGTCATTTAAAGGTGAAATTTTGAGGGTACAGAATCTTTATGTTCCTGTTAGGTTGAAAGGAAAGGTTAAAAGTTTGAGAGAGCCATGGTTTTCAAGGGATATTGGAAACTTGGTTAGGAAAAAGAGAGATATCTACAATAAATATAGGCAGCATGGAGTAAATGAGGTGCTCAAGGAATATAAAGAATGTAAGAAGAATCTTAAGAAAGAAATTAGAAAAGCTAAAAGAAGATACGAGGTTGCTTTGGCAAGTAAGGTGAAAATAAATCCGAAGGGTTTCTACAGTTATATTAATAGCAAAAGGATAGTGAGGGATAAAATTGGTCCCTTAGAGAATCAGAGTGGATAGCTATGTGTGGAGCCAAAAGAGATGGGGGAGATTTTGAACAATTTCTTTTCTTTGGCATTCAATAAGGAGAAGGATATTGAATTGTGTAAGGTAAGGGAAACAAGTAGGGAAGTTATAGAAACTATGACGATTAAAGAGGAGGAAGTGCTGGCATTTTTAAGGAATATAAAAGTGGATAAATTTCCCGGTCCTGACAAGATTTTCCCTAGGATCTTGAGGGAAGTTAGTGTAGAAATAGCAGGGGCTCTGACAGAAATATTTCAAATGTCATTAGAAACGGGAATGGTGCCGGAGGGTTGGCGTATTGCTCATATGGTTTCATTGTTTAAAAAGGGTTCTAAGAGTAAACCTAGCAATTATAGGCCTGTCAGTTTGACGTCAGTGGTGGGTAAATTAATGGAAGGTATTTTTACAGATGGCATATATAATTATCTGGACAGACAGGGTCTGATTAGGAACAGTCAACATGGATTTGTGCATGGAAGGTCATGTTTGACAAATCTTATTGAATTTTTTGAAGAGGTTACGAGGAAAGTTGATGAGGGTAAAGCAGTGCATGTTGTCTATATGGATTTCAGGAAGGCCTTTGTCAAGGTTCCGCACGGAAGGTTAGTTAGGAAGGTTCAATCGTTAGGTATTAATATTGAAGTAGTAAAATGGATTCAACAGTGGCTGGATGGGAGATGCCAGAGAGTAGTGGTGGATAACTGTTTGTCAGGTTGGAGGCCGGTGACTAGTGGTGTGCCTCAGGGATCTGTACCGGGTCCAATGTTGTTTGTCATATACATTAATGATCTGGATGATGGGGTGGTAAATTGGATTAGTAAGTATGCAGATGATACTAAGGTAGGTGGCGGTGTGGATAATGAAGTAGGTTTTCAGAGCTTGCAGAGAGATTTAGGCCAGTTAGAAGAGTCGGCTGAATGATGGCAGATGGAGTTTAATGCTGATAAGTGTGAGGTGCTACATTTAGGTAGGAATAATCCAAATAGGACATACATCGTAAATCGTAGGGATTGAAGAATTCAGTAGAACAGAGTGATCTAGGAATGATGGTGCATAGTTCCCTGAAGGTGGAATCTCATGTGGATAGGGTGGTGAAGAAAGCTTTTGGTATGTTGGCCTTTATAAATCAGAGCATTGAGTATAGGAGTTGGGATGTAATGTTAAAATTGTACGAGGCATTGGTAAGGCTGAATTTGGAGTATTGTGTACAATTCTGGTCACTGAACTATAGGAAAGATATCAACAAAATAGAGAGAGTACAGAGAAGTTTTACTAGAATGTTACCTGGGTTTCAGCACCTAAGTTACAGGGAAAGGTTGAACAAGTTAAGTCTTTATTCTTTGGAGTGTAGAAGGTTGAGGGGGGCCTTGATAGAGGTACGGTATTTAAAATTACGAGGGGGATAGATAGAGTTGACGTGGATAGGCTTTTCCATTGAGAGTAGGGGAGATTCAAACAAGAGGACATGAGTTGAGAGTTAGGGGTCAAAAGTTTAAGGGTAACACGAGGGAGAATTTCTTTACTCAGAGAGTGGTAGCTGTGTGGAAGGAGCTTCCAGTAGAAGTGGTAGAAGCAGGTTCAATATTGTCATTTAAAGTAAAATTGGATAGGTATATGGACAGGAAAGGAATGGAGGGTTATGGGCTGAGTGCGGGTCAGTGGGACAAGGTGAGAGTAAGTGTTCGGCACGGACTAGAAGGGCCGAGATGGCCTGTTTCTGTTCTGTAATTGTTATATGGTTATAAGTGCAAGCCCATCCTACTGAATGGTTCCTCACAAGACAATCCCTTTATTGTGAGAAGCTACAGAGCAAAAATTCCCTAAAGTGTCCTCAATGTAAGTTTATCCTTCCCTAAATGAGATCAAGCCTTGCAACATATATCAAGTATGGTCACAGCAAAGATCTGTGCAGCTACTTATATACTCGTAGACATGCCAACCTTCTATCTGCCTTCCTTCATAGTTACTGCATCTATACAATAACCTCCTGTGTTTCATGCATAAGGGCAGCCAGATATTCTTCTGCATTAGCATTGCTCAATGTCTCTTGATTAAAACTATTTTTACTGTATATATTTATTACTTATTCTTCTCCTGCCTGTCACTCCCCTGGTGCCCCTCCTCCTTCTCTTTCTCCTATGATCAACTCTCCTCTACTATCAAATTCATTCCTTTTTAGCCCTTTGCCTTTTACCACCTGTCACCTCACAACTTCTCACTTCATCCTCCTCCCCCATCCACCTACAATCCCCCTCCACCTGGCTTCACCTATCACCCCCTAGCCTGAGTCCTACCCCTCCCCCCTCTCTTCATATTCTGTTTTCTTCCCCCTTCCTTTCCAGTTCTGAAGAAGGGCCTCAACTTGAAACATCAACTGTTTATTCCTTTCCATAGGTGTTGCCTTATGTGCTGTGTTCCTCCAGCATTTGTGTATGTTACTCTGAATTTCCAGCATCTGCATAATCTCATGTGATTCTTACTGTTACTGTGTTACTTCTTCCTATCAAAAATCAAAATCAGAATCAGGTTTATTATCACCGACATGTGACTTGAAATTTGTTAACTTAGTAGCAGCAGTTCAATGCAATACATAATCTAGCAGAGAGAGAAAAAAAACATAATAATAATAAATAAGCAAGTAAATCAATTACATATATTGAATAGATTTTAAAATGTGCAAAAACAGAAATACTGTATATTAAAATAAATGAGGTAGATTTCAAAGCTTCAATGTCCATTTAGAAATCAGATGGCAGAGGGGGAAGAAGCTGTTCCTGAATCGCTGAGTGTGTGCCTTCAGGCTTCTGTATCTCCTAACTAATGGTAGCCATGACAAAAGGGCATGCCCTGGGTGCTGGAGGTCCTTAAAAATCCTCTCATTTCCTTAAAGGATAACTCATCTATCATAGTTTTTGCTTACTCAATTAATCTATCGTTTTGCAATTCCTGTGCAGGTTCTTTTGGTCTTCTTCACAACTTATTTTCTCATTTATCTTTGTATCACAAGCAACTTTGACAATGACAATAACATATTCAGTCCCCACATCTGAGTCATTACAGTAAGCTGCAAGTAGCTAACATTCCAACACTGATTCTTGTGCAAGTAAATAGCTAGAATTACCAAACTGAAAGTGGTCTATTTAGCCTGACTCTGTTTCCTGTTAGCTAGCCGGGTATCTATTGGTGTTGACGTGTTATTCTCTATTGACTTATATTAATAGAATGCAGAAGTGTGTTGTATTCCCAGATATCTTTACTCCTTTTCAAATGTGCTACCTCTCACTTATCTGTGTCGATATACGTCATTCCTAGAATGTTGTTGGTGAGGGATCTGAAATTGATATCATTATTGGATGTCTAGGATTGCAAAAATAATGCATAGAGCTTTATTATGAATGTAAAAGATATTTGTTACATTGATGTCAGCAGTATAATATACTGAGAATATTACGATTTTGGCAACTGATGTACTCTGACTTGCATACTGATATACAGTGTTACTCTGCTAATAACGGATTTTTTTTTACTTGCAGGCCAAACTTGGGCATATCACCAGAAAGGTTCAAAAGACAATGCAGTTGTCAAAAATAACAAGTGAAACTTTTCGGCACATTTTCAATATTCTCTGTGCATTCATCTTGAAAAATATAGTGGTTTATTTATATATTTTATTTTTATTTAGAGGTACAACACGGTAACAGGCCCTTCTGGCCTAACGAGTCCACACCACCCAATTACACCCAAGTGTCCAATTAACCAAATAACCGAGGAAATGGAACAGCTGGAGGAAGCCCACTTTAGGTTACATTCTGTAATAATAATGATAACATCAGCCATGGAGCTATTGTTTCATATTAAAGGAGTGGGTAAATGGATGAATCCCCATGGAATCTTGCTGCTCTGGTGTGTCAGAAATTTTCCAGGTGTTTAAAATTATTAAGCAGTTTGTTCAGGCAATAGTACTAAAGTATATAAGTATTGAATCTATGGAACAAAAGGAATATCTGCACCCATGCTTGTTTAGTTTGGCATTTACATGACACCAAGCCCAAAATGTCATTGTCTTTTAATTGCCTTCTTATTTCAGAGGCAAAATCAGATGAACACCAGATTTTACCATGGATCTTCACCATGGATGTTCAGTCCCTATACCCTTCTATCCCCCATCGAGAAGATTTCAAAACTCTCCATTTCTTTCTTGAGGAAAGAATCAACCAATGCCCTCTTCTGTCTAGCTCCTCCCACTCTCTCTGGACTCAAGGGTAGCCATGGGCAACCACATGGGTCCCAGATATGGCGGCCTCTTTGTTGGCTACATAGACCAGCCCACATTTGAAGGCTTCCTCAGTTATACTCCCCAACTCTTCCTCTGCTACATTAACAACTGCTTTGGTGCTGCTTCATGTACCCATGCTGAACTCGTCAATTTTATCAACTTTGCCTCCAACTTTCTCCCTGCCCTTAAATTTACTTGGTCCACCTCTGACACCTCCCTCCCCTTTTCAATCTCTCTTTCTCCATCTCTGGAGACGCAGATGTCAACTGACATCTTTTATAAACCCACTGATTCCCACGATTATCTCAGCTATACTCTTCCCACCTTATCTCCTATAAAAATGCTATTCTATTTTCTCAGTTTCTTTGCTTCCTCTGTATCTGTTCCTAGGACGCAACTTTCCATTCCAGGACATCAGAGATGTCCTCCTTTTTTAAAGAATGCAGTTTCCCTTCCTCTACTATTGATGCTGCCCTTACCCACATCTCCTCCATTTCTTGTGCATCTGCCCTCACCCCATTTTCCTGCTACTTTAGTAGAGATAGAATTCCTCTTGTCCTTACCTACCACCCATCAGCCTCCGCATCCAATACATTATCCACCGCAACTTCTGCCATCACCACAGTTATCCTACCACTAAACGTATCTTTACATCCTCCCTCTGCTTTTCGCAGGAATTGCTCCCTCCATAATTCCCTTGTCCATTAATCCCTCCCGACTACTCTCCCTCCAGGCACTTACCCCTGCAAGTGGCCTAAGTGCTACATCTGCCCATACACCTGTTACCAGGTTCCGATATGGCCCAACTGCGGAGTGAGAGATGCTGAAGCAGGTCGATAGTTCACAAAACTTTATTGCGAACAGTGTTAGAGGGAAAATAAAACAATAAACAATAGGTCAAAAAGGCCATTAACTAAAACTCTTAAATGGGAAACGAAGCTTACACTGCGGCTGAAAAGAAAATCTAAACATTAAATGAATACTGCTAGTCTTCATAGTCAGTTGACTTGAAGGTCCAATTTTCTCAGGGAAGGCCACAACCAACAGGCAGTAAAGCATTGCTGTGCTCTGTCCAAGTCTCGACAAGCACTACAACGACAAGTATGGAATTAAATACTGTCACAATTAAATAATAATTAACTGACATAAGCAAATTCACAAGCGCCATTGCCGTATCTACTGCACTGCCGAATCCGTGGTTGTGATGACACCTCCTCCCTCACCTCCATTCAGGGTCCCAAACAGTCCTTCCAGGTGAGGCAACACTTCACCTGCAAATCTGCTGGGGTTGTCTATTGTGTCTGGTGCTCCTGATGCAGCCTCCTCTAAACTGGTGAGACCTGCTGCATATTAGTGGACTATTTCATCAAGCAGCTTCACACCATCCACCACAAATGGGACTTTTAATTCCTATTCCCATTCTCGTTCTGACATTTTGGTCCATGGTCTCCTTATGCCACGATGAGGCCGTCCTCTGCGTGGAGGAGCAACACCTTACATTCCATCTGGGTACCCTCCAACCTGATGGCATGAATATTGATTTCTCCTTCCGTCAAACAAATTTAACCCCGCCCCGTATTCCCCACTCTGACCCTTTACTTCTTCTCACCTGCCTATTAATTCCCCCAGGTCCTCTCCTCCTTCACTTTCTCCCATGATCCACTCTCCTCTCCTATCAGATTCCTTCTTCTCCAGCCCTTGACCTTTCTCACACACCAGGCTTTATCTATCACCTCCCAGCTAGCCTCTTTCCCCTCACCCACCTTTTTATTCTGGCACCTTCCTCCTTCTTTCTCAGTCCTGAAGAAGGGCTCAGCCTGAAACGTTGACTATCTATTCATTTCCATTGATGCTACCTGATGAGCTGAGTTCCTCTGGCATTTTGTGAGTGTTGCTTTGGATTTCCAGCATCTACAGACTTTCTCACATTAACAGTAAATACATGTGTTGAAAGAAATAGATAGATCCCAAGTACAACCAAATAAAAAATGAAACTTACTGACATTTGCTGTAAAAAGAATAAAAGTTACTTTCAGATATTCCACACTATCCCATTAAACCTGTTCCACCATCAACCATTGGATAGAGTCCAATGGTGAAATGCATAAAGGAAGATCTTGCAGAGGATGCTGAAGCAGCAGCCAATTGAGGTGATCAGGGAAATATAAAATATTTCAAAATTGGTATGTGGGAAGTTCCAGGCCAGATCCAGTGGTCCCATAAGAGAAAAGAACAGACTGCTTTTGACGACTGAGAAAGTGCAAGAAGCACAATAGATGGACAGAGTATTTCAGAGAATTACTGAATAGATCACCATCAAATGAAGAACCTACGTACAAGAGGCAGCAGAGGACCTCGACATCAACATAAATCCACACAAGAAAGAAAAGATTGTTGCTGCGATTAAACTATTAAAGAGCAGCAAAGCTTCAGGACATGACAATTTGAATGCCAAACTGTTCAAAACTGAACCAAGTGTTGCAGCAGCCACCCTGCAACCACTGTTAACTATAACCTGGGAACAGGGACAAGTAGCCAAGAACTGGACAAAGGAAGGAGAGCTGTGATTGCAACAACTGGTGTACATCACACTTCCGTCAGTGCTGAGCAAGATTCTCGTCAAAGTCATTGTCCAAAGGATTACAGATTTTTTCAACGTGTGCTTGAGGAAGGAGCAAGTTGGCTTCAGGAGAACCAAGGCCGTGTCGACCAGACCTTCATGCTGTTTAACATCATAGAACAGTGCACAGAGTGGCAAAGCCAACTGTATGTGAATTTGTGGACTTTGAAAAGGGTTTTGATAATATCCACAGGGAGAGCCTCTGACAAATTCTCAGATCATCTGGGGTCCTTTCCAAAATTGTCCATCTTATCCAATGTTTCTGTGCTAACATCACCTGCACAGTTGAGGACTGCAGTTTGAGCTTTGATGTCAATACAGGAGTCAGGCAAGGTTGTGTGATGTCGGCAATATTATTTAATATTGGTAATTCACTGGGTTATGAGGCAAACAACAAGATCTACTCAGAGAGGCAATAGGTGGTCTCTGTTCTCTGCTTTAGGAGACCTTGACTTTGTGGATGACTTAGCATTACCAGCACATGCAAGAGAAAATTCAGCACCTATTTATCTTTGCTGGACAAGTTGGACTCACAGTTAGCCAGAGAAAGACTGAGGCCATGATCCTCAATGTTGAGTCTTCTCCACCCATCAAGGCATATGGCGTTGACTTACCCAGCATCTGCAGATCCAGCTATCTGGACAGCATCACTTGGCAGGATGGTGGACCAAGGACAACATGCAGTGGCAGAATCAGCAGAGCTAGGAACGCCTTCAGATCAATGTGCGACGTATGGAGATCAGCCAGATACAATGTCCACACCAAGGTGAAGCTCTACCAGAGCTCTGTTCTGCCCAGAGTCTTGTACTGGTCAGAATGCTGGTGCATGATAGAAAGCGACATTACCAAGCTGCCGTCAATGCACACCATGAGCTTTCGGAAGATCCTCCATATTTTCTTGCCAAGAAGGATTTCCAACCACATCCTACTCCTTCAGTGTCACCAGGAGGATATGGCCACAACCATCATGAGGAAATGTTGCAGATGGATTCGACATGTGATGAGAAGAGAGGCCAACTCTATCATCAAGACAGCGCTTCATTGGACCACAAAAGAGCAGAGGAAATGCAGAAAACCAAAGACAACTGAACACCATAACACAGAGGCAGAAATGAGAACGCTGAACCATACCTGGGGCACAATAGAGAAGATGACCCAGAACAGACAGAGATGGAGGACCTTTCTTGCTGCCCTAAACAGTAGTGGCATAACAGGCAGTAACTAACTAATTGATGGTGGAATGAAAACTCTCAGAAGGTAGAGCAGTTTCACACCCTGGAAACTCTTCACTTGTGCCACAGGTAGGAGGAGGTGCATTTCTGAAGATAATCAAGCACCAACAGGAGAATATTTCCTTTCTAGATTTAGTCTAGTCTTACAATTTCTGTGCTCAGACTCCAGACCCTAGGTTCAATTGTTTGGTTAATAATGGCCACTTTTTTGATGTGGTTAGTGATTTCATTTATACAACAGTCTATGATGAATGTTTTAGACTCCTCACATTATAACATACCATATATTTAGTGGTGTTTTAATTTTCACTTTCTGCTTAAGCATAACTACTTTTTCAAAGCCTGATATTCAATCACCTTGTTATGAGAGGTCTAAATAAACAGTTATTGCTATATTAAGACAACATTACAGATCAGAAAGTACCTAACTTGCTAACACTAATCTTCTGTGATTATATTTTATGTAATTGCACTTTTACATAAATATTTTGAATTGCAAAGGAATGTAAATCATAAGGATTTGTCCTTTGCCACTGACCGCAAATTCGGGTTTCTGTTATTTTTGTGATTAACTTAATCTGTTTACAGAATTAAGGTACAAAAATAGAAGCCTGACCATAAGATCCCATTTCCACACAACTAACTGGGGAGCATCTTTTAGAATTTCAAGCCTAACTGAATACCTCGCTCGGCTAGAAGTAATGTCTGATCTGAAGTCATAAAAATATGAATACTGTATTCTTAGCCTCACAATTATTTTTTGCAATAAACTCTGGCCATTGTTTCTTCAGCATCATGTGTATGACTTGTATTGAACTTTTCCAAATGTCACTGAAAATGCCAATTATTGCAATACATGTATGTTGTGCACCTGGTCAACAATAGCCAAAATACTTGTGGAGTTACTAGATAAGGACAGATAAATTGTTGACTTTTGCTTGCTAATATAATCTATGAAGTACTAATGGTCCAAGCAAGCAGTGTGCCATTATTTTATTTTTTATTTCCTGAGGTAACGTTGCTTATGGGCCAGCATTCTCAGTGTCATTCTTTTGAAATATTTTGTGCAACTGAGAACCAGCTACAATAATGCAAGCTGGAGCATACAACTGCATTGAAATCAAGCAGAAATGTGCAAATTGTCACACACTCTATATTTTAGGAAAAGTCTCTATACCAACATCATCAGATTTCTGAATGGGCAATGAATCCATGAACTCACATTATTTTTAATCTCTTTTTGTTTTACATATTTATTTGTGTATATAACTTTTACTGTAATTTATAGTAGCTATTATTGTTTAGTTGCCGCAAAACAACTAATTTAATGACATATGCCAGTGATAGTAAGGCTGATTGTGATTCTGATTCGAAACATTGATAATTGTGTGAATTTGACAGGTTACTTTCATATTCATTTTGAATATTTTCTTATAAAAATAGTATAGGTGTGAAATTCCAAGGAAAATTGCTCCAAAGATCACTAATCAACCTAGAAATAATGCCAACCACAGTCTATTCCACACAAAATAGACAATAGACAATAGACAATAGGTGCAGAAGTAGACCATTCGGCCCTTTGAGCCTGCACCGCCATTCTGAGATCATGGCTGATCATCTACAATCAATACCCGGTTCCTGCCTTGTCCCCATATCCCTTGATTCCCCTATCCATAAGATACCTATCTAACTCCTTCTTGAAAGCATCCAGAGAATTGGCCTCCACTGCCTTCTGAGGCAGTGCATTCCAGACCCCCACAACTCTCTGGGAGAAGAAGTTTTTCCTTAACTCTGTCCTAAATGACCTACCCCTTATTCTCAAACCATGCCCTCTGGTACTGGACTCTCCCAGAATCTGGAACATATTTCCTGCCTCTATCTTGTCCAATCCCTTAATAATCTTATATGTTGTAATCAGATCCCCTCTCAATCTCCTTAATTCCAGCATGTACAAGCCCAGTCTCTCTAACCTCTCTGTGTAAGACAGTCCGGACATCCCAGGAATTAACCTCGTGAATCTACGCTGCACTTCCTCTATAGCCAGGATGTCCTTCCTTAAGCCTGGAGACCAAAACTGTACACAATACTCCAGGTGTGGTCTCACAAGGGCCCTGTACAAATGCAAAAGAATATCCTTTTATCCAAAAGAATATCCAAAAGAAAATGTGTAAACACATTCATTTTCCAATTGTGAACCCATATAAAAATGATTGATTTTATGGTGAATGGAAAGAGTGAATTCAAGATCAAATAAAATATATGGAATGAAAGTGTTACGAACCCCGTAACTGGGTTACTTACCAGCAAAGATAGAGGCGTCCGTTGGAGTCTGGTGATACTATTTTTAACAGTATTTATTAGTAAAAATGCACAAAAATAATATCAATGCAAATATACAGATAATATACATCGTCAATACTAAACCTAAAAGTGCAGGTATAATAATAATCAATAAGAAATAAGCTCTATCATTGTCTAGGGGATAATGAATTGTCCGATGGAAATATAAAGTTCGTTTCAGTTCACACAGGCTGCGGTCGTTTGTTTGTCGCTGTGTTGCAATTGTTGGAGAGAGAGAGAGATAGAAGAATGGGAACAGTTACCGCTATTGTTTTTGCCAACCTTCCTTTATGATTTTGATCCGTTGGTGTCTCGTTGTTGTGGCCGTTCAAGTATGACCTCTCCTTTAGCTAAACCGTTCTTCCGTGATGAGCCCGCCACCCAGGCAAGGGAGGACACACACGAGCTCTCACCGGCTTTCGCTATAAAATGCTGTCACGGGATTTCTAGCGTTTCTCCTGGTGTGTCTAAGGGGTGTTCCCCAGACCCAACTTTTATCCTCACTCACAGGGTCTCAGATGTCAATCAGGTTGGGATGATGCAATCCCTCAACCAGACCACTCTGGCTGTACCCTGAGGGGTTTCAATGAATAGTACAGTACTCAATACACAATTCCGTCTCCAAGAGACAATAGCAGTAATCAGTGGTTCCGTTCCGCTTTTGTTAGGAGACATTCCACGACCTTGTGTATTCTGCGTTGTCTATAACAACTGCCTTTTCTGTTATCCTGCGTCTCTCTCTCATTACTGACATGATGTGTATCTCTCTCATTTCCTGGGTATCAGACCCAAAATAAAAGCGATCTTGCGATTCTCAAAAAGTGGGGGCGGGCATTGGCGATTCTGGACCCTTCTGTCCATCAGATTTGCTCCTCATTCGTAACAAAAGAAATATTGGATTAAGAGAGAAAAAGAGCAGTGTGAATGTGAAACAAAAAAAAAACAATCTGATATGTTTGAAATCTCCAACAATTTGCTTCTGATCTAATGAAGATCCACCCTTTTTATAGTTCATTTTCTCAGCTAGAGAAGTTGATTGGCCATCACAACCAATTATGCTTAATATTGAAACAAGATATTAGCTATATTTGTGTATTCAAGACCAATGATCCAGAACTACATGAAAAGTCCAAGTATGACTTATGGAAGGCTTTTTTTAAGAGCAAAATAACAATTCCGATTGAGGTTAGAGATCTCTGGAAGGGTTTACAGACCATTACTTCCTCCAAAGCTACACTAAGCATTGTGAATAGCTGCAATGCTTCACTCCCAGATATGCTCAATGCCTTTTATTCATGCTTTGAAAGGGAGAATAAAACTGTACCTGTGTGAATCCCTGCAGCATCTGGTAACCAGTTATTTCTGTCTCAGAAGTTGATATCAAAACATCTTTCAAGAAGATGAACAATCACAAAGCATCAGGCCCTAATGGTGCACCTGCAAGGGTTCTAAAAACTGTTGCCAACCAACTGGAGAGAATGTTCAAGGACATCTTCAATCTCTCATTTCTGCAATCAGAAGTTCCCACCTGCTTCAAAAAGGTGACAATCAGACCAGTACCCAAGAAGAGCAGGGTGAACTGCCTCAATCAATATTGCCCAGAGGCACTCACATCTATTGTGATGAAGTGCTTTGAGAGGTTGGTCATGGTCAGAATCAACTCTTGCCTAAGCAAAGACCTGAACTGACTGCAATTTGCCTATTGCCACAATAGATCTACAATGGATACAATCTCACTGTCTCTCCACTCAAACATGTATCACCTGGACAATAGTAATACCTACATTAGGCTGCTGTTTATTGACTTCAGCTCACCATTCAACACAATCATACCCTCAGTCCGAAAGAACAAGCTCCAAACCTGGACTTCTGTACTCCCTCTGCAACTGGATCCTTGACTTCCTCACTGGGAGACCACAGTCTGTGCAGAATGAAAATAACTTCTCCTCCTCACGGGTTATCAACACTAGCACAGCTCAAGATTGTATGCTTAGCCCACTGCCCTACTCTCTGTACACCTATGCCTGTTTGGCTTGGTACTGCTCAAATGTCATCTATCAATTTGTGACAACACAACTATTTTTGGCAGAATTTCAGATGGTATCGAGGAGGCGTACAGGAGCAAGATAGATCAAATGTTTGAATACTGTTGCAGCAACAGCCTTGCACTCAACATCAGTAAGATCAAGGAACTGATTGTGGATTTCAGGAAGGAGAAGTCAAGGGATTGACTTGACTTCTGAGTCCTCATTGAGGGATCAGAAATGGAAAGGGTGAGCAGTTTTAAGATCCTGGATGACAACATCTCTGAGAATCTCTTCTCAACCCAACATATTGATGCAATTACAAAGAAGGCACAACAGTGGTTATATCTCATTAGGAGTTTGAGGAGAATTAGTATGTCACCAAAGGCACTCACAAATTTTTATAGATGTACTGTGGAGAACATTCCAACTGGTTGCCACAGCATAGAATCAGAAAAAGCTGTAGAAAGTGGTAAACTCAGCCTGCTCAATTATGGGCACTAGGCTCTCCAGCATCCAGGACAGCTTCAGAACGTGATGCTTTCAAAAAGGCGGCATCTATCATTATGGCTACCAATCACCCAAGATATGGCCTCTACTTATTGCTGCCATCAAGGAGGAGGTACAGGAGCCTAAAAACAGACACTCAATGTTTCAGGAACAGTTTTTTCCGCTCTGCTTTCAGATTTCTGAATGGGAAATGAATACTACCTCACTATTTTTCCCTCTCTTTTTGTACTACTTATTTAGTTCTATTTTTAAATATATACACAGGTTATATACATCTTATTGTAATCTGTATGTTTTTATTAGTATATTTTGCAAGTACTGCTGTCACAAAACAACAAATTCCATGACATACAGTAGGCCAGTGATATTAACCTTGATTCTGATATTAAAACTAATGGAATACTCAAATCAATACAATATTTACACCTCTAGTGCTGGTTAAAGTTCATTGACTTGAAAGAAGGGCCAGCACTTTCTAACCTAAGTACTTGGTCCAGACTTCCCATATCATCTGGACAGGTCATATCAAATGTTCTCATGGATCTACAGAAGATCAGCTCAGCAGCTGGCTAATCCCAATTCACATGGTATTATTTTTTACAGCAGATTCTGCAAAGGGTAGTTTTTACAGTACCCTTTGTCAAACAAACCATTCTGTATTTACTGGGACAGCAGCTTTATATCTGACTTAAATGTCTTTCCATTCAGTCATTCAAGAGATGTAACATGAGCTGCCATAACTCACAATCAGTGCTGATGCTATGGATCAGGCCAAAACTTGCCTGCAAGTTGATCCTTTAGAAAGATGCAAATATTGGGCCAGATTGTGTGTGCGTCCCCATCTAACCTTTCCTCCACAGCAGCACTAACCACTTGCAGTTCCATGGAACAAAATCAAGATTGAAAATTCAAGACTAAGATTCAAGATTCAAGATTGTTCAATGTCATTTCCAATATAAAGGAGAACAAAATAATTGTTACTCTGTATCCAATGCAGTACCAAAAACAAAAACCTCAATAACAGACTCACATCTCACTGCTGCAGTTGTTCCATGATGTAGAATGGTTCATGAGCAGCATCCAAGCCTATTCTGGTAGATTCTGGAACCCTGGAGCACTCCTGTATAAAATGCCTTTTCTATCTGGATTTCAATTTTTCTAATATTTAAAAGTTATAAAGTACTGTTTATTTAAAATCATAATGACCTGATAAACATTAAATACATATTAAAATTAATAACATTAAGAAATAAATTTACACTTGCATTTAATTTTCAACTTGATCAGCAATTCCATTTAAATGAATGCAGTGTTGTTACAGAAGAAGTGCAAAACTTCAAACTCTGGTCTTGGTGCTGAACGCAGTGGCTAAGTAGGAGCTCAGATGGTCAATGTCCTGACTTCTACTCCCCTCCAAATCAACAGCAAGAGGGATGTAAAGCTCGGATTAATGTCATTCACCACTGCTATGTGGTTAAAAACAAGAATATTCAGTAGAAAAGAGAAGTACTATGGATTGCAATTCTCAGATAATTACTGAACAATTTGGTTGTCATCACCTCCTGTTCTTAAAGCCCTTAGATACACCATTTTGCAATGTCTCCATTTTGAACTCAACAACAGTTATGAAATGTTTATATTTATAACATTATGAAATATTCCAGCTGGAGCTGTATTGGATGAATAAATAATATCATGGAGAACCCAGTTAATTATGTGATTTATAGTTCCAGGGTGTCATTCAACACTGAGGGCCTATAATGAGACTGATGAAGCTGTGGAATCTGTCCATCTGATAGTGTATTGTAGCATCTGTTTTTTATGAATTATCTACTGAAGCAGCCTTGCATGCCAGTTCAGTCATCCCTATTTTTGATTGTGGTGCAAGTCAGCAAGTTTCAGAGAGCAAGAATAACTTCATATACTGAAAGAAAGTTTATGCCACAAAAGAGGGCATGATGCTGAATGAAAAGGATTTCCCCAGGGATAAGGTCACCTTCCAGCATGAAGTCCATATCTTTTCTGGTCATACCTATTCAAGCCTACATCCAAGTTTTAAAAAGTAATAAAGATTTCTGCATCTATCACTCAGTTAAGCAGTGAGTTCCAGATCTCCATGATATCCAAGGTCAAAATATTTTCCTTCATCTCTTATCTAATTATTATACCAATCACCTGTGCCATGACCCCTCCTTCTGGCTTCTTTTGCTTTATTTGACACACATAAATGCAAATCAGACAGATTCCTTTCAGAAAATATATGAGGGAGAAGTTTCAAATGTGACATGATTGGGAGATGCAGGACCTTTGATTTTTGGTTCCCAAAGCTTTCAACTGCTGTTGCTTTCCTCATGTTAAATCTGTTTTTGTTTTTGATGAACTACTTTAAAGTGATTGCTTGCTTTGGTTAGTTTAATGCTCCATCACTGCTCTATTATGTGAGAACTGTTATACTAATAGGTGAACGTTCCTATGATAAAAATATATCCCCGTTCCTACTAATGAACATTATTCTAATATTGTGCTGGGTTTCAAGATGAATGACTTGTTTTGCACAACTACTCTGCCATTCATTCATTGCTTCAGAAATTGGATGACAGGCACTGCCACCTGACTCCATCCAACTTGAATCCATGTTTGTGTGTTAGGTTGTTGAAGGTTAGGGTTCTAAACAGAATGGCTCTTTCGTCACCTGAGAGAGTTTGAGATCGTGTGAAGGTTGGTAGGGAAGAAAGGTGAGGACTGAGAGGGAGAGTGGCAGATTGTGGCAGCTGAGAGCATGTAGTGAGAGCTCTGGAGGTAATGAGATCTGAGAGAACAGAATTAGATCGAAGGGAAAAACTTGAAAAAGAGTGGGAAGGAGTGGGATTTCAGAGCACGTGGGAGTTGAGAGTATGAAGGAACAATCCTGGAGATGTGGATTGCAGTGGAACTGAGAGCACAGATTGGGAAAGAAGTCTCACAAGCATCGAGAAGGCAAAAACCAAGAACAGAGGAAA
Source organism: Hemitrygon akajei (assembly GCF_048418815.1). Taxonomy (NCBI): domain Eukaryota; kingdom Metazoa; phylum Chordata; class Chondrichthyes; order Myliobatiformes; family Dasyatidae; genus Hemitrygon; species Hemitrygon akajei. The sequence continues at coordinate 69,717,581 of NC_133127.1, read as the reverse complement.
GATAGAAGACATAGTGAGTGTGCACAGAGGGTGTAAAATGAGAACTGGAATGAGCGGTGTCAAAGGATATTGGGTGGGGTTTAGGTCATTGAGTCATATCTGTCTTCGCTCCTTAAGCCACTTCAGTGGTTCAAATAAACAACTGAAAAAATATGATAAGTTAATAACTATTGACTGAGAATAGGAAAAAAAGTAAAATAAATGAAGTAAAAAAATTAGGTTGTTAACATAACTGAATATACAAATTGAGGCTTGAGGGTAATATCATGTGGGAGTTGGTATCTGTTCAGTCTGGTACTCACAGCAGGTGTCTACATCCTGAAGGCATATAGATCAAGTTGCTGAAGTCCAAGCTACATGTGTGACAGAGAGACAGAGAGAGTAATGTTACCACTTATGTGATCCAAGAAGCCATTAAGTGGACACTGGGATTTGGTCAGGTTCAAAGAGGTTGTGATAGGGTGTTAACAGGAATGGACATGGTGCTGGCATTTCAGACTGCTTGCAGGAATGAGAACATCATGTAGTAAAGGATCTATTTCAGAGAGAGGAGCAGGTATCACCATGGTAAATAGATTTAATAGCTATTCTTGATTCTGGAGGGCTGAGTTGGCCACCTGGTGCCTGGGTTAAGGACTGGAACTTACTTTGGATTGATAGGATTCAGATTTGGTAGTTCATGCAGGAAGCAGCAACATAAATAAGATTGCTCTCTTTTCTTTCCTCAATTAGGATGCTGAACACTGAGGGTGTCTACAAGAAGGGTCAGAGCCGTCTACTTCTTGAGGAGACTGAGGTCCTTTAACATCTGCTGGATGAAGCTGAGGATGTTCTACGAGTCTGTGGTGGCCAGTGCTATCATGTTTGCTGTTGTGTTCTGGGGCAGCAGGCTGAGGGTAGCAGACACCAACAGAATCAACAAACTCATTCATAAGGCCAGTGATGTTGTGGGGGTGGAACTGGACTCACTGACGGTGGTGTCTGAAAAGAGGGTGCTGTCCAATTTGCATGCCATCTTGGCAATGTCTCCCATCTACTCCATAATGTACTGGTTAGACACAGGAGTACATTCAGCCAGAGACTCATTCCACTGAAATGCAACACTGAGCGTCATAGGAAGTCATTCCTGCCTGTGGCCATCAAACTTTACAACTCCTCCCTCGGAGTGTCAGACACCCTGAGCCAATAGGCTGGTCCTGGACTTATCTCCACTTGGAATAATTTACTTATTATTTAATTATTTATGGTTTTATATTGCTATATTTCTACACTGTTCTTGGTTGGTGCGACTGTAACAAAACCCAACTTCCCTCGGGATCAATAAAGTCTGTCTGTCTGTCTGCTTTCTAATTGACTAGAACCTTTCCTGAATCTAGGAAATTGGGGAAGAACCCAATCATTGCATTTGTTGACTGCATCCTCATAACCTTAGGTTAAAGATCATTATTTCCAGCATTATCAGCCTTCATCCCATTAATTTTTTCTCTTATGATAATAAATGTTCTATGTTTATCTCTTTCCTATTTCTCATGATTATTCATTATTTTTGAGAAGCCTTCCAATGTGGAGTAGATTAAATAATACACAAAATTAATATTTTATATATTTGTCTTTTTCCTATAGTTTATTCACTTGTCTCAAAATCAAATTGTTTTGCCAATTCTCTTTCTTTTCATATATTAGTATAAGTCCAAATGATTTATTGTTATATTTCCTGCACGTTTACTTCTTGATTTTCTAGTCTTCCTTTGCTGGCTAAAATTCTTGCAATCCTCAGACCTGACACTATTCTTTAAAATTTTGTAGTGTTCATTAGTTATCAGCGGTTTATGTTAAAAAATGCATCAAAGTCCTTTTGCTCTTTTATAACCTTTGACCATTTAGAAAATGCTCTGAGTTCTCCTTTTTTAGATTTAAGGTAGTATTTGAACATCTTTAATTTTAAATTCCATTTCACATTCCTTCACTCTTTTCTCTACTTCCCTTTGCAACAGCCATCTCCCATCCAAGCAACCAACTGCATCATCTAACAACTCTATCTGAAAATTTGAATCTATTATTCCATTCCTTCACTTAAGTCATTGACGGATGGTGAGAAAATGAAGTTGCTGAAGAGTTCACTTGGAAAATAATATTTCACAAAACCAGCCAATTAAAGCACATTCCCTTAGTCCATCTTCTACCTTGCAAGCCATTATTACTTTTCTCTTGTGTGAAACTTAAACAAGATACTGTTTTCTGGCAGCCATGACCTTTCTTCATCTTCAGGTGATCTCTGCAAAATCATCTCGATTTATAAGACATGACACACCACTACGAATTCACACCAACTTCCTTTAATCAGATGATGCTTATCCAAATATTCAAAATGACAGGTTCCTGTAACATGCACATAGCTGTAACATGTTCCTGTAACATGTGGTCAGCAGCACAGGGGCGCCGCAGGGAACCGTACTCTCTCCGGTCCTGTTCACCCTGTACACATCAGACTTCCAATATAACTCGGAGTCCTGCCATGTGCAGAAGTTCGCTGATGACACGGCCATAGTGGGGTGTGTCAGGAATGGACAGGAGGAGGAGTATAGGAAACTGATACAGGACTTTGTGATATGGTGCAACTCAAACTACCTGTGTCTCAATATCACCAAGACCAAGGAGATGGTGGTGGACTTTAGGAGATCTAGGCCTCATATGGAGCCAGTGATCATTAATGGAGAATGTGTGGAGCAGGTTAAGACCTACAAGTATCTGGGAGTACAGTTAGATGAGAAGCTTGACTGGACTGCCAACACAGATGCCTTGTGCAGAAAGGCACAGAGTCGACTGTACTTCCTAAGAAGGTTGGCATCATTCAATGTCTGTAGTGAGATGCTGAAGATGTTCTATAGGTCAGTTGTGGAGAGCGCCCTCTTCTTTGTGGTGGCGTGTTGGGGAGAAAGCATTAAGAAGAGGGACGCCTCACGTCTTAATAAGTTGGTAAGGAAGGCGGGCTCTGTCGTGGGCAAAGTACTGGAGAGTTTAACATCGGTAGCTGAGCGAAGGGCGCTGAGTAGGCTATGGTCAATTATGGATAACTCTGAACATCCTCTACATAGCACCATCCAGAGACAGAGAAGCAGTTTCAGCGACAGGTTACTATCGATGCAATGCTCCTCAGACAGGATGAAGAGGTCAATACTCCCCAATGCCATTAGGCTTTACAATTCTACCGCCAGGACTTAAGAACTTTTTAAAAGCTATTATTAATGCTTTTTGAGATAGTGATTTAGATGTATATCATATTTTTTTTTTACTGAGTTAAGTATTGTATATAATTAGTTTTGCTACAACAAGTGTATGGGACATTGGAAAAAAAGTTGAATTTCCCCATGGGGATGAATAAAGTATCTATCTATCTATCTATCTATCTATCTATCTATCTATCTATCTATCTAACACAGAACAAAAAGATACGTTTTTTTTTCATCATCCAAGAATACAATTCTTGAATTTGAAAAATGAAGAGCATTCTTTCTTTTATATCCTAGAGGGGAAGTATTAGGTCCATGAGATATATTTGTCTTCATTTATCTGTTAACGCAAGCAACTTACTCCCCTGAATTACTTGTAAGTTTCTTTTTACTGATACGTTTCTGTCCTCTTCATTTACTAGGAGAGAAAATCCAGGACATTTTGTTTAAATACAGTAAATCTATCATGTACTCATTGTCTATGATAATTCTAAGTGCATCTGTCCTTATCTTAATACATATATGGAAGTTTTTACTGTTAATATTATCATCCTTTTCTGAGTTGGCATCTTCCCCAGTTCCAAATATGCACTGCAATGGGAATAGGTAAGCTTTGGACCTCTCCAGACAGTCTATGCACATTTGTTATATATCATCATATCGCCTGTTAATTGAGTAGAAAAAAAACAAGAAAAGTATGCTTAAGTGCAGGAAGTAATTGTCTGCAAGAAGGCACCTCTGGTATGAATTGAGATAGCAATTTACAGAAAACTCAAATGCCATAAAAGGGGCAGGTGTAAAGTGCATGGTTGTAAGAAGAAACAGGAACTGATTCAGACTAAATTAAGAGCCAATCTAAATGTGAACCTGGATTTTTTTCAAAAAAACGAGAACATTATTAACCCCTAATCTTATACACACATTTCGGGGGAGAAGGTGAAGAGTTCAGATCGTAAGCGATAAGGGATAAGGTTAACTGACTGAAACAACGTGCATATTTAGAAAGATGAAATAAGTGCAGGAGGACCCTGGACTCTAATGGTTGTAGAAATGCTTATCCTGGACTAGGATTTTAAAGAACTATGCATCGCTTATTTAATGTACAGATTTCAAGAAGCCAGGTGCTTCTGAGAAGGCAGATGATAGAAAACATCGAGGACTGTGTCACATAGTGCGGTACTATTTGAGGGTGAAAGATTTTAAATATGATCAGATATTTCATACATGTATTGAACTGCCTGCTGCATGTTGATTGAAGTTTATATCTGGGGATTCCATGGGCATGACGTGTACGTGCAAAAGGCTGCTAAGGATGCACAGAAATGCTAAATTACATTTGATGCCTACTTTGCTGTCACGTGCAAAACTGCATAAAGTATTCCAAGAATTAAATATTGAGAAAGATTTTAGGTAAGGAATTGAAAGCAGATTTGGCATTATTCAGAAGGACTCAATCATTCATTGGCCACAGTTGAAAGATTGATTAAATTCATCCAGTTTGTTCCTCTTGAAGTTACATCCCTCTCTTTCCCCTTGATGTGGTGTTCTCAGTCTGTCTCTTGTCTCCCTGATTTCTATCTCCATAATTGAATTACCCTTTAATTATTTCCTCTATCAATATTCCACCTTCATCATATCATCAGCATATCTGGTCATCTCCCCAACCCTGAAAAACTCACCCCTCAAGTAATCACCCTAACAAGTCTCACGTCTTATCGCAGGATGGAAGAGCACTAAAAAAAAACCAAGTGAAGTGCTGAAAGAATGAGCTGACTAAAGAGGGCTTTGGGGAATGAGAAAGAGGACAAGAGAGGCATGAAATGGTTTTGCATTAAAAGATAGACTTAAGATTGTACAAGATTGAAGGTATATATTTTAAATCCCTGTATAACTTAAAATTCTCATTTAAATGTTTCAGTTCAGTAGTTTAATCTTATTTAAAATATCATCCAAGTGTCACAAATTTGGCTCCATGTTATGCCCCCTCGAGTAACATGACATCAGCAAAAGCAACTATATCAACGTTTAACAGTCAAATTGAACTATTTCCCTCACACATTTCACTTAGAACGTTTACTGCTGCCTTAAAGCCCTGAAATGTAATATTAAGAAAAAAGCTGGAAAGAAGTAATTATGTCAGGGAAAATGAAATGATGGAAACTGTAATGGAATTTGATTAAGCTCTCCACGTTTGCAAACACACATACAACAGGAAGTACTCAGTCCCCTCTTCGACCACAGGCAGAAATAGAGCCAAATTTTGGGCTCTGCTTATACTTCAGCAAAAGATAAACATAGGATGTGTCGCATGATGAAATGAAGCCAAATTCTGAGGTAATCATGTTCCATTAATTACTAAAATTTCAGCTACTGTACTTCTATCCATGAAATGAATGAAAGAATGTATTTTTGAACCACCATATCTCATCTTGGTCTGTGAAAAGTATTCAAAAAGCATTTGGTCACCATAAATGTTGGAGGGTTTCTCCTTATGAAAAATACATAGCATTTTAGCATCTAAAATATTTGATTTTGAATTGTTAATTCAACCAATTAAAGCATAGCAAGGAGGAGCCTCAATATTCAGCTGAGTTTTAATTGCCTCACAATATTGCAGGACCAATGATGTTTGACAAGAAGCTGACTGCTCTTTTACCACGTCGGTAAACAGAGCAGAGATTGTGTCTGTCTGTATACCCCAAGACAATTTATTTAATGGAGCCCACATGATAACGTAAGCTGCCACTGATTAGCAAATTAAAATAAATACTAAGTATAAGCCTGGAACTTTTGGCTGGAGCCAGCTCAAGACCTAATGGATTCAACAAAAAAACATTTTCCAAAGAATGACTTTTAGCCAAAATGGTTTCAGTTGCATCCCCAATGAGCTATTCTTGTTTCGGGTTAAAGCCGTCACGTGATATGGTAAAATTCCACTTGCTTGCATCAGCTTTATTTGGACTGTGGATGAACAAAGAGTGGGGGAAGCGCATATAATACAATTCTGAGACTTATGGAGATGCATACTGTATTATAATGGTTCGAATTCCAGTGTTAGGGAAACAAGTAAGAATAGATCTTTGTTATTACAGTGAAGGATGGAACTGGACTCCAGCTTGCCCCAGTTGGGGGTGAATGAAGTTATAGAAAGAGTAACAGGATTAGGAAAATGGGAATAATTTGAATATGATATTGGAAAAATGAGAAATTATGAAATACACTTAAAATGCTAAAAAGTGCAGTCAGAATCTAAAGCAAAGTAGAAAGAAAACACCGTAACTTCAGCATACATAGCAAAATTCAATGGAAGATTGTTTTAAATTCTAGAATCTTTTTCTCTGCAAGATCATTGGTGGACAGTTACTCAGAAATAAAGGAGCAGCTTTCACGTGGTCAATGATTTTTGTATTCCACAGCCTGCAATTTAGAATCACAGTTGTTCCTAGTGCATACTACTAGATAGTATGGCATAAAGTTCTTCGTGTTTTTGTCTTCTTCACTCTTTCAGTCGATCTATATTATTTTGGAATCCTCTTTCACTTACAACATTGATGGTGTTTCCAGCAGTCTCATCTATAAATTAGATATAAAGCACTATAGTGTATATCTATGTCTAGTTATATAAACACATCTGCATAGCATAGGCCACCGAAAGTTCTCTTGAGAAACTAAGAGAACTACTTCTCATTCCTCCAGCCAAAGATCAAACTTTATACAACATTAGCCTTCACCTCAACATTAAGGAGGTGTAAAAGAAAAATGCTGCAGGTGCTAAAATAAAAATAGAAAATGCTGGAGATACTTTAACTCAGCAGGCCCAGCAACATCTATGGAAAGAGAAATCCACCTAACATTGTAACACACACAAAATGCTGGAGGAATTCAGCAGGCCAGGCAGCATCTGTGGAAAGAGAAATCCGTCTAAGATTGTAATACACACAAAATGCTAGACAAACTCAGCAGCCAGGCAGCATCTATGGAAAAGGGTAAAAGTTGTCATTTTGGGCTGAGATCCTTCATTAGTCCTGATGAAAGGTCTTGGCCCGAAACATCGGCTGTTTACTCTTTTCCATAGATGCTGCCTGGTCTGCTGAGTTCCTCCAGCATTTTGCGTGTGTTACTTTGGATTTTCAGCATCTGCAGCATCATGTTTGTGTTCCAACTAATATTTCCAGAAGATGGCTTCTATCAGAACTAGAAAATGTTAGAGGTAAATATGTCATAATTTGTAGAGAGTGGATATGTAAGAGGGAAAGTTCAATGGAATGAAGGGAAGGAGAGCTTGAATGAAATTGGGAAGAGTGCCTGAGAGGGGATGATAAAGACTAAGGATAGCGTCTGGAAAGCAATATAAATCATGTGCTGTGATTGGCTTATATAGTTAATCATTTGACTAGAAAACTTCAGCATCTAGATATTACGGTATTTATTTTTTTCCTTTAGCATGGGACCTAATTTCAATTTCTCCATGACTGTGCATTCACAACAGAAAACATGGATCAAGTATTTCCAATTCAAAACATTTAATCATAATTTGCTTCTATAAAATGTTTCAGTATTTCACAAATCCCTTTATATTTGGTTTTATACAAATTGTTTGGGAATTCTTGATGTAAACATTTAAAAACATGTTTGCTGTAAATATTTAAGATGCATTAAATATTCTACTGTGAAATGTAACTTAACTTGAACTTTATGAAGTACTGTAAATACTGTAATTCTAAATAACTACAGACGTAATTCCTAATTTGTTTTATTTTGGAAAAGTTGAAGAGTTCAATCCTTAAGAAGTTTGATATTTTCCATGAAAACAAATACCAGTTCATTTTTGGAGACTTAATAATTTTTGGCTTTTTCCCGAAATATTCAAGAAATTAAAATTGGACTTACTAGTAACATCTTCAACACTTCACCCATTTAGAGTGTTGTCCCCAAATGCTTCACATCAACCACCATTATCTACACCTTCAGAACTAGTCAACTACCACCTGGTAGAACTGATGCCCATCATAATGAAGTACTCTGAATGGGTCTATTCCCACCAATTGACAGAACTGCTCAACATTAGATGCCATGGAATCTATCGTGCACCAGGCCCTGACACACCTAGTATACAAGGATACTTATGTCATATTGCTGTTTATGGATTTCAGTTCAGCCTTCAACCCTATTGTCCTACAGACCTTGGTGAACAAACTCCAGTTCCTCGGTCTAAATATACCACAGCACAACTGGGTGTTGGACTTCAGATAGTCAGGATGCATAACCGCTCCTTGTTCCCCATCATCCTCAACACAGGTGCCCCCAGAGCTGTGTGCTGAGCTCACTACTCTGCTCTTTGCTCATACAAGACCACATGGCCAAATGCCCGAGTATTCACATTAACAGATTTGACAATATATAACAGTGTAATGCAAGTAGAGCAGGGGGCTAAGCACACAGACTTGTGGGGCATGTGTGCTGATGGAGATCATGGAGATGTTGTTGCTGAACTGAACTGACTGGGGTCTGCAAGTGAGGATATCCAGAATCCAATTGCAAAGAGGGAAAAGTCTTGGAGCTTATTGATCAGTCAGGCAATCTACTAGATTGCCTGGCTTCCTTCAAGTATCGTCCTGCCCAAATGAACACCAAGTCTCCCAGTTAGGCTGGGTTCCAGGCAGGGAACTGTCAGAGCCCAGAATATTTGTTATAGAGTTAAACCTCTTCATTATACATGAAATCACACACTTCAGAACTTCTGGCTTAAAGTCCCAACTCCCCATTCTCATCCCTCCCCACATAATTATCCTGGCCTTTGTTCCTGCTTGCTTCTTATACAGAGTTGGCTTCAATATCAATCTTCATATTTTATCTGCATGTAGAGCCTTGCACAACTCAAGGTGTTATGAATGTTGAAATTTAAAAAACTAAACACTGTAAGTCTATGCAACATAAATGATTAAAGAGCCCAAGCAAACAGAAGAATCCAAACTCAACATATTAAGTGCATAAGATTGTCTTTAAGAAAAAAAATGTGGCATATAAAAAAAAATCAGTGTACAGTGTCTATAACATTTTGTTGATTGCATTGAATAGGTCAGTTCCAGAATTGTGCACTTTTAAAAGCAAGCTTCTCAGAAGTCTTTAACTGCATTACCTCATTTCAGAAAAAAAAAACGAACCAATTCCAAATTATTACTGCTGGATTCTCTGTCATTTGCAGTTTGACATTCTCATTTTACTGCAAGTGAGCCAAGTCCTGATGGTGCTGTAAAATATCTTACTGAACCATTATATTTTTTGCCAAACTTCCCTGAAGGACTTTTAAAAATGGCACTGCAATTTAAACAGTGAATCTATATTGTCTTTGTGCCAATTTGGGCAGTAAGTCTTCTGCCTTGGTGCACTTAATCATATCTGCTGACCCCATGAACACTACCTCACTATTTTTTTGGGTTTTATTTTGCACTACTTACTGAACTTAATAAACGTATTGCACTACACTGCTGCCGCAAACCAACAGAATTTCATTAGCTATGACCAATGATATTGAACTCTGATTCTGAATCTGTACTATATGATTGAACAGATCTTTTGACTGACAGTTGATAGTGCTGATCTGTCTGGAGAAATCTAATCTCCATTATGTTTCCCTGATCTTCAGTCACCTATGTAATAGCGTACAGTATATTTAAAAACTATTTTTACTTAATCACTTTACTGTACTATGAATGTGAGTGATATATACCAGAAAGAAATCACCAAAATAAATGTGCCAAACATTTCATCTCAATCTGCCGTGGCATTTCCTCCAACAGCCAAAAATTATTGTGAATTACTTCAGACCACAGACAATGTTACTCAGTGATTAGGGGGTCCAGACATAAATTGCAAAAGCTGGAAAGCCTGACAGAAGTCTTTAAGTTGTTAAGAGTCTGCTGCAGTGGACATGGAAAGATGTTTCCATTTGTGTGGAAGTTCACAATTAAGGGTCATATAAATGAGATAATCTCTAATAAATCTAGTAATAAAAAATATGGTTAAACATGAAACGCGTTGCCAAATGAGTAATTAAGGAGAACAGTATGGATTCCATTAAGCTTAGTAAGTGCTTGAGGGAGACAAGGACTGGAAAGATATACATTTTTAGATGAAAAAGAGTGGATATTAATTTATGTTCAGCACGAACACTGACATGTATCTAGTCTTGAAGAGTTGAATCTGTGTAATTCTGCATAATTTGCATTGAGGACTATCTTAGGTATAAAAATTGGTGGACTCTGCATTGTAGCTAGCACAGAATGAAAAAGTTCCTTCCTCTTAATCCTTGATAATCACTCATTCTTAACTGTCAGACTAATGAAACCTTGTCTGTTTGTGAGTAAATGGTTTTGACAGGATAGAAGAGTCCAAGCCAGTGATTTGCTGGATCTCAAGCACTCTTAGCACTGACTATCAGTTCTTTATGAACAATTTTTTGCACCTCTCCCTTGAAGTTTCTTTGGGTCTCTTTCTCACCTATGGCTTCATTTTATTTCAAATATGGCCTCATCATGGGGGACGTCATGTGATGACGTAGGCTCGAGACGTGGAAATCCAGCTCTCCCATAAAAAACTAATAAATTAAAGTTTAAGTGAAGAAAAGTTAGTAAAAATTTTCTAAAAACTACGTCTAAACTACTCAGGATTTTCCTTAGATGTGCCTCCTAAACAGGCAAAGAAGAAAACTTCTACTTTGAAGTCAGTACAAGCTGGGCCGGCCACCATGAAGAAGCCTCGGACTCAAGTGCATCTTACCTCCGGCGATACAGAACAGAAATAGGCGGCAACTTCAACAGTCTCCAAGAAGGAACAACAGGAACTGTGCGTGCGTGAAGGAAAGGGCATGCGCAAACATGAGCAATTTGAACTACAAATCCCAGCTACGATTGGAAGTGGAAGTGAAAGTGAACCAGAGGTGGATTTGGATTCTCTGGAACATACGGAAGAAGATGAGGAGGTAAAAGAAGAACAACAGGAAGAGGTTGGAGGTGGAAGATATTCTGGAGACATAAGAGAAGCTTTGGCGCAAATAATGCATGAATTAAAATAATTAAAAACATTAAAAATAATAAAAGAAGATATTAAAAATATGAAGACTATGTTTGATAAAATGGTGAAAAAACAGGAGAACATGGACAAGAAAGTTAAAAAGCTGGAAGAAATAATGGGAGACCCTATTGAGAGAGTGAATAAAATGGAAGATAATATTCTTGCCTGGACATCAGAAAGAAAATGACTGTTGGAAAAAATAGACGTGCTTGAAAATTTTAGTAGATGAAATAATATTAAAATTGTTGGTCTTAAAGAAGGGATAGAGGGAGAGGATCCAATAAAAAATTTTCAAAAATGGATCCTGGAAAATTTGGAAATGGAAGAGGGAACCTAGTTGATTGAAATCGAAAGGGTCCACAGAGCCTTGAGACCAAAACCTCAACCTGATCAAAACCCATGACCAATCTTGATAAAATGCTTAAGATATCAAGATAAAGAAAAGATCCTGAAGGTGGCTGCCCAATGTGCCAGAAAGAGAAACGGGCCATTGATGATAGAAGGGAAAACAATTCTTTTCTATCCTGATATAAGTTATGACCTTTTGAAGAGAAAGAAGGAATTTAACCCAGCGAAAAAAGTTTTATGGGAAAAGGGCTATAAATTTATATCGCGCCACCCGGCAACACTGATAATTTTTTTGGATGCCGGAAAAAGAAGATTTTTTACTGATCATCGGGATGCAGAGGAGTTTGCACAAGAACTCCCAAATATTCACTAGACACAGTAAAGATTTAAAAGTGAAACAGATTAAAGATGAAGAAGGGGACACTGAAGTGAGTTGATGGACATTAAGGACAGAAGAATATTTAAATATACTTTTAATTATATGATACAGGGGGAGAAAGGTAAAAATTTGAGAAATATTAATCGAGAGTAGTGATAATATTTTTTCTTCTCATATATACTTTTTTCATGTTACGGGGGAGCTGGGGGAACTTCAGATCGATCGCTACGGGATTCACATGTGTAATCATGGCGTTTGCCATGACCTGCACAACGGAGGGGGGTAATGTTGTGTTTTATTTTTCATTCACAACATTAGCGGGGGGGGTTTGTTTTTTTTCTTTATAATCTATTTTTCTTTTATCTTTCTTTCTTTGCCTGGATGATCGGAGGGGAGACACATAGCAGCATGGAGAATTTTAAAATAATTCCCCAAGGTACTATGAGAGTTGAAATATTATGTATTATTATAGACTGGAGTAACCCTGTTAAAAATAATGACTAATTTACTGAATTTTTTAAGTTTTAATGTTAATGGGCTTAATGGACCAGTGAAAAGAAAAAGAATTTTAACATACATTAAGAAAATGAAAATAGATATAGCTTTTATACAAGAAACACATTTAACAGAGATAGAACATCATAAATTAAAGAGCGATTAGGTCAGAAATGTTATAGCAGCTTCATTTAATTCAATAGTGAGGGGAGTTGCAATTTTGGTCAACAAAACTTTACCAACTAAAATACAAAATGTATTAATTGATTCTGCGGGAAGATATGTAATTACACATTGTCAAATCTTTTCAGAACTATGGACTCTTATGAATATTTATGCACCAAATGAAAACGATGTAAAATTTATACAAGAGGCTTTTTTGAACTTGGCTGATGCACACGATAAAATATTAATAGGTGGAGACTTTAATTTTTGTCTAGACCCAGTTTTAGATAGGTCAACAAAGGTTGTTAAGAAACCAAAATTAGCAAAATTGACTATCATTGTGAAAGATTTAAATTTGATTGATATATGGAGAAGAATTAACCCAAGAGAAAGAGATTATTCATTTTATTCAAATAGACATAAAACTTATTCAAGGATAGATTTTTTCCTACTATCAGCGAATATTCAAGACAGAGTGAAAAATATGGAATATAAAGCAAGAAATTTGTCAGATCATTCCCCCTTGATAATGACAATGATAATGATTTACAGATGGAGATTTAATTCAATGTTATTAAAACATCAAGATTTTTGTGATTTTATGAAAAAACAGATTCAGGTTTTTTTTGATACAAATTCACATTCAGTTGATGATAAATTTATATTATGGGAAGCGATGAAGGCATATTTGAGAGGCCAGATAATAAGTTATACTTCTAAAATTAAGAAGGAATATATGGTAGAAATAAATCAATTGGAAAAAGAGATTACAAAATTAGAAAAAGAATCTCAAAGATATATGACTGAAGAAAAACAAAGACAACTTGTTAATAAGAAGCTACAATATAATACACTTCAGACATACCAAACAGAAAAAGCAATTATGAGAACTAAACAGAAATATTATGAACTAGGTGAAAGATCACACAAGATTCTTGCTTGGCAGTTAAAAACAGACCAGGCTTCCAAACGATAAATGCAATTAGAACAAGTGTAAATAAAATTACTTATAAACCTTTAGAAATCAATGAAACTTTAAAAAAAAATTATTCTGAATTGTATCAATCAGAATCACAAAATGATATTGTTGAGATAGAAAGGTTTTTATCACAAATAACTCTCCCAAAATTGAATTCGAAAGAACAGAAGGGATTAGATGTGCCTTTTACATTAAAAGAGGTTGAAGAAGCTCTAGGATCACTTCAGAGTAATAAATCTCCAGGAGAAGATGGTTTTCGGCCTGAATTTTACAAAAAGTTTAAAGATTTATTAATTCCTCCTTTTCTGGAGTTAATACACCAAGCGGAAAGAATGCATAAACTTCCAGAATCTTTTTCGACAGCTATTTTAATAGTATTGCCAAAAAAAGACAGATCTTTTAAAGCCAACATCATATAGACCTATTTCTTTGTTGAACACGGACTATAAAATAATAACAAAGATTTTATCTAATAGATTATCTAAATACTTACCAAAATTAATACGCATGGACCAAACAGGATTTATTAAAAATAGACAATCGGCAGATAATGTAACTCGGTTACTTAGCATAATTCATTTGGCACAAAAGAGGGAAGAAATAAGTGTGGCAGTTGCTTTGGATGCAGAAAAAGCATTTGATAGATTGGAATGGGATTTTTTATTTAAGGTATTGGAAAAATATGGATTAGGAGTATCTTTTATAAAATGGATTAAAACCTTAAATACTAACCCCAAAGCTAAAGAGGTGGTACAAATGGCCAAATTTCAACATCATTTCAGTTAACAAGTTCAACTAGACAAGATTGTCCATTATCACCTGCTTCATTTGTGTTGGCGATAGAACCATTAGCTGAATTAATTAGAACTGACTCAGATATTATGGGTTTCAGAGTTAATCAGGAGGAATATAAGATTAACTTATTTGCTGATTATGTTCTGATTTATCTAACTAACCCATTGCATTCATTGCATAAATTATCTTCTAGATTGGAAGAATATGGGAAAATATCAGGGTACAAAATAAATTGGGATAAAAGTGAAATTCTACCCCTTACTAAAGGAGATTATAGTCAATGTCGATTAATAACTCAATTTAGATGGCCGATAAATGGTATAAAGTATGTAGGTATAAGAGTTGATAATGATATAAAGAATTTATATAAATTAAATTATTTGCCATTATTGAAAAAAATTAAAGAGGATCTTGATAAATGGATGATGTTACCAATAACATTAATAGGTAGAGTCAATGCTGTAAAAATGAATATATTCCCTAGATTACAATATTTATTCCAAACATTATCAATACAATTACTGCAGAAATTTTGTCAAGAGTTAAATAAATGTCTGAGGAAATTCCTTTGGAAAGGTAAGATGTCAAGAATATCGTTGGAAAAATTGACATGGAAATTTGACCTAGGAGGGTTACAATTACAAATTTTAAAAATTATTACAAAGCAAATCAAATTAGATTTATTGCATCTTTTTTTGATGAAGATAAACCGGCATGGATTAGAATAGAATTAGACAAAATAGGGGAAAATATACCAGAAGATTTTATATATAAATGGGAATCTAAATGGATACGGGAAAAGAAAGAATCTCCTATACTAAAACATTTGATTGATTTATGGAATAAGATAAATGTTGATGATGAGATAAATAAATCTTTATTAGCAAAGAGACCTTTAATTCAAAATAAACTTATCCCTTTTACAATGGATAATCAACTTTTATATAACTGGTTTCACAAAGGGATTAGATATATAGGAGACTGTTTTGAAGGAGGTATATTAATGTCATTAGACCAATTAAAGAATAAATATAAAATATCAAATAACACTCTTTTCTGTTATTTCCAATTAACGGCTTATTTAAGAGATAAACTGGGTCAAACAATGTTATTGCCGAAACCTAATGAAATAGAAACTTTAATTCATAAAGGAAAAATTAAAAAAAATATTTCTGGTATGTATAATTTGATTCAAAAACAGGCAATTAAATAAGGAATTCATAAGTCAAGACAAAAATGGGAAACTGATTTGAATATTAAAATTGATAAAACAAGTTGGTCAAGATTATGTCTTGACAGTATGACAAATACAATAAATGTTCGACTAAGATTAGTACAATATAACTTTTTACATCAAATATATATTACACCACAAAAAATAGATTAAACTCAAATTTATCTAATCAATGTTTTCGATGTAATCAAGAAATTGGTACTTTTTTACACTCTACTTGGTCTTGTTTTAAAATTCAACTTTTTGGACAAATTTAAGAGTTTTACTGGAACAAATTATTGGAATACAACTTATAGACATTAGACAATAGACAATAGGTGCAGAAGTAGACCATTCGGCCCTTTGAGCCTGCACCGCCATTCTGAGATCATGGCTGATCATCTACTATCAATACCCAGTTCCTGCCTTGTCCCCATATCCCTTGATCCCCCTATCCATAAGATACCTATCTAGCTCCTTCTTTAAAGCATCCAGAGAATTGGCCTCCACTGTCTTCCGAGGCAGTGCATTCCAGACCCCCACAACTCTCTGGGAGAAGAAGTTTTTCCTTAACTCTGTCCTAAATGACCTACCCCTTATTCTCAAACCATGCCCTCTGGTACTGGACTCTCCCAGCATCTGGAACATATTTCCTGCCTCTATCTTGTCCAATCCCTTAATAATCTTATATGTTGCAATCAGATCCCCTCTCAATCTCCTTAATTCCAGCGTGTACAAGCCCAGTCTCTCTAACCTCTCTGCGTAAGACAGTCCAGACATCCCAGGAATTAACCTTGTGAATCTATGCTGCACTTCCTCTACAGCCAGGATGTCCTTCCTTAACCCTGGAGACTAAAACTGTACACAATACTCCAGGTGTGGTCTCACCAGGGCCCTGTACAAATGCAAAAGGATTTCCTTGCTCTTGTACTCAATTCCCTTTGTAATAAAGGCCAACATTGCATTAGCCTTCTTCACTGCCTGCTGCACTTGCTCACTCACCTTCAGTGACTGATGAACAAGGACTCCTAGATCTCTTTGTATTTCTCCCTTACCTAACTCTACACTGTTCAGATAATAATCTGCTTTCCTGTTTTTACTCCCAAAGTGGATAACCTCACACTTATTCACATTAAACATCATCTGCCACGTATCTGCCCACTCACCCAGCCTATCCAAGTCACCCTGAATTCTCCTTACATCCTCATCACATGTCACACTGCCACCCAGTTTAGTATCATCAGCAAACTTGCTGATGTTATTCTCAATGCCTTCATCTAAATCGTTGATGTAAATCGTAAACAGCTGTGGTCCCAATACCGAGCCCTGTGGCACCCCACTAGTCACCACCTGCCATTCCGAGAAACACCCATTCACTGTTACCCTTTGTTTTCTATCTGCCAACCAGTATTCTATCCATGTCAATATCTTCCCCCCAATGCCATGAGCTCTGATTTTACCCACCAATCTCCTATGTGGGACCTTATCAAATGCCTTCTGAAAATTAAGGTACACTACATCCACTGGATCTCCCTTGTCTAACTTCCTGGTTACATCCTCGAAAAACTCCAATAGATTAGTCAAGCATGATTTGCCCTTGGTAAATCCATGCTGGCTCGGCCACTGCTATCTAGATATGCCACTATTTCATCTTTAATAATGGACTCTAGCATCTTTCCCACCACCGATGTCAGGCTGACAGGTCGATAGTTCTCTGTTTTCTCCCTCCCTCCTTTCTTAAAAAGTGGGATAACATTAGCCATTCTCCAACCCTCAGGAACTGATCCTGAATCTAAGGAACATTGGAAAATGATTACCAATGCATCCACAATTTCCAGAGCCACCTCCTTTAGTACCCTAGGATGCAGACCATCTGGACCTGGGGATTTGTCAGCCTTTAGTCCCATCAGTCTACTCATCACCATTTCCTTCCTAATGTCAATCTGTTTCATTTCCTCTGTTACCCTATGTCCTTGGCCCATCCATACATCTGGGAGATTGCTTGTGTCTTCCCTAGTGAAGACAGATTTAAAGTACTTATTAAATTCTTCTGCTATTCCCATAACAATTTCACCCAATTCATTCTTCAAGGGCCCAACATTGTTCTTAACTATCTTCTTTCTCTTCACATAACTAAAAAAGCTTTTGCTATCCTTTATATTCCTGGCTAGCTTGCGTTCATACCTCATTTTTTCTCCCCATATTGCCTTTTTAGTTAAGTTCTGTTGTTCCTTAAAATTTCCCAATCATCTGTCCTCCCACTCACCTTAGCTCTGTCATACTTCCTTTTTTTAATGCTATGCAATCTCTGACTCCCTTTGTCAACCACCGTGGCCCCTTTCCCCCCTTTGAATCCTTCCTTCTCCGGGGGATGAACTGATTTTGCACCTTGTGCATTATTCCCAAGAATACCTGCCATTGCTGTTCCACTGTCTTTTCTGCTAGGATATCCGTCCAATTAACTTTGGCCAGCTCCTCCCTCATGGCTCCATAGTCTCCTTTGTTCATCTGCAACACTGACACCTCCGAACTGCCCTTATCCTTCTCAAATTGCAGATAAAAACTTATCATATTATGGTCACTACCTCCTAATGGCTCCTTTACTTCAAGATCGCTTATCAAATCCTGTTCATTACACAACACTAAATCCAGAATAGCCTTGTCCCTAGTCGGCTCTCGTACAAGCTGTTCCAAGAATGCATCCCGTAGGCACTCTACAAACTCCCTATCCTGGGGTCCAGCACCAACCTGATTCTCCCAGTTCACCTGCATGTTGAAATCCCCCAGAACTACTGCGACATTACCTTTGCCACATGTCAATGTTAACTCCCTATTCAACTTGCACCCAATATCCATGCTACTGTTTGGTGGCCTGTAGCCAACACCCATTAGGGTCTTTTTGCCCTTACTGTTCCTCAGTTCTATCCACACAGACTCTACTTCTCCTGATCCTATGTCCCCCCTTGCAAAGGACTGAATCTCATTCCTCACCAACAGGGCCACCCCACCCCCTCTGCCCACATTTCTGTCCCTACAATAGCACGTATACCCTTGTACATCCATTTCCCAGGTCTGTCTTCCTGCAGCCATGTCTCCATTATCCCAACAACATCATAGTTACCCATTCGCACCTGAGCTTCAAGTTCAGACCTTATTTCAGACACTTCGTACATTCAGATATAGAACTTTTAGCCCATTTCTCCTCTCTCTGTTTGAATTGCTGCCTATTGTGCTTAACCCAGCTCCCCAAACTCCCATCAGGCTATACGCCCCTTGAATTTTGTTGTCCTTCCTAAATTTACTTATTCTTTCAACACATTTAACTCCATGTTCCGTCAGACCATCCCTCTGTACATGTGTCCTCCTTATCACTTGTTCCTCCTCACCTACTCACTTATGTGGAAGTCTACAACTTCCACATAATCCAACATTATTTTTACTAGGCGATATTGAAGGGATAAAATCGAAATCCAAATTGAATAAATATCAGAAAGAATTCATAAAAATTGCATTGGTAGTAGTCAAAAAGGCTATTGCAGTTACTTGGAAATCAGATTCATAATTAAGTATAGATCGTTGGAAGAATGAAATTTTTAGCTGCATTCCTCTTGAAAAAATTACTTATAATTTAAGAGATAAATATGAAATATTTCTGAAAATTTGGCACCCTTATTTACAAAAATAGGATTAAATATATAGGTGTTCTGAAAATAAAATTATTGGTTATCTGGGGAAATAAATAAATATACATATTAAAGCTATTATGAACTCCACATGGAGCATGTGGGGATCTTCTGATATCCAGGCATTCTTCTTGCTTTCTTTTTTCTTTCTTTTTTCTTCTCTTTTTTTTTTCTATACGGATATGTTACAGGGGAGGGGTTAAGGGGAGGGGGGAAGGGTTGATTTTTTTTTTCTTTCTGTAACCTATTTGAAAATTCAATTTAAAAAAAATGGCCTCATCATTGTTGTGACTGTTCATGACTCCCATCTCCTGGAACAATTTCTGCGACAATCGCAGCCTAACTCCAACTCAGCAAAGTACTGAAGAAGCCAAATGACAGCTGAAAAACATTAATGCTGCTGGAGCAGAAAGAAATCTTGATGACATACTAAACTGTGGCATACATGATGGAGAAGTAATTCTGACACATATACATGACCTTATTTCCCCATGTATCAGACGACCTACCCAGAGCCCAGCACACATATGCACTAACAATAAGGTGCACCAGTGTCTTTACTTTCTTAGAAGGTTAAAGAGGTTTGACATATCACTGACTACTCTAACAAACTTCTGCAGATTTACTGCTGAAATTATCCTGATTGGTTGGATCTATTGTCTAGTACTGCAATTTGAATGTTTGGAGTTTAATGAAATTAGCCCAATATATCATTGGCACATCCCTCCCCACCATTAGTAGTAGCATTCCCTTAAGAGGTCAACATCAAAGATCCCCACTACCCGGTCCATGCCATCTCCTGGCAGCTCCTACTGGGCATTCAGCTCCTGAACCAAACAGCACAACCCTAATTACTACCTCGGTCTGGCAACATGATGACGTCTTTGATCACCTTGCACTACAGTGGACATCTTACTTGCTCTAATTGTATTCTTTCCTGTACAATTTAGTATAACTTACGTAGTTCATTTATGTTTCTTTTCAGAACCTGATGCTATCTTCTTGTGGTGCTGCTGCAAGTAAATTCTTCATTGCACCTGTGCATACATGCACTTGTGTGTATGACAACAAACTCACTTTTGAATTTTGGCACTGCAGCGGAAAAAGGCCAATGGTATCAAGTATGACCCCGAATGCCAGCAATATCATGAAGGATCCCATTCACCGTGCTTATGGACTGTTTGTCCCACTCCCATCAGGGAAGAGGCCATGAAACATCCACACCAGCACTAGTAGACTCAAAAACATTTACTTCCGCCAATCATCAGGCTGATTAACACCAGCACCTTTTGACCCAAACCCAGTATCCCCACCACCGCTATATACACGTCACCCAACATCACTTTGTGTCCGTACTATCAGTCTATGTATGTTACAGTTACTTGTACCTTGTGTTTTACAGGATTGCTTTTATATTTATTGTGGTTATCATTTTGTTTTTCATTGTTTTATTTATGTCTATTGTATTTTTAATGCTTCGTTGAATCCAGAGTAACAATCGTTTTGTTCCCCTTTACATTCATGTACTGAAGAATGACAACAAGCAATCTTGAATCTTGAATTTGATTTCATTTGGGAAGAGGAGAACATACTTACAGATGTCAGAGATGCTATGATCTTTTGAAAAGGAGCCAAGTCCAGTTGAGGTAATCGCAGCCATCTGTCACAGGGACAGTCATTACAATGATCCTGCTCAGTTCTCTCATCCCAGTCGCTCTAGCACTCCCCACAGAGCTGCAATGTGGATTCCATCAGTTATAAGTTACAGAGAACATCATTTACACTCTGCAAGAAAAGTCAAAGAAGAATGCAAATAGTAGAAATACTGGAAGTGTGCTTTCTTGTTTGGGCAAAAGCCTTCCATCAGTCAAGAAAAATAATGTAGAATCCTTCACAAACCTGGCTGTCGTCAGAAACACATTGCTGCTCCAGAACTACCACGTGATGTCATATGAGCTATAATCCTAACTGCAACTCTCGTTTCAGCTAGCGGGTTAATCTAGTGAATGAATGCCCCTCCCACCACGGCCCGGCCAAACTTAAGAAATCTCATTTGGGTGGATACTGTGCGATGTGTCCCCTGTTACAAATCAGTACCACAAAATAACAAACAGTACACAATATCTAATTAAACGTTTGAGATTTATAATTCTTAATTTGACTATATGGTTAGTAAAGAAAAAAAAGGAAGAAAAAGGGCCTATTCTCATGAAACAGTTTAATGCGCAAACGTTGGAGCTTACTGATAAGGCTGTTTGTCCACCGTCGACTTCCTCCGATCCTCACTGACCTTCGGACCCTCGCTTCAAGTCCACTCCGTCTGAGGTCTACCAACTCTCTCCATTCGCATCTTCTCTTCTCATCTCTCCCTAGGAAAAGAACCACAAATTCCTAGCTCCCAGACACACAAAGAAGAACAACATCCCACTCATTGGCTAGCACGCCCCGTTATCTCTAGTCATAACCCAAACATGGCTGCTACAGAGAAACCATTACCTCAGCAGTGGAACATTACAGAGAAGCCACTACATTAATAGTTAAACCTTACAACGTGTTGCACTCTCCCCCACCAAATTTAGTCATGTCCTCATACCATTGAGATAATTCGTCAACCTTTCCTGCAAAACACAAAGTCAAATCCAGGTGCACAAGGCAGTGACGTATCTCCTCACAATGGTAGGGGTCACACTCTGCTCCCCTGGTGCTACGTAGGCCAGCTTATCCTGTGGTCTCTTCACTGCAGGTGACCACTACCGAGGACTGTACCCTGCTGATGGAGGCCTCCCGCGCCTCCAACGCATTCTCCTCTTCCTGTACCTCTCCAATCAGTTCAACAAAAGATGGGGGGGGGGGTGCATCTTCTGAAAGACTGTCGGAGGCCCTAAGCAATCAGGTCATGGGACTGGGCGCCCCTGGCTACCTGGTCCATTCTTAAATACTCAGCCACCTGAATGACCCCTCTGTGCCGCAAGCAATTTAGCTGCCTCTGTAGCCGAAAAATAAAAGCAGAAAGCTTCTCCCCCTTCTCCTGATGCATGTTCTGAAACCCCACTGGGCTTCCTGTCAGGCAAAAGCATTGTCCAGTGCTTGCATGTAATTGACAGCTGTCGCTATGGGTTACTGCAACCTGATGGCTCTCATAGTGTCAGTGGCCCGCCCAATCATACTTTCAACCAATCTCTGTCACTTTATATCATCAAAGCACTGCCACTCATCTAACAATTGAGAGGTCCACTCCATCCAAGTCTCATACTCCTCCTCCCCTTTAGGGGTGGGCGTAATTCCGGAGAATAGGCGGAGTGTCACAGTCCCAACCAGTAACCAGCAATTCCCCATTTTCTCCTAATTCCCTTTGATTGTGCCATGGTTCCAACCATTAATTCCCCATTTTCTCCTTTGATGATGGCACACCTGGTTTTTGTCAAGACCTGCAGCATAAGAACCCGGCTTTGCATCCACTAGTTGCCAGATCGTTGGTTTTGCCAGTGTGGTAATTAATGCTTCCTGGTTGCTTAGGATTACGTGTCCTAAGTTTTGCTTCAGTACTGAGATTTATCTGTAAAACTCAGTCTCCCTGTGTCAAGATCAGTTTTTTAAGTTCTAATCCAGTTCCGAGGTTTACCTATGAAACCTAGTCTCTCTGTGTCAAGATAAATTCTGACTTCTGCTCTCCCTCCTGTTTGCCGTTCTATGCTCACGCCCGTGTCTGCATCCTAACTAAATCTCCATGCCTGTGTCCTGTGCTTGGGTTCGCCTCGTTCATTGCAACACAGAGCATACCATAGCTGAGACTTTCAACCTGATTTTTTTCATTTATTCACCACAGAGGTAAGGGCAGATACTAACTCAGAATCTTTACTCTCCCCTGGGGATCGTGGACTAATTAGACATTCCAAATCTGGCCACTCCTTCCCCTCAATCGTTAGAAATGATCGAACTCTGCCTTTGAAATCTCCGCCCCCAGTTATCGCTACCCCACTGCTGGTCTGCTTTAAAACGAGAGCTCCACCCACATTCGCAACTTTAACAGTAATTAACAGGCGAATTAACAATTCATCTGGAGTATGAAAGGCAGCGATGTTTCACTACCAAATGAACTCAATGCCTTGTATGCACACTTTGCAAGGGAGAACACAACTACAGCTGTTAAGATCCCTGCTCTACCTGATGACCCTGTGATCTCTGTCTGAGACGCCGATGTTAGACTGACTTTAAAGAGAGTGAACACTTGCAAGGCGGAAGGCCAATGGAGTACCTGGTAAGGCTCTGAAAACCCGGCCCAACCATCTGGCGGGAGTATTCAAGGACATTTTCAAAGCCTCATTGCTACAGGCAGAGTTTCCCACTTGCTTCAAAAAGGCAACAATTATACCAGTGCCAAAGAAGAATAATGTGGGCTGCCTTAACACCTATCGTCCGGTAGCACTCATATCGACAGTGATGAAATGCTTTGAGAGGTTGGTTTTGACTAGACTGAACTCTTGCCTCAACAAGGACCTGGACCCACTGCACTTTGCCTATCGCCACAATAAGTCAATAGCAGACGCAATCTCAATGGCTCTTCGCACAGCTTTAGACCACCTAGACAGCACAAACACCTACATCAGGATGCTGTTCATCGACTATAGCTCAGCATTTAATGCCATCATCCCCACAACCCTTATTGAGAAGTTGCAGAACCTGGGCCTCTGTACCTCCCTCTGTAATTGGATCCTCAACTTCCTAACTGGAAGACCACAGTCTTTGTAGATTGGTGATAACATATCCTCTTCACTGACGATCAACATTGGCACACCTCAGGGATGTGTGCTTAGCCCACTGTTCTACTCCCTGCATACACATGACTGTGTGGCTAGGCATAGCTCAAATACCATCTACAAATTTGCTGACGATACAACCATTGTTGGTAGAATCTCAGGTGGTGACGAAAGAGCGCATAGGACTGAGATATGCCAGTCAGTGGAGTGGTGCCACAGCAACAACCTGGCGCTCAACATCAGCAAGATGAAAGAGCTGATTGTGGACTTCAGGAAGGGTAAGACGAAGGAACACATACCAATCCTCATAGAGGGATCAGAAGTGAAGAGAGTGAGCAGCTTCAAGTTCCTGTGTGTCAAGATCTCTGAGGATCTAACCTGGTCCCAACATATTGATGTAGTCACAAAGAAGGCAAGACAACTGCCATACTTTATTAGGAGTTTGAAGCAAATACAAATACACTCAAAAACTTCTACAGTTGTACCATGGAGAGCATTCTGATAGGCTGCATCACTGTCTGGTATGGAGGGGCTACTGCACAGGACTGAATGAAGCTGCAGAAGGTTGTAAATCTAGTCAGCTCCATCTTGGGCACTAGTCTACAAAATACCCAGGACATCTTTATGGAGCGGTGTCTCAGAAAGGCAGCGTCCGTTATTAAAAACCTCAAGTACCCAGGGCATGCCCTTTTCTCACTCTTACCATCAAGTAGGAGATACAGAAGCCCGAAGGTACACACTCAATGATTCAGGAACAGCTTCTCTCCCTCTGCCATCCAATTCCTAAATGGACTTTGAAGCTTTGGATACTACCTGACTTTTTTTAAATATACAGTATTTCTGTTTTTGCACATTTTTAAGTAATCTATTCAATATACATAATTGATTTACTTGTTTAGTTATTATGTTTTGTTTTATTTATTTTTTTTTCTTTCTATCTGCTAGATTATGTATTGCATTGAACTGCTAATTGCTGCTAAGTTAACGAATTTCATGTCACCTGCCAGTGATAATAAACCTGATTCTGATTCTGAGTACAGTACGAATATCTACCCCACTGGTTGAACGTTCAGGGTAATCACACAGCATGCAAAGGAATCAATCCCGGACACACCCCCACAATTGCAACTCTCATTTCAGCTAGCGGGTTAATCTAGTGAATGAATGCCCCTCCCACCACGACCCAGCCAAACTTAAGAAATCTCATTTGGGTGGATACTATGCGATGTGTCCCCTGTTACAAATCAGTACCACAAAATAACAAACAGTACGCAATATCTAATTAAACGTTTGAGATTTATAATTCTCAATTTACCTATATGGTTAGTAAAGAAAACAAAGGAAGAAAAAGGGCCTATTCTCATGAAACAGTTTAATGCGCAAACGTTGGAGCTTACTGATAAGGCCATTCGTCCATCGTTGACTTCCTCCGATCCTCACTGACCTTCGGACCCTCGATCCAAGTCCACTCTGTCTGAGATCTACCAACTCTCTCCATTTGCGACTTCTCTCCTCGTCTCTTCCCAGCAAAAGAACCGCAAATTCCCAGCTCCCAGACACACGAGAAAGAACAACATCCCGCTCATTGGCTAACATGCCCCGTTATCTCTAGTCATAACTGAAACATGGCTGCTTCAGAGAAACCATTACCTCAGCAGTGGAACATTACAGAGAAGCCACTACATTAGCAGTGAAACTTTACACCATGCTACACTATGCTATAATCAAGGGCTGCACTCCAGACTCAAACTCACTCAGTGCAGACTGGACTCAAGCAAGGCAATGTCATCATTCCTACTCCCTCCAACAATCTGCCTTGATTCAGGTCTGCACTTCACTTGCAAATGACGGCAGCATGTATGGAAATCTGGTGAACATTCATTGTCTCTTTTCAAGAACCAACTTCTCTTAAACTTTATTCATCCTTTTACAATGCATGAACATTTCTTTCATCTTATAAATTCAGAAGCTGTGATCCAAGATTTTCCTGACGCCTTTGTCATCTTAAATGTGGTTAGGTACATTCAACGGGAAGTACTTAACTCATGGTGGGCCAGAATTTGACCAAAATCTCTATTAGGCCAAGCAGAACCCTGACCAATGGTACTTCACACAAGCTGTAACTGAAAGGAAATCCAGATAGATTTGTTTATATATTGATGCACCATCAATAACTCTCGGAGATGGGAGGTGAACGATAGGCTTTTATTAGCAGCAAAAGGGAGCATGGCATCTCAGAGACTGAGGGAGGAGCAATGCCTCCAATCGCCTTTATACAGGGGTCTGTGGGAGGAGCCACAGGAGCAGTCAGCAGAGGGGCGTGTCCAGACAGGTATACATAGTTTACCACATTCACCCCCCCCCCTTTGTTTTAAAAGGGGTAAGGTGGGTACGGGGTTCATAGTCACTGTGGAGTGTTCGGGGTAGGGGTCTGGTGCTCCTGCGGGCGCCAGGTCGCTGACGGAGACCGTGTTCTCCCGCCCATCAGGTAAGACCACGTAGGCATACTGGGGGTTCGCATGAAGTAGGTGAACCTTCTCGACCAGCGGGGAGTATTTATTGCTCTGGAGCAGCACTGGCCCTGGGGATGTCAGCCAAGCCAGTAGGGTGGTCCCAATGGCAGACTTCCTGTGAAAAGAAAAGAGTCACTCATGAAGGGTGGCGTTGGTGGACGTACATAACAAGGAGCGGATGGAGTGGAGTGCCTCAGGGAGGACCTCCTGCCAGCGAGAGACCGGCAATCCCTTTGACTTAAGGGCTAAAAGTGTGGCCTTCCACACTGTGGCATTCTCCCTCTCCACCTGTCCATTCCCCCGGGGATTATAGCTCGTGGTCCTACTAGTAGCAATGCCCCTAGCCAGCAGGTACTGTCACAGCTCGTCACTCATAAACAAGGACCCTCTGTCACTGTGGACATAGCAGGGATATCCGAACAGAGTGAAGAGCTGCGCAGGGCCTTTATGACGGATGTGGCAGTGGTATCGGGGCAGGGGATGGCAAAGGGGAACCAAAAGTACTCATCGATTATGTTAAGAAAGTACACATTGTGGTCAGTGGAGGGAAGGGGGCCCTTAAAATTGACACTCAGTCGCTCAAAGGGGTGGGTGGCCTTGATAAGTTGTGTCTTTTCAGGACGGTAGAAGTGCGGTTTGCACTCAGCGCAGACTTGACAGTCCCTGGTCATCATCCTGATTTCCTCAAGGGAGTAAGGCAGGTTCCGGGCTTTCACGAAATGGTAAAGTTGGGTGACCCCCAGGTGGCAAAGATCTGCATGGAGGGCGTATAGCTGGTCGAGCTGCGTGCTGGCACATGCTCCCCAGAATAGGGCATCGGGGGCTCATTGAGCCTTCCAGGCCGGTACAGGATGTCATAGTTGTAGGTGGAGAGTTCTATTCTCCACCTCAAAATATTATCACTTTTGATTTTGCCCCACTGTTGGTTGCTAAACATGAACGCAACTGAGTGCTGGTCGGTCAGCAAGGTGAACCTTTTGCCGGTGAGATAGTGCCTCCAGTGCTAATAGCTTCCACTATGGCCTGGGCTTCTTTCTCCACCGTAGAGTGCCGAATTTCAGGGCCTTGAATGGTACGAGAAAAGAATGCTACCGGCTTTCCTGCCTGATTGAGGGTAGCAGCCAGCGTGAATTTGGAGGCATCACTCTCTACTTGGAAGGGAATTGTCTCATCCACCGCATGCATCGTTGCTTTGGCAATGTCCCCTTTAATGCAGCTGAAGGCTGCGCAGGCCTCGGCTGAGAGGGGAAATGTGGTAGACTTGACCAGGGGGTGGGCCTTGTCTGCATAGTGAGGGACCCATTGGGTGTAATAGGAAAAGAAGCCCAGGCACCGTTTGAGGGCTCTGAGGGTGGTGGGAAGAGGGAGTTCCAACAGGGGGCACATACAGTCGGGGTCAGGGCCAATGATCCCATTCTCCACAACATACCCAAGGATAGCAAGTCGGGTGGTTCTGAACACACACTTGTCCCTGTTATAAGTAAGGTTAAGAGCTTTGGCCGCTTGGAAAAATCGTTGGAGGTTGGTGTTGTGATCTGACCAGTCGTGACCACAGATGGTGATGTTATCCAGATATGGGAATGTGGCCTTCAGTTGGCACTGGTCCACCATCTGGTCCATTTCCATCTGGAAAACAGAGACACCATTCGTTACACTGAATGGGATGCGCAGGAAGTGATAGAGCCTGCCGCCCGCCTCGAAGGCGGTGTAGGGGCGGTCCTCCGGGCAGATGGGGAGCTGATGGTAAGCAAATTTCAGGTCTATGGTCTAGTACACCTTGTACTGAGCCATCTGGTTGACCATATACGCGATGCAGGGTAGGGGGTACGCGTCAAGCTGCGTGAACCTA
The DNA here is from genome assembly GCF_048418815.1 of Hemitrygon akajei. NCBI lineage: Eukaryota > Metazoa > Chordata > Chondrichthyes > Myliobatiformes > Dasyatidae > Hemitrygon > Hemitrygon akajei. The sequence goes on along the minus strand of NC_133127.1, from coordinate 69,689,102 downwards.
TTGGTGGTCCGGCTATAGTCCACGACCATCGTATTTTTCTGCCTGGTCTGAACAACAACCACCTGGGCCCTCCAAGGACTTGTGCTTGGCTCAATGATCCCCTCCCTGAGCAGCCGCTGCACCTCCGACTTAATGAAGGCCCTGTCCCCCACGCAGTACCTCCTGTTTTTAGTTGCCACAGGTTTACAGTCGGGGTTCAGGTTGACGAACAGCGGTGGGGGAGGGATCTTGAGGGTGGAGAGGCTGCAAGTGGTGTCCGTAGCATGGCTGTTGGCATGGCGTTGGGTGGGATGTGTGGGTCGGTGTGTGGGTGGTCAGTAGCGGGGTATATGATGAAGTCCCACAAAACTGAGGATTTCTGACAGTGATTGGTGGGAGGGGCCCGTCATACTCCATTGTCACACTTTTTAGGTGGCTCTGGAAGTCCAGCCCCAATAGCACAGGCGCGCACAGTTGAGGCATGACCAGTAAAGCAAAGTTCCGATATTCTGTGCCCTGCACCACCAATGTCGCTACACAACCCCCCCCCCCCCCCCGGATGTCTGTGGGATACGACCCAGAAGCCAAGGTGACCCTCTGGCTTACCGGCCGTGTCATGAGTCCGCAGCATTGCACCATGTCTGGGTGAATAAAACTCTCAGTGCTGCCCGTGTCAAACAAGCAGCTAGTCCTGTGCCACTCCACCAGGATGTCCATCATTGACCTTGCGAGCTGGTGTGGAGCGCTTTGGTCGAGGGTCACGGAGGCCAGAGTTGAATCACCGTCTTGGTGCCCAGCAAGCACCCGTGGGTCGGAGGCTGGGCGAGGTGGCGCCGACAAAGATGGCCGCCCCCATGCCTCGCACACGGCGGGCAGGCAAGATGGCAGCAACCAAGATGGCCACCCCATGCCTCGCACGCGGCGGACAGGCAAGGTGGTGACCTCCATGCCTCGCATGCGGCGCTGCTTGACCCCGATTGCGGTTTGGACTTACAGGCCTTGGCGAAGTGGCCCTTCTTTCCGCAGCTGGAGCAGGTCGCTGCTCGGGCTGGGCAGCATTTTCGGGGGTGCTTCTCGAGTCCGCAGAAATAACACTGCGCAGACTTGCGACTGGCAGCAGCCGAGGTCGATTCGCCGGCGGGTTGCGGGGTCTGCAGCATCCACGGGGCCGGCGGGAGATCGCGCACCTGGACAGCATCAGCGTTGTGCAGAGCGGCCTCCAGCGTGTCGGCCAGCTCGATCGCCGAATGTAAGGTAAGATCGGCATGTTCCAGCAGCCGCTGGCGCACGTACACTGACCTGATCCCCGTAACGAAGGTGTCTCATACTAGTAGCTCCGCATGCTGTTCCACTGTCAGTCCCCTGCAGTCGCAGGCCTGCACGAGTGTCTGTAGGGCCCGGACAAACTCAGCGCTCGACTCTCCGGCCCGCTGCCGCCGTGTCACTAAGCGATGTCTTGCGTAGATGGTGTTCACCGGCTGCCGGTATTGTCTTTTGAGGGCATCCATCACACCCAGGTAGTCCGTTTGGTCCCTGATCATGGAGTAGACCCTTGCACTGACTCTGGAGAGGAGAACCCTGCGCATCGTGGCAGGGTTGGTCACATGAATCTCCTCCAGGTACGATTCGAAGCATTCTACCAGAGTTCGAAAGCGTCGCCTGCTTCCTGGGATTGAGGGTCGAGATCCAATCTGTCTGGTTGTAAAATGCTCTCCATGTTTTAAAATTGCTGCTAATAAAATTAATGCACCATCAATAACTCTCGGAGATGGGAGGTGAACGATAGGCTTTTATTAGCAGCAAAAGGGAGCACGGCATCTCAGAGACTGAGGGAGGAGCAATGCCTCCAATTGCCTTTATACAGGGGTCTGTGGGAGGAGCCACAGGAGCAGTCAGCAGAGGGGCGTGTCCAGACAGGTATACATAGTTTACCACATATATATAAAGTTGTTTCTTTAGAATATGGCAATCTCATCAAAATTTTACAGGGATATGCTGATGTGCCTGCCCCATTCCCAGAATAAAGCGCATTCACCATCCTTTCACAATTATAGTGAGCTCACACATTTCTCCCCTGAAATTTACACTCAGTAGCCACTTTATAGTTACAGAATGCACCTAATAAAGTGGCCACTGAGTATATGTTTGTAGTCTTCGACTGTTGTAGCCCATCCACTTCAAATTTTGCTGTGTTGTGCATACAGAGATATTCTTCTGCATTGCACTGCTGTAACACATGGCTATTTGAGTAATGGTCACATTCCTGTCAGCTTGAACTAGTCTGACCATTTCCCTCTGACCCCCCTCATTAAAATAGGGTTTACACCTACAGGAGAGAATGGAGCCTAACGGTGACTCCTTTGCTTGCATCTTCGGAAACAGTTCTATTTCCATCTTTAATATCTCTATGTTTCCCATTCAGGGTTCTTTTGAAGACCCTGAGCTGGAGTTTCACACTGACTACAGTTCTTTGCGAGGATGGGACCTGCTGTCAGGGTTTCATGACTGGCTGTTATTCAACACGCCGAGGGTGTGGCTTAAGAACTTCACTCGCTTTCGGAGGTTCAAGATTTTGTGGCTCTGGAGATGGGGGGGGGGGGGGGAATCGAAGGTCAGTGTCCGGCAGGAGATCGGTGTGTCATGGGAGATGGAAGACCCAAAGTTGTGTGCCCAGAGATCCGTGATATCTTAGCACCGAGCTCAAAAAAGGCAATGCAATGGATTTTTAACATCATAAACCAGCAAATTGTTTGTTACGTGTGTCCCCCCCCCGCTGTGAAATGGAGACACCCCTTTCTTCCTTATCAGGGAGAGTGAGAGCCTGTGGTATGTCGAACACTGGGTGAACAAGCAGTATTTGGGGTACTGCAAGCCTGTGCCATTGCTGTGCTTTGCTCACGCTTGAGGGCTCGGCGGTGGGTGCCAATGCTTTTTTTTTGCTGGTTGGGGCAGGGGCAGTTGTTGCTTGCTGCTGCTTATGCATGGGAAGGAGGGGAGCTGGGGTGGTCTTTAGGGTTCTACCATTTAACTGTCATTCATTCTTTGGGGGCACTCTTCTGTTTTTGTGGATGGTTGTGAAAAAAGCATTTCAGGATGTATATTGTATACATTTCTCTGACATTAAATGTACCTTTGAAACCTTGAAACCTTTGAACTGCTGTTCACTGGATGCATTTTGTTCTTCATTATCTGTAAACTCTAGAGACTGTTGAGCATGAAAATCTCAGGGATCAGCAGTTTCTGAGATACTCAAGCCACAATGTCTGGCACCAACACTCATTCCATGGTCAAAATCACTTAGATCACATTTCTTCCCCAGTCTGATGTTTGGTCCGAATCACAAATGAACCTCTTAACTGCATCAACAGTTCATAGGCTCATTTTATTGTTAAAGTATGCATGGACAATACAACTCTGATAACTATCTTCTCCAGTTAGCCACGAAACACAGAAAGACCATGGGAGTTATTGAAAGGGAAGACACCCACTCTCCCCGGGCACAAAAAAGAAAAACAGAAACAGAATTTGCAATCCCCAAAATCTCCTGCCCCTTCCATTGCAGAAAAAACCACAACAATAGCATTAAATCCCCCACCTCTTCGCCTGCAGAAAAAAGCAGTGACAAAAACATCAAATCCTTGACCTCCTCACTCACAGAAAAGAACAGCATCAATAGTATCAAAACTCCCCACCTCTCACATACAAATATCTAACAGATCATCCATCCACCAATTGCCACATGAAAGAAAACACCAGAAAAACTGAGGGAGAACAATATACAGTCTAATAACCACATAAATCTCAGAATATCGGAAACATCTTCCCGTCAGCACTTAAGGAGAGCAGCAGCATGAGCTCAATCCCTCCATGAAGAATGACCGTCACTCCAAGTCCACCTGCCACTGACCCGGCTGCCGACCGTCATCGTCCCAGTGGCCTCGCTGGGCGCGATCGTTGACCCACTCCGCATTCACCTCGATGTTTCAGTCTTCCTCGACGCTTTGCAATGGAGTCATTCCTGTGCCCTGATTCTGGTCTCTTCCACGGGTCGGTCCTTTCTGGGTCCCTGTCTCTGACCTTCTCCACCAGGCAGTTCTGCAGACACAGCAGAGCGCTAGATCATTCGATCGAGTACCAAACAGCACGTCTCTGGTTCCAACAGTTTCCGTAACACAAACAAGACAAAAAGAACAAGCAGAAGACGTAGAAAAAGTGCAATAATTGAAGAGATTCAATTATTTGCATGCTTTTATGCATTGAGCTGCTGACACGTGATTGGATTATTAGATATTTGCATCAATTCCAGGTAAAATACACTCATAAAGTGGCCACTGAGTGCACAGTATATTAGTTGTTTTACTGCTTGAGCACCAAACATGCCTAGATTGATTCAGGAATTTGGAGCAGGGCATTGGAATGAATGTGGCAAAATCATAGGTGGACCTTGTATCAATCAAGCTGTCACAGTTGTGGTGTTTGGATTAGAAAGCATGCAGAATGCAAGTAAACTGTGGCAATGTGCAAGGGAATTCAGCACAGAGCTGAATGCCTGTCTAGAAAAGTGAGCAATAACATTAAAAACAGAGTTGATTACCTATACAGAGAGAGAGAGGTGCAAGTGAGTACCTATCATAGACTATAGTTAAGGATTTAGGTTCTGTTGGATATATGTGTATGAGTGAAGGTGGGAGGGAAGAATGGGGCTGTTCTACTGGTGATAATTTGTTGCTTGTTGTGTTCTGTGTTTCTCTGCAGAAGATGGTTGGCAAGCAAAGTTGGCACCAGAATGTGTAGCAGTACTTGCAGGCTGCCCCCAGGCAACGTATTTCACTGTATGTTTTTGATGTATATGTGATAAATGAATCTGAGGGTACTGAGTACAGAGATCATTTCTGTGTGCCACAGCTTGAAGTTTTTGCATGGCGTAATCTTTGATAATTTCATGTAATATGTGATCTTGTTTGTAGTGTTTGTATTTCTGTTATTTTGTTTGTGGTGTTGCTCAAGGTAAAAGAAAGATTTCCGGGCCATAGTGCTCTGTGAAACACAAAAATACAACTGCAGATGCTGTGGATCAAAGAATACGTACACAACGGTGGAAGAACTCAGCAGGTCAGGCAGCATCTGCTGAGTTCTTCCAGCGTCATGTACGTGCTATGTGAAGCTTTACTAGTATTATTTTATCTCAGATGGGTTCAGGTGGAGGTCAGAGAGAGGATAGGTGCAAGAGAACACCACCAGAAGTGTAAGAAGCAACAACATTAACATGCCCTCCATCCCACCCCCACACTGCACACTACCATATGCTATTTCCCAAGAAGGTGAATTATCCCAACTTTACAAAGCCACTGGGAATAGTATCACCCAGAACTGGCATGAGACAGAGACACAGAAACTGCTCCTGGAAAGGTGAACAAGAAGGCCAGGGATCAGGAGCATCTACGATCCAGGGAACGTGGGAGCCAGGAACCAAGTTTAGTACAGACTTGATAGTTTTACAATAGATAGATAGATAGATACTTTATTCATCCCCATGGGGAAATTCAACTTTTTTCCAATGTCCCATACACTTGTTGTAGCAAAACTAATTACATACAATACTTAACTCAGTAAAAAATATGATATACATCTAAATCACTATCTCAAAAAACATTAATAATAGCTTTTAAAAAGTTCTTAAGTCCTGGCGGTAGAATTGTAAAGCCTAATGGCATTGGGGAGTATTGACCTCTTCATCCTGTCTGAGGAGCATTGCATCGATAGTAACCTATCGCTGAAACTGCTTCTCTGTCTCTGGATGGTGCTATGTAGAGGATGTTCAAAGTTATCCATAATTGACGTGAGGCGTCCCTCTTCTTAATGCTTCCTCCCCAACACGCCACCACAAAGAAGAGGGCGCTCTCCACAACTGACCTATAGAACATCTTCAGCATCTCACTACAGACTAATGACAGAAGAGTCCAACTTCTCATGACACACAAAAAGCATGCACCAAAAAATTAAGGCCAAGCTCCTGGTCTGAGACTACCGAGCTCTAAGCCAAGTTTATATATTTTTTGTACAAAGGCACTACTGATATTGGGTGGGAAGTAATGAAAAATAATGCATGTCAAAGGCTTCCCACCAGCATGATTAGCTCTTGTGAGTGTATCTGCAATCAGAATTCAAACTTTCCTCATGTTGCTGGAGAAATATCTCTGTTTTTTCTTAGTGCTGAATAAAAAAAACACGAAAAACCAAAGGATCATGTTGAACATCTTCCTTTGTGAAATATTTCTTGCTATAAAATAAAATGGTGATGTTGAACATTTAAAATAACAGAAACTCCTGAAAACATTGAACAGGTCGGGTAGTGTCTTTAGTTTGCATCTAAACCATGAACTGTTTCTCTTTTCACAGATGGTTCCTGATCTCACTGACATTCGCTACAATTTTGTTGTATTTCATCCTCATCCCCACTCCCTGGCTTTAACTGGCAAATCCACTGTGGCCCCCTTTATGTCATCCAGTTCAAAATGAACTCAGATCACAATGATGTCATAAGGATTCATTATTCCAAAGGACTAAGAGATACGGCCAGAGTTGATTGTACTCTTGTTACCTAATCAAAAGGGTGAGTTAAAATTGGAAATTGCCACCCAGCTATTCCAACATGTGTAAACACACTGGGTAATTTTAAATGTCACTCTTGGCTAAGTTTAACCATGCACTTTTTGTTCTCAGTTTACTGAGAAAACAAAATGGATTTTGGAAGCTTTTTCTCAGAACAAATGTACTTTGAGGGATGGCATTGAATTCTTTTCTAGATTTTTGGAAACTTGTTTGTTGTCTATTAATGTTTCATTATGTCTGAACTTCTGTGTTATTGTTGAACAGTAGATTTAATGTTAGTTTTTGTTCAGTTCTGCTTTGTTAATTCCCTATGAGTAGAATATCTCAATATGATGTTTTGCAAATTTGACAAATTGGGCCTCTTTCAAGTGTCTTCTAATCCAAATATGATAACAATACGATTGTGGGATCAGAGGTGGAGGGGGTCAGAAAATGTAAGTTCCTCAGTGTTATCATTTCAGAGGATCTGTCCTGGGTCCAGCAGATAAGTGCCATTATGCAGAAAGCATGGCAGCACATCTATTTGCTTAGAGATTGTGAAGATGCCATCTAAAAGTTTGGTAAACATCTATAGATATGCTGTAGGGAGTATATTGACTGGTTGAATCATGGACTGGTATAGAAACACCAATGCCCTTGAACAGAGAGTAATGGATCCAGCCCAGTCCCTCACGGGTAAAGCACTTTGCAGCATTGAGCACATCTACATGGAGCTCATTGCAGGAAGCAGCGTGCATCATCAGGGACCCCCACTGCCCAGGCCATGCTCTCTTCTCAGTGCTGCCATTAGAAAGAGGGCACAGGAGTATCAGAACCCACACCACCAGGTTCAGGAACGGTTATTACCCCTCAACTATCAGGCTCTTGAACCAGAGGGGATAACATCACTCAACTTCACTCGCCCCCATCACTGAACCGTACCCACAACCAATGGACTCACTTTCAGTTTCTCTTCATCTCATATTCTCAATATTTATTGTTTATTTATTTATTATGATTATTATTGTTATTGTTATTACTATTCTTCTTCCTTTTTGTATTTGCACAGTATGTTGTCTTTTGCATATTGGTTGGTTGTCCTGCCTGTTGGATATGGCTTCTTCAGTTTCTTGTATTTACTGTGAATGCCTGCAAGAAAATAAATCTCTGGATTGTATATGGAGACATTTACATATGTTCTTAGTTAATAAACACATTGAACTTTAAACTTTGAACTTTGAACAAGCACTTGTATTTCTATAACTTTTGGAGGGGTAAATGCTATATTCAAAGAGTATAGATAATGTCAGTATATGCTAAAATGAAGGAAGAACGAAGAAAGAAATGTATTTTAAAAGTGCAACAGAAGAACAACAGAGGGAGGCGAAAGCTATTTGTGAAGAAAAAAGTCTGATAATATGATGGTTGTGCCTAACATGTGAGAATATTGTTGTTAAATTTCAGGCTGTTTCTTAAATTTTTGTTTTAGTTTGGGCATTAATAAAATTATGTAAAATTAATCTGGATACATAAATATCATATTAGTATCCAGCTAAGATGCAGTTAGAATTATGTTTATGTGGTAATGCTTTTTAATTTTTAATGATAAATTTTAATGATAAATCAAGCTATTGGTTATTTTTGGTAGACTTATTATTTATGAACAGATTATTGTGAATTGAAGGCTCATGCCAGACCTTGAGCATACAATCTACTCTCCCTTCTGTGGACAGCAGGAGCTCCACCTCTACCGTTACATACTTAGCTCATGTATATGCTCATAATCACACATTCTCTTGCAACAGGCAATGCTTACTGCCACAATTTCAGAGATTATGTTACAGTTGAAATCAAAGGGGGGAGCTCCACTATCCGGTGTTTCTAGAAACAGGAATATGTTTTGAGAAGTTACAGGATTGCCAACTCATAACCAACAATTCAGATTTTACTTGATGGAAAAGCATGATTATGATGATGAAACTTCCGGAAGCGGTTTGACCGCAAGTATCACTCTCCAGTGGTGTGGTTGAATCACACGACTGTTAGCTTAATGACTCTCATTCCACAGCACTTGTGTCTTGCTGTTCATTTCCATGTATGAGAAACGATTTGTGAATTTGCCAAGCTTCTTACTACTCATTAACCAGTGCATTTTACTGCCTTTGTGCATGCTATTATAAGTGGTTTCACTGAGAAGCACCCTGCTGCATCTGCGTTATTTACCGGGAGTGCTGCTTACATGGGACCCTCAGCATTGTCAATGATTCTTCCCATCCAGCCAACAATCTCTGACCCCCGACCATCAGGCAGGAGGTACCGTATCATTAGGACCAGAACGGTTAGGATGGCAAACAGCTTCTTCCCCCAGGCCGTAAAACTACTGAACTCCTTTCAACCATCCAGATCTCACCATGTAAGAAGCTCCAGGAGCATATAAGTGCACCTTATTATTTCTTAAGTTATTGTGGTAATATTACTTTATATGTTGTGTGTAGTTATACGTACTGTGTTGTGCATCTTGGTCTGTAGGAATGCTGTTTCATTTGGCGGGATACATGTATATTGTTCAAATGGCAATAAACTTGAGCATGAATGATATTAGTATTGCAAGAATGTCCCTCACTTTCTACGGCAGCAAATGACTTCAAAAGTATTCCCAAAAGTGGTAAACAACATGCAAAATGGGTTAATGGAATTATTAATTGGTAAGTAGATGAAGAAATTTTGCAGAGTTTCTGGACTAAAATATTGTAGAACTTTGGAACAACAGACTGTCAGGGTTGTAGTTGATTCTGTCTGCTGCCAAATTAATTATTGTTTCAGGTCATTTTAATCCATTTCGTTTGAGAGTTGCCAAGCATTTGAGATATGCCTTCATCTCTAGAATATATTATTATTTATCAGCAAGATTTTTCCTTCCTGTTTTCACAAATATGTAATATGTAACAAATATGTTCACCCTGTACACATCAGACTTCCAATATAACTCGGAGTCCTGCCATGTGCAGAAGTTCGCTGATGACACGGCCATAGTGGGGTGTGTCAGGAATGGACAGGAGGAGGAGTATAGGAAACTGATACAGGACTTTGTGATATGGTGCAACTCAAACTACCTGCGTCTCAATATCACCAAGACCAAGGAGATGGTGGTGGACTTTAGGAGACCTAGGCCTCATATGGAGCCAGTGATCATTAATGGAGAATGTGTGGAGCAGGTTAAGACCTACAAGTATCTGGGAGTACAGTTAGACGAGAAGCTAGACTGGACTGCCAACACAGATGCCTTGTGCAGGAAGGCACAGAGTCGACTGTACTTCCTTAGAAGGTTGGCGTCATTCAATGTCTGTAGTGAGATGCTGAAGATGTTCTATAGGTCAGTTGTGGAGAGCGCCCTCTTCTTTGTGGTGGCATGTTGGGGAGGCAGCACTAAGAAGAGGGACGCCTCACGTCTTAATAAGCTGGTAAGGAAGGCGGGCTCTGTCGTGGGCAAAGAACTGGAGAGTTTAACATCGGTAGCTGAGCGAAGGGCGCTGAGTAGACTACGGTCAATTATGGAAAACCCTGAACATCCTCTACATAGCACCATCCAGAGACAGAGAAGCAGTTTCAGCGACAGGTTACTATCGATGCAATGCTCCTCAGACAGGATGAAGAGGTCAATACTCCCCAATGCCATTAGGCTTTACAATTCAACCGCCAGGAGTAAGATATGGTAAAGTGCCGGGGTTGATTGTATTTAATGTATCTAAGTAAACTACTTAAGAACTTTTTAAAAGCTATTATTAATGCTTTTTGAGAGAGTGATTTAGATGCATATCATATTTTTACTGAGTAATTTTATGTAATTAGTTTTGCTAAAACAAGTGTATGGGACATTGGAAAAAATGTTGAATTTCCCCATGGGGATGAATAAAGTATCTATCTATCTATCTATCTATCTTTATAACATGGCAATTGTTTTCATGCGTCAATCTTCAGAGCATTGCAAGTCCCATGGATTAATTGGTGTCAAATGGCTTACTTCCATTTGCAAGCTGTTAAATTTGCATAATTGCATGTTTCATTCTCTCCATCAACTTCACATATAACTACCGTAGATGTCAGATTATAAGCCACTACTTTTTTCCCACATTTTGAACAGCTTTGAACACTGTGGCCTTTACTACGGTGCGGCTAATGCATGATTTTTTTTCATGCCGCCAAAAACATTTTGCCTCGTAACAGTAGACCAATAAAATTGATGAGTAGTTCACAGAGGTCCAATGAAATTGTACGATAAATCAAGCGCACTTTCACAATTAAATTATTGTAAATCAGTCATTTGTACTCACCCTCATCAACATGGAAAACACTCGAAGAAAAGCATTGTGCTGCCTTTATGGCAGTTATTTAGTTTATAATATTTTCGCTTAGTAATTCATTTGTTAGTAATTTCTAGTTAAAGTTAGAAGTGTTTAAACTATATTTGTTTTCTGTACTACATCCCAGGATGCTATGACGTCACATCCGGTTTCGCCGCGTCTTGTGGGAAATACCGGTTTGCGATAAACGGGAAGGTGGGGGCGAGCGGCATTAGATCTGAGCGAACGCTGCTTTTAAGTTAGAGGCGATCAATAACTTTTCCTGGTAGGCTGCAGTATATATATTTTTTACCAGTCGTTAGGAGATATTGGAATGTTGTTCAGTAAAAAAGTATAAGCAACGTAATTTGTGTGTTACCGATACGTATGTATATTTAAAAGTAGCCGCGTTACAGGCACGGTTCGAAAAAAAGCATTTGCAATATGTATTTGTTTATGTTACCATATGGATTTAATTAAAAGTTAAAAAATCCTCACGTGTAATATCTTTCTGTGTAAATATCTCATATTACAACGTGGGACACCTGCGGCCGAAAATCCGGTGCAGCCTAAAATCCGGTGCGGCTTGTACAAGTACAAAATTGATTTTCTTTCTAAAATTAGAGCCAGCGGCTTTTAATCAGGTGCGCTCTGTAGTGCGAAATCTACGGTAGTAGTTTACCAGCCTTTATCTTACAGCTCGCTAATAATGATGAACGCCATTGCAGCACACTTGGAAGAGAACCTCCAATGCATCTTGAATGCCTTTACCCAGACAAATAGGACTCTGGGACTTGTTTTAAGTATAAAAAGACATAAGTCCTATATCAGCAATGCTCAATCAGCCATTCATCCAGCCCACTATAAAAATTGATGATACTCCCCTTGAAAATGTAAACCACTTTTCCTACCTTGGCAGCATTGTCTCCTCAAAAGCAGACATCAACTGCACTAACGCCAGCATACTGGAGGAGGAAAACACGAAGAACATCTCCACCCAACAGAGCAATACCAACTCCAATGGATAGGTCATGTTCTTCGGATGCCTAACTCACGACTCCCCAAACAGATCCTTTACTCCCAATTGAAGGAAGGTCAGCGAGCCCCTGGTTAGGCAAATGAAATGATTCAAAGATAACGTCAAAATCAAACTGAAGAAATTCAACATTACAGCTAAACAACTGAGAAGACATTGCAGTTAATTGATCCACCTGGAGGAAATGTGTTCAAGAGGGAACTGTACTCTTTGAGAATGACCTCCCCTGTGCCACAGAGAAAAAGAGGCAGCTGTGTAAGGAGGGACTAACCAACCAAAGGACCCAGCCACTAACCACAGCCACTCTTGCCCACTCCACACCAAAATATGTGGATCCCAGATTGGCCTCTACAGCCACCTGAGGACCCACTAATAAACATCCCCATAGGAGAACATCTTAATAGATTCAAGTGATCACACTACATATTATGCACAATTAATACATCAATACTACTAAAACATTGCTAACACACAATGATACAGTGTTTGGCGATGTTTTTATATCCTTTTATTCAATTTCCTCAGGAACTGCTGTGGAACAATTTTTGAAGGCATTTTTGTTGGTTACATTTGTGCAGCTGGTACTAGAAATTGAGGAAGATAGATATGGGAAAGTTTAAGGAAAACAGGGGGAAATGAAACTTAATCAGATGACAAACTGTAGAGATAATGTAAAAGGATTGAAAGAGGCAGAAGTAGGGAATTAAGCTGAATAAATTATTTATTACTGAAAGAGTGGAAAGATAATAAGACACTTAAAGTCTGGTGTTACTCAAGAAAATTCAGATGTGAATGGTTATTTAAACTCACAGACAATATCCTACTCTATAGAAACATTTGTAATAAATTCAAGCATCATGGGACATAGCTTCAAGACTCTGGAGAATATATATTTGGGATAGATGAGAAGAAACTGCTTTTCCCCGAGAACCATGAATCTGTGAGCTACCTCTTTAAGTGTATTTAAGACACAGTTAGATAGATTTTTGCACAGCAGGGAAATTCCAGGTTATGGGGGAAGAAACAGACAGTGGAGCTGAATCCATGGCCAAATCAGCCATGATCTTATTGAATGGTGGTGCAGGCTTGACGGGCCAAAGCAAATATTCAACACCAGAATTGAACTCCATACTCCGACATCCCCGAGCTGTAACAGCATTGAGCTAAACACTGTGCTATCATGGCACCCCAGAAGGCCTAGCTTTCTAAATGCGCACCTTGATGTTTGCCCGTGCTGATTGCCAGTGAGGAGGGGATATTATTAGTTATCTGCACTGACAGGTGGCCCCCTGATAAGGAAACCAAGGATCATAATACATATTCGTGCAGTCTCTACCATCAGACTTTTAAGATTTCGGCAAGTTTCTACTAAAACAACTATCTGAACCAGGAAATGAGATACATTTTCTCAGGATATCTGCTGGGCTGCGTTTACACTCAGTGGCTATTTTATTAGATAACCCCTATATCTAATGAATTGTCCACTAACTGTACATACAAGGTCTTCTGGTGTTGTATCCCATTCGCTTCAAGGTTCAATGTGTTGTGCATTCATGGATACACTTCTGCACACCACTGTTGTAATGTGTGGTTATCTGAGTTACTGTTGCCTTCCTCTCAGCATGTACAGTCTAGACATTCTCCTCTGACCTCACTCATTAACAAGGCATTTTCACCCACAGAACTGCCATTTACTGGATGTTTTTTTTTGTTTCTTGCACCATTCTCTGTAAGTGCAGACTTGTGTTTGAAATTTTCAGACCAGCAGTTTCTAAGATACTCAAACCACCCCATCTGGCACCAACAATCATTCCGTGGTCAAAGTCACTTAGTTCACATTTCTTCCCCATTCTGATATTTGGTCTGAACAACAACTGAATCTATTGACCATGTCTGCATGCTTTTGTGCATTGAGTTGGTGCCAAGTGATTGGCTGATTAGATATTTACATTAACAAGCAGGTGTACAGGTATACCTGATAAGATGGCCACTGAGTATGTTTCACATTACTAGTTACTTTGGCCAGATGGTGGTGTGTCTTTTCCTATAATCACTTATAGGAATCAAGCTGCCATGGTAGTGCTAGTGAACAATTGTAACTAGTTACCTCATTAACCATAAAAGAAAGGCTAGTGGTTTAGTGAAATGACAGTCTCATATTTTTTATTTGATTTTTTAAATTCCATATTGATCCCAGAAAATTAATGTCAGAATATTACTGAGTTTATAAGAATTTTGCATATTTCCCCTTTGTAATTACGATTGATTCTCTGCATGATGCAGTGCTTTGTTGCAGTCAATGCAAGCACAACTGTCAGTCAGTGCTGTTACCTCACTACTCCAAATACCAAGGATCAGATCAAATCTTGGGGGCTACTTACTGGTGTGTATTCCCCCTCTGCCTGCATGGGTTTCCCTTCAGGTCCGCCACCTTACATCCATATCCCACAGATGAGCTAGAGGTTAAGCGGCTGCTGCAAGTTATCTCCCGAAGGGCACACGTGAGAGAAAAACCAAGTGATGGGGAATGACTTTGTTCTTGCAGGAGGGGGAATGGACCTGATGGGCTGAATGGCCACTTTCTGTGTCAATACAAGAAAAAGATAAGACAAGGAATGTCGTATCATGCATTAATTTCACTTCTATAATTAGAAGTCATGTGTTGACAGCTGCAATGATGATGGAATGCACACTCAGTAATTTGAACCTAGAAACTATGCTATGAAGTTACACAAAGATAATTCGAGATATTGCATTTGGAGGATTTTGCTTGGGCCCAGTTCTGCAGGAGTAATGACTGTGAAACTAATGTCATTTACTGATTTACAGTGAGAAACTGACAGAGCTTTAGAATTTACATGCAAATGGTCTGGACTCCAGTGACAGTCTATACACCACCATTGAATCCAATACATGTTCAGCAATGAAGTTTTAATCTGGACTCGTAAATAAAGCTTACTCAATGATTCAGCATCAGGTCTGGGAAGGTGCACTGACTGACTCCAGGTTGATTTTAAATAAATCTGTGAGATGCAAGCAATAGGTCATTAATATACAAAGACTTGCTAATTACATCTCAAAACGCATCTATTTTTAAAACACTCTTTAATTATTGTAAATAGTGATAATGTAATGTAAAATTTATTTTTGCTTTGAAGGCTTTAAAGGATTTTTCTTTCAAAGTGTTTTTTCACGCTAATATTTTTGACATATTAAATATACAGAAATAAAGAATAATATATGTTACTGGGTACTTGGCTTTGTCGATCTTCAATTATTTTTCATATTGTGTGTGCTGGAGGGAGAGATGGTATTGTATTAGTTATGGCCATTCAATTCCCTCATCCTTTTACATCCTCTGTGAGAGATCGAGATCTCACAATTGAAAAGCCCCTCGACACTTTCGACAAGTTCATGCTTGGTGGATTGGTGCAGAGAGATGTGCATTTTTTTTTTACTGAGGTCAGCGGCAAGCTCTGTTGGCACACTGCCCACTGCAGAATCCTGGCCATGATGTTTATTTCTTGGAATGTGGCCTGTACTTTATTACTCATGTCTGGTCACCCTGGAGACATTAAGATTCAACCACAGAATAAGGGTCTGAAGTCAAAATGTAGGTCATGCCAGGTAAGGACTTCAGGTCCTGTGTTCTGAAGTTTGTTAGTTTTTACAATGCAACAATCATGTTTCTCGCCATTTTCTTGCACCAGCGTCATAGATGTCAGATTCGGTGAATTAATTTTACAATAAGCAATATTAAGGCAGCTAATCCATGTCAATAACTGCTGATGACCAGATTCCTTGTAGGGAACAAATTGTGTCCTGACTTATTTTAATAGGTACACTTCAGATGATATTACTGTAAAGGATAGGCATGGTGCCACAAATTCATAAATGATCAGATATACCACAAGAAGATTTCCTTGGTGCTTTGTGTACATACAATAAATCAATCAGCATTAGTATGTATTCCACTGTTCAAATAATGGTCGAGAATTGCTAAGAATGGCTAACTTCCATGACAATCCAAGCTGCTCGAAGTTGATATCAATTTTTCTTTTTGGCATTTCAGTAGCAGTAATGACTAAAGGAAAATTTACAGTTTTGCTCATGCTGCGACATTTTTATGGCTCTATTATTAGAGCATGTTATGAGGTTTGGTCTGTTTCCCTTTTTGCTATTGGGAGCATTAGCATCCTTATTTTTTGGACATAATAATGCAAACTTTCTTCCTCATGAATTTTCACAGTCTTATCCATGGAGAGCAGCCTGTCATCATTTATTGCTGGAAATCTAGGCCTGTCTGATTCGCAGTTTTATGGGCATTTCTTGCACAAGCAAATCCAAAT
Source organism: Hemitrygon akajei (assembly GCF_048418815.1). Lineage (NCBI taxonomy): Eukaryota > Metazoa > Chordata > Chondrichthyes > Myliobatiformes > Dasyatidae > Hemitrygon > Hemitrygon akajei. The sequence goes on along the minus strand of NC_133127.1, from coordinate 69,672,807 downwards.
CCAAACAAAGTTTTATTTCTCAGGCATTTGTTCAGAAAACTCTCTTGATGTGCTAAATTATGTTTAATTTCTAGATTCAAGAATTGAATGGAAAAACCTCTAAATTTGAGTCGACACGGATTTTTGTAATTAGGCCCAAATGTGTTTGGTAGGAGTAGGAATACTGAACATTTTCACAGTTATCTGAAACATCAGGGAAACAAAGATTATAGAGAACTGAGAGGAAAGAATGTCTGGAACAGGTTAATTATGATCAACAGTACTGAATTTTAATTTCCTTCCCTAAAAAAGCTGTCCCTCCACAGAGACTGTGCTGTGAAAATTCATTGTTCCAGTTCAAGGATAGCAGGCTTGCTGAATGGGGAGAAATTCAGTAGACTAGGCCTGTACTCTCTGGAAGTTGAAAGAATAAGTGGAAATCTTACTAAAACTACAAAATTCTTACAGTGCTTGACAAGGTGGATGATTGCTATCGCCCAGACCCACTGCCCTCACATCCGCCCTTGCTGAGGAGTCTAGAACCTGAGATCACAAAGATCACAATCTCTGAATAAGATGTTGGCTTCTTGATGATAGAGATAAGCAGAAATGTCTTCATACAAAGAGTGATAAATCTTTGGAATTCTCTACCCAAGAGGCTATGGAATCTCAGTCATTGAGTTAATTCAAAGCAGAGATCATTTGGATTTTTCCATATTAGGGGATTTGAGAATGATGCAGGGAAATGGCATTGAGGTTGAAGATCAGCTGTGATCTTGGTGAATGGTGAACCCTGCTCCTATCTTCTTATTTTCCTATGTCACTTCCTCATGGCCATTCTGTATACAGTTAAATTCTGTGATGTTTGGGGGTCAGACTCCTCCGCCCACCATCAGCTCTAGTCCTACTATGATAGGTCAGTGCTGGTGCACAGAGCTCTGGTGTAATTAGCTGAGGTACCAAACAGTTAATCATTCATCTCAATTAAGAACATAAGGTTAAAAGCAGAAGTGGACCATCAGATCCTACTCCATCATTTACCAGAACCAAAGCTTCATCTTCATCAATGAACTTGCTTCCATTGCTGCTCCCTCCTCTAGAGATATATCTTTGCCAAGGTATGTACTATCTATAAAATGCATTGCAGTTGTTCACCTGGGTACCTACGATATGTATAACTTCTCCAACCTTGAAAGACAAGAGCAGCTGCTGCATGGGAAGCGTGCCCTCCTGCTGGTTTACACCCACACCATTTTGACTTAGAAATAGATAGATAGATAGATACTTTATTCATCCCCATGGGGAAATTCAACATTTTTTCCAATGTCCCATACACTTATTGTAGCAAAACTAATTACATACAATACTTAACTCAGTAAAAATATGATATGCATCTAAAATCACTCTCTCAAAAAGCATTAATAATAGCTTTTAAAAAGTTCTTAAGTAGTTTACTTAAATACATTGAGTCCTAACCCCGGCACTTTAACATATCTTACTCCTGGCGGTTGAATTGTAAAGCCGAATGGCATTGGGGAGTATTGATCTCTTCATCCTGTCTGAGGAGCATTGCATCGATAGCAACCTGTCGCTGAAACTGCTTCTCTGTCACTGGATGGTGCTATGTAGAGGATGTTCAGGGTTTTCCATAATTGACCGTAGCCTTCTCAGCGCCCTTTGCTCTGCTACCGATGTTATACTCTCCAGTACTTTGCCCACGACAGAGCCCGCCTTCCTTACCAGCTTATTAAGACGTGAGGCGTCCCTCTTCTTAATGCTGCCTCCCCAACACGCCACCACAAAGAAGAGGGCGCTCTCCACAACTGACCTATAGAACATCTTCAGCATCTCACTACAAACATTGAATGACGCCAACCTTCTAAGGAAGTACAGTCGACTCTGTGCCTTCCTGCACAAGGCATCTGTGTTGGCAGTCCAGTCTAGCTTCTCGTCTAACTGTACTCCCAGATACTTGTAGGTCTTAACCTGCTCCACACATTCTCCATTAATGATCACTGGCTCCATATGAGGCCTAGATCTCCTAAAGTCCACCACCATCTCCTTGGTCTTGGTGATATTGAGACGCAGGTAGTTTGAGTTGCACCATATCACAAAGCCCTGTATCAGTTTCCTATACTCTTCCTCCTGTCCATTCCTGACACACCCCACTATGGCCGTGTCATCAGCGAACTTCTGCACATGGCAGGACTCCGAGTTATATTGGAAGTCTGATGTGTACAGGGTGAACAGGACCGGAGAGAGCACGGTCCTCTGCGGCGCTCCTGTGCTGCTGACCACCGTGTCAGACCTACAGTCTCCCAACCGCACATACTGAGGTCTATCTGTCAAGTAGTCCACTATCCAATCCACCATGTGAGAGTCTACTCCCATCTCCGTTAGTTTGTGCCTTAAGATCTTGGGCTGGATGGTGTTAAAGGCACTAGAGAAGTCCAGGAATGTAATCCTCACAGCACCACTGACCCCATCCAGGTGAGAGAAGGATTTGTGTAGCAAATACATGATAGCATCCTCCACTCCCACCTTCTCCTTATACGCAAACTGAAGAGGATCCTGGGCGTGCCTGGTTTGTGGCCTCAGATTCTGTATTATCAGCCACTCCATGGTCTTCATCACGTGCGACATCAAGGCAACAGGTCTGAAGTCATTCAACTCCTTTGGTTGTGGTTTCTTCGGTACCGGGACAATACAGGATGTTTTCCACTGTCTGGGTACTCTTCTCTGCTCCAGGCTCATGTTGAAGATGCGCTGTAGAGGTTCTCCCAGCTCAGTCGCACAGGCCCTCAGTAATCGTGGGGATACTCCATCCGGTCCAGCCGCCTTGCTGGTACAGATCTTCCTCAGTTGACCTTCCACCTGTGCAGCCGTAATCCTGGGCGTGGGCATGGTCTCCTGTGAGTGGCTATTTTCCTGTGAGGGAAGTAAGAGGGAGGACGAGAAGAAAGACAAGCCTGGTGTGGAGTTCTGCGGTGAGGATGAGATTGTGCTGTCGAACCTATTGAAGAAGTTGTTCAGCTGGTTCGCTTTCTCCACATCTCCACTTATGTTTGCCCCCCGCTTTGCACCGCATCCGGTGATGATCTTCATCCCATCCCACACCTCCTTCATGCTTTTTTTCTGCAGCTTTTGTTCTAGCTTCCTCCTATACTGCTCCTTTGCCCCCCTTATCTGTACTCTGAGTTCCTTCTGAACTCTTTTCTTCATAATCACTGGCTCCAAGTCCTGAAACTCCTTACAGGGAGTGAAACTCAAACCAAACAATTGTAAGAATTTATCAGTGAATATGTATAAAAGTTCTGTTGGATCTACCTTCAGTCACCGATTGGGCAAGATAAATTTGGGTAACTTTCCATATTGTTGGAGAGATGTCAATACTAAAATATGCTGGAACAATTTGGCTACAGTTGCAACTCTTAAGTACTGCAACTGGTATATTACTTTTCTCACTGGTTTATATGGAGTCTCAGAGAGATTGCAGCAGTTCAAGAAGATAAGTCACAATTTCTGGAGCAATTAAGAATAGACTATAAGTGCTAGTCATGTCATTGAAGTCCACACCCAGAAAATTAATGAATGAAATTGAAACCTGAATCTCCAAGAGTAGCTGAAGTGAGAAACTTCACTAAATTTGAGGGGAAGTGACATAAAGATCAAAGTAAAATTAGAAAATAAAGCTATTCTGATAAAGTTAATTGAAAAATGATGGGAAGAATTGATGCACCATCAATAACTCTCTCTGAGACGTAAAGGCGAGATATCGGCTTTTATTGACTGGAAGAAAAAACAAGCAGTAGTTGACCACCATACTACATCCTGGAGACAGAGAGCCCGGGCTCAGACCTCAATCGCCTTTATACAGGGGTCTGTGGGAGGAGCCACAGGAGCAGTCAGCAGGGGGCGTGTCCAGACAGGTATATGTAGTTCACCACATTCACCCCCCACTTTGTTTTAAAAGAGAGTCCCATGTGGCGAAGTTTCTTACAAGTATATTTACAGGTTAAGTCTATCAGGTGGTCGAATCTGTCGCTGCGATCTACGTAGCACCGGCTGTGATTGTACAGGTGCCGGTGGTGATTGCACCGGAGACGGTGGTTGTGCTGGTTCCAGCCTAACTGGTGGTATCAGCCCACTAGGCGTCAGTGATCCCTCACGCGTGTGCAAGGCGCCTGGTATATACGCGTACGAGACGCCCGGCATAGGAGTGTCGTGAGGAGTCTGTGTAGGGCTTGGTGTGCGCGGTTTCACCTCAGGTACAGGGTTCATAGTTACTGTGGAGTGTTCGGGGTAGTGGTCTGCTGCTCCTGTGGGCGCCAGGTTGCGGACGGAGACCGTGTCCTCCCGCCCATCAGGTAAGACCACGTAGGCATACTGGGGGTTAGCATGTAGAAGGTGAACCCTCTCGACCAGCGGGAAGTATTTATTACTCCTCGCATGGTTCCGGAGCAGCACTGGCCCTGGGGATGTCAGCCAAGCCGGTAGGGTGGTCCCAGTGGCAGACTTCCTGGGAAAAGAGAATAGGCGCTTGTGAGGGGTGGCATTGGTGGACGTACATAACAGGGAGCGGATAGAGTGGAGTGCCTCAGGGAGGACCTCCTGCCATCGAGAGACCGGCAACCCTTTTGACTTAAGGGCTAAAAGTGTGGCCTTCCACACTGTGGCATTCTCCCTCTCCACCTGTCCATTTCCCCGGGGATTATAACTCGTGGTCCAACTAGTAGCAATGCCCCTAGCTAGCAGGTACCAGCGCAGCTCGTCACTCATAAAGGAGGACCCTCTATCACTGTGGATATAGCAGGGATATCCGAACAGAGTAAAGAGCTGGCGCAGGGCTTTTACGACGGACGTGGTAGTGGTGTCGGGGCAGGGGATAGCAAAGGGGAATCGCGAGTACTCATCGATAATATTGAGAAAATAGACATTGCGGTCGGTGGAGGGAAGGGGGCCCTTAAAGTCAACACTCAGTCGCTCAAAGGGGCGGGTGGCCTTGACAAGTTGCGCCTTTTCAGGACGGTAGAAGTGCAGTTTGCACTCAGCGCAGACTTGGCAGTCCCTGGTCATCGTCCTGATGTCCTCCAGGGAGTACGGCAGGTTCCGGGCTTTCACGAAATGGTAAAATCGGGTGACCCCCGGATGGCAAAGATGTGCATGGAGGACGTATAGCTGGTCGAGCTGTGCGCTAGCACACGCTCCCCGGGATAGGGCATCAGGGGGCTCATAGTTGTAGGTGGAGAGTTCTATTTTCCACCGCAAAATTTTATGATTTTTGATTTTGCCCTGCTGTTGGTTGCTGAACATGAACGCAACCGAGCGCTGGTCAGTCAGCAAGGTGAACCTTTTGCCAGCAAGATAGTGCCTCCAGTGCCTAATAGCTTCCACTATGGCCTGGGCTTCTTTCTCCACCGCGGAGTGCCGAATTTCAGAGCCTTGAAGGGTACGAGAAAAGAATGCTACTGGCCTGCCTGCCTGATTGAGGGTAGCAGCAAGCACGAAATCGGAGGTGTCACTCTCTACTTGGAAGGGAATGGTCTCGTCCACCGCATGCATCGTTGCTTTGGCAATGTCCCCTTTAATGCAGCTGAAGGCCACGCGGGCCTCGGCAGAGAGGGGAAATGTGGTAGACTTGACCAGGGGGCGGGCCTTGTCTGCGTAATGAGGGACCCATTGGGCGTAATAGGAAAAGAAGCCCAGGCACCGTCTGAGGACTTTGAGAGTGGTGGGAAGAGGGAGTTCTAACAGGGGGCGCATACGGTCGGGATCAGGGCCAATGACCCCGTTTTCCACGACATACCCAAGGATAGCGAGTCGGGTGGTTCCGAACACACACTTGTCCCTATTATAAGTAAGGTTCAGGGCTTCGGCCACTTGGAAAAATCGTTGGAGGTTGGCGTTGTGATCCAGCCAGTCGTGACCACAGATGGTGATGTTATCCAGGTAGGGAAATGTGGCCATCAGTTGGCACTGGTCCACCATCCGGTACATTTCCCTCTGGAAGACAGAGACACCATTTGTGACACCAAATGGGATGCGCAGGAAGTGATAGAGCCTGCCGCCCGCCTCGAAGGCGGTGTAGGGGCGGTCCTCTGGGCGGATGGGGAGCTGGTGATAAGTGGATTTCAGATCTATTGTCGAGTACACCTTGTACTGAGCTATCTGGTTGACCATATCCGCGATGCAGGGTAGGGGGTACGCGTCAAGCTGCGTGAACCTATTGATGGTCTGGCTATAGTCCACGACCATCCTATTTTTCTGCCTGGTCCGAACAAAGACCAACTGGCCCCTCCAAGGACTTGTGCTTGGCTCAATGATCCCCTCCCTGAGCAGCCGCTGCACCTCCGACTGAATGAAGGCCCTGTCCCCCGCGCTGTACCTCCTGCTTTTAGTTGCCACAGGTTTACAGTTGGGGGTCAGGTTGGCGAACAGCGGTGGGGGAGGGATCTTGAGGGTGGAGAGTCTGCAAGTGGTGTCAGTAGCGCAGCTGTCGGCATGGTGCTGGGTGGGATGTGTGGTTCGGTGTGTGTGTGTGGTCAGTAGCGGGGTATATGGCGAAGTCTCACAAAACTGAGGATTCCTAACAGTGAGTGGTGGGAGGGGCCCGTCATATGCCATAGTCACACTTTCGAGGTGGCTCTGGAAGTCCAGCCCCAATAGCACAGGCGCGCACAGTTGAGGCATGACCAGTAGCGCAAAGTTCCGATATTCTGTGCCCTGCACCACCAATGTCGCTACACAACCCACCTGGATGTCTGTGGAATATGACCCAGAAGCCAAGGTGACCCTCTGGCTTAACGGCCGTGTCACGGGTCCGCAGCGTTGCACTGTGTCCGGGTGGATAAAACTCTCAGTGCTACCCGTGTCAAACAGGCAGCTAGTCCTGTGCCCCTCCACCAGGATGTCCATCATTGACCTTGCAAGCTGGTGTGGGGCGCTTTGGTCGAGGGTTACGGTGGCCAGAGTTGAACTGCCGTCTTGGTGCCCGGTAAGCACCGGTGGGTAGGGGACGGGGTATGTTGGCGCCGACAAAGATGGCCGCCCCCATCCGGGCATGCAAGATGGCGGCCCCCATGCCTCGCACGAGGCGGGCAGGCAAGATGGTGGCCCCCATGCCTCACACGCAGCGCTGCCCGACCCCGCTCATGGTTTAGACTTACAGACCTTTGCGAAATGGCCCTTCTTCCCGCAGCTGGGGCAGGTCGCTTCTCCGGCCGGGTAGCGTTTTCGGGGGTGCTTTTCGAGTCCGCAGAAGTAACACTGCGTGGGCTTTCAACTGGCCACAGCTGTGGTCGGGTTCGGGGAGTTCGTGGAATCGCGACTGGCAGCGGCGTTGGCGAATTCGCTCGCGGGAACCGGTGGCGGCGGGTCTGAGGTGTCCACGGAACCAGCGGGGGATTGCGTGGCTGGACAGCGTCAGCGTTGTGCAGTGCAGCCTCCAGCGTGTCGGCCGTCTCGATCGCCGAGCGTAAGTTAAGATCGGCATTTTCCAGCAGCCTCTGGCGCACATACACTGACCTGATTCCTGTAACAAAGGCGTCTCGTACTAAGAGTTCCGCATGCTGTTCTGCCATGAGAGTTTTGCAGTCACAAGTTCGGATGAGTGTCTGTAGGGCTCAGAGAAACTGGGCGCACGACTCCGCAGGCTGCTGCCATCGCGTAGCTAATCGATGTCTTGCGTAGACGGTGTTCACCGGCCGCAGGTACTGTCTTTTGAGGGTGTCCAGTGCCCCTTGGTAGGTCGGCAGGCGCCTGATAAGTGAGTAAACTTTTGGGGTGACCCTCGAGAGGAGAATTCGGTGCATAACAGCGGGTTCAGTTGCACTAACCTCCTCCAAGTATGATTGGAAGCATGCAAGCCAGAGTTCAAAGGCAAGAGCTGCTTCAGGGTCTTGGGGGTCCAAATCCAATCTTTCCGGACGTAAAACAGTTTCCATGTTTTAAAACTTCCAGTCAATAAAATTGATGCACCATCAATAACTTACTCTGAGACGTAAAGGCGAGATATCGGCTTTTATTGACTGGAAGAAGGAACAAGCAGTGGTTGACCACCATACTACATCCTGGAGACAGAGAGGCTGGGCTCAGACCTCAATCGCCTTTATACCGGGGTCTGTGGGAGGAGCCACAGGAGCAGTCAGCAGGGGGCGTGTCCAGACAGGTATATGTAGTTCACCACAAGAATCTCATATGAAGAAGAAGCATAATCTGATTTATGGCTGTACCTGTAAATAAAAAACTGTAACTATAGACCAACTGAGACAAAGGGGCCATCTTTGATGGCTGGAGAAAGCAGTTTAAATGTAATATCTACACTTGAATCACTGATGGCAAGATGGTGAAGGGTAGTTCTGAAAAACCAGGAATTCAACCATATGTAAAATTGGCTCAGTTATGCAAAGAACTAAATAAACTTCTAACTGTCACCGTTAACCAATTTTTCCTGGCCTCATGCTATTACAAATATTCCTTTACCCTATTCATCACTCTCACCACATGCTCTAAACTTAAGTATATATTTTTTAATCTCTCATTCCCAGTTCTGATGAATGGTATTGAACCTGAAACTGGGATTGCATGCATTGAAAGTGTAGGCAGGCCAGTTGTTGACAGGTTGTTGGGCCAGAAAGAAGTTAGCTCTTTGCCCCTCCTCCTCCTGAAGCTACTCTGCAGCTTCTGGAATGGGTTGAGCTGTAGAAAGTAGACTGCAGCTGATCCTTTGACCCACTCAGCTGCACACTGCAAGGTTCAAACGGAGCATTCAAAAGACTGGAAGGGTTTTGATGACACCAACATCTGCTCTATGAATTTGTCAGGGACAGAAAGGCTCTCATTGTTGTCTCATTATATTTGTGTTGGGTACTGAATCTAAGAGTCGTCAGAACCCAACATGTGTCTACTACTAGCAGCATTTGGCTTGGCACAATGGTTCAGATATAGAGGATATAGAAGAATGGCACAAACAGATAGCCCGCTACCTGTACATTCTGAGTCCTTATGGTTGTGGTACCTCGAGGAATCCACAGGTGGTCCATTCAGTTGAATATGTGTATGATCAAAGGCACATCACAGCTTTCAGAAAGCCACAGTGCATTTGAATTAGCAAGCTTGCTGTTCTCTAAGAAAAGAAGGAGAAGAATTTTGATCTCCTAGAGTACAGAGTATCCATAACTTTCTATTCACTAATGCAATGATGTGCTGTACACTGTGAAAATGATGCAAATCTAGCCTGCTCCAGTCAGAAAGAAACTAGAAACATAACAATACATGCCCCATCATGAAGGCTACTTGCAGGACGAACTTTGTTTGCTCTACAATGGAAACTGTATGTATTTATCTGTATGAGGGCCATTTTAATGTAGTTTACTGAATCCACAATACCTGGAAACATATTGAATGATGATGCTTTTAGTAGCCAGACTGTGAGTCAGTAATAAAGCTCCCTCAAATATTGGATTATTCATATAAGAAGTGCAGTTGCATAGTAGAAAGGAACAAATGGTGGGAAGTTAGATTCCCTTCGCTTGCTGAACACTTGATCTCTGTCACCATTTTGAACACAAGGTATCAACTACACACTGGTGATATTTTTGGAGTGTTGCTTTCAAATAAACATCACAACAAGATTGGTTGATGACACAATCTCTCTATGAAGCTAATAACCTCTCCATGGTACTCAAGGTTGCAGTGTACACTGCAGACATGAGTACCCTTCCCGATATGTCAGATAGTTCAACTTGCACTACATATGTGAGTCTGTGCCTTTGAGTCTACTTTGGAATTGATTTTGATCTCATCATGTCCAAAGCAATGGGTGCAATAGAAGCTTTTCATATTTAGGCTTCTCTTCAGTCTTTGGTCCTGTAGTTTCACACAGAGCAATTTGATTGTTTCAGTATTGGTTAAGGTCACTTAGATTTCAGACATTTGGCTTCCTCTTCATGATGTTAGCAGCTTACATCCTTAACAAAGTACGATGAAAAAAATCAAAACATAAAATTGCAAGGACAAGTTTAATTGGGAACAGATGTTGCTATATGCCCTGCAAAATTTAGCCGATTATCTCAGCTGATGTATAGCATTTTGAGCATTATATTAATCAAATCTATTCAGAACATAATGGACCAAATCTCCAAAGAAATACAAATGCAAAATAGTGTCTCAAAATCTGTTTAGACTGAACTAAAACACAGTGAATAACAAATAGTCTCCTGCTACTTTGATTCCCTTTTGTATCAGGTTTAATAAGTCCAGTTTTGCTTTCATCATACTGATTAAGCAATATAAGTATACAGGTGGTTTATAATTATGAACGTATGTCTTGTGTTTGAGGTGTAAAACTACAATCACAAGAGTAGAATGATAACATATGTTTCTCAGCGATATTGTCATCTCTGCACTTCTGATACTAGGAGGAAAGGAACAAATCATATTATATTATTTTACCTGATAACACCCTGAAATTTGGAAATTTGTCTCTTAAACCTTCAACACTGCTGTATTTTAAAATGCTCCTGAAAACCTACCTCTTTGCCCAGTCTTTTGGTTGGCTGTCTGGGTATTTCCTTATAGGGGCAGTATCAAATTATGACAGATAGTCCTCTGGTAAAGCACCTTAGAAGGCATCGCAACATTAAAGAAGCTACTTGAAGATAAGTTGTTTTTATTAGATTAGATTCAACTTTATTGCCATTGTGCCGAGTACAGATACAAAGCCAATGAAATGCAGTTAGCGTCTAACCAGAAATGCAAAGAATAGTGTTATTTACAAAATAACTGCAAATAAAAAGTAAGTGTTACAGCATACAAATATAAAAGTACTGAGACAGTACAATATGGGTGCAATGCTGCTTAGCGCTGTGATGTGAGGTTCAGCAGGGTCACAGCCTCAGGGAAGAAGTTCTTCCTGTGCCTGCTGGTGTGGGAGCGGAGGCTCCTGTAGCACCTACCAGATGGGAGGAGAGTAAAAAGTCCATGGTTAGGGTGAGATGCATCCTTGATAATGCTTTTCATCCTGTCCAGCCAGCATTTATGGTAGATGTTCTCAATGGTGGGCATTTGGGTGCCAATAATCCGCTGGGCAGCTTTCACCACACGCTGGAGTGCTTTGCAGTCCGATACGGGACCATTGCCATACCACACTGAGATGCAGTTGGTGAGTATGCTCTCAATGATACAGCAGTAAAAGTTCATCAGTATCCTGGGACAGAGGTGAGCTTTCTTGATGCTCCACAGGAAATAAAGGCGCTTTTTGATCAGGATGGAGGAGTTCAGGGACCAGGTGAGATCCTCGGAAATGTGGACAGCAAGGAATTTGAAGCTTGATACACGCTCCACTACAGCTCCATTGATGTAGATGGGGACGTAAGTGTGTCTCTCAGCATGCCTGAAGTCCACAATGATCTCCTTGGTCTTCTGGGTGTTAAGGGCCAGGTTGTTGTCGGCACACCATGCGGCCAGGTGCTGGACCTTGTCCCTGTAGGCTGTCTCGTCATCCCCTCTGATCAGGCCAACCACCGTGGTGTCATCTGCGAACTTGATAATGGAGTTAGAACCATGTACAGGAACGCAGTCATAGGTGAAAAGGGAGTACAGAAGATGGCTCAGCAAGGACACTGAAGAAAAGTCATTTTGTTTTTTGCTGTAAATCTGGGTTGAAATAGATTTCAGGATGTCTAAACTATCATCTTTTCTTCTGACATAGTGCTTTACCAGAAATTAATCAGTAGAAAACTAATTCTACCCAAACAGCCATTACGTGCCAACCTTTCCCTCATCATTCATGGAGCACACACTTTATTTTTACAGAAATAGCTGTCAGACTCCAGCATGCACTGCTACTGCCAAAATAAGGTATAACCACCTTCTCTTTCTCTCACCACTAACTACAAATGAGAATGTTATTTGTTATTGAGTTAACATCACGAAAATCAGAGAAGTTTGTGATAACACACAGATTTTCAGCAGTTTAAGTGTCTCAGTCCAAAACATTGACTGTGCTTTTTTTCATAGATGCTGTCTGGCCTGCTGAGTTCCTCCAGCATTTTGTGTGTGTTACTTGGATTTCCAGCATCTGCAGATTTTCTCGTGTTTGAGAAAAGTTTGCTAGTGTTTCTTTTACCGTTGGACAATATAAGATTATTGTATTAAAAGCGAACAATGACTTTTGAAATCAGTAATTCTCTAGAAAATATATCCAAGTATGAGTATTGTTGAAGACCCACATTAAAATTTTTAGGATCAGCTTCTACCTTTTTACAATCAAATCTCTGAATAGTCCATGATTCCATGAACACTACTTTGCTATTCCTCTTGTTTGCACCAATTATTTATTTATTTATTTGTTTGTTTGTCTATCTATCTATTTACGTAACATATAATAATTTATTTTTATTTCTTGCACTTTACTGTTGCCCCAAATTACACACATATGTCAGTGATAATAAATGTCTGATTCTGATTATGGTTAGCGTGCCCAAGAAATTCTTCCAACAAGTGAAGGACTACTCCTGCTTTATAAACACTGCAAATTATCTAGTCCCCGCAGCAAAATGTTATAATGCATTGAGATCAAGGCACCGTGTAAGATAGAATGGCCTTATGCGTGCAAATACACACAAAAGTATTTTCTAATTGAGATAAGAAGACAGATTATAGATTGCATTGGTGATGGAATGTTTGAGAAAGGTCTGGGGTAGAGATGCGTGGATGGAAGGAATATGGAGCATCAAATAGGATTTCAGATTGTGGTTAAGGCTGTAACCATGCTAATAGCTGTTGATGAGGAGTAATGAGGGAATTGGCCATGCTATCAGCTTATAGTTGATAGTAGCATCAGTGGAAGCCCAAAAGACATCAGCAGGGACTGCACTGATGGGAAAAATGGTGAGCAAAATCCTCATGAACCTTCTTGACAGAAAATCGATGTATCTGATTCAACACGGTCAGAATAATTTTGCATTGGAAACTTTAGAAGGACAAACACTTCCCATTCCCTTACAATTCCTGCCACCACCATCCTAAATGATAAAAGGTAAATGTCTGATTGAGGCCCAAGTAAAATATATTGAAAGCAGTAACAGAAGGTGTAATTAGCAAATCAACTGCCATTGTGACTGTTATGGTGTGCACTGACAAATGACTGAACCCAGGTGTGGAGGAATGACAGACTCTCATGTAGAGACAGAAAGAAGAGTTTATTTATAGGAAGCCCAACTGACATCGGTAGCTTGACTGAGCAACACTGCAAGATGAATCATTCCCGAAACACACACAAGGACCCCGCAATAAGTAGTAATTAGGAGTCCACTTTAAATATTCACAGTAGGCTGAAAGCCCATGCCAGTCAAAATAAACTTGACAAGATTAAACAGAAAGCACAAGGGTTTAATGACTCTAAACAAGACGGCTCATGACAAGTGACATAGAAATAAGGACATGGAGTGATGTCTTTTCAGAAAGCAGTGTGATCAAAATAGTTTGGGGAGTCCGTGAGCTTGTATGGTTACCATGCCAATCCCTGAAACAGAGGTGCAGAGGTCAAGGCAGCAAGGATCCATGTGAAGAGGAGAGATGATTGAAAACTCCCAGGAGAGATGACAACATTCTCTAGGTTAGGGATCATTAAAAGTTAAAATTTGTTGTGACTTGGCTTGATGCAAGCAGATGATCTCTGAGCCCTGTAGTTATGATCTTTTCAAAGCCACCCAGATGTTTGTCCTTTATGATAATCTGCAAACTTCCTGAGCCCTGATGATTCATTAACTTTGGCAAGTCCACACTTAATGCCCAACACACCCCACAGAAAGCCAGGCCAGCTTTTCTTAAAGAAGCAACAATACAGTTCTGTCACGATGAAGTGTAATTTTCCTTTGTATGGATAAATAATAATGTCAATTATCAATTTGATTATCAACCATTCAGTGTTTATCTTCACATACCTAGCAATGATTACCACAATTGATCAATTTTTTTTCCAATATTTGATATAGTTGATGCCAGAAAGTTAAAAGTGATTATTCAAAGCATGTCCCAAAACTAATAAAACAAATTTTTAAAACATTAACATAAGATTTTTTTGCAAACACAACACTAAATAAAGTTGTGCTTTTGAAGTGCTGTATTTTTTAGTTGTTCCAGCAAACATAAAACTGCTCACAAATGAAGAGTGACCATCATCTGGTTAAACAATATTTATACTGGCAATACCACTGGATAAAACCATACCCTTTCTGAAAGTACTAGTAAAGGATTTTTGCAGACAACAGAGGATAAATGGTCTTTCATTCAAAAGATAGCATCTTAAGGTATGTAACATCCTTCAGTAGTGTGCAGAAGAATGAATTTAGATCAGAAGTTCAATATGACTTTGAACTCCACTTCTGATTCAGACACAAAAATGCAAATACTGTGCCAAGGAGGAGCAGGCCTTACTTTAAAGCAGCACTTAATAGATTGATTCTATTTATATTATTTTGAAAGTTCTGGTGGTGTTTCAAAGGAGAAGTTTCACAAATTGTTTAAATCTTTGAATAATTTCCTTTTACTTATGGACTAGATACAACTTGTATACAAGATTATTGGCATTCTATCAATGGTATAAGAGCAGCATGAGCTGGAAGCAGATGCCAAAAACAACTGCTACAAATGTTTGCTAGATTTTCATTAGTACTTGGCCAGACTTCTTTCTTCAGGCAGTGGTTATATCAGTTCTAATAGCCTTGAACCATAAATGTTCAGGTCTCCCATGTCTATGGTAATATTCCTGCACCAACTCCAATTGACAATATAATATTTTGAGGTTTATTATTTTTCAGAGTGTGTTAGTTAAAAATGTTCATCTTCAGAGAAGTAAGTCACAAGTTAGTTAGTTATACAAATTTGCATCAATATCATTAATAATGCAATTTGAACTCCTGTACTCCTGCATCAGTATTCATTCCAGCAAAGGCAAAGAGTCTTTAAATCATGTGGTTACCAGTGCCATATGTTGAGGTACACAACAAATGTAATTGCTCTGTTTGATAAATGTAAGAGGGTTTCCTGAAAAATTGATGTGAAAAACAGCAATAAAGATTTTAAAAAGAGATTTAAGGCACTACAAAGAAACATACACATTTAAAAGTTACATTTAGATATGAACATTGCCTAAAACAATGTGACCAAACAAAAGCTTAGCGTGCCTTCATCAAATTCCTTTTTCTGATCTCATGGAATCACAGAATGGTTATAGCATGGAAAGAAATTGTTCATCGTGTCAAATTTTATCAGATTTATAGGAAAGCAAACCAGTTATTCATATTCCTTGCCATGTCTCCATAGCCCTTATCCATCCAGTTCCCTTTGGAACAGTACTCTAATCTGCACCCAACGCTACCTCAGGCAATGCATTCCAGACCAAATCACAGATGTGAAGGTGTTTACCTCATGCCACTTTCAGATTGGTTTACTGCTCATTCATATTCTATATCACTATTCTAGACACATCTGCCGAATGAAGAAACAGAATCTGTTAACACTATTTATACCCGTTAGATTTTCATCACATCTCCTCACAACCTCACTTATTCTTAGGAATATAATCCCAGCTTCACAAGTCTCTCTGCACAGCTGAAGACCCTCGTAACTGGGACTCTTTTGGTTAATCTCCCCCCCACACAAGCAATACTGCTGGATTTCATCCTAAACAATGCGTCTATTTTTAGTTAAGGATGACCTGTTTTCCAGGTCTCAAGAAACTGGGTAATTGAAGGCAGTTCTATAAAGGCCCTAAACTGTTGGTGAGCCCCAACAAGCTCTCTCACGATTTCTCTGCACTACTTCAACAACATTCGGACCTGGCTGCAATTTATCCCCAACCCCAACCTACCATTAAACAATTCTCTCCACCCAAGGAGAAACGGTTTGATTTTGAGGTTTTTTTTCTTTTATTGGCCCAACAACTGGTATTTTTCACATGACTTCAGTTACTGGAATACTGGACATAACCAACACAATTTTAAAGCATATTAACTGGCATATGTAAAAGCATAATAATAAAAAGCTAGCACTTGAAATCAGAAAGCAGATTTCCTATCTAGCAACAGGCCCTTTCACCGAAGGCTGCCAGAATATTTGAAGGCTGCTTCGGGCCAATTATGCTATATGTCACATGAAAATAAGCATGTAGTTTAGAAGCAGCTTGGGAAGAATAGTTGCAGGAATTTTTATGATATAACATCATAATATTTCACTGTAGGTATGTCAAAAATAAATGGAGATAAGGTTCAAATTGATAACACTCTGCCATCTTGGCTATAATCACAGAAAGAACAGCATAAACTCAATCTGCCATTCAAACAAAAGGTTTTTACCTTGATGACAGGATACTCTGGGAAACATTGCACAGGAGAGAAATTGGATACCACTGGAATATGAGTGTTGGAATCAAAACAGCTTATTAATCTGCACTGCCTGACCTGGTACAGCTTGCAAATAAAATTCATGTTCTCACCTCCTCCTGATTTAGAACTCACTCAGTACTTTTCATGCTGTTTATTGCATTTGTGCAATTTCATAAGTGGTCATTTCGGTTGGAGCTATCACGTGCCGATTGAAATGATCTCGGTCATGCAGGTGGAAGCCATTCCAAATCTTTTTCTATTAAGGGTATAGCAAAACTTGTCAACGGAGGGCGCAGAACAGGCTTTCTGATCTTCATAGTTCTGTACTGACTATGTAAATAATATTGAGGGAACATGCTCCTACAACTAAACTGTGTTCAGTTGGAGCCTGCGAGTTACATTTTGATGATGCGTTTTTGGGCCAACTGAGTGGTCTGGCGTTTTTGCCGTCTCTGGGGGACTTTGACATGATTGAGATCGAGGTCGAGAACGGAGTGTGTAGAGCGCGAATGATTGGCTTCATTACTCGCTGATTAAAGTGGCGAGCAAGATTGAAATTGACAAGAACGCGAGCAGAAGGCGAGTGGGTGTTTAGCACCATCTGCCTATGTTTGACCAGCTTCCCTCTCCCTCTTGCTCACTACTGCCGAAGGAAGATGCAAGAGTCTTGGGCAAGCTTTGACCGGTGTGGCTTGTGGATTAGACTCATTTTAGAGGTTACATGTGTTACATGTTACATGTGTTTCTGGCTTCAAGCTACTCTTTTTGATTGCTATTTTGCACAATTTTGATTGGGGGGCTTCAGCGTGGGCTGGCTCTGTGGCCTGCAGTCAATGAATGACACAACACTAAACTAAACTGAATATTCCTATACTGTTTCAAAGACTCTGCAATTTAATGTTTAATATTCTATGTGTTATTCACTTGGTTTTTTCCCATTTGCATGATTTGTTCTTTTTTTCTCTCATGTTTGTTGTTTGATCTTTCGTTGAACAGATTTCAAGGTGTTTCTTCGTTTCGTGACTGCCTGAGGGAAGATGATTCTCATGGTTGGATACTGCATATGTTCTTTGATAGTAAATGTACTTTGAAATTTTGAATGTAGACTGTTCATGTCAGGTTAATTAACCAAGTGTGAAGAGATAGTTAACAGGGATCACCACCACAGTAAAAAGCACTCAGGGCATGGAAAAATTTTAATGACTTCACATTTGCACTCAAGGTCAACATGTTCCATCTCCCAACGTGGTCCACATCATCTAATGCCCTATAATGGTCTCAAGTATTTACCATTACTCCAATATACACACCTACCTCTCACAGTTAAGTGTTTTACCACAGAAAGCACATTGCCCACACATTACAGTACACTAAGTAACATTAACAAGTTGCTTCTGCAGCACAAGCTGAGACAAATCTTTATTAGGAAGCCAGAATACTGGAAGTAAATACCAGCTCAGCAACATTAAGCAGAACATGTTGTCTCTGACTGGAGCAGTCATCAGAGTGTTGGGGCCAGTAGCACAGCTGTGTTCATAAATGACATTGGGATCCTAGTATCTAAGCATGTATTTTGCTAAGTTAAGTTTTCTAAACATAGCAATTGTCACTTGTAAAGAACCAAGTTGGTTTTTTTTTGAATAAGTTAAACTTGAAACCAATATTCTTTGTTTAGCTTCTCACTGTGAATGGGAGCTAGACTTTAGATCTCAATGTTAATGCCAGCAGCCATCAGCTTGAAGTTAAAAAATCAGCCTTGCAAACTGTACTGTCTTGAGACACAGACTTGCTGCCTCACAGCACCTGGACTAACTGCCGAAGAGTGTCATGAAATTTATTGTTTTGTGACAGTAGTATACTGCAATACATAATAAAACCTTAAATTACAATAAGAAATATGTATATAATTAAATCAAATAATCAGTGAAAAAGAGCCAAAATAAAAGAAAAATAATGAAGTAGGGTGCATACGTTCATTATCCAATCAGAATCTGATGGTAGACAGGAAGAAAATGTTCCT
Source organism: Hemitrygon akajei (assembly GCF_048418815.1). Classification (NCBI taxonomy): domain Eukaryota; kingdom Metazoa; phylum Chordata; class Chondrichthyes; order Myliobatiformes; family Dasyatidae; genus Hemitrygon; species Hemitrygon akajei. The sequence continues at coordinate 69,654,420 of NC_133127.1, read as the reverse complement.
TAAATGCTAAGTTTGTGTCTTCAGGCTCCTATACTTCCTCTTTGATGGTGGCAATGAGAAGAGGGCGTGTCCTGGAGTCCTTAATGATGGATGCCATCTTTTTGAGGAATTGCTTTTTGAAGATGTCCTTGAAGCTGAGAAGGCTAGTGCCTATGATAGTTTATAATTTTTATACAATATAAATTGTCTGTGAATTTTAAATGTGTTTTAAGACTATTGTATGGATTTAAATGTGAATCACTGAAAATAAATGAACTCTGTTTAAACAACTTTGATAACTGGAAATACCTCCTCCTTGGTAGAGAGGGGTGCCCCACTACTCAAATAGTGGGTATTGGCAGCTGAACTCACCATGGAGAATAAACAACGAAGTGAACTAGCTTTTGAAAATTGGGTAGCTACAGTACAATCTCCCTTTAGTGAGGGTACCCGTAGCTATTCATATCGGATAAGGGTTAAGGTTTTTTTGCTTGAGTTTATAACTTTGCAGTCAGAAGATCCAATACCATCACAATAATAAGCTATAGAGAGATGTAGGATCTACATGTGATAAAGCATAAAGAATAAGGAACCAGGGAGGGAAAACAGTGGCCTAGATACCAGCTATTTGATTACTTCTATCGAGGATTTAGATGAAGAGATTAAAGGAGTAGTCAACAGAAGAAACCTGAGAGGTAAATATTTGCAGAATTAGAAGAGCCATCTAAAATCCTAGAACTGAAGACTCATCGGTAAACCATTGACCTTTTCTTCAGTGTGTATGGTGACCAACCTCATGGTGTGTGTGTTTGATAGGCTTTAATGTCACTGAATATCAATGATCTGCTTGAGGCTCAGACTTTGTCCTTCAAACCCTGACTGTTCCAACAATGCTTCTGGAGACTGGGTGCCATAGATGTCCAACAATCCATTCTCCATGAATAACTAGAGTGTCTATATCGGATGAGTTGTAATAGTTCATTAGAACTTTAACGTAACAGCATTTGTGACCCTTCTATTACATTTCAGCCAGTGAGCATGCAGCTGCCTGCCAGTTAGTCAGCACAGATCACTGTTGTCTAAAGCTAGGTCATCCAAACCAGAGCTGCCCTTAAGACTTCCAACTCAATTTGACACCAAGTAGTGTGACAAATTGCTGCAAAGTAGACTCTAAGGTGAGGCACAAGGATGATAAATCAAGGTTTTATATTCGTTGTCAATTGGGTTCATAGATATAGTTTTGACTGGTGAATTATTTCAGTTTTGTATGGAATAACTACAGGCCAATCAGTAAAAGGTAAGATGGGATAATGAATGCCAAGTGTCAGAATTCATTGTCTTTACCCCACATAATTGACAGTAATTTCAGTTCTTCCCTGCACACAAAATTGCTATCAGTAATTCAGGCTGTAATGATACTGAAATCCAAATAGTTTTCAACATGGGGGAGGGTCCTTGGATCCAGTGACCTCCTTTATGTTTTGCACTGACAGGGATGCAAGGAGTGTCGGATTTTGATTTGAAAGAAAGCAAACGACTGCAGAAGCCTCAGATCAGATAATTCAAAATGACTTTCAGATAGGTTATCAGTTCAAAAAGACTTCAAATCATTCCAAGATAATTTCTAAAAGAAGTTGTAGGCCTTACTAAATTATGGTTTTAAAGTGTTTAGAAGTCCCCTGTATTTTAATTTTGTTTTTTTTTATTTAGACAAACATAAGTTCTTAATTTTTTGTTCTTTAAGTTTGTATTTAAAATCTTTTGAAAATACCCGAATATTTCTGAATATCTCAGCCATATTTAGAATATGTTTAAAGTTTGAAGTCTGACATTTGGGTTACATCTTTGGCTGTGATTTGGCCAGCTGTCTCTTTTCTTTTATATATTTTGAGAATGGGATTTGTTGTGACAGCCCCACATGATGCATCTTAGAACATAAATGTCTTTGTGATATTTAGGGGCTCACTGTGGATAATCTTGCTGGAGGTTTCCATAAGTTCCCACTGGGAAGATTTCATGAGGTAATTTGTGTTTCTTCAGTGAAATCAGCGGTGAGCTAACTGCACACATTGCTGACCGCAAAATCTGCCCTAATGCCCACAACTATCAAAGTTAGAAGTCACCTTGTCACATATGATCAAAACCAGGCATTTGCATGATGTGAACTTTTCTTGCTAAGTAAAATTCGGGTTGGAAAGTTACCCAGGTCTTACTGCATGTGGTAATGTTGTGCTTCATTATCTAAGCCATGTTTTTATTATTCAGGCTCCCTCATAGAAAAGCCAAACAAATTGCTCAGAGGAGGTCAATTATCATTACCTCTTGCTTGATCTTTCTGCTCTTCTTCCACCTCTTCTTCCTCTTCATCCTCTTCCTGTTCTGAGCCATGGGCAATGACTACATGCACTTAATGTAAAGGACAGGCAAAATTATAATAAATCAAGGGACAGTTTTTTGAGAGTATTCAAACATAATTGTCATTGCTTTGGGACCCAACTGGTCCTCACAGAAAATTCAGGTGACTCTGTGACTCACATTGTGGGAAATTTCCATTCGAATGACTGGCTGCCCCTTCCTGGACGAACTGAATGTGACGAGTCAAATATCTCCTGCATAAGATGAAAGCAAGAAATGTCTGCAAAGTAGTAACCCCCAGACTTCTTGTTGCTCTCTACCCTGGTCTTTATGGAGTGGTTCTGTCACAGTATGAGCACAACAGTGCGTGACAAGTGGGATATTGACAGATGACTTCAAGGCTGAGGCCCACTGTAATGTCTGCTGCACAAACAAGTGGGTTTTTGCGACTGCAGCTCCATCTGTGGAAATGAGGATATCTTAGTGACCACCCCCAATCAGGCAGTAACTCCACAGGGAGAGATTCTCCAAAATGTTAATGGATGATCTGTGCTCCCTAAATATTATCAAGGGATTCTTCTTCGGCTTTAGCTACCATACTCTGATTTTCAAGTGCTCTTCTTCTCCCTGTTTTCTTGGTCATCAGTAGACACAACACATAAGGCTATGCAAGCTGCCAAGTAATATTTCATTGCAAAAGTGCACACTCATGTTTTACAATAAAATTTGGAAGCAAATTAATAACCACAGGGCTACAAAAAGATTTCCACGTGACCCAACATGCCCAAAAACTATCACAACTTTCCTTTCTTCGTAGCTTTGTAAAATGACTCAAGGTTTAAATTTAATACAGGCTGTTTGAGAAATTCTCCAAAATGTTTCAACTTTATATCGGCAGAAGGCAGATCTTAGTATTGATCATTGATGGTTAAACTTTTGGTTATTCAGATTATGCTTTGACTTTTGGTTTAACACTCTTTATTTGATGACATTATTTTTTCCAGGACATGCTAGTGTCAATGTGGCAATTTTGTTCCTGGATGAAGTGTGGTGAGAACAAAGAGCGGTATTTTAGTGAAGAGCAAATAAGAGGTCCGTAGCACTTTATTATTTGCAAACCAACCACCACTGTGCTTGGGCTAATCTCAACAAAACTGATTTCACCTCTTTAGCTTTCAATCGTTGTTATAAGATTCAACAACATTCATTAGACATGGCAACAAGTCTTCACTTCCACAATAGGCTCATTGCATCCATCCAGCTTTTGAAGCCTTGCCTGCTCTTCCTGTTGGTCCTTGCCTGGGAATGTCACTCTGTATCTGTTTATGTGCTGGCTTTATTATTGATTACATTTGATTATTTTATGAGTACAGACCTAACGTTTATAACATTACAAACATTTTTTTTATCCTGCAAACTAAACAAATCATTGGTTTGTCAGCAATTTTCTCCGGGAGACAATTTTGAGGTTCTTATAAACGCACAGACTATTTGTTCATTGTTGTTATAATTTACAATCATTAAAGCCCATCATTTCAATTGCTGTTTAGTGATTTACTAATGGTCACGTACTGATGCATTTATTCATTGGGAAGTGTATTTTAAACTAAATTCCACAGCAACAATTTTCACTTTACCAAATCATAAATATTTATCTATTTTTTAATTTCTTGCAGCTGTGGAATTGGAAGTTCTGGGTCTAGCTCAACTGTTCTGAATCACCCAACTGTTAGTGAAAGGAGATGCAGCAAGATCCTGTCACACTGCTTGTTACCGACTGAAATACACTGGAATATCATTGCAATGTAGTCTTGAATAATTGCAAAATAGTGCATCATAGTAGTGCTTAACATCCTTTTCTATTCTAAATCAGGAGGAATATTGCAAGCAAAGTTATTCTTAAGAAGTCCAATTTTGCTATCTGTTAACTGTTCATTTAGCAGGCAGAGGGAGCAAAACAATGTTAACATGCAAAGAAAGATTATTTGGGTTTCGGCCCGAAACATCAACTATACTTTTTTTCCCCATAGATGCTGCCCAGCTTGCTGAGTTCCTCCAGCATTTTGTGTGTGTTGCTCTGATTTCCAGCATCTTCAGATTTTCTCTTGTTTGTTATTTCCTTTTATCTCAAGCGAAAATCAACTGTTCTCACATTGGAATGTTAAGAAGAAAGCACTGCACTGCTGATCTATTATATTGTGCAATATTATATAAAGTTTCCATTTTTCGTGCTCGCATAAAAAATTGCTTAACATCCTTTTCTATTCTACGTCAAGAGGAATTTTAAAAAGCAAATTGATTTTAAGTGCACAGAATAGGTGCATCATGTATTGATACTGATGCCAGGTGAAGGATTTATTTTTTTCTTTTGGTGACACCTTGGCATTGGCAGAAAGGATTAAGCTAGTGAATCCTTCAGCCTGGATGTCAACTGCTGAAGTTAAAATAAACCTCACTGCTGTAGTTCATCATAGGCACCCAGTCAATAACACTGCACTTCTACTTATTGCATCTTTCCTTTCTCCTCCATTTTTAGAACCATAGAACCATAGAACACTACAGCACAGTACAGGCTCTTCAGCCCTCCATGTTGTGCTGACCCATATAATCCTTAAAAAAAAGTACTAAACCCACACTACCCCATAACTTTCCATTTTTCTTTCGTCCATGTGCCTGTCCAAGAGGCTCTTAAATACCCCTAATGTTTTAGCCTCCACCACCATCCCTGGCAAGTCATTCCAGACACTCACAAACCTCTGTGTAAAAAAACTTACCCCTGATGTCTCCCCTAAACTTCCCTCTCTTAATTTTGTACCTATGCCCTCTGGTGTTTGCTATTGGTGCCCTGGGAAACAGGTACTGACTATCCACCCTATCTATGCCTCTCATAATCTTGTAGACCTCTATCAAGTCCCCTCTCATTCATCTACGTTCCAAAGAGAAAAGTCCCATCTCTGCTAACCTTTCTTCATATGACTTGTTCTCCAATCCAGGCAACATCCTGGTAAATCTCCTCTGCACCCTCTCCATAACTTTCACATCCTTCCTATAATGAGGTGACCAGAATTCAACACAATACTCTAAGTGCGGTCTCACCAGAGATTTGTAGAGTTGCAACATGATCTCTCTACTCTTGAACTCAATCCCCCTGTTAATGAAGCCTAGCATCCCATAGGCCTTCTTAACTACCCTATTAACCTGTGCAGCAACCTTGAGGGATGTATGGATTTGAACCCCAAGGTCCCTTTGTTCATCCACACTCTTAAGTAAATGACCATTAATCCTGTACTCAGTCTTCTGGTTTGTCCTTCCAAAATGCATCACCTCACACTTGTCTGGATTGAACTCCATCTGCCATTTTTCTGCCCAACTCTGCAGTCTGTCTATATCCACTTGTAACCTTCAACAACCTACAGCTCCATCCACAACTCCTCCAATCTTTGTGTCATCCACAAGCTTACTCACCCATCCTTCCGCCTCTACATCCAGGTCATTTATAAAAATCACAAATAGCAGGGGTCCCAGGACAGATCCCTACGGCACTCCACTAGTCACCGACCTCCAGGCAGAATACTTTTCTTTCACAACTACCCTCTGCTTTCTTCCTTTAAGCCAATTTTTTTATCCAAACAGCCAAGGTTCCACTTATCCCATGCCTCATGACTTTCTGGATGAGTCTCTCATGAGGGACCTTGTCAAATGCTTTGCTAAAGTCCATGTAGACCACATCCACTGCCCTACCCTCATCAATTTCTTTTGTTACCCCTTCAAAAAACTCAATCAGGCTCGTGAGGCACAATCTTTCCTTTACAAAGCCATGTTGGCTATCCATGAGTAGACTGTTTTTCTCCAAATGCTCGTAGATCCTATCCTTAAGAATCCTTTCCAGTAGTTTGCATACCACTGACGTAAGACTCACCGGTCTATAGTTCCCAGGTTTCTCCCTATTACCTTTTGTAAACAAGGGAACTACATTTGCCATTCTCCAGTCTTCCGGCACTTCCCCTGCAGCCAAAGAAGATTCAAAGATCATAGCTACTGCTCCTGCGATCTCTTCTTTCAATTCCCACAACAACCTGGGGTGTATCATATCCAGCCCTGGGGATTTATCAATCTTAATGTTTTTAAGAAGATCCAGCACTTCTTCTTCCTTAATCTCCACATTGTCCAGCACACAGGCCCATTCCACTTTAACCTCATCCTGATCAAGATCCTTTTCACTTGTGAATACTGAAGCAAAGTATTCATTTAGGACCTCCCCAACCTCCTCTGCTTCCAGGCACATGTTGCCCTCTTTATCCTTTAGCAGTCCCACCTTCATTCTCATCATCCTCCTATTCTTCACATATGCATAGAACGCCTTGGGGTTCTCCTTAATCCTACATGCCAAGTCCTTCTCATGCCCCCTTCGAGCTCTCCTAAGTCTTTTCTTTAGCTCCTTCCTGGCTACCCTATATTTCTCATAAGCCCCTCCTACCTCCTGCTTCTTATATCTAACATATGCTTCTTTTTTCCCCTTGACGAGTTGCCTCAGTGTTTCGACATGTTTCGTCAGCCACGGTTCCCTTTTCCTACCATTTTTTTCTTGCCTCAGTGGGACAAACCTATCCTGAACCCAGCTCAAGTGGTCCCTAAACTTCTCCCACATTACTTTTGTGCTTTCCCATTTGAACATCTGTTTCCAGTTTACTCTCACTAGTTCCTGCCTCATCGCTTCAAAGTTAGCCCTTACCCAGTTAAGCACTTTACCATTTCATCTGATTTTATCCCTTTCCATAGCTATGCTGAAGCTAAGGGAGTTGTGGTCACTCTCACCAAAATTCTCCCCCACCAAGAGGTCTGTCACCTGACCAGGTTTATTACCCAGAACTAGATCCAGTATGGCCTCTCCTCTCGTCGGCCGGTCCACATACTGTGTCAGGAATCCCTCTTGAACACACCTGACAAATTCAGCCCCATCTATCCCCCTTGCACTCAGGAGGTGCCAATCAATATGATGGAAGTTGAAATCTCCCATAACTACTACCCTGTATTTCCTGCACCATTCTAAAATCTGCCTGCTTATCTGCTCCTCAGTGTCCCGAGGGCTATTTGGGGGCCTATAGACTACTCCCAGCACTGTGATTGATCCCTTCCTATTTCTGACTTCCACCCAGACTGACTCCGTGGACACTCCTTCTGCCGCGTCCTCCCTTTCTATAGCCGTGATACTATCCCTGACCAGCAATGCCACTCACCCCCCCCCCCCCTTTTCTACCTCCCATCCTATTTCTTTTAAAACACCTGCACCCCGGGACCTGCATCATCCAATCCTGCCCTTCCTCCAACCAAGTTTCAGTAACGGCCACAACATCGTAGTTCCACGTACTAATCCATGCTCTATGTTCATCCTCCTTGTTCCTAATACTCCTAGCATTTTCTCTTTGTCTCTCCTGACCCTTGCCTGTTTGTCCAAACACTTGTATTATCAAGTGCCCAACAGGAAGATGTTTCAGTACTTCTTCAGTGCTTAGAACGTTAATCATTCCAGTGGCTTTCTATATGATGGTTCCAGTGTATTGAAGGCCTTTGTTCCAACATCCCACTTTATTTGGGCCATGCTATCCTCAGGAAGTAGCCATCCTTAAGTTTACTTGGAGAATTAAATAGAATAGTAGGAGCAGGATGAAAAATGTATAGCAAATGCTTGGTTATCTTTAGCACATCTTTCTTTAGGCAAAGATCAGCTGCATATTAATGAAATGGTACCATTTCTGCTTCATGAAAATAGATGATTCTCACGGGAGTGCAGTCTACTACCGATAGGAATCTAGACAAAGCACCAAATCCTTGGCCTTCTCTTTTGTCAGCATAATCCATGATGAAGTTAATGTACGTAGAAGTTTTTACAGTCAAGGCATCTGATACTTGTCTGGTTCATTTATGAAAGGTTCTCCAGTTGTCTCAAGCAGAACTTTAATGTGATTCAGTTGTGTAGAAATTGATGGTTCTAGTCATTTAGACATGAACATCATTAAGAAATAGGAGTAGAGGTAGACCTATTCAGTCACTCAATAAAACTCCAACTGATCTGATCTTGGATTCATCCCTACTTTACTGCCTATTTCCCTTAAATCACAATGTCAATGTGGTCCAAAATTTTATCTATCTAACTTTTCGATGTATTCAGTGATTTAACCTGCACAGTTCCCTCTGAGGGAAGAAATTCTTCTATCTCTCCATTTTAAATAGGTGCCTCTTTATTTGGATACCCCCATGAGGGGAAGCATCCTCTCAGCATCCATTTCTGTCAGTTCCCTTCAGAAACTAATGGTTCAGTGAGATCCCTTTTCATTCTTCCTTTATCACTGAGTGCTATAACTTGAGCCAATTGAGACAGTGATCTCTGAAAAACTTACCAATGTAAGTAACTTGTATGTGCTTATACCACTCTTCTTCTTCCAGTCCCAAGATATCAAGGATGACTTGCTTTCAGTGTAGTTGTGTTGTTCTGGAGTGGTCTAACAGTGGTCTATGATTGGCAGCCTCTAGCACAGAATCAGAATCAGGTTTATTATTACTGACATATATCGTGAACTTTGTTGTATTGCAATAGCAGAACAGTACAGTTCAATACAATACAAAAATACACTATGTTACAATTATATACTGTATGTATTTCTTTGTGCAAAAAGAGTGCAAAATAGGTAGGTAATGTTCATGGACTGTTCAGAAATCTGATGGTGGATGGGAAGAAGTTGTTCGTACAACATTGAATGTGTGTCCATAGGCTCCTGTACCTCCTTCCTGATGGTAGTAATGAGAAGAAGGCATGTCCTGAATGGTGAGGGTCCTTGAGGATTGGTACTGTTTTCTTGAGGCACCGCCTTCAGAAGCAGTTCCTGATGGTGGGGGGGGGGGGGGGGGGCAATTGCCCATGATACAACTGGCTGAGTTTACAACCCCCTGCAGCTTTTTCTGATCCTGTACATTGGAGCCATTAAACCAGGCAGAATGTTGTCCACGGTACATCCGTAGGACTTTGCCAAAGCCTTTGGTGACATGAAATATCAGCTCACACCTCTTTCCTCCATAGATACAAGATATTGATCCTTTGCGTTCTTCTAGTATTCTGTTTTTGTTCTAAGGAGAAATGTAAGTAGTGAAGAGAAAAGGTTGGATTGGTTATGCTTATACCTGCTGGTGCTTTGAAGAGTGAGATGGGACTTCATCAAAATGTGTAATCTCCTGAGGAGTCTTAATGGGTTGGATGTGGAGAGAATGCTTCTTCCTGTGGAACTAGAACTGGGGGGGGGGGGGGTGTCAGTAGAGTCAAATAAAGGGCTGTTTATTAAGGACAAAGATGAGGTAAATTTTATTCTCTTAGAGGCTTGTAAATCTTTGGAATTCTATTTCTCAAGGAGTCTTTGAATATTGTTAAGGCACAAGGTAGATAGACTTGAGAGGGAAAATAGAAAAAGGATATCAGGGATAGGAAGGAATGTGGAAATGAGACAGATTTAGAACAACCAATATTATTAAATCTTAGTGCCACTGAAAGAGAGGGATAATCTCATCCTGCTCCCATTTCATGCGTTCAAATATTCTTTTGCTCCTGTGTGCAAGGTAGAGTCTCTTGAGCATTGAGCTTCACCTTTGTTTGACAATCTGCTGATGATGATGGGAGACCCACCCTTGAGTCCCAGTGGGAGACTTGATAACCACCATACAACAAAGAGTAGGAGCAATTGAAAACTAATCTTAACAAATGATTTATTAACTTTGCACATAAGACACGGAAAACATGAGTAAACTTGGCCTTTTCTCCTTGGAGCGACGGAGGATGAAAGGTGACCTGATAGAGATGTATAAGATAATGAGAGGCATTGATTGTGTGGATAGTCAGAGGCTTTTTTCCCAGGGCTGAAATGGCTAGCATGAGAGAGCATAGTTTTAAGGTGCTTGGAAGTAGGTACCGAGGAGTTGTCAGGGGTGAATTTTTTACGCAGAGAGTGGTGAGTGCGTAGAATGGGCTGCCGGTGATGGTGGTGGAGGCGGATATGATAGGGCCTTTTAAGAGACTCCTGGATAGGTACATGGAGCTTAGAAAAATAGACTATAGGTATCCCTAGGTAATTTCTAAAGTAAGTACACGTTCGGCACAGCATTGTGGGCCAAAGGGCCTCTATTGTGCTGTAGATTTTCTATATTGTCTATGTTTCTATGTGCAAAGCTAATAAATAATAAAGCTAAGAACCAGCTGGATCCCTGAGGCGAAAACCTCTCAATGGAGTTGCATTGCAGGTCATCAGTCTCTGTCCAATGCCACTCATCTCTCATTGGCAATTCTTAAGGAGCTCAGGATTCCACAGCACTTCGGAAATAAATTCCCCAATCTGCAGTTAAGGTTGCTTTTGATAGTTCATTAACATAATTGAAGGACTAACTCACTCCATTGCGGCATTTCTTAGCAAGTAATCAGCTTGTTCTGCTTAAATCAGGAACTGGAGAACTTCTGCTGCACATCCAAACAGAGAACTGCTTTAGAGGATTGAACATGATGCCAGCTGTAAACTCTAGCAACTACCACAACCTCACTGTGTGCTGCAGACATAGGGCCTTGTGAGAATATATTGTTTGAATAAGATTTCCCTTTTATAAAACCATATTTACTTTGCCTGATTACCTTGAATTTTCCTAAGTGCCCTGAATGGTTTTGAATCTGAGAGCAGTCACAATATGTCTGATTGGATTCCAACAGTTCAGCTTTCAACATTTCACTCTCCTGATTCTGTCTGCCTTTCAATGAGCTGTAGAGCATTTATGTAAAAATAAGGCTTTGGAAAATGAATATTGTGACTGCATTTTAAACAGAGACTGGGAGGTTCTTCCAGTTTTGTTTTACTTCTCTATTCACACAACACACATCAGTTGAATATAGATTTTGCCATTCAGAGATCTTGTTAATCCTCTCTCAGCTACATTACCACTTGTCATTCAATCATTCCTGTCACAAGCCTGTCCCAGTCTCTACCCCTCTTTTGGCCCTCCACATACTTTCTTTGCAATTTAATACCTGATTCATTTTCAACTTCTCTGCATTTTTATAGAAGGTCAAAGGCCTGAAAAATTAACTTTGCTTCTCTCTCCGTAGATGCTGGCTGGCCTGCTGAATATTTCCAGCATTTGCCTGTTTTATGTTGGAAATTAATTCAGAAGTGAAAGCAGCCAAGGGGTCTCCAGACACTATGTTGTGATAAATCTTCTGTGTACACAAGTATAGGCGATACTGTCATTTCTGCATGCTTCATATGGTTTTTATTGCCCTTCAGTTGTAGGGAATGGTTGGAGATGTGTACTTGGTTGTGGAAAGGCGTGATTGTTGTATCCGGTGTTTATTAGCTGCCTAATTTAGTGTTTGATTTGCACATGTGGACATAGATGGTGTGGAAATGAGTCATGCTTCCAGTATTAATCCAGGATGTGCTGTACATCCTGTACTAATCAGCGAATATATCATGCAACAATGAAAACATCACACATGAAGTTAATCAAAAGAAAACAAGCAACTGCAGCTACCTTCACCAGGAGAAAGGCAAACAGCAAACAGGTGAAAGCACAGTCCAAACAATACAGAGGTAAAAATCACAGAAACAACCTTTAACTTAACATGGGACCCCAAATCCAGAAGGGTGTGGAGGTTATGAAGAGGGTGCAGAAGAGATTCAACAGGATATTGCTCAGACTGGAGCATAATAGCCATAAGGAGAATCTACTTGAATTGTTTTCTCTGGAGTCTGGGAGGCTGAGGAGCAGCCAAATAGTGGAATGTAAAATTTTACAACTAGGCATAGATAGGGTCGATGGTCAGAGTCTTCGTGCCAGAGTGGAAATGTCAAATACCAGCGGACACAGGCTTAAGGGTAGGGAGTGTGTGGTAGAAATTTAAAGGAGATTTGTGAAGTAAATCTATTAGATAAGAGTGATATGAGCTTGAACGTAATGCTGGGGACGTGGTAAAAGTACATTTGACAGCAATATTTAAGAGGCATTTAGACGGATACTTGAAAAGGCAGGAAGATAGAGTGAAACAGACCACGTGCAAGCAGGTGGAATTAGATTACACTGGCATGATGGTCTGCCCAGAACACCTCTCTCCTTCTCATTAGTGGAGAAGCTACTGGGAGAATATATTCAGATCACCAGTTTCAGAATATAGCACTGTTATCATTTCATTAACAAGAAACAACAATAATAAACCTAGCATCTGCACCATTTCTAGACCAATTTTGTCTTTCTTTACTTGTCATTAACAACCAAACAACAATGTTGTCATTTAATATCTAATGCCATCCAACCCATCACAGGTCATACTTTTTCTTCCTCGTGAACCTCCTCTGGATTCTCTCCAATGATAACACATCCTTTCTGAGATATGGGGCCCAAAACTGTTGACAATACTCCAAGTGCAGCCTGACTCGTGTCTTATATTAGCTCCTTGCTTTTATATTCTATTCCCTTTGAATTAAATGCCAACATTGCATTTGCCTTCGTTGCTACAGACTCAACCTGCAAATTAACCTTCTGGGAGTTTTGCATGAGGACTCCTAAGTCCCTCTGTAGCTTTGATGTGTGAGCCTTCTTCCCACTTAGATAATAGTCCACAGTATTGTACCTTTTACCAAAATGCATTATCATACATTTCCCAGCATTGTATTCCATCTGCCAATTTTTGCCTATTCTTCCAATTTGTCTAAGTCCTTCTGCAATCGCATGGCTTCCTTGGCAATACTTACCCCTCTACCTATCTTCATATCATCTGCCAACTTTGTCACAAAGCCATCAATTCCATTATCCAAATCACTGACAAACAATGTGAAAAGTAGCGGTCCCAATACTGACCCCTGAGGAACACCACTAGTCAGCAGCAGCCAACTAGAAAAGGCTCCTTTTATTCCCAGTCACTGCCTCCTGCCTGTCAGCCATTCTACTCTCCATTCCAGTATCTTCTCTGTAATGATATAGAATTTTATCTTGTTAAGCAGCCTCATGTGTGGCACCTTATCAAACGTCTTCTGAAACTCCAAGTAAATGACATCCACTGCCTCTCCATTGTCCACCCTGCTTATTACTTCTTTGAAGAGGAAGTAATTAAGAGGAATAGATAGAGTGGACAGCCAGCACCTCTTCCCCAGGGCACCACTGCTCAGTACAAGAGGACATGGCTTTGAGGTAAGGGGTGGGAAGTCCAAGGGGGATATTAGAGGAAGGGTTTTTACTCAGAGAGTGGTTGGTGTGTGGAATGCACTGCCTGAGTCAGTGGTGGAGGCAGATACACTAGTGAAATTTAAGAGACTACTAGATAGGTATATGAAGGAATTTAAGCTGGGGGGTTATATGGGCGGCAGGGTTTAAGGGTTGGCATAATATTGTGGACCGAAGGGCCTGTATTGTGCTGTACTATTCTATATTCTATGTTCTATGTTCTACGAACTCAAAGAGATTTATCAGGCGAGTTTTCCTTTACAGAAGCCATGCTGACTTTGATTTATTTTATAACTATTCTCTAGTTATCCCAAACCTTGTCCTTAATCATGGACTCCAACACTTTCCCAACCACTGGGGTTAGGCCAACTAACCTATAATTTCCTTTCTTTTGCCTTCCTCCCTTCTTAAAAAGTGGAGTGACATTTGCAATCTTCTAGTCCTCTGGGACCATGCTACAATCAAGTGTTTCTTGAAAGATCATAACCAATGTACCCATTCTCTCTGCAGCAACTCTTTCAGGACTTTGGGATGTAGTCCATCTGATCCAGGTGACTTATCCACCTTAAGACCTTTGAGTTTGCATAGCACCTTTTCCTTTGTAATAGCAATGGCACTCGCACCTGTTTCCTGACTCTCATGGGCCTGTAGCATTCAGTTAATGTCTTGCATGTGAAAACAGATGCAAAGTACCCATTAATTTCATATGCTATATTTTGTCCCCCATTACTACCTCACCAGCATAATTTTCCATGGGTCCAATATGAACTCTCACCTCCCTTTTACTCTTTATATAACTGAAAAAAAACTTCTGGTATCCTGCTTTATTTTATTGGCTAGTCTGCCCTCATATTTCATCTTTTCCCTTCTTATAGCTGTTTTAGTTGTATTTTGTTGGATTTTAAGAGCTTCTCAATCATCCAGCTTCCCACTCACTTTTGTTACCTTATATGCTTTTTCCTTGGCTTTTATGCAGTCCTTAATCCTTTGTCAGCCCTGGTTGCCTTCCCCTGCCATTTGAGAACTTTTTCCTCTGTGGCACATATCAATTCTGCACCTTGTAAACTATTCCTAGAAACTTCAGCCATCTCTGCTCCACCGTCATCCCCACCAGTATCCTCCTCCAATCCTCCTGGGTAAGCTCCTCTCTCATGCCTCTGTAATTCCCTTTATTCCATTGTGATACTGATACATGTGAGTTATGCTTCTCCCTCTCAAGTTGCAATATGAATCCAATCATATTATGATCACTGTCTCCTAAGAGTTCCTTCACATTAAGCTCCCTAATAAAATCTGGGTTATTAGACAACAGCCAATCTAAGACGGCCTTTCCCCGAGTAGGCTTGAGCATAAGCTGCTCTAAAAAGCCATCTCATAGGCATTCAACAAATTCCCTCTCTTGCGATCTGACACCAAGCTGATTTTTCCCAATCCCTTTGCATATTGAAGTCCCCCATTGCAATTGTGTTATTACCCTTATTACATGCCTTTTCCAGTTCCCTTTGCAATCTCAACCCCACATCTTGGCTACTATTTGGAGGCCTATATATGGTTCCCATAATGGTTCTCTTATCCTAAACTTTCTTAACACCACTCACAAAGATTCAACATTTTCTGACCCTATGTCAGTTCTTTCTAAAGATGTAATTCCATCTCTTATCAACAGAGCCACACCACCACCTATGCCTTCCTGCCTGTATTTTCAATACAAAGTATATCCTTTGATATTAAGCTCCCAGTTATTGCCTTCTTTCAGCCACGACTTAGTGATGCCCACAACATCATACCGACCAGTCTCTAATTCCACCACGAGTTTGGCCACTTCATTCCAAATGCTACATACATTTAATTACAACACCTTCAGTCCTCTATTCTTCACTCTTCTGAATTTTGCCTATATGGTACAATTTTACTCCTTGTACCCAATCATTGGTTTGACCTTTCCTACATTCATCTTATATCCAACATCTACTTGTAAACCTGCTGACTCATCCTTAGCTCTATCATCCTGGTTCCCATCTCCCTGCCATATTAGTTTAAACCACTCCCAACAGCTCGAGTAAATTTGCCTTCAAGAGTCCCCCTCGGATTCAAGTGCGGCCCAACCCTTTTGCATGAGTCCCACCTGTCCCAGAAGATGTCCTAATTATCCAGAAATCTGAATCACTGTCCTTTGCTCCAGTTCTTCAGCCACACATTTATCTGCCACCTCATTCTATTCCTATCCTCACTGTCACATGGCACAGGCAGCTGTCCTGAGACGACTACCTTTGAGGTCCTGCTTCTCAGCTTCCTTCCTAACCCCCTGTATTCCTTTTTCAGGAACTCCTCCCTTTGTCTACCTGTACATTCAATGGCTACTTTATTAGGTACATTTGTATATCTGCTTGTTAATGCAAATGTTGTTGTTGTTCGTCCTTAGGAGTCAAAGACGACCACGACTTCTGTCAGGTGGAGGGTTTGTGACTGTGGGTCCGGAGGTGACTGGTGAGGCCAATCTGGACCCTGAAAGCTCGCCCACATGTGGGACACATGAGGATAGGTGCTGCAGTGGAAGTGGAGGTAGCTCGAGCCTTGCGCGCAGCGCGTTTCCTCTGAGCCTCTGCAGTGCGTCTGATTTCTGCTGCATATGCTCCTTTAGTGGTCCTGCTCCACCAGGTTGGGCGGCCCAGAGCCAGCGATTCCCAGCTACTGGGATTGATGTTGAGGTCTTTGCGGGTCACTTTGAGGCAGTCTTTGAAACGTTTCTTCTGCCCTCCAACTGAGCGCTTGCCCTGGCTCAGCTCTCCATACAGCAGCTGTTTTGGTAGTCGACTGTCAGACATCTTGACAACATGGCCAGCTCATCTGGCTTGGGCTTTCTGTAGGAGGGTGTAGACGCTGTGGGTGCTAGCCCGCTCCAGGACCTCCGTGTCTGGGACTTTGTCCTGCCATCGTACGTGGAGAAGTCTGCGGAGGCAGCTCAAGTGGAAGTGGTTGAAGTGTCTGCTGTAGACAGTCCAGGTCTCGCTGGCATAGAGGAGGGTGGTGAGAACCACTGCTCGGTAGACCTTCAGCTTGGTGGTAAGACTGAGTCCTCTCCGCTCCCATACATTCTCACGGAGTCTCCCAAAGGCGGCACTGGCTTTGGCAATTCTGTTGCTGATCTCTGCATCTATGTTCACCGCTCGTGATACAGTACTGCCCAGATAAGTAAAGCTGTTGACTGCCAGTAGCTTCTGCCCCATTACTGTGATGTGTGGTTCCTGGTAGGGCTTTCCGGGTGCGGGCTGGTACATAACTTCAGTCTTTTTGGTCCTGATTGTAAGTCCGAAGTTGTCACAGGCGTGTGAGAAGCAGTTCATTTCTCGCTGCATCTTCTGCTCTGTGCTGGCGTTGAGGGTGCAATCATCAGCAAATAAGAGGTCTCTGATGACGGTCTCCTTTACCTTTGTAACAGCCTGTAGACACCGGAGGTTGAATAGCCCACCGCCAGTCCTGTATCTGATGTGTATACCATCCTGACAATCGCGGAAGGCATCATTCAGCATAGCAGAGAAGACCATGCTAAAGAGTATAGGGGCGAGAACGCATCCTTGCTTCACACCGTTCGTCACTGGGAAGGCTTCTGACTCGTCACCATCATCCAAAGCTTTCACCGACATGCCATCGTGGAACTGCCGAACAATCGTGATGAACCTGCTAGGGCAGTCAAACTTCTCCATTATCTTCCATAAGCCATCTCTGCTGACCGTATCAAATGCCTTGGTCAGATCGACGAAGTTCATAAAGAGGTCGCTGTGCTGCTCTTGACATTTTTCCTGGAGTTGGCGTACAACAAATATCATGTCGGCAGTTCCACGCTCTGCACGGAAGCCACACTGGCTTTCTGGGAGGAGACCTTGCTCAAGGTGTTGGAGAAGGTGATTAAGCAGGACGCGAGCCAAGATCTTCCCAGCTATGGACAGGAGGGAGATGCCTCGGTGATTGTCACAAGACTGGCGGTTGCCTTTCCTCTTGTAGATGTGGACTATGCTGGCATCTTTCAACTGTTGCAGGACCTTTCCTTCGTTCCACATAGACTGGAAGAGCTCAGTCAGCTTCTGCATCATGAATGGGCCTCCTGCTTTGTAGACTTCAGCAGAGGTGCATCTGATCCTGGTGTTTTGCCACAAGAAAGCTGCCTGATGGCTTTTCTGACTACTTCTTCTGTGGGGAGGTTGTCAAGGTCCCGGTTGATCTCCACCTGAGGTAGGTGAGCAAAGGCCTCATCATTGATTTCGGCAGGGCAGTTAAGGACCTGGTTGAAGTGTTCAGCCCATCTCTCCAAAATCTGCTTTTCTCTGTCAGCAGCCGAGTCCCATCTGTACTGAGGGGGGGGGGGAGGAGCTAGAGGACTGAGATCCATACATAGCCTTCAAAGCATCGTAGAAACGCTTGGTGTCGTGACTGTCTGCATAGCCCTGGATCTCATGGGCCTTATTGCCGATGATAGATGCCTTTGCCAATGCAAGACAGAAAGTGCAGAAGAAACTCCGTGAGATGCAGGATGTCTGGTTCAGCAATAAGGCTGATGAGATCCAGGGCTACGCAGACAGTGTTAATGCAAATATCTAATCAGCTGATCACGTGCCAGCAATTCAGTGAACAAAGGCATGCCGACAAGGTCAAGAGGGTGAGTTGCTGTTCAGCCCAAACATCTGACTGGTGAAGAAATGGAATCTATGTGACTTTTACCATGGAATGATTGCTGGTGCCAAATGGAATATCTCAGAAACTGCTGAAATCCAGGGATTCTCTTGCACAAGAGTCACTGGGCTTTACAGAGAGTGGTGTGAGAAACAAAAAACATCCAGTGAGTGTCCGTTTTGTGAGTGAAAACACCTCGTGAATGAGAGAGGTCAGAGGAGGATGGCCAGACTTACTCTAGCTGATAGGAAGACAACAGTGACTCAAATAACCATGGGCTCCAATAGTGGTGTGCCAAACATTGAATCTTGAAGTGGATGGACTACAGCATCAGAAGATCACAAAGATTCTATACACTCATGGCCACTTTACTAGGTAGAGGAGGTAGAGGAGTGTATGTCAAGAGGATATTGCATGTGGAGAGTTTGGCTCCTGATTTTACTCCAAGGGAAAGTAGTGGATAACTCACTTCGTGTTAGAAACTCTTTTCACTTTTATTTTCAAAAACCTATCCATTTGTTTTAAAGAGGTTACTATGTCTTTAGAATTAAATGAGACAGGAGTTTCAGATAAATTCTATATACTCACATGCCAGTACCTCACACAAAGATGTTAGGGCTGGAATTCTGATACAGAGAATAATGATTATGTTGGAAAATGATGATTATTTGAAACAAAATCAGAAAGCGCTGCAAATGCTGTGCAGGTGAGGAAGCATTTCTGCTGAAAGAAAAAGTTAACATTTCAGGTCAATAACCTTTTATCAGAAGGTTATTCTTTTAGTCAGGCAATATTCAGGTTTAAATTAAAGAGCAGACTATGTGAAATGAGAATTGATTTATCTTGGAAAGATAGTCGGAGAGCATTAGGAAGCTAAGATAAACAAGAAAAGGAGGAATTTCTAAAGTACTGTCAAGTTCTGAGATAATTTATATATTGAATACTGAGTCTGCAAATTAGTTCAAAAGGATTTCAGATAACATTTAGAGGATTCTTGAGGAATGCAATAGCAACAGATAAGTTTAAAGTACCGCTGTATGATGACTAATGTATATGGAATTACTGTAGAAACCACTTTGTTAAGTGAAGTTTAAGATGCTCCAAACCAATTATCTAAGTATACAGATCAAAAGCAAGGATGCCAGCAGTGTGACGTCAGTTCTTGAGGGATACACGAAGAAAGTCAAAAAGCCCCCTCTGCTGACAGAGCAGGCATTGATTCACCCCATATCAATAACAAATGCTCACTGATTGGTATAATATTGGGATTATTTCAAAAAATCATCAATATAATCTTGGTCATCTGTGCACATCTTGAATACTATACAAAAATGTGAGTCATGTCCTTAACCTCATGTTATACATAATTCTCTTCAATGAGCATTGGGTGTATCAGTGCCCCTGCTTGTCGTTCTTTGACATGCTCCTGGACACATCCACAAAACCAGACTATTCATTTGTCAAGGTCCCACACTGAGAACTATTCCAGTTGTGTTCTGCACTTCAACTGAATTACCTCATCTGGGAACACCACAGAAAGCCTTACTTGTCTGCAGTGAAATATGGACCAAGCTGGCATAATGATAGCCATTCCAACTAGCTGTTCTGAAAGAGGGACAGATCAATCCTCAGCTGTGTCAGCAGCAATAATTTAAAGTGTTCTTCCTATAAAAGTAATTCTCTGCCATAGGCACCTAATCGGTCTGAATGGATGATAATGTGCTTGAGGAATGTTAGACAGTGCTGCATCAGCAATAGTTCTGCTAATGATTGGTCATTACTATACAAAAATAAATCAATTACCCCAATCAAGTAGAATTGTGTGAATATAGACAAGTGCTGTGATTGAATTGATGGAAATCCCAGTCAAACTATTCAAAGAGGCTGTAATTATTTGACTGAAGGCAACATTTCAACTGGCTCTGCAATCAGCTAACATAAATGCACACTTACTATTGAATTCAACAATTTCAGATAACCAGCCTTTCCTGTTTTTGACAGATTGCACATTCTAATGCAAGATTGTCCACCTGTAATGTTAACTGAGTATACATCTCTCCATGAATTTTCCAGATTGGATTCTCTTTCATTTCAGATTTAGGGTGAATGAATGTGCTGCCTTTCAGTTTTAGTGATTTGCTTCTCCCTCCTTCTAACCAGATTCATTCATCCTCTTCTGTTTATACACCTGCAATCAGAAATATCAAAGATTCGTTTTCCTCTTTTTGGTGACTCCCAACCATTTTTTCACTGGTTTGTACTTTACCACATACATTGCAGTTCTTCTCTCTACCCCTCTCACTCTCAGGAACTTAAAACATTTTTCCAGTTCTGGTGAAGGGCCATTAACCTAAATTGATAACAGCAATAGTCTAAGTGCTAAGAAATAGGATTAATTTAAATATACATTTTAGGTGGCATGGACACATATAGGAGAAGAGCCTTTTCTGTGCTATACAACCCTGTCAATCTATGACTCCACAGTATATTCTACTAGTTTGTACTTGACATTTTTACTGATATTAGGAGACCTGAGCAGGTAGATTCAGAATTGATTGCAGGCCGATGCAACAATTGTGCATTTGTGCTACAGCTGACATTGAGTGTTTTACTCAGCAGTCAGCTGCTGACGTACATACTCATTCAATGTGTGCTCTTCTGGCAACAGTGTAGGCATCATTCCATTACTGATGGGATCGTTATTCACCTGTCTGTACATTTAAGGCTGATTTATACTTGTGCATCACATCTACGCCATAGGTGTCGCGTACCCTACACCGTACCTACGCTGTACCCTACGCAGTAGGGTGACATGCACCTCTCCAGAAAAGTTAATCACGCGTCGTGGTGACGCAGACCGCAACAACTGTGATTGGTCCACTTGGTAGCATCGCATTTCCTCCTACACATTTCCAGTTGCTTCTTCTCCACCATGTCTGTAGGCTGTGCGTACACCAATACGAAATAGATTAACCAAATCATCAAATCTACCTGCCGACATGCGAAAAAATTTGAAATGCATTTCCTCGTCCATGTCTCTCACAAAGAAACTCAACACAGTGGCATAGAAACCCCACCTCCAACTAGCGTTTTGGCGCACACCAACGCCTGCTCGCTACGGCATAGAGCAACGCAGAAGTGAAAATCAGGGCTACAGCGTAACCCATATGCACAAGTATAAATCAGCCTTTTGAGTGGGCCATGACCGTGAGGAAGAAAGCAATGCCTTATCTTGCTACGAAGACTACAATCCCAGTAAATTCTCAGAGACATGAGGTCCTACTTTGGGCCTCCCTAATGAAAAATAATTTACAGGCTCATTATTTCCCCATTTTCAGGCCATACAGTATCTCATACTTAGATTGCTTGGTCTGTGGAAATTAAGGTCATGCTTACTCTCAGCACGTTCATCATGGCCACAGCTAATCCCAGCACTGGATTTGAGCAGTCACCAAGGTACACTCTGCATGAAGAAATAATGGCATCAGTTTTCACTAAGGAACTGGTAGCAACTCGGATTTGCTGTAGAGGCACTATTTATAATTAAAACTGAAATTCGAGGGACAGCTGTGAAGACAGATCTAGATTTGATGTTTCAAGTCAACAGCCTTTCATCATAACTGTGAAAAAATACAAATGAAAGAAGTTTTAAGTTAATGGGAAGTCTAGTGTTGGTAGACGGTACAAAAGGAAAGGTCTTTGGTAGGGTGGACACCAACAGAGAGTGAATAATTGATGGGGTGATGTTTCCTGGTGGCAGAGGCTGGTAAAATAAAATCTGCAATACCAGAAAAAGACAGCTGTAAACATGAGACACCGGACAGGAAATGTCTGAGTATCTGAAATAGATGGATTTTATTTCAATTCCCAAAGGCGGTAATGTTCCAAACAGGAAAATGAGATGTAATACAACGAATTGGAAGAAATATATATGAATCCCTGCTTTATTTGGAAGAATGGTTTGTGTCACGAGATGAAGGGAGGTCAGGAGATAAAATTGCTGTCACTGCATCGCCTGTGGTTACGTGCCAAGGTACATTAAAGAGAAGTGGAGGTGAGTAGAGATGGATATGTTGAGCAAAGTGTTGCAGAGTAAACAATCCCTTCAGAATGTTGATAGCTGGAGAGGTGGTGGCATCGCTAAGAAGTAAATGGAAACTACGGACAATGTTGAATGTGGAGACCATTGGGATGGAATATTCAGGGAAGAGCTGGAAAAGGGAGTGAGAGCAAACGTTCAGGAAATGGAAGAGACTTTGTTAACAACTCTGTCAACTGTGGTGGAGGAGAACCCACACAGTCCACAGTTGTGGTTGGAGATAAGGGGGGGGGGGGCATACCAGAAGCATTGGTGTGATAAATGGCGTTGTCAGAAAAGAATCAAAAAAAGGTGGAGAAACTGTGAGCATGGTAGAGAGCTCTTACAAGAAGAAGAGATGAAGGTAGCATAGTCATAATAGTTGTGGGGGTCTGTCGTCTTGGAGTGGAACTATAATACCTGGCAGCCATTTCTGTCAATAAGCTAACAGCATCCAACACTTCCAGCAGTACAGTGATTTGGAGAAGTCTCTGCAAAGGATAGGAATCCTGCTATAAATAAGTGATCACTGGAAAGTACCAATACTTGTGTTAAATTCAAGTAGTAATTGTTAGCACCTGAGCAGATTCCAGCTATGGAAGTATTTGACAGCTCAGACATGCTTCCTCTGCATTTTCACTATGCTTGTGACTTAAAGTTCTGTCTGGTCAGTGTTGTACAGGTGTGAATAATCACAGGTAAGTGGTGCTGCATCAAATCAGTGTTCCAATTTAAGATCAATCCGATTTAGAGAGTCTGTTTAATTTTATTGTTTCTTTGGCATAGGTCATCTACCTTAATAGACACAACATATCACAAAATGTTAAATAGAAATTGCTTACAACAAATCATTTTATTGTGATAAGACTATTTCCAGCTCCTTAATCGTACTTTACTAAGTCATTCTCTTCAACATCAAAGAATAATTTAAAATGAAGGAAACAATTATTTTGGATCAAGGCAAATTTGCATTCACACATATTTTGAGGGAACTTCGATTAAAAAAGTACTTCACAATAATGCAGTTTGAATCATCTAAAGGAAAATTTCCATCTCAATTCTCAGAGACCTCCTATTTCACACCGGTGCACTTTTTGCCAAATTGATCCTCTATTTCTTTCAGTCCAGTTACTTTAAAATTTCCTGTTGATGGTGGATTATATATTCCATTGTTTTCTAAAGTTAATAAAATCCTTAGCCATGTAGATAAAGACATCTTCACTTTCTGTATGCAAAAACCTTTTCACCAATAGAGGGAAATGTGACAGGGTTTTCACGATTTTACTACACTGTGGCTGACAATCTGGCAGCAACGTAGTATAACTACCACTGAGAATATAACAGACAAACTATTTATGGTATCTGTGATATCTTCTGCATTCTGCGCATGCTCTCCAGCAGTACTGTAAACCTCTGAGACAGAACTATCAATCTTTCCAGAGAAAGTTGGCTGCAACACAACAATCATTTTGTGCTTTGTTTATAGGCCAAAAGCTCCAATGTCTTCCCTCACACACTATGATATATGAAAAGAGAGTTGTCGTGTCTGACCA
The DNA here is from genome assembly GCF_048418815.1 of Hemitrygon akajei. Taxonomy (NCBI): domain Eukaryota; kingdom Metazoa; phylum Chordata; class Chondrichthyes; order Myliobatiformes; family Dasyatidae; genus Hemitrygon; species Hemitrygon akajei. Next base: position 69,630,543 of record NC_133127.1, on the reverse strand, counting down.
CCATCATGTCCCTTCGCTCCACCCCACCACACCCAGTAGAAAAAAAACTGTGTTAATGTTACAAAGTTGATGATCAACACAAAGGCAGCAGTCTAACCATTTTCCAGAGGATTTTGTATGTGGGTAAAATGTTAAAATTAAATTCAGGAGAGTTTCTTAAAGCAACACAAGCTCCACAACTCTGAGAGAGTCTTGCTCAACTTTAATAAGGACAAATTAAAACAGATATATAAGAACAATATAAAATGAGGTAAATTAATTCCAGCACTTTCTTGACACTAAATAGATGCATGTTGTTATTCTATCAATTTACACTTACTACATAAAAATAAAGTTGAAGGTGCACAGCTTCTGCAGAGCAAATACAAAGGCAAGCCAGTGGTTGAAATTACAGCTCCTACATCAGCCATTTCATTTCCTGAGGGGAACTTGTAAAGGTAAACACTGTATTCAAAACCCATTTTTGAACATTTGTTCTAATCTAAAATTATCAAATGAAATGGAGGATTTGTTAAGCAAAAAAGGGTGGCAGCTTAACTAGGAATATAGAAAACTATCCATTTCTGTTTTCTGGCTAGCTTCTTGTAATAAGTTAGATCTCTCATTTAATGAGGAACAGATGGCAAAGTATAAAGGTAAGGATTCCTTCAACTGCTTACTTTTTTATTCTTGCTTGCAATGCTCAGATTTTTAAACTATCGCAGATGCCTGAATCCACTTTATCTTTGTATGATGCAAGATTTCCATTAACAGCTATGACAGTGTTACACTCAGTTTTCCACTCTCAAGATGTTATAAAGAACTCTGGAAGAAGACGTTCTGCAGACAAGTTTAGTTTAAATAGGCTTCAACAGTTATTTTTTTCATGATAGTAGTCATCTGTTTATGATGGCAATAAAGTGTTCAGCTCTTTCTTTCTGTGGTACAGATCGGTGACAGGTATCCTCTAAGACAACTTGTTAACATTTTTTCCCTAAAAGTATTTTGTACAGTAATTAATTTGACTTTTGGGATTTGGGTATCACAGCCATGAGAAGCATTTATTGCCAATCTTTAATCTGTGGATTTCTGAAATGGTTTCAGTACTTCTGGTAAAGGTACTCTCACAGCACTGTTTAGTAGGGTCTTCCCAGACTAGCAGCATTGAAGGAAAAGCATCATATTTCCAAGCCAGAACAGTGTTCATGTCCATTACACTAGAAATTTCTGTCCTTGATGGTAGAGGTCACATGTTTGGGAGGTGCTATCAGAATAAATGCCTGAATTTTGTAGGTAGCACCCTTCAGACTGTATATCAGTAATGGAAGGAATGGCTGTTGAGCCTGGTGAATGGCAAACTAATCAAAATTATTTCCTGCGGCCTAAGTGATATCAATGTTTTCTTGAGTCTTGTTAGAACTGCACTCATCCAAACAAGTAGAGAGTATTTGTCCATTCTTCTGACCAGTGCCTTATAGGTGGTAGAACTACAGTCAGAACAGTAGCACTTCAAGCTGTGCAGTTGCGACCCAGCTACAGAAAGGGATGTTCAACCTTAATCTCAGCTGATGAGTGTGTGGACTCTAAAGTTTCTCCCATTACCCCATGGGTTGTTCAGCAGGTTAATTGCCCCTTGGAGAAGTTGTGTTAATAAGCATTTTACAGAGAGTAGTTTACAGGAATATAAGTGGAGGATTGAGGTTGTCTTGAGTGTTAGTTTAGACTTGATGTACTGAATGGCCTCCTTGTATGGCAAATAGAGTAAGGAATATGAAGAGCTTTGGTGAGTCAGGAGGTGAGTAACATTAACCTGCTCTTGATATTTACTTGACAAGTCCAGTTGACCTTCTGATGGCCTAGGCCAAACTGTCCCGGGCCATCAGAGAGGCAAAGTGTGCAAATGCCCAGCGAATCCACAGTCATTTCCAGGACAGAGGTGACATGCAGCGCACGTGGCTGGGCATTCAGAACATCACCAATGACAGGACAATATCACCTGCATGTGCTGGTGATACCTCCCTCCCAGATGCGTTGAACAACTTCTACGATCGTTTCAAGGCGGAAAATAATGTGGTGGTGAGGAAGACCACTCTTCCTCCCAATGACCAGGTGCTGTGTCTTACTGTGGCCAATGTGAGGAAAACTCTGTGCAGGGTCAACCCACGGAAGGCTGCTGGACCAGACAATATTCCTGGTAGAGTGCTCAGAGGATGTGCAGACCAGCTGGCAGATGTTCTCACTGACACCTTCAACATCTCCCTGAGCAGCGCTGTTGTTCAAACATGCTTCAAGGCCGCCACCACCGTCCCCGTGCTGGAGAAGTCTTCAGTGTCCTACCTCAATGACTACCGTCCCGTTGGTCTCACATCCATCATCATGAAGTGTTTTGAGAGGCTCGTCATGAGGCACATAAAGACCCTGCTGCCCCCCTCACTGGACCCCCTGCAATTTGCTATCGTCCCAACCACTCAACAGACAAAGCCATCGCCACCACCTTCCACCTGGCCCTCATCTACCCGGGCAAAAAAGACACATACGTTTGAATGCTGTTCATAGACTTCAGTTCAGCATTCAACACAATAATTCCTCAGCACCTGATTGGAAAGCTGAAACAGCTGGGCCTGAACACCTCCCTCTGCAACTGGATCCTAGACCTCCTGACTGGGAGACCTCAGTCAGTCCAGATCAGGAGCAGCATCTCCAACACCATCACACTGAGCACGGGGGTCCCCAGGGCTGTGTGCTCAGTCCACTGCTGTTCACTCTGCTGACCCACAACTGTGGTCGAATCACATCATCAAGTTCACCGATGACACGACCGTGGTGGGTCTCATCAGCAAGAATGACGAGTCAGCTTACAGAGAGGAGGTGCAGCGGCTAACAGACAGGTGCAGGGCCAACAACCTGTCTCTGAATGTGAACAAAACAAAAGAGATGGTTGTTGACTTCAGGAGAGCACGAAGCGTCCACTCTCCACTGAACATTGACGGCTCCTTCGTTGAGGTCGTTAAGAGCACCAAATTTCTTGGTGTTCACCTGGCAGAGAATCTCACCTGGTCCCTCAACATCAGCTCCACAGCCAAGAAAGCCCAGCAGTGTCTCTACTTTCTGTGAAGGCTGAGAAAAGCCCATCTCCCAACCCCCATCCTCATCACATTCTACAGAGGATGTATCGAGAGCATCCTGAGCAGCTGCATCACTGCCTGGTTCGGAAATTGCACCATCTCGGATTGCAAGACCCTGCAGCAGATAGTGAGGTCAGCTGAGAAGATCATCGGGGTCTCTCTTCCTGCCATTACAGACATTTACACTACACGCTGCACCCGCAAAGCTAACAGTGTTGTGAAGGACCTCACGCACCCCCCACACAAACCCTTCTCCCTCCTGCATCTGGCAAAAGATACTGAAGCATTCGGGCTTTCATGACCAGACTGTGCAACAGTTTCTTCCCCCAAGCCATCAGACTCCTCAATACTCAGAGTCTAGACTGACATCTACATCATTTATTATTATATTGTAATTTGTCCTCTACTGTGCCTATTGTCTTGTTTATTAATTATTGTACTGGCCTGAACTATTTTGTGCACTTTATGTAGTCCTGTGCAGGTCTGTAGTCTAGTGCAGTTTTGTCTCAGTGTAGTTTTGTGTTGTTTCATGTAGCACCAGGATCCTGGAGGAACGTTGTTTTGTTTTTACTGTGTACTGTACCAGCGGTTTATGGTCAAAATGACAATAAACTTGACTTGACTTGACTTAGGAATTACAGGATGTGGAAGGTAGGGTACTCAGCAATGATAATACCAGCGAATATCGAAGGATAGGTGGAGAGATCTCTCTCCTGTTAGATATTGCCCCTCAATGGCACTTTGTGGCATGAACATTACTGCCACTCATCAGCCCATGCTTAAGAGTTGTCGATGTTTTGCTGTGTGCAGGTGAGAACAAGTTCATATGTTTAGGTGTCACAGATGAAAACGAATGTTGTGCAATCATCACCGAGCTTCCCCACTTCTCATCATAGACAGTCCTAGGGTTCTGCCATGGGAATTCGGCCACTGAAACTATGGAGCTGGAAGACTGACCTCTGACAACCACAACCCTCTTCTATGTGCAAGGAATGACTCAAGCCTCAAGAGTGCTACTGTCTTGATCTCCCATTAACTTCACTTTTACCGGGGGTATTCAACACCATCCTCAGTAAAATGCTGCTTGATGTCAAATGCGGTTACAATCACCTCAGTCCTGAATTCAGTTCACTGATCCAAGTTTGGATCAAGGTAGTGTTGCAGTCTAGAGCTTTGGGTAGTTCTGGTAAAACCTCAACAAGGTCTTGGTGAATAGGTGTCATTTGACAGGACAATCATGAGACCTTCCATTACTCTGATGAGCACTAAGAGTGGGCTGACTGGGAGAAAATGAACTAAGATGGATTCATCTTGCTTTTTGGGAACAGAAAATACAGTACCTGGGCAATTCTCCACATTGTCAGATTGACATATTTTGTTAAAAGAGCTTACTAATGACATTGGCATCGGCATGTCATTGGTCATTGGTCATCGGTCAAAAGATACAACAATTAATTGTAAAAAATGTAATTGGGGGATATAAGGCTATTGAACTATTTGTTTGGATACAGGCACTTGCCATTTGATAGATTCAAAAATCTATTCTGTCCTGAGATTCTTATGGCTACTTTGACAGCAGAATGTGCTTTGTCTCATGGGTGATTCAAAGCCAAAGTGACATGGTGGCACTCATCTCCCTGCAAGTGATGTCTGGTGTTCCCAGCTTCTAGTACTCACTGCATAGCTGCTGACATCAAGGAGAAGCTATTATTTTCAGCTTGGTGTCTATTGGTATCTGTAAAGTAGGTCACTGAGGTAAATACATTGAGGAACAGCATCTAATGAAAGCTTTGCAGACACGAAAATAAACATTAATATTGCAAAGATTACCAAGGATTCCAAGTCCTGATGTTATTATATCTAGATATTCACTGTGGACAGGACATCACCACTATCACCTCTTGATGCATAAACTAATTAGTCTTTTAAATTGAGTTTGGTGTGGTGGATGGTCCCTGCCACAACTATGACAACTCTCCCTTAAGGTTCACAGCTTCATCTTTCATTGCTGCAGCCATATTTGTATTATGCATCGGAATTCCTTTGCACTCATTGGTGCCGTTCCTATAGGCCTCACAATTTTGCAAATAAGCTCAATTGTGAGAATCTGTGCACATAATATCTTCAACTGAATGCACTCAAAAATTAAATCACTTGTCACACAATGCATGGTATAAAAAATGGTGCCAGTGTATATGCGCTGAGACCTCATTGAACAAGACAAGTTGTTTATTGCAGATTGTAAAATCTTAGTTTGAAACTTGGAGTTCTGTTCAATTCCTAATGTTTTAGAATTAAAATTATCCTATTTCTATACTACAGTGCATTGCCAAACGGTACCTTTGGCTTTCAATGATATTAAAATATTTGCTAATGTAGTGTGATTTGGAACCCATTTTAATTAAGTGAATGGATATCTTGTGCTTCCATATGGCAGCATTTTGTACGGGGGCATTCTCACCATCACCAGCAATTTACACTTTGCTGTTTGCTCTGAACTATATTTCCATGCCTTCCGTCTCAAAATGGAAAGGAAAGGCTTTCAAGTATCAGAATGGATCTGATTAGTTATTTCATCCTCTTCCAATCTTATTGAGAAAATAGTTTCTACTTGTGGATTATTTTCCTGTACTTTTCAACCATTTCCTGTTGTTTCTCATCATAAAATGATTGCTCAGCATTCAGCATTCAACACCATAGTTCCATCCAGGCTCGACAAGAAACTCAGAGACCTTGGCCTTGACCCTGCCTTGTGCAGCTGGATCCTGGACTTCCTGTCAGATTGACAGCAGGTTGTAAGGGTGGGCTCCCTCACTTCCACCCCTCTGACTCTCAAAACAGGAGCCCCTCAAGGCTGCATACTGAGTCCCCTCCTTTACAACTCCCTGTATACCCATGACAGTATCACCACCTACAGCTCCAATCTGCTAATTAAATTTGCTGATAACACTACATTGATTGGCCTTACCTCAAACAATAATGAGGTGGCCTACAGGGAAGAAGTCATCTCTCTGACTCAGTGGTGTCAAGAAAACAACCTTTCCCTCAATGTCGCAAAAAATAAAGGAGCTGGTTATAGATTACAGGAGGAATGGTGACTGGCTAACCCTTATTGATATCAATGGATCTGGGGTTGAGAGGGTAAACAGCTTCAAGTTGAAGCTACATTTACTGTTCCATTTATGATGAATTAATATAAATTACTATGATTGCACATGGCTCATTTAGATGGAGACATAACATAAAGATTTTTACTCCTCATGTATGTGAAGGATGTAAGAAATAAAGTTGTCAATTCAATTCAATTCAGACCTTAATCAATCTTTGAGAAGTCAATATTAAAACAAGTGGCTGTAAACATCCAGTTGCCAATCATAAACTATCTACTTGTGCTTATCAATAGATTTGAAGACATTGCTGACTTTTATCTATCAGTTCCATTGTGAGTTGTCAATTATTTGCGCTGTGCACGCGAGGGAATTCCAGAATTACTGGAGGTCAGTTACCACAGACACTGAGTTCCACTGTGCTCACTAATTGCACTAAGCTGAGAGACCGGATGCACTTTCCTTCTGGCCCCTCTGTTTTATGTCAGCCATGGTTAACGCAACACCATTGATCTATTAATTCAAATAACATCGCTGACCTGCACTGAAACATTTAAAAGTGGGAAAAACTACCTTTTTATGTATCTTTACTTAATTTATATCGATATTTGTAAATAATTTACATGAAATAGACTGCTTTAAATTTAATTTAATGTTTTTCCATATCCTTCCAGTGTTTTTTATTTTATTTTCAACATGATTGCAGTGTTCTTCACACATAAGTGAATGGCTGTGCTCAAGAGTCTTTTAGAAATGATTGGAAAAGCTTTCTGACAGTGTGACCCACAGTCTTTAGTCCATTCCCCTTCCATAAGATCCTAAAGAAGATGGAGTTGAAGAACGCTTGGTGTAACTCAATCTGGCAAATTCTAGCTTTGTTGTGCATTTATTATCTATATGGTTTTGCATATGTTCCCTCATTCAAATCTGAACAAGGCTGCTCACCCAGTGATATGCAGACAGTAGAAGACGTGCAATCATCTTAGTAACTCTTAACTTGGTCACAATTATAAAAAAAAGTTATATAAAAACATAGAAAAGTGTTTAGAATTTAAGAATAGAAGCAGAACTGATTCAACCAGGAAGCCTTCTGGTTCAATATAAAGGTTTCAAAAATAGAAAAAATAAATTACTTCAAGACATTTTGTAAAAAAAAAATCAGCCGTTTTTTCATGTTAATAGTAACCACAGTGCAAAATAAAATTTTTAAAAAAGCTTAGGTAGCTCATATGATTAAACTGCTCATACTAATTATGCATTAATGCAGTTTGTTCCCAATTGGAATCAGCTAGTTGACAACATATTGTACTGTCTAAGTGAGCAATGTTTGCAATTCCTTAAGATGCTTCAGCAGGATTAGGACAATGGAAATGATATTCAGACAGGATCTAAATCTCTGCCTTGTATTCAGCTGTGCTAAAGAGCATTACAGCTTCCAGGCAGGATCCCACTTTTCAATTTTTAGTTCATTCCCTGAACCACTTCTGCTCCAATTTTGGAGCTGAAGGAGGTTGGGTGGGAGTTGAAATACTAAAATGAAAGACAATATGTTTCTAAGTTCCCTTTATTACGCAAAGTTGTTTTACAAAAGTGTTTGCAGATAAATTCTTGAAGTTTTGATCAAGCAAAGTCTACATGAATTTTTTCTGCTTAAAAAGGTGGATGGGGGATCCTTTAACTTTAAAAACAGATGGTTTTGGATCTGGTAGGAAACTTAACATATTGAAGTTCTGACTCTAGAACACAACTGGCTTTCAACCCATGCATTTCCGATTTTAGTGGAAATAGAATAAGTAGTTGGACAACCATCCTTCTCCCAAGAGAATGGTTTACAATTTAAGCATTATAATGGGTTAGTGCACCACTTGATTTCCACTATTTAAAATGTAACTGCAACCTGACATGTTTTCCAGGCTCACAAAACTCAACGGTAGCTGATGCAATCTAAGTACAGCTGTTTTTCACATTTGTGGTTTTCCATTTACCTTCTACTTTACCTGTGCCTCAAAATCACCCTCACAGAACACTATTGGGTCCTTCCAATCAAACCTCGATCCTTCTAATAGCTTCCATGAGGTCTATGATCTGCTTTCTCTTCAACTTTCTGATCTCCCTGAGACTCATGGTCTCCCCAGATTCCACCTTTTGATCTCTCTCTTGGAAATTAATCACTGCACAATTTTCACTGCACATGATCAGATACCAGCTGGACTTTGAATGAATGGAATCCCATGCAGCAGAGCTAAAGAGGAGAGATGACATGTGGCCATGCACAATGCAATATGTGAGCCTCACTGGAGCCTTTTCTAATCTATATTCTCCACTTGCTGCCATCTGGCAAGACGGAAAGAAGTTTAGGTAGTTGTCAATGATGAGAGACTTGGTGATCTTTCCTTATGCATCAATAAATGGGAAGCGTCAAGAGGCTGCCATTTTCTCTGAAGTGGACATCTGCCGACAATGCAATCTTTGCCTTTCTGAGAACTGGCAGTTGTGTCTCTAGAAGCTTTCAATGCATGTAACTCTTACCTTGTTTCCTTGCCAAGCTTCTGATTAGGGAATGCCATCTCGCATGTCCAAATCTGGGACAGGCCGGGTTGTAAAACGCCTGACTTTTTCAAATAATCCTCCAACACCTGCCACACCACTCTCTGTGGACTTCCGCTACTTACGCCAACAATTCTAGAAAGCATCAAACTCTCTTTGATTGATGCAAAGTCAGAAATCAACCAGAAACTCATCTGTAAGTAATTTGCAATCCCTTTAACAGCACAGGTGGGGGGTAATACGGGGGTTGAGGATAAATAGGGGCTTGAGGTACAAGGGAGTCTTTCCAGCTGCTGAATGAGTGAGTGATACTAAATGATATTGTTAGTTGCAGCTATGAATTCCAAAATGACAGTACTGGCATCGTGCCAGCTTTGCATACTGATTAATATTATGTTCTGCCCACTCAGTGTACTTTCTTGGGGGCGCAGAATGTGTACTCCTGCAGCCTTACTGATTTGGTCTCTAGAAATCTACAAGTATGGCTGTGCATCACAGACATCATTTGGATCTCAGGGGCTCTTTGTAATGAGTCCAATTTCACCCTGAGAGAGCCAATGTTTAAATAATTTTAAAAATTGATTGCAATGGAGAGAAAGGGCCAATAACAATAAAAATAGTCCATAGTCAGTAACACTGTCACCTCCAACAGGATATTATGCACTTAACCCCCACTGTTGGACTGGAGTACATAGTGCAGGCTGCCATCTGAGAATAGTAATGAGACCGTTCTTCTGTCTGGTGCATATCTAATGATGCAGCCATTTTGCCAGGATATGAAACAAAATCCTTGTCTGTTTGTTCAGCTGAGTACTTTGAATGATTTGATCCAAGAAATTAATGGAAAAATTTTGTTCTGCTGGTAAAATTAATTTTTAAAAAATTAATTCAGATTTCCAAAAGTCTTCCTATATCCTATATACAGAAAGGTAACTGGATATGATTAGATGTCTTTAGTTTCCATTTCTGAACTGTCAGCTGGCAAGTATCTGTACTGCATATGGACCTTACTCATTTTCCATTCACTAAACAAGCGAAACAATATGACAATTAAGTCTGAAGTTTGAACAGACCCTGGCAGACCAATATAATTATCTTCATTCACGTTGTGATAGATATTTATTCTGTCAGTGACCGTGGTTGGTGTTATATTAAATACAAAGAAGTGCTTTCCAAGACTTGAGCTGTCTGTGTAATTTCTGCTGGCCACCTATTCCAGATTTTCAGGAAGATAGAAGGCATTTCACTGAGCTAAAATTCCTTGTCATCTGCAAACTGTACTACTTTTTCCTACAATGGATGGCTCCAATAAGAGATTCATATAATTTAAGGTCAATTGATTCATAAATCTGTCTTCCACTTCTGCCTATCCATAAGATATGTCTTTGAAAATCACGGTCAACCATAATGGTAATCCTTTTTTTACCTTTTTCCTGCAGAAACCATCTAAAAGAGGTACTTTCATGTCACAATCAGTTGAAGTTTATATTAGGCTGGATTGGGATTAACTGTAGCATTATATTTAATTTTCTAGTTGTTTTGATGAAGATACATGGTAATTATAGATGCTCCAAACTACTCCTAACCATTTGAGTTGGTTTCTTGTTTTGCACTAGACTTCTATGGTGCAGGGAATCAACTGGGCCTTTGTAATAGCAGGTAGTATTTGTTACCAGTGTTCCAAACAGTCATAGAGTCATAGGGTCATAGAAAAGTACAGCACAGAAACAGGCCCTTTGGCTCTTCTAGTCCATGTTGAAGCCATTTAAACTGCCTACGCAGGGACCATAGTCCTCCATAACACTACTATCCATGTAACTATTCAAACTTCACTTAAACAGTGAAATCGAGCTCACATGCACCACTTATGCTGGCAGCTCATTCCACGCTCTCACAACCCTCTGAGAGAAGAAGTTTCTGCTCACATTCCCCTTAAGCGTTTCATATTTCACCTTTAACCCATGACCTCTAGTTGTAGCCCCACCCAACCTCAGCGGAAAAAGCCATGCTTGTATTTACCCTATCTATACCCCTCATAATTTGTATACCTCTATTAAATCTCTTCTCAATCTTCTACACTCTAAGGAATAAACTCCTAACCGATTCAATCTTATCTTATAACTCAGGTCCTCCAGACCCAGCAACTTCCTTGTAAAACGTATCAATATCTTTATGGCTCATCTGAACTTTTGAATGGCAAGAGTGGAATGAGACCATGGAAACGTAGAAGTTTTCTGATTCATTCTGGGACTCAGGGAATGGGGACATTTGTTGTGATGATGGGAAGGTTTCAGAGGCGCTAACTTCCTATGAATCTCCCAGAGAAATTCTTAATCAAGCACAGTGAAGCTATTTTATCCGCTGGTTAAGATTCAAAATAAATACATTCCTCTAACATGGGCTCTTCCTTTTAATAATATTAAAAATAATGAAAAAATGCATAATGAAACTAGGTATAATAGCATGTAGGCGAAAGTTTTGTATTCACAAAGCAGTCTCCTTTTTAACTGTTGGCCATATGAATGAAATAGCTACTAATAAACATATAAGAGTATCTGTTCAGTGCTCTGAGGCAGTGAAAAGTGGGTGGCTGTTGACTGGAAAGAAAAAAAGAAGCAAAGCTTTGTGTGAGTCTGCAACATGCTAGTGGTTGGATGATAGGATCCTGCCTGGTTATTAAGATGATGAATGGTTTTTGCACTGTTAATGGTTTATTGTGTGGATCTGCTGGTTTACTGACTTTGTGTTTGTATCATGACTGGTTTTGTGGCCGTAGCTGGATGCTGCACAATTTGAGACTCAATGAATGATTCTTACCACCGATTCTGTGAATGGGTCCTGCTCTGTTCATGGCTCAGTGAATATAGTGAATGACAGTGAGTGAATCCTGTGCAGTTAGCGACTCATTGAATAGATCTTACTTATTGTATATCTCAGAGTACTGCGAGGAAATATGTAGTGGTGTGTAACTGGATGGGCACCTCATTGAAAGAAATGTTATGATTGCCCCAGAAGAGCTAAGCAATCAGGCTTTCTGGCACAATATGGATTAATTTCTCTAGAAATGCTCCAAAGCTCCATATGCAAATATACTGTATTTTGTGGAAATAGCAAGTTGCTGACAGATTGCTGCTCCACATCTGAATTTCTAGACCAGAGAATTTCAATCAAACTGTAAAGCTTGAATTGTAATGTTTAATAAATTGTCAGTAAAGACAAGCTCATTGTTTTACTACTGAGAATGGTTATTGGTAATTTTTATAACCAGCATTTTTATAAAGTTACATGATTTAGAAATAAAGCTGCTGAAAGCAGTAGAAATATACTGTAATGGGAAGTTCAGCCAACAAAACAAAAACCATTTCACAGGAATACAGAATGTTGCAGCACATGGGACTGTGTTACCTGAAGTGGCCTAACTTGTTATCTACAATAGAAACTTAATTCCTTAACATTTTTTCAAGTATTCATTAAATTCCCTTTGAAAATGATTTTTAATCTACTTCCATTGCTCTTTTTGGGAAGTACATTTGAGACCTGTGTGAAATAATTTCTCACCTTTTCCCTGGTTCTTTACCCATTTACCTTACTTTCAAGTTCAGTGGAACTGACTCTGCTGCTACAGAAAACAGTTTTCCCTTATATTTACTCTATCAGTACACATTGCCTTGAAAAATAGTTCCCTTCCTTTTTCCAATACAAATGCTAAATGAACTCTGAGAGGATGGGATTCTAGCCACTCTTGAGAATAATAAGTTAAAATGAGCCACACAAGCTCAGTCGCATGCCAACTAAAATGTATATGTATAGAAAATGTTAAAAGGCTGAACTCCATGAATATTTGCACTATTTGACAAGTTATCCTGTTGGTCAAAATTCTGGCATTAATTCATTAGTGCTAATTTAAGAAAGATTAAGCACAATCAATAAAGCACGGATAACAAATCTATTATGCATTTTATACAATGACGCTGAGCAAAATATTGTCTATAAAACTTTGCCATGTATAATTGTCCAGAGTGAATGCGACAATGCTTAATCTTTAGTATTTCCATTACGTCCAGCAGAAACATGACATTTGTTGATAAAATGTGCCTTATGTCAGGGAGGTAGATAGGTTTAAAACTCAACTGGAAACAAATTAGAGATATGTCAAAAATTGGTCCTTTTACATGGATAAACATATGGTATTGCGCAGGATAACAAATGTTAGCACAAAATGGAAATTAATATATTAACACATGCAAAATGCTGAAAGGATTCAGAAGGTCAGGCGGCATCTATGGAGAGGAATAAACAGTCAACATTTTGAGCTTACACCCTTCATCAGGACTAATCAGAATTATTATATTAATGAAAGTGGGGGTAGAAAGTATATGTTTTGTCATTGAGATACAAGTAATAGACTACTTAATCACATATAAAACTAGCAATCCAGAAGTTAAACCATGATACCAAGAGAGACATTTTCTCCTAAATACTGTTTTGCTGTTCAATATTTTGTATTCAGATTACCAACTTTTGATTTTCATTGTGAGATTGGATAGGTTGGCTGTGTTGCTAGTTGTGTGAAAGGAATTGATATGATTACGTCCTCTATTTGTTAATCATGTCCACCGCAAGCTGGGAAAGATGTTAAGACAGACAGACGGACAGACATACTTTATTGATCCCGAGGGAAATTGGGTTTCGTTACAGTCGCACCAACCAAGAATAGGTAAAAATATAGCAATATAAAAACCATAAATAATTAAATAATAATAAGTAAATTATGCCAAGTGGAAATAAGTCCAGGACCAGCCTGTTGGCTCAGGGTGTCTGACACTCCAAGGGAGGAGTTGTAAAGTTTGATGGCCACAGGCAGGAATGACTTCCTACAACGCTCAGTGTTGCATCTCGGTGGAATGAGTCTCTGGCTGAATGTACTCCTGTGCCTAACCAGTACATTATGGAGTGGATGGGAGAGATTGTCCAAGATGGCATGCAACTTGGACAGCATCCTCTTTTCAGACACTACCATCAGAGAGTCCAGTTCCACCCCCACAACATCACAGGCCTTACAAATGATCTTGTTGATTCTGTTGGTGTCTGCTACCCTCAGCCTGCTGCCCCAGCTCACAACAGCGAACATGATAGCACTGGCCACCGCAGACTTGTAGAACATCCTCAGCATCGTCCGGCAGACGTTAAAGGACCTCAGTCTCCTCAGTCTTAATGAACCAGACTTATAAATGTGTAGGTGAATGCTTAACATTTCACCTGGAAGAATAAATAGTGAATCATTTTCCATATTTCCATCTGCTTCCCATTGCTTCTTGATCCAGTGTAGAGCTGGTGTTTTTGTTTGTAATTTTTTTTTGAATTTCATCATCAAACAAACATTTCCATAAGATGTATTTCAGATACTATACATATATATCATACAGTCATATTTGCCACAAATCTCCACTTAATATTTATCTGAGGTATACACTTATAGAAAAGAGTGAAAAGAAAAAAACAAGCAAAAGGAAAGAACTATGTACAAGTAGGGAGTGATTTTTTTTTACAACATATTCATTGATTTGTGAGAATAAAATCAGGCCTATGAAGCCTTATGTAGTTAAACCATTTTTCCCATTATGAATCAAATTGTTCCAGCTTGTGATTAACAGATGCTGTTATTTTCTCCATTTTGTAAATGTCCATTGTAATTTCCATCCATGCATTTAAAGTTGGGCTCTCCTGTGATAGTCATTTCGTGGTAAGAGTCTTTTTACCAGCTACCAACAGTATATTAATTAAATATTTATCTCTTTTCAACCATTCTTGAGGTATATACCCAAAATATATGGTCTTACTTTCTAAGGGTATTTCACATTTAAAGATGTATTGTGGGGCATTATGTATCCCACTCCAATAGTCTTTGATAACAGTGCATTCCCAGAAAATATGATAATAGTTTGCATTTTGACTTCCACAATTTCTCCAGCAAACAGGGAAGTTATTATCATAATGGGATTTCTGAGAGGGTGTAATAAAATATCTTATCAAGTTTTTCCATTCAAACTCCCTCCATTTCTGTGAACTGGTACACTTCAATTGAGAACTCCATATTATTCTTCCACAGATATAATTATCCCTCTTTCCTTCTCCCATTTTGTTTTAAAGTATGAAGTCGAATGTGTTTTATGATTTGACAAACCCTTAAACAGGCTTGAAATAATTCTACTGCCGTTATCTGAATTATATGCTTTTCTAAATAGCTCTATAAAACATGTACTTGCCTTGGTTACATTTTTAACTCATCTATTAACATACTTTTGCATCTGTAAATACCAATAAAAGTCTTGTTTTTCTAATAAGTGTTTCAAAACTGAACAGTATTCCTTCTTTCATTACATTACAAAGAACTGTTATTCCTTTAGCTGTCCAGTCCTTAAATCTAGCATCCAGTTTATTCGGCGTAAAATCCGAGTCATATGCACACCATTTAAGAATTGCAATATCTCCCTCTAGTTTATATTCTTTTATAATAGTGTTCCCTATTTTAAGAGTCCATTTCACTCATGGGTTATAAATAGTATTTATGTAACTTTGTAGATTGTTATCAGCCAAAATTGCCTGTATGGGGATAGGAACTACCCGCTCCTCAATGTTTTTCCATTGAGTGTCATATGACAGGTTGCACCAACATATCACAGCTCTCAACTGTGCTGCAAAATAATAATCTCTAAGAGAAGGCAAGCCCCATCCCCCCTTTTCCTTGGCTAATTGCAAAGTTTTGAGACGAACCTTAGGCCTTTTACCTTGCCATATATATCTGATAACATTTTGTTCCATTCATCAAATTGATTTTGGTTAATCTCCGTTGGTAGGATCTGAAAGAGATATAATAGTCTGGGCAGTATATTCACTTTAGTGGATTCAATCCTTGAACTGAGACTAAGAAAGGAATTAGGTTCCATCTTGTTATAACTTCCTTAATTTTTTTTATATACAGGCGAATAATTGCATTCTGATAATTTTGCCTAATCTTTTGGCATAATGATGAGAGCTGGTGCTTCTTAGCAATTTATTACCTTTAAAAGGTCACTGTAATATTTCTGTTTAGTATACATGATGCAGACAAACAGTAGTTCAGTGAAATATTGTAAGCTAACCATTCCTGACTGCTACGCTGTGTATTATGACAATATAATATAGAACATATTAGCAATCCAGTACATGCCAATTTGACCTTTTGCTTTCCCCTTAGACCAGGGGTTCCTAACCTGGGATCCATGAACCCCTTGCTTGATTGTAGTGGTCCACTGCATAAAAAAAGTTGGAAACCCCTGACTTAGACTCGCCTTGAGTCCTGTGACTTTCTGTAACTTAATGAAACAAGAGATAGAATAAACTGTATCTGGTTTCTGATGCAGCGAATGGGACGAACCCAAATGCAGGATACAGACACGGAGATTGAGTTAGGATGCAGACGTGGGCGTGAGTGTTGAATGGCAAACAGGAGGGAGTGCAGGAAAACAGGAGGCAGGCAGGACTTATCTTGACACGGAGCGTAAAAGGGAAGCAGCAGACAAAACTTTTCTTAGCACGGAGAGATGGAGTTACACAGGTAAACCTCGGTGCTAGAGTAAACTTGAAATCCTAATCTTGACTCGGAGGGATTGAGTTTCACAGGTAAACTTCGGAACTGGAGTTGAACTTAGAAAACTTATCTTGACACGGAGAGACTGAGTTGCACAGGTAAATCTTGGTACAGAAGCAAAACTTAGGACACACAAGCCGGGAAGCGCTAATTACCACACTTGCAAAACCAGCGATCTGGCAACTAATGGTTGCAAAGCCAGTGGTTCTTATACTGCAGGTCTTGATGAAAACCAGGTGTGCCGCCATCAAAGGAAATTAAGAGAAAATGGGGAATTAACGGTCGGGACTGTCACTGTTTCTCATTCATCATAAATTAGCCTCAAAACAGAAGGACATTCCTTTGGAATAGAGATGAAAAGGAATTTCTGAAAATGTCAAATTCATTGCCACAGATGGCTGTGGAGACAAAGTCATTGGGTATATTTAACGTGGAGGTTGATAAGTACTTAATTAGTAAGGGTATCAAATGTTATAGGAAGAAGACAGAAAAATTGAGTTGAGAGGTAAATCAGCCATGATTGAATGGCAGAACAGTCAAGATGGACTGAATGGCCCAATTCTTCTTCTATGTCCTATGATCAAGATCACAGCTGAGGATGCTAGGGCAGATCAATTATATGAGTGACTACCAAAATTAATTATAAACCGAAGATTAGCTAAGTTTTTTTTAAACATATTTTTTATTTTGCTGCATGTTTAGGTTTTTAGTTAAACTTCTCTCAAATAATGTAATATTTTATTTTTAAAGGAATGTTAATGTATTTAATTATCTCAGTCGATTGTCTTTATTCCATTTTATCTGTGATCATTGGAGATATTTAGAAGCAGTGAAACAGACCTTTATCAGGACATGCTGGTGAGAGTTCAGGATACAACACCCGAGATCTGGTCTTCAGAAGAAGAGAGTCAGTGTGGGGTTAGGGCGGGTGAGGGTCAAAAGGTGACAATCTGGCTCAAAACTTACATTGTGCCAATTCACTTCATTATATCCTGTCCAAGTAACCTTGCTAGTAACACAATATCCAGAACTTACACTAAGGACATACCTCCCATCTTGATCATGATGTCATTTGTCAGGTCAAGTTGAGAACACACAGAAGAAAGATCCATCAAAGCACACGTAATGTTGAAGGAACTCAGCAGGTCAGGCACCATCTGCGGAGGGAAATTTTATAACCTGTCTCCAGAAAGAGAGACACAGAGATCAAGAAAGGGAAGAGATCTGCTGGAGATGGACCAAGTGAATTTAAGGGCGGGGTGGAAGTTGATGGTGTAGTTAATGAAATTGATAGGCTCTGTATGGATGGTTTTCCCAGAGAGTGGTGAATCTGTGGAATTCTCTACCCAGGGAAGTAGTTGAGGCCTCCTCATTAAATATATTTAAGAAACAGCTAGATAGGTTTTTACATAGTAAGGGAGTTAAGAGTTATGGGGAAAAGGCAGGTAGATGGAGCTAAGTTTATGGACAGACCCGGCATGATCTTATTGAACGGCGGGGCAGGCTCGATGGGCCGGATGGCCTACTCCTGCTCCTATTTCTTATGTTCTTATGTGCAGGAAGCAGCACCAATGTAGTGGAGAATGAGTTGGGGAGTATTACCGGTGTAGATTTGGAAAATGAATTCCTCCAAGGAGCCAAGGTCCTTCAGTTGTATGCGGCCCACTGAACCCGCTAGCAGATATTCATCAGCCTAGGAAGACTGTAAGGGTTTACTCCATAAAAAGCAAATGACATTGGTCACTTTAAGTCTTTTGGGAAACAACCTGTTCTCCCCAGCCCACCTGTTTTTCAGCAACCCCTACCACATGTTCCTTATCTTCTATTACATTGATGTTCTTGACTCTCACCATCCTCCCTTTGACCTCCTACATCCTAGTCCTCCCATCCCTGAATTTCACCTCCTACTCTGTCCCCATAATTATTATCCCTCCTCCCCGACCCTCCTTACCTTAAATTATATTCCCCCATCCTTCTCTTTTGCCCCCTGCTGCTTAGTCCCTTCCCTCCTTCCCTGCACCATGCAACCATCTCACTCTCTTATATCGGATTCTCTCGCCATTGGCAATGCTCCAAATCCATTGTCACACACTTGTCCACTCTCTGAAGAGAAGCATTGCTGAGCAATATTGCCAGAGAAATAGGCTATAAAGCTCTGGAGGGCAGCTGATCACAGCAGCCTCAGGTTGTGTGGGTATGGCCCGTGGAGGACCTCAGAGCAGGAATGATGTGTACAGAGAAACACCCAGGTTGGAGCTCTCCCTCCATCTTAAGTCTTGTCCCTGTTCTGTTTCTCATCTCAAAAGCCCTCTGTCTCTGAATGTCAATCAGATTTGGATTCAGATTTAGATTTAGTCATCACATGAACTGTACATCGAAGCATACAGAGAAATGTGTTGATTGTGTAACAACCAACACGCCTCAAGATAGACTGGAGCCAGCCCACAAATGTCACCACACATTCCAGCACCAACATAGCATGCTAACAATGTTTGCCAGAACAACAGGGAACCCAACAAAAGTAAACACAACATGGATAAAAAAACAACAGCAAAACAAGCCCCTTTCCTCCCTCCCACCCTTCCACACATCTGAACAGTCCTTCAACTACAGGACAGCCCTCCAGGCCTCCAGTCTCTATTCTCCAGTCAATGGAACATAAGCCCCCAAATTCGTGGGGCTTCTGAATTCTGTGTCTCCTTTAAACTTACAATGGAGTCATTGTCTACTAGCTTACTGAAATATTCAAGGGAATGATACTTGAACATAAAACCCACAAGATGGCAGAGATAGCAAAGCAGGTGTGGCAGGTGTGTCTCAGCTCTCGCAACCCAGGTTAGATTTTAACCTCTGGTACTCTTTGTGTGGAGTTTGCAGGTTCTCTCTGGTATAATTACCTCCTTCTCCACACCCCCCCCCCCCAGATGCTCAATAAAAGATCAGCTGGTAGGTAATTGGCTACTGTTAATTAGTTCTGCTATAGGTAAATGGTAAATGGATCAAAGGGGAGTCGATGAGTATGTGACAGGGAATAAGTTATAGGGTTGCAGGGAGATAAAGGGGCAAAACAGGGCTAACTGAATTTTTGTGCTGTGAGCTGGCATGGACTAAGTAGGTTTGATTTACCATCTTCCATGTTTTGAAGTAATCAAATTCATTGACAGATACTCTGCATTAAAACTCTCCTTCCAAGCCACTCTCTCACTTCACCCTTCCCACCTATACTATTGGACTACAGTACTCCCTATCAACAGTAGAATATAGAGGATGTGACCTGCTTCCCATATTTCAAGAGTCACATTTCAGACAAGTTGACTGTCTGAAACCTATGGCTACCTGTGGAAAGGAGTATTTGAAGATCAAGAATTCAACTGCAGGAAAAAGCTCATGGTATACCGAGCAGCAGTGATCTCTGGTTTTTGTATCAATTTGACATGGACCATTTATACCAGGGATCTCAAGGTACTGGAGGTGCCTTTACTCTATCCTCCAAATTCACTGGTCATGGAAACTAGTTAAGTTTTAGCCAAGTTTGAAACCACTAGTTGACTTGTTCCAAACATATAGTACCAATCGTCAGAATGGCTACATGTGTTCATAGCTACTATGTATTATTACTGTATATTAAGGGAGCTAGGACTTTACTCTCTGGAGAGAAGGAAGATGAGAGGAGGCATGATAGGGGTATACAAGATATTAAGAGGAATAGATAGAGTGGACAGCCAGCGCCTCTTCCCCAGGGTACCACTGCTCAATACAAGAGGACATGGCTTTAAGGTAAGGGGTGGAAAGTTCAAGGGGGATATTAGAGGAAGGTTTTTTACTCAGAGAGTGGGTGGTGTGTAGAATGCACTGCCTGAGTCAGTGGTGGAGGCAGATACACTAGTGAAATTTAAGAGATTACTGGACAGGTATATGGAGGAATTTAAGGTGGAGGGTTATATGGGAGGCAGGGTTTAAGGGTCGGCAAAACATTGTGGGCTGAAGGGCCTGTACCGCGCTGTATTGTTCTATGTTCTATGTTCTATATGTTGATTTTATTACTTCTTTGGTTTAAGGCTGTGGCTAAATGGCCTGAAGTCAGGTGATTAAGCTGGAATGGAACAGAATGTTTACAATAAATGAGAATAATAATGAAGGTCTTGGCAAACTCAGGAGATTCAGCAGAAGCTGGAAATGCTGCTCAACATGCAAAAATCTATGCAGGGGAATAAATAGTCAATATTTCAGTGAAGGGTCTTGGCCTGAAACATCAACTGTTTATATCCTTCCATAGATGCTGCCTGACCTGCTGAGTTCCTCCAGCACTTTATGTGTGAAGATGGTGATCCAAAGCACTGGAACATTCTTCATATTTGGGTAGCTCAGCTTATCGTTAGATTGTCCCATTCAGTAAGGTGAAAAGGCCACAGTTCACAATAACAATAAGTTTGCATCATTTTTGTATTTTATACAAGTTTATCTGCCAAAACTGACTATGTATGAAGACAAAGTGACAAATGTCATTTTTCTATAAGCCTCCATCCTTGCAATATTCACCAAGAGATCTACTGTATTTAGTAATGTGATTGCAAATTGCTGGCCACAAAGGATTTGGTGCAAAGTCTACAGCCTGAAATTACACTGAAATATAATATTTCAGGTCATGTCAATTACATGCAAATTGCAGACCCACATGTCTGCAAGTCACATGCTCCACTTGCTCTGCTGGAATTAGTCATTTTTGTTACTGCTGTTAAATGCCGAGGAAATTATATCTAGTTTTGAATAATGCCACTCAGTTCAGGATGGCTGGACTTAGTTTATGAAAATGTCAACCAATGAAATGAAATAATTACACAAGTGAGAAGTTTTATTTGTAATTCTGAAGAAAACAAAAACAATATTAATACAATGAATGTACTGTCTGAGATAAATAATTGTCGGGAGAAGTACTGGCCGCATTCTGTTCTGCTTTTCCCATGGGAGCCATTGCAGAAGTTCATAAATCTGCTCCAAAATAGCAGTCAAGGCAGATGGCCAGCACATGCATGAAACAAGGGAATTCAAGGGAAAGGTGATCTGTCAAAAGAAGGTGGTGCTGAGATAAGAAGAACTTCCATTTATTTCAATTTCGGAGAATTGAGGAATATTTTTGCTTTTGGCTCCATGGACTACTCGAGTGCTTTTCAAAGTTATGAGCAATCGATATAACAGACATTTAAGCAATTGCAGAAATTGTTGCTGCAAGATCTGCACATTGGCTTATTACTTTCAAGGTGTCAGTTTTGGCTCCGTGGTAGACCCTTCTCCTCTGAGTTGAAAGGTTCGGGTTCAAGCCCCACTCCAGAGACTTAATTTGGGCAGACATTTTTGTTTTGCAGACCAAGGGAGTAATTTAAATGAGGTGCTAAAGTGATGCAATGCTTTCTCAGTTGTGGATAAAAATAAAACCACATAGCACTAAACAAGGAAAACCAGCAAAGTTTTGCTGGTGTCACGACCTACATTTAATCCCTATTTAAAATAAATTGTCAGGTCATTTGTTTCATTGCTCTTTGTGGGACATTGCTATTAACAAATTAGCTGTAAATCATGCTAAATTTTTTTTATTATTCTGGTTAGATTCTCAAAGAGTCATTAACACCAGAGATTCTGCAGATGTTGGAAATTCAGAATAGCACAAACAGAACACTGGAGCTCAGCAGGTCAGGCAGCATCTATGGAAATGAATAAACAGTAAATATTTGGGCCGAGACCCATCATCGGGTTGGAAATGCCAAATATTTATTCATTTGCATAGGTGCTAACTGACCTGCTGAATTCCTCTAGCATTATGTATATATTACTTAAAGAGCTATTGTTGGTACTATGGGCAAGGGAAACATTTATTCCTCATCCCTGGTTGTCTTGTGAATTGGTGAATGGGTATTCTTTGTATACCACTACTGTAGATTTGGAAAGTTTGGGGAATGAGTAAGAGCATTTCTAGAAGGGTAGAAAACAATGGGTATTTGTTGGAGGGGCCCTGGCATTGAAGATTGACTTGGGGACTCCAGGGATTAGAGTGGAGACAGCTATTGTTTCTAATATCTATCAAAGTCTTGGAGTAAAAACTTCAGTGCAAATTGATCAAACATGAAGATAATATTATACCATGAGAGGTACTGGAGTTGAGAAAATGGATCAGAAATTACAGAATGAATTGGATAAAATATGTGACTGTGCAGAATAGTAACAGATGGAATTTGATGCAGACATTGTAAAGTACTCACAAAGGAAGGAAAATACATCAATTCGATGCATGGTGGTGAAATAGTTATGGATGAGGTTGAAAGAGACGTAAAAGTCTTAGTGGACCTGAAGCCCAACATGTCAAAACAATGTGCAGCAACAATTAACAATGCCAATAGAATGCTGGACTATATTACAAAACAATTGAATATATGTCAGAGGCAGTCATGATCAAACTTTATAGTAATGTTGTCAGGCAATATAGTGGGAAGCGCGTCTCGTTCTGGTCAAAGCACAATAAGAAAAAAATGCATTTATACCATGACCTTAGGATATCCCAAGCAACAATTTTGTGAAGTGTAATAGGGACAGTCTCTTATATCACAAAACATAACTGAAAGTAATTAAAATCATGCCAGTACCACTTAAAGGAGGGGTGTTTAGTTCTTTCAGCAACTGCAGCAAGTCTTGTACAGATTGTACAGAATGATCATTGCTACAAGGCTGAGGCAGGTGACACCTTTTGATCTTAACATATCTATAGAATCCTTTAGGGTTTTCCTTCATCTTGTTTGATAGGGCAACCTCATGCCTTCTTTTAGCCCTTCTGATCTCTTTCTTCAATGTTTTCTTGCATTTCTTATCCTCCATAAGTACCTTACTTGTTCCTACCTGCCTATACCCACTATGCACCTCATTTTCCTTTTTAACCAGGGCTTCAATATCTCTTGAAAACCAAAGCTCCCTACACCAGTTATCTTTTCCTTTTATTCTGACAGGCACATACAAGCTATGTACTCTCAAAATTTCACTTTGAAGGCTTCCCACTTACCAGTTACATCTTTACCAGAAAACAGCCTGCCCCAATCCATTCACAAACAAGAGAAATTCTGCAGATGCTGGAAATCAAAGCAACACACACAAAAATGCTGGAGGAACTCAGCAGGCCAGGCAGCATCCGTGGAAAAAGTACAGTTGACGTTTCGCGTCAAGACCCGTCAGCTGTGCCTTCCTGCCAAAGGGTTTTGGCCCGAAACATCCACTGTACTTTTTTTTTCCTTAGATACCTCCTGGCCTGCTGAGTTCCTTCAGCGTTTTGTGTGTGTGTTGCTGCCCCAGTCCATACTTGCTAGACCATTTCTAATACCATCAAGATTGGCCTTTCTCCAATTTAGAATCTCAACCCACAGAACAGCCTGTTTTTTCCCATATTTACTTTGAAACTAATGGCATTGTGATCACTAGATGCAAAGTGTTCCCCTACAAAAAATTTCTTGTCACTTACCCTGTCTCATTCCCTAATAGTAGGTTAAGCATCGTACACACTCTCATTGGGACCTCTACGTTCTGATTAAGGAAACTTCCCTGAACACATTGGACAAACTCTATCCTATCTAGTTCTTTTTCAGTATGGGCGTTCCAGTCAATATGTAGAAAGTTAAAATCACCTACTATAACAATATTACGTTTATTGCAACAGTCTGCGATCACTCTGCAAAGTGGTTTCTCTAAATCTCTTGGACTATTGGGCAGTCTGTATTATAGCCCCAGTAACGAGGTCATAGCTTCCTTATTCCTCAGTTCCACCCATAACCTCTCACTTGACATGCTCTCCAGTCTGTCCTGATTGAGAACTGCTGTGACATTTTCATTGACTAGTAACACTACCTTTCCTCCTTTAATCCTTCCTGCTTTGTCATGTCTAAAAGAATGGAATCCCTGAATATTAAGCTGCAAGTCCTCCCCTCCTGCAACTAAGTCTTATTAAATGCTATAATATCATAATTCCAGGTGCTTATCCATGCCATGAGCTCATCTGCCTTTCTTATGATACTTCTTGCACTGAAATATACACAGCTCAGGACACTAGTCGCACCAAGCTCAACCTTTTCATTCCTGACTTTGTCAGAGGTCTTACCAACATCTGTCACCACAGCCTCAGGGTCACAGGGCTATACTGCACCGGCTGTTTAACCCTTCTCCCCTTTCTGACTGTCACCCAATATCCTGTGAGCTGCATCTTCAGTTTAACTACCTCTCTATATGTCCTACCTATCACACCTCCAGCCTCCTGAATGACCCATAATTCATCCAGTTTCAGCTCCAACTTCTTAGCACAGAGTGTTAGAAGCTGCAACTGGATGCACTTCTCACAGATGTAGTCATCAGGGACACTGGAGGTCTCCCTACCTTCCCACATCCTTCCACTATCCTATCTGGCATCTCTTCTGTTCTAACTGAGCAAGTATAAAGAAAGAAAACAATAAACTGTGGGGGGGAGGTGTGGAATTCTACTACAATTGTAGAGATTTCCAAGTGTCTTTGGTGACATACCAAACCTCCTCAAACTCCTGAGGAAGTATCGCCACTAGCATGCCTCCTTGTGATGGCATCAGTGTGCTGTGCCTGGGGATGATCCTCTGAAAGGTTGATACCCAGAAACTTGATGCTTCTCACTATTTTCACCACCTAACTCTTAACGAGGCCTAGTATTTGTTCTCACAGCTACCCCTTCCTGAAATCTAAGATAAATATTTGGTCTTGGTGACGTTGAGTGCGAGATTCTTGTTGCGGCACAACTCAAACAGCCGATCAACTTCGCTGCTATACACATCCTCGTCGCCATCTGAGATTCTGCCAACAACAGTAGTGTCATTGGTGAATTAATAGATGATGTTTGAGCTGTGCCCTGCTACACAGCCATGAACGTAAAAAGAGCAAGGCAATGGGCAAAGCATGCATTCTCTAGGTGGACCTGTTTTGATGATCAGTCAGGAGAAGGTGTTATTACCGATCTGCACTGAATATGGTCTCCCAATGAGGAAGTTGCAGAGGGCGGTCCAGAGGCCCAGGTTTTGAAGCTTCTTGAATAGTACTTATTGAATGACTACGTTGAATGCAAATTTGTGATCGATAAACAGCAGCCTTACAGATGTTTTGGTGTTGTCTAGGTGCTCCAAAGCTGAATGGAGAGCTAGTGAAATTGCATCTCACTGGTGTTAGATTAATTATAGAGGGCCCAGGTCTTGGCTCAGGCAGGGGTTAATTCTTGCCATGACCAAACTCTCAAAGCGCTTCATCACAAGTAGATGTACATACTACCAGGAGATGGTCATTGAGGCAGCTCACCCCTGTCTACTTGATTGATGCTGTCTTGAACCAGGTGGAACATTTGACTTTTGACTTTTCACCCAGACAGTAGGGAAGAGCAAGAATGGAAAAGTCAGCAGGGGGATGGAAAGGGGAATTGAAATGATCTGCAGCTGGGAGCTTGATATGGCTGTTGCAGACTGAGTGTAAGTATTCTGCAAAAGTGTTGCCAATTCTGCACTGGGTCTTGTCAATGTAGAGGAGGCCATATTGGGAGCACCAAATGCAGCAGACAAGACAGAAGGGGATACATGTGAACTTTGCCTCACCTGGAAGGACTGTTTAAGTCCCTCGATGGGGATGCCTCCTACCTTTACTAGACCTCCCAAAAATGCAAATTCTTCAGTTAAATTCCTTTTGCCATTTCTCTGCCATCTTACCCAACTCATCAATATTGTTCTATAGCTGAAAAATACCTCATATTATAACCATATAACCATATAACAATTACAGCACGGAAACAGCCATCTTGGCCCTTCTAGTCCATGCCGAATGCTTACTCTCACCGAGTCTCACTGACCCGCACTCAGCCCATAACCCTTCATTCCTTTCCTGTCCATATACCTATCCAATTTTACTTTAAGTGACAATACCGAACTTGCCTCTAACACTTATACTGGAAGCTTGTTCCACAATCACACCACCAATTTTAATTTCATATCTGTGGACTTACATTCACATCTGTATCACTAATGTACCTGACAATCTGCAGTGTTTCTGGTTCTAATCCCTGCGGTCCATATTGATCACAGTCTTCCAATCACAAAACTCTTGACCATCATCATTCTAGCTCCTCATTACAAAGCCAATTTCACATCTAATATATTAAACTGGCCCAGATTCAATGAACTGTTTTCTTGTTGATTAGTCTCTCATGTGGAACCTTGTCAAAGGCCTTACTAAAATTTTAGTATTCTCTATAAATCGCACCATCACCCTTACATTTAATCACTTTCCCAGAAATTCCAGTCTCGTTAATCAGTTCGTCTCATTTTTCAAAAATATTAATATCTGTCTCTACAAGTGTCCTGTTCTTCAGGACTTTTTAAATACCTTTATAATTTGCAAGTCTTGGTATATCCCTGCTATCCTTCTCAAATAAAAGTACAACATTCACTGTCCTTAAGCAATCTACACCTCTTTGTTGGCCAGAGGAGATTTGAATATTTCTTTGGGAGCCTGAGTGAATTCCTTTCTTGTTCTGATAGCATCTAGTGAAATACATCTCATCATACCTGAGAAATTATCCACATTTAAGCCCACTAAAATATCCAATTTACTTAAATGTTTTAGGTTTTCCTTAAACATATCCAACAATGTCAGCTTATCTCCCCTTCACCTTCTAATTACTTTCTTAAGCTCCCCCTATTCTTTTAATACTCTTGTTTTACTGGACACCTCCTTTCTGCTGTAAGACGTCCCTGAATAATCTTGCCATGTTACCCCCACTTTTACATACTCCTCTATCTGAAGATTATCAACCAAAGAATGTTGAGTTGCTAGGACTACCATATTCCAACCACGTCTTCATGATAGCAACAATACTATATGCCATGTGATAGTCAACGCCTTTAATTCATCTACCTTATTTGTTCTAGATGTTCCCAGAAAGGGAAACTTTCTTCCAATCTTTACCCAGTCAAACTACCTAAGTATCTATTCATTCATTCATTCTTCTGAGCTCCAGTAGAACAAACGTGTTCAACTTTTCTTCATGACGAATCTCAATATGCAGGAAGATTGGGAAATTGGGTTGGTGCTGGATTCCAAGAAGCAGAATTTCCAGTATGCCTATGAGATGTTATTTTTAGAGCAGCTCATAGTAGAGCATTTCTCATTTAGCCATCTGTCTTCAGCTTCTTTACATTTTCTTTTTATTGCCTTAGCAAGTTGTTTGTATTCTTCGTTGTCTCTTGGTTTGATGGTCTGTTTTTGTTGCATCAATTGTATTATTTCTTCAGTTATCTATTTCTTCTTACTTTTCTGCTCTTTTTGTGGGCTGGTTTCTTTTGCAGCTTCAACCATAGATTCCTTCAGTATGTCCCAGGAAGATTTGCCTCCTTCATCCTGCAGCAATTGAAAATAGTTCTTCACCTTGATTGTGTATTCTGTTTCCAGATGAGGGATGTTTTGGAGTTGTTGATAATACAGTGGCTCTGATCTTTTTGGTTTCTTTATTTTTCTGATCTTTATTTTAATTTTGCAAATGAGTGTTACGTGGTCGCTCCCACAGTCCGCTCCAAGGTAGCTTTTGGATTGAGTTATCGAATTTTTGAATCTGTTATTGATTGTTATGTAATTGATTTGATTTTTGATGTTCTCATCTGGGCTTCTCCATGTCCATTTCTTTCTTGGATATTGTTCAAATCAAGTGTTGGTGATTATCTGACTGTTTGTTTTACACCATGATATAAACTTTTCTCCTCTTTTGTTTCTTTCTCCCAATCCCTGGTCTCCAACGATATGGTCTTCTCTTCCCTCACCAACTTTTGCATTGAAGTCGCCCATGACTATGATGACTTCTTGTGATTTGCATTGTTCTAGTGTTTTGTCTAGGGAGTAGTAGAAGGCATCAATTTCTTCCTCTGAGCTTCCCATTGTGGGGGCATATGCTTGAATGATAGAGATGTTGTTTTGTTGTCCTTCTAGTTTGATTAGCATGATTCTGTCTGAGATATGCCAATATCCTAGCAAGCCCTTGGATGTTTCTTTGTCTAAGATGATTGAAACACCCTTTTCATGTGTATCTTCTCCAGAGTAAATCATCCTGTAGTCGACTGATTGGAATACTCCAGTGCCTTTCCATTGTATTTCACTTAGGCCTAGGATGCTGACTTCTAGTCTCTTCATTTCTAATTTTACGTTTTCTAGTTTACCAGCTCGGTGCAGGGCTCGTACATTCCAAGTGGCAATTTGCAGTCTCGTGTTCTTGCAGACAGTAGTGGTATGACGATCATGGCTCACCTGTCTGTTTACATGATATCCCGTACTGAGCGAGGTGTCCACACTATTTGGTAGTGGGCTCCCATTTAAGCTGTTGTCTTTTACATTTGTGTATGTATTAACATGGTTGTACTAGGGATGAAATACAAGAAGTAGCTTCGCCTTGCTTGCTTCCAATGCAGTGTCTTTACAATTCGGGTGACCCTGAGCATTGTCCTATTAAGAGGATCTTCTGCTCAGTGTCTGAGAAGCAGGAACAATTGATTGTGTTACTCACAAGTTGCCTTCTGCTTCACCCACCAGCTGCATTCCATGGCTTCACTGTAACCCAAGTAGGGAGGCTAACAGGTGCTACTCCTTGCCTAAGGGTGACCTGGAGGTAGCTGTGGTTAATGGTAACCTCATTACCCAAAGCAAATGCTCCACGGCCGGATGTTGTTTATCCTCATGCCCAGGAGCCAGAAGATGCAGAGAAGCTAAAGACAGATGGCTAAATGAGAAATGCGCAGAGATAGAAATGCTGCAGACCCATAACTCTGGAACAAAGTTGATGCACAGTAAGATTAAAGAACTAACGGGAAATTACCTTGCTCAGCAAGTGGATGCATCAAGGCAAAAGATGGCAACTTAATTATGAGCAAAGAGGAAATCCTAAACAGATGGACAGAACATATAAAAGAACATTTTGAAGACCAAAGAGGAGAAAAATCGAACATAAAGAAGAATCTTGAAGGACCTAATGTTCTAAAATCAGAAAATCGAACAGCCATAAATAAAACAAAACATAACAGAGAACTGGTTCAGACAACATCACTGTTGAAATGATACTGGTCTTAAAAGATTTTGGAATAGAGAAAACAACAGAAATAGCAAATTAAATCTATGATCATGGGGAGATACCTGATGATTTAAGTAAATCAGTGTTCATCACACTTCCAAAGAAAGAGGGAGCAACAGAACGTGAGTTACATCGTACAGTAAGCCTGATGAGCCACATGGCAAAAAATATTCTCAGAGTAATCATGATGAGAGCAAGACGCTGTATAAAACCAGAAATCAGTAAAGAACAGTGCAGCTTTGTGGAAAACTCTGGAACCAGAAATGCAATTTTCATGCTACGGATACACAAGGAAATCTGCAGATGCTGGAAATTCAAGCAACACGCACAAAATGTTGGAGAAGGCATGATGAAGGGGTTCGGCCCGAAACGCTTCCCTATAGATGCTACCTGGCCTGCTGCATTCCACCAGCATTTTGTGTGTGTTTCATGCTACGGATAATCTGTGAACGAGCCACCCAGGTACAAAAAGACATCTACCTATGTTTCATCAACTATACAAAAGCTTTTGACACTGTCAGACACCAAGATCTCCTGGAAATGCTTCACGATCTGGACGTAGATGGGAAAGATATACGTTTCTTAAGAAACTTATACTGGGACCGAACAGCATCCATCAGAATAGAAGGAAAAGTGAGTGAGTATGTGAATATCATGAGAGGAGTCAGGCAAGGTTGTGTCTTTTCACCCGACTTATTCAACCTGTACAGTGAAATTATCTTGAGAAGTATCAAAGACATCAAAGGACTCACAATTGGAGGCCATAATATAAATAACATCAGATATGCTGATGACATCGTACTAATAGCTGACTCAGAAACAAAACTTCAAGAACTACTCACCATAGTGGCAGCAGAAAGTAATCACAGAGGCCTCTCAATCAACACCAAGAAGACAGGAAGTATGGTCATCTCCAGAAAGACAAACATCCAACAATGTGTGATCAAGATCGGAAATACAAACATCAAACAAGTCAACAAATTCAGATACCTTGGCAGCCAAATAACAAGTGATGGCAGGTGTGACACAGATATCAAATGCAGAATACAATGGCGAAAGAAGCTTTCCAGAAAATGAAGACCATATTAACAGACAGAAAGATGAGCATGTACACTAAAAACAGAACACTGCAGTGCTACATTTATTCTATCCTGACTTATGGAAGTGAAGGCTGGACCATTTCCCCAGCAGTGGAAAAGAGACTAGAAGCAGCTGAATTATGGTTCTACAGGCGAATGTTAGAAATATCATGGACTACACACACATCAAATGAAGAAGTTCTCAGAAGAGCCCAAGCAGTTAGATCACTCATACCAACAATAAGAGCAAGACAACTTAGATTCCTAGGACACCTCATGCAGAAAGATGAACTAGAAGAACTCATTCTCTCTGGAGAGATCGAGGAGAGCAAACATAGAGGAAGACCTCGGCTTACGTACATCAAAAGCCTGGCCAGGTGGCTACACATTGAGGAAATGGAAGTCATCCAAAGAACAAGGGATAGATCTGTATGAAAAACCATGGTCACCAACGTCGGCATCAGATATGGTACCTAGACAGACAGACAGACATAGTAGAGACCACTGGGGGGATCAGCCATTCTGGACTGGGTTTGGATTAGTGTTATGAAGTTGTTTGATTAGAGTTATTAGATATTATGAAAGTGATCATAATATGATCAAATTCACCTTGAAATTTGAGAAGGAGGAGCTAAAGTTAGATGCATCAGTATTACAGTGGAGTAAAGGGAGTTACAGAAGTGTGAGAGAAGAGTTGGCCATAATTGTCTAGAAAAGAACACTGGCAGGGTTGACAGCAGAGCAGCAATGACTTGAACTTTTGGACGTAATTTGGAAGGCATACAATATATACATCCTAAAGAGGAAGAAGTATTCTAACTGCAAGATGACACAACTGTGGCTAACAAGAGAAGTCAAAGCCAACATAAAAGCCAAAGAGAGAGCATATAATAGAGCAAAAATTAGTGGGAAGTTAAAGAAATGGGAAGCTTTCAAATACCAACAGAGACAACTAAAAAGTAATTAAGAAGGTAAAGATGGAATACGAATGTAATCTGGCCAATAATATTAAAGAGGATACCAACCGTTTCTTCAGATACATAAAGTGTAACAGAGAGACGAGAACGATTTTGGACCATGGATTTAGCATGGATAAGGCAGTGGCTGATTGGCAGGAGGAAAAGAGTGGGAATACAGTGAGCCTTTTCTGGTTGGCAGCCGGGAACTAGTGGTATTCCTCAGGGTCTGTGTTGGGACCGCTTTTTGCGGTATATGTCAATGATTTGGATGATGGAATTGATGGCTTTTTTGCAAAGTTTGCAGGTGATATGAAGATAGGTGGAGGAGCAGGGAGTTTTGAGGAAGTAGAGAAACTACAGAAGGATTTAGACAGATTTGGAGAATGGGCAAAGAAGTAGCAGATGGAATACAGTGTCAGGAAGTGTACAGTCATGCACTTCGGTAGAATAAATGCAAAGGGACTTGGGAGTGCTTGTGCAGGATTCCCTAAAGGTTAATTCACAGGCAAATGCAATGTTAGCGTTCATATCAAGGGGTCTTGAATATCAAAGCAAAGATGTAATGTTGAGACTTTATAAAGCACTGATGAGGCCTCACTTGAAGTATTGTGAGCAGGTTTGGGCCCCCTTATCTTAGAAAGAATGTGCTGAAACTGGAGAATGTTCAAAACAGGTTCACAAAAATGATTCCAGGTCTGTACGGCTTGTCATATGAAGAGTGTTTGATGGCTCTGGGCCTGAATTCACTGCAACTCAGAAGAATGAGGGGTGCCCTCATTGAAACCTATCAAATGGTGAAAGGTCTTGATAGAGTGGATGTTTCTGATGACAGGGGAATCTAAGGCCAGAGGACACAGCCTCAGAACAGAGGGCACCATTATAGAAAAGAGATGAGGAGGGATTTCTTTAGCCAGAGAGTGGTGAATCTGTGGAATTTGTGGCTACAAGCAACTGTGGAGGCCACGTCTGTATGTATATTTAAGGCAGAGGTTGATAGATTCTTGCTTGGTCAGGGTTTGAAGGGATACAGGGGGAAGGCAGGATATTGGGACTGAGAGGAAAACTGGATCAGTCATGATGAAATGGTGGAGCAGACTTGATGGGCCAAATAGCCTAATTCTGCTGCTATATCTGATGGTCTTACAAGGCAATTCTTTCAACCATAGGATTATTCTAGAGAACTTTCTCTGAAGTGTCTTCAATGATGATATATGTATCCTTCAATAAAGGGGTTAAAATGATGCGTTAAATTCAAGATGTGGTCTCATACAGTATGGGCTTTTTTGTTTCATGCAAGAGGATTCGCAAATCACTTAGTGCTTCAGATTTCTGCAATCTTTCTTTATTAAAATAATAAATCTTCTTTATCATTCTTCCTTCCAAAGTGAATAACTTCACATTTTTGCATTTGTATAACTATTTAAATTGCTTACAGGTTTCTCAGATGGCAAAGAATTGTACCAGTTTTATTGATTGTGAAAGTCATCCTGAGATTTAAGGGCTGTGGCGTCTCTTCATTTGATTGTCTGCATCTAGAGTTGAGGATGCAGAATGTCAGTGAGACATGCACTCTCCATTTGGCCTCAGTAAAGGTGGGTGTGTGAAGACTGTGGAAAGTGATTCGAACCAAGTCCAGGATCTACCTCTCAATTGTTCTTCTACACAAGGGATTACCAGGCTTTTTTTAAGCTAGTGATTGCCTCCCCGGAAATATTACAGAACAACTGAATGGGCATAGGAATAACATGATCATCTTGATCACGTTTTTAACAAAAATAATGGGATAGAATTATGTGATCAACAGAAAGTTACAAATTATACTATTTTAAATATAAATTTACTAAGGGATGAATTAAAGTTATTTGCTTATTTAATTAACTAGTGGATATTAATACAGTTGACTTTTTTGTCTCCAGTCACATAATTAATAAATATCATATAAAAGGAAGCATCTCAACCATGTTAATTTTGCTTGATTGTGAACCTCAATAGTTATTATCTTTTTCCAACTTAAAGCATACAACCCAAATACTCCCATTTCTTATTGGTAAGCCTTTGTAAGGTAATTTAAACATTTATAGCTGATTACTTATTCAATTTGCTTTATTGCTTTGAATTTCCAGTTTGAATATCCCACTTTCACCATTTGAATAATTAATGTCTTCTACTACTTCAAAATTCAGTTAAATTCTGCTTGAGGAAATATACATACTGTTTAAATGGAAACCCAATTGAGTTTAAATTAGATATACAAATTAAATGGTGGTATCTTACTGGAATAAACTTCTAATACTAATATATTTTCAAAAAAGCACAAGAAGATGACAATGATAAGACTTATTGAGTGAAATACCAGGCATAGATTTATTTTCAGATATGATGAATAGAAAATTGGTTGTGCTCTTTCAACTTCTGTTAAATTCTGGAAATTTCTTAGCACAAGTTCAAGAAAGGAAAAAACTAGGATCTACTAGCCAGTTAGCCTAAAATCTAATATTGGTAAGTGCTAAATACATTCCTGTAAAGACACAATGAGAAATAGGAGGAATAGGCCATCCTGCTCTTCATGCTATCTTGCCATTCTATAAAATTATGGCTGTGTTTTTCTCTTAGTACCACATTCCTGCCCAACATCACTTGCCTCCATAACTATCTACGAGTCTGTTGCCTCTGTCTTGAATAAGTCCTCTTTTCTGAAGATTCTTCAGAAAAGAATCTGTAAAAATTCTGAAGATTCACTACACACCATATGAAACTTCTGACCTCTACCCTGAGCGGCCAGTCACATACGATATTTTCAACTGTGCTTAGTCATAGATGCTTAACCAAGGGGAAATAATAACTCTGTATCTACTCTGGAAAGAGTCCCTCAGAATTTTGTCAGTAGTAATGAAATATATCAAAAATCATAATATTGTCAGGGAGCATCAATGTGCTTTGATGAAAAGGAAGATGTAATGAATAGTGATCTTTAAGGATGCAACAAGCCAGGTGAACAAAAAGTGAAACAATGAACATAGAGCATTTGGATGACTAAAGGGCATTTGATAATATGTCACAAAGAAGACAGGGATGCATAGCAGTACGAATAATATATTCATGTAGACACAAAATCTAGAGAAAACAGTAAGGTGCTGTCCTAATGCAGGATGAATGTAGATGGACAAAGAGGGAGCATAGGCTCCCCTCACTGGTTTATGACTCTATTATTCCAATTCATTAACTGAAAGAAAGCAGGAAATTGGGATATATGGGTTAATTTTAGGTTATCAAGCTGCAATTGGCGGAAAGCCACATGAGTAGGCACTGGGGCTATAGCTGTTTACTCCTTGCATTAATGATCTAGAGAAAGACAGACTGCATGACAACCATGTTTGCTGATTATACAAAGAGAAATGGGAAAGTATAAGGGACTAAATACAAAAATAAGGATATTTTACTACAGCCAGAGCATCATCATATCAAGTAGTCAAAAGAAAGTCAGGGTTATCTTGCACATTATAGATTGTTTGAAGATTTTGGTGCCCAAGGTATAAATTTTTGAGGGAAATGTAAGGCAAGTGATTGAGGCTCAGAAAAAGCTCAGAAGAGTGCCAAGGAACAGTTTCAGAACATCTGTTGATAGCCCTTGTACCAATGAAACATGAGACTGAATGGGTTCCATTGAAAATGGACAGAACAAACATTCTGAGAATATTTTAATAAATGTACAGTAATCAATGCAGGGAAAACGTCCTGAAAATTGCAGCAGTTTATTCAATCAGTGGCTTGAAAACTCATTTACAGGCTGAAGACTGCCGGTACAGAATCAACAGAAAAGAGGGTGGTGCATTGTATGGACATATGGTAGGATTAAGAAAGATAAATGGGAGATTTCAACGCATAAAAAGAGATAATCCAATTACATTTGGTATTGTCATGATCTCATGCCTGTGTCCGCCTTGTTGCTTTGTAATGTTGAAGAAAGGCAAGTCATTCTTTGCTTGAAAGATTTAACTTTATTTTTTCAACTTTGTGGTGATTTAAAAGGAATATTGACTTACAACATTTTCTGGCATCTTCCTTCCTCTGTAACTGGTTGTATTAAATTGTTCTCATCTGGATTTTTATACCAAATGCTTGACTCAGCCCTGGTTAAGCTTTGTGATGCATCATGATTCCATGCTTGAACCTGGTTTCAATTTTCAGTATCAATAGGACAGGGATGTATGATCGGCAGCAGTGCCATCTTAAGGCCAAAGTCTTCCCTGCTACAAGATGTTTACAATGAATCCTTCTTTAATGCAGCTTTTATAACTTGTCTAAAACATAGCAACACGTCACCTTATTTCAACTGGATCATATCTTATCTAAGTATTTTTCAACAAGGGATCACCTAGTTGCTAAACTTTGTTCTGTCTTAATAGATATTAGAAAGCTGTAAGGGGTACTCTACACAAAAGCAAATAACTGAAATGTGAATTGTAATTTACTGATAACCATCAAGTGTTGGATCTGCTAATACATGTTTATTCCAATTACATCAAGTAAGAACAGTTTTATCACAAAGTTAATGTGCTTTTTAAAGCAGGTGACCCTGTTTGATATGATCATGAGAGGTGGGTAAAATATATATTTTGCTGACTTGGTTTAAATATTTATAATTGGTACGCACCTACCTCACTATGTAATATATGCTTGATGTAGGCCATCTCTATTTTGAAATTTTATATTTGCCTCCTTTGTTCTGTTTATTCATTTTTTCCCAAATTGGTGAAGGGTAAAGTGGTGCTTTTGTTGCTTGGCAGAAAAGACAGTGTTTATGAGAAGTGTGTAGTGAATGTTGATCAGAGTTAATTATGTGTTTCTAATCATGGTCTAGTAAAGAGTGCCAAGACATTCCTTAAACATGAAACTTGTCAAGGTAAGCATCTTCAGAAGATAATGGTTGTGGGTTTTCATTGATCATCTGACTTAGGTATATAACATTTTATATTAGATGAACATTAAATTTTTATTACTTATTAACATGAGTTATACTTCTTACTTCTGTTATGTACCACACTGGTTAGTTTATTCAGTAGGAAATTTGGCACATGCATTTTTGTTTGGAGAAAGGATTACGATAAAAGATTCAGGCCCATCAAATGCAGCAGATTCTCTGGGATGTTAAAATTAAGGGCACATGACTTCATTTTGCCATGCAACCATTATCCCAATGTTCCAGCATGCATTGCGCACAATGGTCTTCACACTAATAAATAATGGGCTTCCAGGGTTGCTAGGCAATGTGTTGTGTACAGAGGTAAAGTTAAAAGATCTAGTAAAATGATAAAAGGCCCACAAAGAAGGTTCAGTGAACAATTCCATTCTTCCTTTACACCATTTTTCATGAACTGCCAGTTAGCTTCCATTGAGTACATTACTGCCAACTTTTCTGCTGCCATTTTCTCCCCTATAGTTTCAATGGTCAGTAGATTTCCAAATGAAAGTGAAAACTTCATGCCTAATCTTCTTGTTTGAACAAAAGAAGGAAAGATGGAATAATGGAAGTCAGCTGTTGTTTTCAGTATATGAGAGGTATCCCCCTACATCTGATGTACTGACATCTACTAACAAGGAGTTTAGAAGAATCACAAAAACTTGACTTGCTAAAATGATATTATGTAGTTGCGTTGTTACCCCTAAGAGACACTTACAGAGGTATATTGCTTGAGGCAATCAGATCTACATCCAAATTGCAGCAGAACATCAGCACTGTTAATGTTCACAAATGCATTTATGCTATAGGTTTGCTGGAGGTGTGCCAAATAGCTGCCAAATGGGATAAACTGCCAGATTATGCAATTCCTCCTCAATGTACACTTGATGTACAGAATGATGTACACTTCAGCAAAAGTGCAAATGGGCCACTCTAGTCCTGGTCTTAAGATCTTGTTTCCAATTTGATTGCCATTTCATTTTCTATTCTGCAGCTATTTTTAGGCCAATGTTAAAATGACATCTGTATTCTGCTCTTTTTTCCTATTTCCCTCAGTGAAGTCAGCTCAATTGTTAAAATGTTTTTTTCTATCATAAGTAATATATCCACAACAGACTATATGACTCCTAATTAGGCTACTACATTTTGTGAAAAATCAAACTGCTCTAAAAGTGTGAAGCCAACTTCTTACTATTGTGAGTTGATTTGGATCAGTGGCAAAAAAACAAGAGGCCAGAGGAATTCAGCCTGTCAGGCAGCAACCCAACGGCATAAATATTGCATTTTCCAATGTAAGTTAACCTACTTCCCCTTCTGTTTCTCTCTCTTTCCTTCTGATTTACCCAGTTCCTCTCACATATACCCTTCTTTCAACAACTACCTGCCCCCAGCCTCTATAACCCTGCTTCTTTCTGCTCTGCCCTACAAACTCTATCTGCCCACACACACATTCCACTAAGCACCCCACCTCACTGCTCCATTTGCCCACTATACCTCCCTACTTCGTTCCTCTACATCTTCCTTTCCAATCAAATTCCATAATCTGCAGTGCTTTGATGCCTCCACCTAAAACCTGCCAGCCTTCATCACTCTTGCTACCATTCCCTCCCCTTCCCTCCCCAGTATGATGTCCTTTGCCAGTCATCCCTCCTCAACTGGACCACCAAGACTGATCACCTGTCTGTCTCAGCGCAGAGACAGAGACTGAGGACTACAGCACCAGTGGTGAGAATGGTGAAGGTGTGGTCAAGGGAGGCAAAAGAATGCTTACAAAACTGATTTGAATTGGTGAACTGTGGGATTCAATTTGAATTTGAGTGAATACAGCACAGTCATTAACAACTTCATCACAGACATGTGAAAATCAGTATGCGCCTTTGAGAACATACCAGAAATACCCAAACCAGATGAACCAGGAGATTTGCAATCTGCTCAGGGCTAGATCTATGTTGTTCAAGAGCAGCAGCTCAGAACCCTACATGAAGTCCAGGTATGACCTTAAAGGCCATCATGAAAGTGACAAGGCAATTCCAAGTGAAATAGCATAGACAATTGAATGTATGTCAATTGTGGCAAGATTGCATGACATTACTTCCTATAAGACAAAACCCAACAGCATAAATGGCTGTGATACATCACTCCTGATAAGCTCATCCTCTTTTATACACATTTTCAAAGGGAGAATGAAATTACACCTGTGTAAATCTCCATAGCATCTGTCTAAATATCTTTCAACAGGGTGAATCCTCGCAAGGCATCAGGCCCCAATAGTGTTCCTGGCAGGGTAATGAAAACATATGCTAACCTACTGGTTGGACATCTTCAAACTCTCACTGCTGCTGTCAGGCATTCCCACCTATTTCAAAAGGGCATCAATCATAGCGGTGCCCAAGAGGAGCAGGGTGAGCTGCCTCAATGGCCATTTCCCAATAGGTAATCATATCTACTCTGATGAAGTGCTCAGAGTGGACATGGCTATAATTTACTCCTGCCTGAGCAAAGTCTTGGATCTGCTCCAATTTATCTAACATCACAACAGGTCTAGAATATTCCCTATCTCATTGGCTCTCCTCTCTGATTTGGAGCATCAGGATAACAACAATACATACCTCAGGCTGCTGTTTATCCATTACAGCTTAATGTTGAACACCATCATCGCCTCAGTTTTAATCAACAAACTTCAAAACGTGAGCAAATTGGTAATAACATCCTCTCTTGGCTATCTACATAGGCACAGCTCGAGGATGTGTGCCCCCTTCTTTATTCTCTTTTCACTCTTGACAATGTGACCAGGCACAACTCAAGCACCATCTATAAATTTGCAGATGACACCACTGGTAGAATCCTGATGGCAATGAGGAGAAGTGCAGCAAGATAGATCAGCTGATTAAGTGGTGTCATGACAACAACCTTGCACTCAACATCACCAAGACCAAGGAATTGATTGTGGAGAACATGTACCTGTCCTCATTGAGGGATTAGCAATGGAATGGGTGAACAGTTTCAAATGTTGTAATGTGAGTATTATTAAAAGTAAGTTAATACTAATCGGGAAGCTGTTGGTAGCAAGAGGCAGGATCCGGGGTTGGCGGGGTCTTTACTTCTGCTCTTTTTACTCCCAGTATGCATTGTATGTAGTTCCTCCACCCAGGCCGCACGAGGTACCTGGAAGCCTCTGTATTGTAAATATCATTTGCCGTCCCCGATAAAGATGCTCTTTTGACCATCAAGTTGTCAAGTGGTCTTTTTGTAAAGTAGAAGTTACCACATATTTTTGGCGACGAGGTAAACTAGTTTTGTGGAAGGGTCAGCCCCGTTTTTGATCAGGAGCTGTGAGCAGGTGAGGAGCCTCGTGTTCGGATGGCTACGTTCGGCATGGTCGGTGTGTTCGATGAGCAAATCGAGGAGTGGCCGGAGTACGAGGAAAGGTTGGGCCACTTTTTCTGTGCTAATGGAATTACTGAGGAGGCTAAGAAGCGCTCTATTCTCCTGAGTGTGTGTGGGGGGGCAAAGACATACAAGCTGATACGGAACTTAGCTACACCGTGGAAACCGGGAGAAATTCCGTACGACGAACTGGTCAGGCTCGTGGGGAACCACCACAATCCGAAGCCTTCGGCGATAATTCAATGGTTCCTGTTTCACAGCCGTGTCCAGAAGCCAGGTCAGTCTGTGGGCGATTTTGTGGCCAAGCTTTGGCAGCTATCGGAGCATTGCAATTTCGGAGCCATGTTGAATGACATGCTCCGTAATAGATTAGTATGCTGCATTAATAATGACGTCGTACAACACCACTTGTTGGGGGAAACCCCACCGTTGACTTTCAAGACAGCCCTAGAGATTGCTCAAGGCACGGAGTTGGCTGCTAATAATGCCAAGAATATACAGAAAGGATATGGGGGGTCACAGTCGACGGTAGTGCTCCAAGTCAGGAGGGAGACTGGTAGACAGGAAAAGCAGGTGAAATGTTTTCGGTGTGGAGGAACGCACTATGCAAATGTCTGTAAATTCAAAGATACTGTCTGCCATGCTTGTGGCAAGAAGGGACATTTCGTTAAAAAGTGCAGGAGCATAAAGGGTAAGGTTAAGCCTGGGGAGGGGAAAGCTCAACAGACTCAGGCAGCCACACACCACCTAGGAGAAGCAGACGGAGAGGCAGCATGTGCCTACAACATGTTTGGGGTGGAAACGGATGAGGGACCACCTGAACCATATTATCATATTATGCTACAGTCACTGTCAAGGTAAAGGACAGTAACTTCGAGATTGACTCAGGGGCTACTGCATTGGTCATTAGTGAAGAGACCTACAGGAGGACATGGGGATCCAACTTGCCTCCCATCAGACCATCTAAGCTCCAACTCAGGACCTATACGGGGCCACCTATACCTCATATAGGGGTGTTATATGTGGATATTTTGGCCGGGGGCCAGAAGGCTGAAGCTAGGCTGGTGATAGCTAAGGGGCAGTGGGCCCAGTCTTTTGGCCACGATTGGCTTCGCAAAATCTGGCTCAACTGGCATGAATTTAAAAATGCACACATGACGGAAGAGCATGAGGTGCAGTGTGCAGATGAAGTCGCCGATGCCAATGTGAGTGACAGACATAGTCCGGACACATTTGAGAGTGAGCTCGCAGCGCAGCTTGTGGCTCCTCAGCCTATTATAGGAGCAATTGAAGTTACCCCCTCGGCACTGAAAGCCAGCACACCACTTCTAGTACGGCGAAGCAGTGACCCAGCTCTTGTACCACCTGCCCAGTCACAGCAAGGTGCATCTCAGCCTGATGATCCCGCTAACAGGAACCTGCATGTGAAGCCAATCATAACAGTAGCAAACGGGGCACCCGCAGACGATGTAAGAACAGAGCCTCCAGGACCAGACAAGCATTCAGAAAGCACTCTAATTGATTTGACAAAGAAAGTAGAATTTTCTAGAGGCGGTGGCCCCCTGGGAATCCATGTGGTGCCTTTTAACTCTACACTGAGTGGAAGATTCCTTGGCCTGAGTATTCGTGGTATTGAAGAGAACAGCCATTCAAGAAAAGAGAACCTGCTCTAGGAGAATGAATGTATCATCAAAATCAATGACTGTGATTTAACAGACAAGACCTTTGTTCAAGCACAAGAGGTTTTCAAAAACACATTGCGATTTCCTGCTGTTGAACTCCACATAGTTCCAAGTTATAACAAGGAACTCTATGAAAAATTTGCAACTGGGTCTATTCTGAGCCACGGTCAAAAACCAAAGTTCCTTCTTCAGTGCGTTCCAAGCTAAGTGGCAAACCTGCAGATGTCGTTTATCCCAATAATGCTGAGAATAGCTTGCCACCGATTTCAAAGAAGCTCAGTAGTCCAAAGCAGTTAAGGAGCAATGACCACTTAATGCATACCAGGAAAGCAGGCCCATCAGTGACTTTGCTAGAGGGAGAGACACTGGCAGAGGGGGCAGAATCCCCTGAAGAGGATGGACATTCTCACGCGGACACACGGACCCCTCTCGTGTCCCCAACACTAGATTCACCCAACACATCCTCACCAGCAGTGCCTGCTGGGTCACCAGGGGTAGTGCGTAGATCACAGCGCCCTCACAAACCTCCTGACAGACTGAATCTTTGATTGGATAGTTTCTTTTGTTGTTAGATTGAACGTTGAATTTGCCATTTTTTTTAGGTGCTTTTGTATTGGTAACCTGTTGCTAATGATACCACTGTTTTTATTTCCCAGTTCTTCTATATTTGGGGAATGTTGGATTTTAAAGAGGGTGAAGTGTTGTAATGTAAGTATTATTAAAAGTAAGTTAATACTAATTGGGAAGCTGTAAGTAGCAAGATGTGGGATCCGGGGTCGGCGGGGTCTTTACTTCTGCTCTTTTTACTCCCAGTATGCATTGTATATAGTTCCTCCACCCATGCAGCAAGAGGTACCTGGAAGCCTCTGTATTGTAAATATCATTTGCCGTCCCAGATGAGGATGCTCTTTTGGCCATCAAGTTGTCAAGTGGTCTTTTTGTAAAGTAGAAGTTACCACATCAACATCTCAGAGTATCTATCTAGTGCCCAACATATTGATGCAATCATGAAGAAGGCTT
Source organism: Hemitrygon akajei (assembly GCF_048418815.1). Taxonomy (NCBI): domain Eukaryota; kingdom Metazoa; phylum Chordata; class Chondrichthyes; order Myliobatiformes; family Dasyatidae; genus Hemitrygon; species Hemitrygon akajei. Next base: position 69,587,924 of record NC_133127.1, on the reverse strand, counting down.
GCCAGTGGCTATGCTTGATTAGGAGTTTGAGGAGATTTGGTGTGTTACCAAAAACTCCTGCAAGTATCATGGAGCCAATTGTGACTGGTGGCATCACTGCCTTGTATGGAAGCTCAGATGAACAGAATCAAAAGAGGTTGTAGACTCAGCCTGTCCATTGCAGGCACAACCTCCCCCCACCCCCCCCCCAATCAAAGACATCTTCAGAAGATGGCATTTGAAGAAGGGCATCAGTTATTATTAAGGACTCTCACAATCTGGGACATACCATCTTATTACTATCATCAGGGAGAAGGAACAGGGGCCTGAAGACCCACATTCAATATTTAAGGAACAGCTTCTTGCCCCCTGTTGTCAGATTTCTGAATAGTCCATGAATACTACTTTTTGCTATTCTTTTTTTCATTGTAACTTATAGTATGTTTTTTATTGTCTTGTACTGTACTGCTGCCAGAAAACAACAGATTTCATGACATATGACAATGATATTAAACCTGGCTCTGATTCGGAATTGTGTCCACCTATTGCTTGCCAACTCTTGCCGTGCTCTCCCTCTCACCTCTTCACATTACTATCTCACTTCTGCACTTCTGGTCCATATGAAGGTCTTGACTCAAAATGTTGACTTTATACTTCCATCCACAGATGCTGCCTGACTTATCCAGTTTCTTCAGCTGTTCATATTCCACTCTAAATTCCAGCATTTGCGGTCTCTGGCACCTCACTGATTTGTTTCAGTCCAAACTGAAATAAAGGTATTGTAAAAGGCAACTGGGGAGATGAATGTCTACAATGTTAACACAAGGATTTCTGGATCATTGTGCCTCCAGCATAGTTCCAGATGTACACTCAGTGGCCACGTCTGCTTGTTCATGCAAATGTCTAATTGGCCAATTGTGTTTCAGCAACTTAATGCAGACATGGTCAGGAGATTCCATTGTTGTTCAGAACCAACATCATAATGGGGAAGAAATGTGATCTAAGTGATGTGGAATGATTGCTGGTGCCAGACAGAGGGGTTTGAATATCTCAGAGATTGGATAATATCCTGGAATTTTCACACACAACAGTCTCTAGAGATTACAGAGAATGGTTCAAATTTTTTTTATATATCTTGCAAGTGGCAGTTCTGTGGTCAAAAATGAGTGAGGTCAGGGAAGAATGGCCAGACTGGTTCAAGCTGACAGGAAAGTGACAGCAACTCAGATAACTACATGTCATAACAGTGGTGTCCATAATAGTATATCTGAATGTACAACAGGTTGAACCTTGAATGGTGAGATAACAGAAGAAGATGATAGAGGTGTATAAGATGATGAGAGGCATTGATCGTGTAGATAGTCAGAGGCTTTTTTCCAGGGCTGAAATGGTTGCCACAAGAGGACACAGGTTTAAGGTGCTGAGGAGTAGGTACAGAGGAGATGTCAGGTGGAATGGGCTGCCAGCAACGGTGGTGGAGGCAAATACGATAAGGTCTTTTAAGAGATTTTTAGATAGGTACATGGAGCTTAAAAAAATAGAGGGCTTTGGGTAGGCCTAGTAATTTCTAAGGTAGGGACATGTTCGGCACAACTTTGTGGGCTGAAGGACCTGTACTGTGCTGTAGGTTTTCTATGTTTCTAAGACCACAAACATACACTCGGTGACCACTTCATTAAGTACAGGAGGTGCCTAATAAAGTGGTCACAGAGGGGAGTTTTTGGGGTACTGGATTAGTGTGAGTGCATTTCAGTGTCAAACTTCACTGAATCCTTGTGCAAAGTGAAGAGTGTAAACCTGAGCAGACCGAAAGGAGAAAGGTTATGTATAGAGGTCCAAAAACCTGATAGAGTAAATCAACAATGGGGAATTTCAGGAAAGAATTGAATAATTTCCATGTGGGTAAAGGAAACTCACTAAAATAACAAACTTTGAGGGGTGTTACAACTGGCAGAGCTGCCAGTTCACCAGTCACATGACCTGGGCTTAGTTCTGACTAGCAGCACTGAACGTGTGGAGTCTTCATGTTGTTTTTGTAGCCTATGGGTGCTCTACCTTCTTCCCATGTGGATCTGTAGGTTAATTGGTCACAGTAAATTGCCCCCAGTGTGTGGTCAAGTGACAGAATTGCGGGGGAATTGATGGGAATATGAACAGAATTCAATGGGTCAGGGGTAACAAACAAGACAGTAAAATCTGGGAAGAGTTGATGGGAATGTGAAGAGAATAACGTTTGACATGATTCCATTATACTGTTCTTTGCTGGTGAAAATCAAGATTTCAGCATCTGCCATCTCTTGTATCTCCATTAATGTCTTTGGGTGCTTGATGGTCAGCACAGACTGAAAGGGATTGTTTCTGTACTGACTATCTCTGTAGGATTCTATCATTTCATTTGCTACAAAAATGAAGGAAAAAGACACAGGAGGATCTCGATGATTAGAGGTTGCAGATTATAACTGAATTTGAAAATAGGATTGAAAGACACTGAATGAAGAGAGTAGTAAGTAAAATAAAAGCGATCCATGAAGTCTTTTTATGAACATATAAAGTCAAAAAAGATAGTCATAAAAGCAGATGGGGTCAATTAAAAACAAAGAAGACCACCTTGTGGAGAAAAAGTGGAAGACTTAGATACTAAATTAACATGTTGCACCTATTCTTCGATGGTGAAGGTTGCAGCCAAATTCACAGTAAAGGATGAGGTATGAGAAATTGGCTAGAATATAAGCACTTTAAGAGCGTACTTAACAAATTGGAAGTACTCGAATTAGAAACATCATCTGTTCCAGATGGAATGCATCCCAGGTTGTAGCATGGAAATAAAATGAGGCTCTGGCCAATCTTTCTTACACATGCTCACCCAACCAAACTATGCATATGCACAATCATTTTATGGTCCTGAGTGTTCCAATTTATGCCAGGAAGTTTCAAGCAAGCATTGCATAGTAATTCATTTCATTATGTAAATCACATCCAGTAGTGCCCAATCTAATTCTGCAATTAATATGGGTTTGCCTGGTAATGATCACTGGCAGATTTGTCTAGACTGCAGGTTCCCATCAAGTTCAGGGAGTAGTAGACTGTACTCATGTGGCATATAGGAATCCAGTCATCAAGCTGGATCTCTGTCAATTGGAAGGGTTGTTACTTCATGTGCCTCCAGGCATGGTGTAACCACCGGCTGTACATTACTACAATTGGTGCATCTGGGAAATGTGCATAGCTCTTTGATCCTGAGGTGAGTTATTGTGCATGCCTTTCTATCCATGGATCCTCACCCCTGTCTGGCCTCCTGGACTATTATTGCCATAGCTGTAGGGTACGTTTCCAAGGCCTGGACCAATTAGGTGCTGCCCTGCATAGTTCTTCAGCAAAACTACAATGTTGTCTTAATCAGCTGCACACTCCATGATTTTGCCATATTATAGAAAACACACTTTGTCCAGAAGGAGGAGAAGGAAAGAGACAACCACAGACAGCAATGGAGAAAGAGAGAGTGAGAGAGAGAATAGCATGCATGGTAACAGACTGTTTGACCCATCTGCTCTACACTGAGCGGTGGGCACCCATTTATGTTATTGTGCCACTACGTCATCTGCGAGCACCTCACTAAGTAAGCACATGTTCCCAGGCTCCTGTGTTTTTCTTTTGATTTGTTTCTGGAGTTACAAAACAGAACAGTGGTCGCAAGGAAGTCTTAAATGCTGAGATGATGACCTACCTGTTGATGTGCAGCACCATTTTTCTTTACAACACTACATTTGAGTTTTTAAAAAGTGCAGCACGTTTCTTTACAAAGGGAGAGAGGCAGTCGAATGAAAAAAAATGCAGAAAATAGTCAAAATTCCCAGGTTCATAAACAGTGAGTACCAGGTGATAATTACAATCTTTTTTAAAAAAGCTGAAATGATTGGCTACATGAAAAGATAGACAAATTTGCTTGGACAACAGATAACTGGGTGATATATACTGAACGATTTGAGTGGTATTTTAAAGCAAATGGAATAGCCAATGCTGAATGCATTTGGTGGAAGAGCATACAGTTTGCTTAGAAGTTTGACTGCTCCAACCAAACCGGCCAAACAATGGATACAGTAGACTGAGATGCAATTGAGTTACAATCAGGAGTGAAAGTGAGTGTTAAACAAGTTTTCAGCATCTAAACAGGAACCTGCCTAGCCAAACAAATTGTGCTACCTTGTGGCCAGGGCTCACATTCACCAGACCAATGCAGATTTAAAGGCAAACCTTGCAGAAAATGCAGCAAAGTACAGCACGTACAAAGAGCATATTGGGCAGACAAAAATAATTAGATGGCACAAGGAAGAGAAAAAGATAAAAAGTCAAGTTGCAGTTTCAAAAAGAGCACTAATGTGTATGCTGTTGATGAAAAACCTGACAGTGATGAGTGACACAGGACTGAGTAGCCTTAAGATTTAAAGCATGAAAATTAACAAGAGACAAGCAAAGTTACTTACACCAGAAGTGAATGGTAAATTAATTAAAATGGAATTGGACACTAGCTTGGCTATTTCAGTCATTCCACAAAATGAGTTTGAACTGCATTTCAAAGATACTGAACTGAAGCCTGCAGATATCCAACTAAGAACTTAGATGGAAGAAGAGTCCAAAGTGCTTCTCTCTATAACCACTCACAAAGGGCTTTATCGTGATAATAGGTTTATTTTTGGAGTAGCATCTGCATCTGCACTCTGACAGAAGGCTGTGGAACTGCAAGACTGTCCGGGCACTCAGTGTTACCTGGATGACATCATTGTTCCCGGTTAGGATGACAAGGAACATCTCCAAAATCTTAAGACAGTGTTAGAAAGATAAGAAGATTATGGGCTCAGAGCAAGATGCAAAAGTACGAATTCTTTAAACAAGCATCTCTTACTGAGGTCGCACCATTGACGCACGAGGAATTGCACAAGTATGCTGAGGAAATTCAAGCAGTGATGAATCTCCCTAGGCCAAAGGATGTGTCACAGTTCTGGTCCTTTTAGGATTTTGGCAATTACTTTAACAAGTTCCTGCCAAACCTGGTTACAGCGCTCTACCACTTCAACTCATTTCTAAATCTAATGAACAATGCACTGTGAGGTGGTTTTCAAGAAGGTAAAGGAAGTAGTGATGTCAGTCACTGTACTCACACATTATCATCCACATCACCCAGTGAAGCTTGCCTGTGATGACTCACCTTATGATATAACCGGCACTCCAATCGTTAGTTGGAGAGCTACGAGACAGGAGGTGGTGTATAGGTCCGGGAGTGAAGTTCAAAAAGGGAAAGTTTCATGGGAACTTGGCTATAACCCGCACACCAATTGTGTGTTGGATAACAGGGAAGCTTCAGGCATAAAAGGGAGACACTGCATAACAGAGCGGTCATCAAAGGAACGGTTTGTCAGAGTGGCTCATTCGGGCTTCGGCGTGGTAAGTGAGTAGGTGGACTTCATTTTTCCCTTGCATTTTTTGAGGAATAGAGAGTACGTCTGAAACATTAGTGCTTTGCTCTGAGTGTCAGATGTGGGAGTCCGGGCAATCTTCCAGTCCCCCAGATGGCCACATCTGTAGCAGGTGCATTGAGATGCAGCTTCTGAGAGACCATGTTAGATATCTGGAGCTGTGGCTTGATGACCTACAACTTATTAGGGAAAGTGAGCAGGAGATACAGTAGAGAAGAGCTATGAGGAGTTAGTCACCCCAAGCCTGCAGGAGTTCGACAAGTGGGGCAAGGTCAGGGAAGGGAAGATAAGAGCTCAGATAGTAGAGAGCACCCCTGTGATCCCCTCAGTAATCGTTATCTTGTTTTGGATGCTGTTGGGGGGGAGTGACCTGGCAGTGGATGACCATGGCGATCGGGTCTCTGGCACTGAGTCTGGTTCCATGGTGTAGAAGGGAGAGAAGAAGATGAGGAATGCGGTAGTCAAAGGGGATTCCATAGTGAGGGGAACAGACAGGAGGTTCTGTCAGCCTGATAGAGATACCCGCATGGTGTGTTGCCTCCCAGGTGCCTGGGTACGGGATGTCTCAGATTGGGTGCAGAGTATTCTGAAGGGAGAGGGTAAACAGCCAAAAGTCTTGGTACACATAGGTACCAATGACATAGGTAGAAAAAGGAAGGAGATCCTGAAGAGAAAATTCAGGGAATTGGGTAGGAAGCTGAAAAGCGGAACCTCCAGGATTGTAATCTCAGGATTTCTGCCTGTGCCACGTTCTAATGAGTGCAAGAATAGCATGATCAGGCATATTAATGTGTGGCTGAGAGACTGGTGTAGGGGGCAGGGATTCAGGTTCCTGGTTCATTGGGGCCTCTTCTGGGGAGGTACGACCTGTACAAAAAGGATGGGTTACACTTGACCCAAAGGGGTCCAATATCCGAGCAGGTCGGTTTAATAAAGGTGTTAGGCAGGGTTTAAACTAATTCGGCAAGGGGATGGGAACCAGAGTGATAGGGCTGAGGATGGGGGAAACAGAAATAAATCAAAGGTAGTGTGCAACAGAGATGATAGAAAGGAAAGGCAGGAGATGAGGCATAATCACAGCCAGTGGGATGATTTATGGGGTAATACAGGCATAGTGCAGTTAAAACAGAAAGCAACAAATACTAGACTGAAAGTGCTATAGTTGAATCCATGCAGCATAAGAAGTAAAATGGACCATCTTGAAATTCTGCTACAGATTAGCAAGTATGATATTGTGCCCATCTCTGAAACTTGGCTAAAGGATGGCTGCCATTGGGAGCTGAACGTCCAAGGATAGATGGTATATCAGAAAGATAGATTCGTAGGCAGAGGGAGGGTGTGGCCCTGTGTATAAGAAATAATATTAAATCATTAGAAAGGGATGACATAGGATTGGAACTTGTATAGTCTCTATGGGCTGAGTTAAGAAATGGCAAGGGTAAATGGGATCCTATGGCAACTGTATACATGCCTCCAAACAACAGCTGGGATGTGGATTACAAATTACAGCAGGAGATAGAAAAAGTGTGTCAGAAGGACAATATCATGATAATCATTGGGGATTTTGGAAAACCAGGCCAGTACTGTACCTCAAGACAGAGAATTTGTAGAAGGTCTAAGGGATGGCTGTTTAGAACAGCTTGTTGTTGAGTCTACTAGGGGATTGGCTGTACTGGATTGGGTGTTGTGCAATGATCCGGAGGTGATAAGAGAGCTTAAGGTTAAGGAACCCTTAGGGAACAGTGATCACAATATGATTGAGTTCACTATGAAATTTGAGAAGGAGAAACTAAATTCCAATGCATCAGTATTTCAGGGGAATAAAGGAAATTCCAATGGCATGAGAGGGGAACTGGCCAAAGTTGACTGGAAAGGAACACTAACAGGAAGGACAGCAGAACAGCAATGGCTGGAGTTGCTGCGAAAAATGAGGAGAGGTCAATTCAGATATATTCCAAGAAGAAATTTTCAAATGCAAGAAGGACACTACCGTGGCTGATAAGTGGAGTCAGAGCCAAAGTAAAAGCAAAAGAGAGGGCATACAAGGAAGTCAAAGCTAGTTGGAAGATAGAGGATTGGAAAGCTTTTAAAAACTTGCAGAAGGAAACTAAGAAGGTCATTAGGAAGGAAAAGATGAATTATGAAAGGAAGATGGCGACTAATATCAAAGAAGAAACTAAAAGCTTTTTTAAGTATATAAAGGGTAAAAGAGCATTGAGGATAGATATAGGACCAATAGAAAATGATGCTGGAGATATTGTAATGAGAGATGCAGAGATGGCAAAGGTACTGAATGCATATTTTGCATCAGTCTTCATAGTGGAAGACATCTGCAGCATACCGGGCATGCAAGAGTATCAGGGAAGTGAAGTATGTGCAGTGAAAATTATGATTGAGAAGGTGCTCAAGAAGCTTAATGGTCTGAGGGTGGATAAATCTCCTGGACCTGATGGAATGCACCCTTGGATTCTGATGGAAGTTGTTGGAGAGATTGCAGAGACATTAACACTGATCTTTCAAGAATCGATAGATTCTGCCATTGTACCGGATGACTATAAAATTGCAAATGTTACTCTGGTATTTAAGGAGGATGGGAGGCAGCAGAAAGGAATCTATAGACTTGTTAACCTGACATTAGTGGTTGAGAAGCTGTTGGAATCAATTGTTAGGGATGAGATTACAGAGTACCTGGAGACACATGACAAGATAGGCCAAAGCAACACACACAAAATGCTGGTGGAACGCAGCAGGTCAGGCAGCACCTATAGGGAGAAGCGCTGTCGATGTTTCGGGCCGAGACCCTTCCGGCTTCCTGAAAGGAAAATCCTGCCTGACTAATATACTACAATTTTTTGAGGAAATTTACACGTAGGGTAGACAAAGGAGATGTAGTAGATATGGTGTACTTGGATTTTCAGTAGGCTGTTGACAAGGTTCAGTACATGAGGCTGCTTAGTAAGATAAGAGCCCTTGTGATTACAGGGGCGTTATTAACATGGGTGGAGCATTGGCTGATTGGCAGTAAACAGAATGGGAATAAAGGGATCCTATTCTGGCTGGCTGCCGGTTACTAGTGGAGTTTCACGGGGGTCGGTGTTGTGACCGTTGCTTTTTACGATGTATGCCAATGATTTGGACTATGGGATTAATGGATTTGTGGCTAAATTTGCCAATGATACAAAGATAGGTGAAGGAGTGGGTAGTGTTGAGGAAACAGAGAGCCTGCAGAGAGACTTAGATAGTTTAGGGGAATGGGCAAAGAAGTGGTAAATGAAATACAATGTTGGAAAGTGTATGGTCATGCACTTTGATGGAAGAAATAAATAGGCAGACTATTGTAACCCTCAGGTTCAGCCGACAATGTTAGTCTAGGGGATGACAGTCTCCAGCACCGCCAACCTTGTGAAATCGCATTTGTGTGGATGCTGCATGATGTGTTGCCCTGTTACAAACCCGTACCACAAAATATCAGACAGTACACCAAATGCAATTCAATGATTGAGCTTTATAATTCTTAATTTGACTATAGGGTTAGTAAGGAAATCAAAAGGAAAAAGGGCCCATTTTAATGAAACAGTTTGATGTGCACGTTGGTTGGAGCTCATGGTTTTCCATCCATTAGTTCCCCATCGATTTCCTCCAAGCGTCGTTGACTCCTGGACCCTCACTTCAAGTCCACTCCGCCCTGCGGTCCACCAGTTCTCTCCTCTCGTGTCTTCTCTCTTCATTTTTTGCTGACAAAAGACCGCAAATACCTCCTCTCAGACACACAAGGAAGAAACATCACTCCCATCATTTGATGGCGCACATTCCAAAGTCCCCGTCATCTCCAATCATAACCCAAACACTGCTGCTGTAGAGAAACCTTTACATCAGCACTCAAACCTTTCCCAGGATGTTACACTCTCCTCCTATCAAATTTAATCATGCCCTCATGACTTTGAGATAATTTGCCAACCCTTCCTGCAAAGCACAAAGTCCAACCCAGGTGTAAAAGGCAGTGACATAGCTCTCCACAATGCTAGGAGCCACACTCAGTTCCCCCGCTGCAACAAAGGCCAGCCTATTTGACGGTCTCCTAATTCTGAGACCTCCGTTCCCCCTTATCTACCTCTTCATGTTCCAACACTACAGGGGATACTTCTGGTCTACCTGGCGAGGCCTCCCCTGGCCTGCCATTCGTGCCCACCTGCAACTCTGACCCATCTGTCCCCAGCTAAGCTCCGCTTCATCCCTTGCAGGGTCCCGCTGAAACCCAGGCTGTCCACAGGCAGCCACCCCCTCCGATTTCACCTGACTCAGCGTGAGAAAGGTTGGGAGTCTCTTCCTCAATCAGTGGGAAGTTAGCAAAAGGCAGCATATAGTACACCTCCATGTCCTCATCCTCTGAATCAGTATTCTACTGAGGGGCAGAGCCTGGCAATATCTCTGGATGTTGGTCCTGCAGTCGCCCCGCATTTCCACAGAGTCCTCTGACTAGGTGTAGGCTCCAGGTCGAGCTCTGGGTCAACCTGCTCCTCTTGTCTCAGAGGCAGAAGTTGATTCCGATGGAGAATCTTGACAGGCCTATTCCTATCTTTTGGTTTCACCTGGAAACCTGGTAGGTTTGGTATCTGACTCCCCACAATATAGGGCGTAGCTGCCCAGCAGTTGGCCAACTTTTGCTTTGCAGGTAGCCCCAAATTCCTTATGAGGACTCGGTCTCTTGGCAGGAGTTGAGAAAACCTCATCTTTTGCTCATACCTCCTCTTATTTCCTTGATCCTGCTTGGCAGCCGCGATCCCAGCTAATTCATAAGCCTTTTCAGCTCCCTTCTCATGTCAGACACATACTTCAGATAAGTCTTTGCAGGTAGATTATCCTCGTCAGTCTCAAAACAAAGGTCAATGGGCAACCTCACCTCGCACCCAAACATCAGATAATGCGGCGAGTACCAGGTAGCTTCATTTTGGGTACAGTTGTTACTGTGGACCAGATGTCCAATATGTTGACTCCACCTGCTCTTCTTGCTGATCTCCAGGGTCCTGAGCTTGTCTAGCAAGGTCTGATTAAACATCTCTGGCTGGGGATCACCCTGTAAGTGATAGGGCATGGTCCTTGACTTCTCAGCTCCAAGCATGCCCAGTAACTCATAGATGAGCCTACTCTTGAAATCCCGTCACTGATCACTATGTATCTCCCTGGGGAGGTCATAATAAATGAAATACTTCTCCCATAAACTTTGGCCAGAATAGACACAGTCTGGTCCTTGGCATGGAAAGCCTGCACATATCGGGTATAGTGATCCGTGATGACTAAGACATTTGTCATGTTGCTGGCATCTGACTCTATTGACAGGAAATCCATACACAGCAGGTACAGGGGCCCTGCACTCTGTAAGTGGGACAAGGGAGCTGCCCGCATAGGCAGCGACTTCCACTGTATGCATCGAATGCACGACTTGCAGTATTCCTCGGTCTCTAGCTTCATTCGGGGCCAATAGAACTGGTCTCTGAGCAATCCATAGGTCTTTTCAACCCCCAAATGTCCAGAAACATCATGAAGTGACTTCAGCACAATCCTCTGATACCACTCAGGCAGAGCCAGCTGGGAACGCCGAGGTCGATCTGGAGGTGATGTGACCTGGTGTAGGATCTGGTTCCTCAACTCCAACCTGGTAATAGAGGCACTGCAGTGTGTTTTGTCTTCACCAACTGTACCATGTCTCCTTTTTCAACTGTTGACCAAATGGTACTGATGCCCGGGTCATCTCACGGAGCAACTGCCACTTCCCCAGAACTCAAAACCAGTAACCGGCTTGTCTTCAGAGCAGTCAGCTTACAGTAAACTTGTAGAATGGCATCATCAGAAGCCCCCAATTGATCTACCGCTCGATCCTGCCCTTGCTTTCCCTTTGCCTTCACAGTGATGGCAAACTGACACATGGCTTTCACTCCTGGGGCAACAACACCCTCCCACTCTTCGTCCCTGACCAGTCCCTCATGCGCCCGTTGGGACAAATCATCAGCATCAATGTTTCTGCTTCCCGGTCGGTACTTCAGGCTAAAATCATAGGCAAACAATGCCACCAACCACCAATGGCCTGTGGCATCCAATTCTGCCAAGGTCAGGATATAAATTAGGGGATTGTTGTCTGTCCTCACCTCAAACTTGGCCCCATAGAGGTTGTCACTCAGCTTATCCACCTCAGCCCATTTCAATGTGTGTGGGATAGTTTCTCCAGAGGGTGACAGACTCTGACTTACAAACACATAAGGTCTCAAACCGGTGCCACGAGCCTGGAACAGTACACCACCTAAACATTCTCTGCTGGCATCCATATGCAGTACATACGGCAATTGGGGGTCTGCAAAAGCCAGCACAGGCACCTGCGTCGGCATCTGCTTCAGTGACTGAAAGGCCTCTTCACATTCTGCATCCCACCTCGGTCTAAAAGGCTCTGAAGGGCTAAGGCACTCTTTACCCTCCTCTTCTTTCATCCCCCTCCATTTCTTCCCCAAGGGAGGGTAACCACACAGAAGATGATTCAACGGGTGACTCATTTTCATGTAGCCCTTCACAAACCTCCGATAGTAACCACAAAATCTGAGGAATGAGCGCAAAGCTTTGGCCATGTAGTCACTGCCTCTATCTTAAACAGATCTGTAGCTACTCCAACTGTGAGACTATGTGCCCAACATATCTGACAGATGTTTTGCAGAACTGGCACTTGTCCAGGGCAAGTTTTAACCCTTCAACTTTCAGGCGGCCCAGCACCTTCAGTATCCTCGCTTCATGTTCTTCCAAGGTGGACCCAAACACTATGAGGTCATCCAGATACACCAATACCTCAAGCAAGTTCATATCCCCCATGGTTTTCTCCATGACCCGCTGGAAGCTTGCAGGGGCTCCTGATACCCTGGGGCATCCTTTCAAACTGGAAGAATCCCAGTGGACATATAAATGCCATCTTCCCTTTGTCAGCCTGACTCATGGGGATCTGGTAATATACACTTATCAAGTCCAGTACACTGAACCACTTCACACCACTCATACAGGCCAGCATGTCTTCGATTCTTGGGACCATATACTGGTCGGGGATGGTACACCTGTTCAGAGTCCTATAGTCCACACACATCCATACCATCCTATTCTCTTTTCTGGCCACTACAATTAGGGATGCACAGGGGCTTCAGGACTCGGTGATGACCCAGTTTCTTTCAACTTACACAAATGCAGCCAAATGTGTTCTACCTCTGCAGGGGCCAGACACCACGACGTCTCTCTCTGAACAAGGTGTCCTCGGTCACCCAGACAGTGTGATGAGTGCTCTTGAAACAACCCACATCAAACTCATCAGTGGAAAAGACACCTTCCAGCTTCAAAATCGTCTCTAACAATCTCCTCTTCCAACCTGCAGGTACCGGGGGTCCCCGAAGTTGAATGACTCAGCAGTCAATTTGCTCCCTTTTACAGAGGGGTTCTCCTCGGATTGTCACACAGGGACGTGGGACATTACCGTCACCAGGAAGAGATGTGCCAGGGGCATCCCCCGCTTGAAGGTGACCTTCCTCTTCACAGTGTTCCTTACAATCACTGCCATCCTGCCCGCCTGTACAACTGAGGGCTTCTGCAATTCCCCAGCAGGAAATCCCGCTTCCAGAGCGTCCACTAAGAGGACTTCTCCCTCAGGCATTCCGAGAAATTTGGGGGTCCCCATCACTCTCGCTACTTCCCCTGGCTGTACCACCAGTGGCTTTAACTGGGTGAACCACATAGTCCATTGTTTAAATTCGGTATCCGGCCCAATGCAGCCATGCACTTCCTCAAAAGCACCTCGAAACAACAAGTGCACAGACAATGTTCCCAGAAAGCTCTCACCAGCCTTTTCCTTGCATGCCCCCATGAGCCTCCTCACAAGAGGAGTGTTGGTCCCCACCAGAATTGAAACACTGCCCTTCTCAATGGGGCGTGGACAAACCAGCGCTAATGTGTCAAGGTCCTCAGCCACTCTCACATCGGCCTCTGAAAACTCCAGCTTCACTGACTAATAGCCATCGTATGGACAATCACCAGCACTAAGACCCCAGATCTCCAGTGCGTTGAATGGTGTCAGTGGTACCAGTTGTAAAATGAATGGTACAGCAATGTGACCTGTGACCCGGTGTTGAGTATGGCTTTGGTATAGATACTCTATATCCGTAGCAGTACACTGGAGCATGGCCCCACCAAGCCTTCAGGAATAAGGTCTTTCACTTTCCTTGGTAAATTGCTGGGAATGTGATCCCCCAGAGACACCAGGCTGTTCCCTCACTGGGTCTCCTCTAAGTTTCCCACCATCTCTCCTTGCTTAGGTACCCGGGGGCTTACCCTCCAAGGGGCTTCCCGCTGCTCACACTCGCGCCTGGTGTCCCTCTTCATCACAGCTATAACAGACAATACCAGCTGCCCCTCTTCTCATGGAACCCTGGCCACTAGCAGCCTTCTGCAAAGTCTGTCCCCTTAGAGAGTCTGCCTCTCTATCAGTCCCATCGTATGGGGGGGGTGTTACACCTGAGGTTAACAACCAGGACATCTCAGTTCTCAATTCTGCCACATCTCCTTTACCACTCCCTGGGCTGGGCCAGCTGTGGTCACTTCATCACAAGGGGCTTCTACCGAAGACTGTACCCCCCTGATGGAGGCCTCCTGTGCCTCTGACACGTTCTCCTCCTCCTGTACCTCTCTGATCAGCTCAACAAAAGAGGGAAGGTGGTGCGTCTTACGAGATAGTCAGAGAGCCCAAACGATCAGGTCCTGGGACTGGGCACCCTTTGCTATCTGGTCCATTCTTAACTGATCCACATCAGCTGCCTGAATGGCCCCTCTGCGCCATAAGCTATTTAGCTGCCTCTAGCCAAAAGATGTAGGCAGGAAGCTTCTCCCCCTTCTCCTGACATGTTCTGAAACCCTGTCATGAGCTCCATTGGGCTCCCCGTCATGCCAAATGCATTTTCCAGTGCTCCCATGTAATCGGCAGCATTGGCTAGGGGGTACCGGGACTTCACGGCTCTCACCCCGTCAGCAGCCCGCCCCCTCAAACTCTCAACCACTCTCAGTCGCTTTACATCATCAGAGCACTGCCACTCATCTAACAACTGAGAGGTCTGCTCCACCCAAGTCTCATTCTCCTCTTTCCCCTTTGGGGGGGGGGGCTGGGTGTTATTCCAGAGAATATTCATAGTTTCCAGTGTGGACCCTCTGTCTGTGTACTGGGTCACTTGTTCTTCGGAGAGGTAAGGGCTAATGCCAGCTCAGAACTCTCATTCTTCACAGGAGAATGGGGACTAATTAGACATTCAAACTCTGACCACTTCTTCCCCTCCACAGAAACGATAGAACCCTGTTTTCAAAGTCTCCGCTCCCAGCTATGGGAAACTCAACTTGTGATTGGGCCCACTCTGCTACACTCTCCTCCTCCCTGACAGTATGGACAGTCCATGGCCCCGCCTCACCTGGGGCACCAATAGTACCGGGCAGCTCCACTGCAGTTACATCAGTGCTAGTCTGCAGTAAAACGAGGTCTGTGCCCACCATTTTATCAAACCTCCGCTCAGCAATCATAACTTTGCTGACAACTTTAACTATACTTAACAGGTGAATTACCAAGTCATCCAAAGTACAAATATCTACGCCATGCAAAGCACACATATTAGTTACCAGTAACCCCATGGAGTCACACCACCACTCCACCCTGGCAGCATCTGTACCAGCACAGACTTAAACACACAACCCCCGGTTCAATGCTCAGGGCAGTCACACAGTATCCAATGAATTCAATCCCAGATGAGCCCCCACAATTGTAACCCTCAGGTTCGGCTGGCAGTGTTAGTCTAGGGGAAGACAGTCTCCGGCACCGCCAAACTTGTGAAATCACATTTGTGTGGATGCTATGTGATGTATTGCCCTGTTACAAACCCATACCACAAAATATCAGACAGTACACCACATGCAATTAAACGATTGAGCTTTATAATTCTTAATTTGACTATAGGATTAGTAAAGAAAACAAAAATGAGAAGGGCCCATTTTAATGAAACAGTATGTTGGAGCTCACAATTTTCCGTCCATTAGTTCCCCATCGATTTCCTCCGAGCATCGTCGACTCCCAGACTCTCACTTCAAGTCCACTGCGTCCTGCGGTCTACCAGCTCTCTCCTGTTGCATCTTCTCTCTTCATCTCTCACTGACAAAAGACCGCAAATACCTCCTCTCAGACACTCAAGAAAAAAACAAAACTGCCCTCATTGGATGGCACACATTCCAAAGCCCCCATTCTCTCTAATCATAACCCAAACACTGCTTCTACAGAGAAACCATTACATTGTCAGCGAAACCTTTCCCAGGGTGTTACACTATTACTTAGGTGGGGAGAGAATTCAAAATGCAGAGATGCAAAGCGATTTGGGAGTCCTTGTGCAGGATTCCCTAATGATTAACCTTCGGGTTGAGTTGGTGCTGCAGAAGGCGATTGCAATGTTGACATTCATTTCTAGAGGTGTAGAATATAAGAGCAGGGATGTGATGTTGAGGCTCTATCAGCACTCTGAGGCCACACTTGGAGTATTGTGTGCTGGTTTGGGCTCCATATTTTAGAAAGGATATACTGACATTGGAGAGAGTTCAGAGAAGATTCACAAGAATGATTCCAGGAATGAAAGGGTTGCCATATGAGGAACATCCGGCAGCTCTTGGTCTGTATTCCTGGAGTTCAGGAGAATGAGGGGGGATCTCATAGAAACATTCCGAATGTTAAAAGGTCTGAACAGATTAGATATGGCAAAGTTATTTCCCATGGTAGGGAAGTCTAGGCCAAGAGGGCGTGACTTCAGGATTGAAGGACGTCCATTTAGAAGAGAGATGCGGAAAAAATACTTTAATCAGAGGGTGGAAAATCTGTGGAATTTGTTGCCATGAGTGGCTGTGAAGGCCAAGTCATTGGGTGCATTTAAGGCAGAGATAGATATATTCTTAATTAGTTGGAGCATCAAAGGGTATGGGGAGAAGGCAGGGGAGTGGGGATGACTGGAAGAATTAGATCAGCCCGTGGTTGAATGGCAGAGCAGACTCGATGGGCTGAATGGCCTAGCTCTACTCCTATATCTTATGGTCTTATCTTATAGATATGGTCATGCCACAAGTTATAGCTTTGGCATCATGTTCCCTTACCAATTACCACTTACATACTTAGGCATGGATTGACAGAGAGGCCTTGAGTCTGGTTTGGGATGTAAAGCATTTCAACCAGTATTTGTATGGAAATGAGTGTGCCCTCATTACAGATCGTCAAATGCTAGTATTAATTTTCATTCCAAAGAAGTTGTGTTCCTGTGATGAGAGTCTTTGACAAGGATGGTTTGAACCCAGTTGCTGGAGTATCTAAATGAAGGATCGAGATGTGGTATCAAAGTTGATCGAGAACTGAGCACAAAACAGATGCTAGATGAAATCACTAGTAGGCTTACAATTGGTGCCCAGGCTGCAGAACTGATCCCTGTCTCCTCTTGTGGTTAGCCTTCTGGGTAGAAGCTAGCAAAATCTCCCTTGCCCCAGTCCATCTCTCCTTGCAGCATCATGCAAGATCTTCGGTCGCAGGAACCGCAACTTCGGCCTCCTGCTCAGGGAGAAGTGGCAGAGAATACCCAAATTAGCTTTTAAAAGGGGAAATCCCACACGCTTAATGCTGTAAAGTATTGTGGTCAACCTCTGCCCACATCATATAGTTTCTCCACTCATCTGGTCTTTCAGAGGCTAGGCTTCTTAGGGTACATTCCATACCTTGCTTCACCCGCTCCATCTGGCCATTGGACTGTGGGTAAAATCCCGAGGCAAGACTTATTGTTGCCCCAATCAGCTTGCAAAATGCCCTCCAGAAACATGATGCGAATTGTGGTCCACAATCCGACACAATGTCCATTGGAAAACAATGGATCCTGAAGATTTGCTGCAGGATAATTTCAGCCATATCCACCGAAGATTGGGGTCAATCCAAGGTGATGAATTTACAAGCCTTTGATAAATGATCCACAATTACCATGACAACAGTCTTTCCCTTGGTTGGAGGAAGACCCGTGACAATGCCCATGGAGATGTGTGCCCCTGGTCTATCTGGAACAGGTAGCGGGTGGGGAAGTCCTTGAGATCAGGTACAGAGCTTCTTGCTCTGGGCACACACCACACATGCCTGCACATACTGCTGAACTTCCTTCATCATTCTGGGCCACCAATACCTCCTCTTGATAAACTCGAGGGTCCTAGCAATCCCTAGGTGAGGGGTCATTCTCGATGTCTGTCCCCATTTGGAGTACCTGGGACCCGACAGAACTTGGAACGAACATCTGACCTGGAGGACCACAAGAATCTCCTCTTGTGCTTGGGCCCTGCAAACAAGGGCGTCGATTCCCCAGCGAATTAATGCTACCACCTTGGCTTGGGGAAAAATGGTGGTAGGTTGCTCTTCTTGTTCCGGTTTTTCAACATGACAGGACAAGGCATCTGGCTTCTTTTTCATTAACCCCAGTCAATAGGTCAAGATGCAATTAAAGTAGTTAAAGAATAAAGACCAGCTGGCCTGCTTGGAATTCAGCCTCTTGGCCTCCTGGATGTAAGGCAGGTTCTTGTGGTATGTCCAAATGATAAAAAGGTTCTTGGCCCCTGTAGCTGGTGCTGCAATTTCTCCAAAGCCAACTCATCTGCAAGAAGCTCCCAATTTCCGATGTCATAGTTCACTCTGCTGGGGATAAACACCTGTAAAAGAATGCACACAGGTACAGTTTATCATCTGAAGGTGTCTGTGAAAAAACACGGCACCCACTCCAAAGTCTGAGGTGTCCACCTCCATGGTGAAGGTCCAGGCTAGGTAAAATCAAAATGGGAGCTATCGTGAACTACTGTTTGAGCTCTGTGAAAGCAGCCTCCACTTCAGAAGTCCTAACAAAAGAACCCGTGGATCTCTTGGTTAGTGTTATCTCCAGAGCCACCACTGAGCTGAAGTTTCTGATGAACTTTCAGTTAAAGTTGGAAAATCCCAGGAATCTTTGGACTTCTTTCACATTGGATGGTTGTGGCCAATCTCTGAGCTCCTGCATCTTACTAGTGTCCATCCTGTGATCACCATTAGAGATGATGAAGCCCAAAAATGAAATGATGATTACATGAAATTCAGACTTCTTCAGCTTGACGTAAAGTCCATGATCAAGAAACGTCCTCAGGATATCTCTGACATGAGCGATGTACTCTTCCATGGACTTGGAGAAAATTAGGATGAAATCCAAGTAGATAAAGGCATACTGTACTTATTGAAAGCATCCCCAGAGCATGTCGCTTATAAAGGCCTGGGGAACTGCTGGTGTGTTCACAAGGCCAAAGGTAATGGCCAAATACTTACAGTGCCCTGTTGATGTGTTGAATGCCATCTTCCTCTCATCACCCTCCTTTATGTGAACCAGCTTGTCTGCATTCTGTAAGTCTAGGTTTGAGAATACTCTTACCCCTTGGAAAATCTTGAAGGCAGTGTTTAAGGGTGGAAGAGGGTTATGTGATTCAGCCCTCTATAATCAATGCACGGCTGCAGACTTCCATCCGTCTTCTGTACAAAGAAAAAGCCAGCACCGGCTGGAGAGGTGGAGGGCCGATTAAATCCCAGGGTGAGCCTCCTTTATATACTCCCCCATAGCTCTTCTCCCTGGGCCTGAGACCCTCCCCCCCACCACCAAGGGTGACCGTGGACCAGGGGTATGTGAGGAGACTTAATGATATAGAAACTAATGCCTTCCACATGATCCTCTATTCTCATCTACAAGACCAATGTCTGCTGCCAGACCTACCCAGAAGCAAGCGAGCGGCTGACCTAGTCAGTCGCAGGCATGGGCTGACTCAACATCTGCAGTGATATGTTGAGCCAATGGGCGGTCCCCAAGTCCAGCAAATTTTTTGCTGCTCCAGATTCAAAAAACAATTCACATTCACATCTTGTCAGTTCATACTGCAGAATATCTCTGCATCCTGCACGACACCAAACTCTGAGGGGCTGGGAGAGCGGTGGCTGCTACCGTCACAGTCCTCCCGAGATCGGACGGTCAGCACTTCTCCCAAAAGCTGCAGTTTCGGACTTTCGGCCTGCAGGTGACCTGCTTTCCTGCAATCATGGGAGCAACCTCGGCTTTGGGTTGGTCAGCAGATTGAGCAGCTCACTGTTCGGGATGCCAGCACGTCCAAAAGATGCCAAAAGCAGCGCCCCTTCGTACCTGGGAATGGCCATTTTGCTGGACCATTCATGGGCACAAATTTGTTGACGGTACTGGCTGCAGCTACAAAGTTTCCAGTAGTGTACCCAATAGCCCCCACTACAGCCTCACACACTGTCGATGTGTTGAGAAGCCTTTTCTCAAGGGCTGGTGTTAGTCATTGACAATGGCCCACGGTTTGTTGCGGAACAGTTTCAGTCAGTCCTGAAAATAAAAGGAGTAAGACTTATTATTACACCTGCACTGTACCACCCAGCTACAAATTGCTTGGAGGAAAGATTTGTTCAAAGGCTAAAGAACATACTGCAAGCAATATCAGCAGAACACACTGCACTAACAATGAAACAGAAGTTCACCAATTTCCCCTTTGTATGTTGCAATGCAGCACACTCCACAACCCAGAACTCACAAGCTAAGTTGTTCATGAGATCTCCTCAAACCCAGTCTCGGAGGAGCATGCTGAATGAACAGCTGAGACAAATTGGAGGTTCTTCAAACAAGCAGGTTCGATATTTCACTCCTGGATATGAAGTCCTGCTGAAGGATTACAGAGGTGATCAAAAGTGGGTACTTGGAAAGATTAAAGACAGAACTGGAGCTCTCTCCTACACAGTGGAGATTGTGTCTGATGTCAACTGAGAAGACACATCGATCAGCTGAGGAGAGAATCAATTGCTAGAGAAGAAAAGTTACCAACGTGTCGGAACCACTTCCTGTAATAGCAGTATCAACTTCTACAACCATTTCAGAGAAGATCCTAGAACCTTAGATTGTTTCACAGCCACTAATTTCTCCTGGCAAGCAGAATAACAGCCCCAGCCCAATCAGGAAATATGTTATCCTGAAAGAATAAAGAATCCTCCACAGTGATTAAATCTTTAGGCCAGCTGGGATAATTTAATATACATACCGGTACTACTCTGGATGTCTATAGAGTAGTTATATTAGATAGTATACTGTAATATAGTAATATATATAAAACTAATATTGCGCAAGTATTTCACGATAATGTTACAGGGCACCCAGAAATTGGCAACCTGCACCTGATTGCAAAAAGAGCTCACCACCATAGATGTGAGATGACAGGTGACAAATTATTAGGCTGGATCATGCCTACATTTCTCCTCTGCATGATCCTGATGAGCATGCAAACCTTATTCAGCCCCACACGATCTATTGCGGCACTGAGTGTAGGAGAGAGGGTATCATGCTACAGTACAAAAAAAAATTGTTTATGGCACAATTGTAGAATAGTGTGCAGTTCTGGTTGCAGAACCGATTGATTAGTTGTGATTAAGGTAGAGATGGTGCAGAGAAGAGTCATGCTGCCTAGATTGAAGGTGAAAGATTGTTTTCTTTGCAAGTTGGGAGCTTGTAGATGGCCATTAGGTGTATTAGTCATGGTTTAGTCTACCAAGTATCATTTACACCTCAAACAGGAAAGTTTGAAACATTGCATGTCTTCTCCAAACCTATTATCCATTATTGCAGGAAATCAGTGAACTGACATTTATTACTTTAGTTAAAAGTGTAATCATGAAGAGTACCATTAGATTTCCATCATTATAGCTTAAAATCCTGACCAAGAGATTGAAACAGATTGTATATATTAGTCAATTGTATACTTAGGATTATTTCAAAACTTAATTACACTTGAAACTGAAAACAGGAACTTTCAACAGATAAAAGAAGACTATTGTAGTTCCAGAAATAATATTAGAGAAGGACCAAAGTAAGAAATCATACCTGAACTAATTATTGTTTGAAAAGACTGAGGCATGAGAAATGAAAACAGTGTCTAGAGTGTTTTATTATTAATAGTCAGAAACCCAGAAATCAATGTCACACAAGCAAGAGGATCGAATTAAGTAATAAATGTAGCAGGTGTGAAATATGCTGATTGTTTGTTGGGAGGGCTAAGACTAGAGTGAAGAATTGGAAATGACAAATTTCTCCAAAGCAGAACTGGCAAAATGATGCAATTGAACATGTAACAATTGCCACTGGAGCAGATTCAAAATAAACATCTTCCATGCCCCCCATAAACCAGAGAGGAACAGAAATGTACTGTACTAAGAAACTTAAAAGGTTAATTACAAAGGTTTAAAATTACTAAGGAAAGATAATTAACATAAATTTATGCATGCAGAAAATGGAACTGCTCTCAAATGTTGTTAAATACAAGGTTCAAGATTGTTTAAGACCAAAAGATATAACAGCAGAATTAAGCCATTTGAGCCATCAGCTTTGCTCCGCCATTTCATCATGGCTGATCCATTTTCCCTCTCAGCCACAATCTCCTGCTTTCTCCTGATATCCCTTCATGCCCTGACTAATCAAGAATCTATCAACATCTGTCTTAAATTTACCCAATGACTTGGCCTGCACATGTGCCTGTGACAACAAATTCCACAGATTCATCACTCGCTGGCGAGAGAAATTCCTCCTCATCTCCATTCTAAATGGACATCCCTCCATTCCGAGGCTGTGTCCACTGGTCTTAAGCTTCCTCACCATAGGAAACATCCTCTCGCCATTCACTCTATCAAAGCCTTTCAACACTTGAAAGGTTTCAATGAAGTCAGCCATCAATCTCTTAATATCATTTCCAATACACAAGAGTAAAGGAGAATGAAATAATTGTTATTCTGGATCCGATGCAGCCCAAAAAAATGAAAGATGAAGAGCACCGGAATAATAATAATAATTATAAAAAGCACAATAAATATAAATACACAAGATATCTTATATAAATAGATTGATTGTATGTCCATAAAGTGATGTTAGGCTGAACATCAGGTTACAGACAGGAAATAATAAGGTAGTGGTGGAGCTAGTGGGTGGAGGGGTTGATCAGCCTTACTGCTTGGGGAAAGTAATTGTTTCTGAGTCTGGTGGTCCTGGTGTGGATGCTACATAGCCTCCTCCCTGATGGGAGTGGAACAAACAGTCCATGAGCAGTGAGGATGTGATCCTTCATGACTGGCTCTTTCCAACACCTTTCTATATTTATGCTCTTGATGATGAGTAGGTTGGTGCCGGTGATGCATTAAGCAGTTTTGACTACCCGCGGCAGAGCCTTCCTGTCTGTCACAGTGCTGTTTCCGTACCAAGCACTGATGCAGCTTGTCAGGATGCTCTCTTCTGCATACCTGTGGAATGAAGCAGGTATGGATGTACAAAGTCCGGCTCTCTTCAGCTTTCTCAGAAAGTAGAGGCGTTATGAGATTTCTTGACTGTGTAGGATGTGCTCTGCCACAATGAGAAGTTGAAAAATTAATGAAACAAAAATGGATAATTAATCATTCTTTGTGAATAGGTACGGTGGACAAAATATTAAAGAGTAAGTAAAAAGATGGAAAAAATATGGCTGAAAATCTAAAATGGTACTTTTATAATAGCATTTATTCTCAGCCACAGGAGGATCTGAGCTGCTTCCAGGGTGGTGGAAAAACAGAGATCACTAATGGAATCATTTTGAAAAAACAGTGTTTGAATATTTATAAGGCACTGAAAACACATGGAATGCATCCAAAAACACTTGGAGAAATTAGGTTAGAAGGAGGGGGTACAATAGTAGACATTTTTCACAGCTCATTGACCATGTGGATGGTATGAGGATATTGAAAAATAGCTTGTGTTATTCCAATCTTTTGGAAAGGTCAGTGGCATGATCCTTGGAATTGGTATGCTATGATCCAGGGTCTCCAGGTGTTTAGCTTTGTTCTTTAAGGGTCTTAGACAAGGCTTCAACTGTAAACTGAATCCATGTTACTTTTGATTGCTGCTGGTAATTTGCAGATTTCCCCAGCCGCTTGTTTCATTCTCATTTATAATATAATTGTCTCAGCATGCCAGATGTTACAACTGGTAAAACTTATCATGCTTAATTTTTTTAATAACTCTGTATTACATGAACTCTTAATGCCTGATGCTAAGGATACATTTATTTTACCCACCCTGGATCTCACTACTTTCAACTTAATATTCCTCTTTTCTATTCAAACCTCACCTCCTCTGAACACACTGCCCTCCACTCTCGCTAAAGCAATACCAACCTCGCCATCAAACCCACTGATAAAGGAGCTGCTGTTGTGGTCAGATGGATTAACCTCTACCTTGCTGAGGCCAGGCAACAGCTCTCAAACACCTCCTCTTACTTATCCCTTGACTAGGACCCCATAAGGAGCATCAGGACATCATCTCAGAAAGTTAATTTACAGGTTGAGTCTGTGGTAAACAAAACAAATGCAATGTTGGCACTTATTTCAAAGGGAATAGAATATAAAAATGAGGAGATAATGCTGAAGCTTTATAAGACACTAGTCAACCCGCACTTAGAATATTATCAGCAGTGTTGAGCCCCGTATCTCAGAAACAATGTATTGTCATTGGAGAGAATCCAAAGGAAGTTCACGGGGATGACTCCAGGAATGAAGGGGTTAACACATGAGGAGCATTTGGCAGTCTTGGGCCTGTACTCATTGGAATTTAGAAGAATGCAATGGGATCTGATTGAAACCTACTGAATGTTGAACACTAGATAAGGTGGATGTGGAGAGGATGTTTCTTTTGGTGGGGATGTCTAGAACTAAAGGGCACATCCTTAAAATTGAGGGCTGACCTTTTAGAACAGAAGTAAGGAGGATTTTTTTAGCCAACGAGTGGTGAATCTGTGGAATTCTGCCACAGACTGTGGTGGAAGCCAAATCCATACGTTTATTCAAAGCTAAAATTGATAAATTCCTGGTTGGTCGGGCATCAAGGGGTATGGGGAGAGGGCAGGTGTATGGAGTTGAATGGGATCCAGGATCGGCCATGATGAAATGACAGAGCAAACTAATTCTGCTCCTATGTCTTATGATCTCACCTCCTGCACAATCACCCCTCTCATCATCTTTGAAAATCTCCCATCCACTTCTAGCAGCCTCACTGTTCCTATTCCCTGCATTGCTCATTTCTATCTCCTATGCAAAATCTACAAATGAAACCACTCCAGCTGGCCTATTGCTTTTGCTTGCTCCTGCCCCTTTGAATTCATGTCCACATACCTCTACTCCTTTTTGACCCCCTTAGTTCAGTCTCTTCCGACCTATATCCATGACACTTCACATGCTCTCCATCACTTCAATCACTTTCAGTTCCCTGGTTAAAGACCAAGACCAAGTTAGACCAAGTTGGCTGCAACATCTCAAGCTCCATCACACTGAGCACTGGTGCCACTCAGGGTGTGTGCTCAGCCCATTGCTGACTCAAAGCTACACAGCCAGATCCAACTCAAACCACATCATCAGGCTGGCTGATGACACAGCAGTGGCTGGTGTCATCAACAACAATGATGAGTCAACAGAGGAAGTAGATAGGCTTGGCAAATGCTGTGAGAACAATAGCCTGTGTTTCAACTTGGACAAAACAAAAGAGATTATTGTGGGCTTCAGAAAGGCTCAGGTCAGCCACTCATCATTGCACTTCAATGGCTCCACCACAGTGAGGGTGACGAGCACAGAGCTCCTTAGTGTTGAGATATTGGACTATCTAAGTTGGACCCACAATACATCCTCATTATTCAAGAAAGCACAGCAGTGTCTACACTTTTATGTTGAGATTGAGGCATGCTAGGATCCCCATCCCATTGTAACAACTTCTTACAGGAGCATCATCGAGCGAGTCCTATCTGGCACATCATTGTGTGGTATGGAAGCTGCATGGCAACGGACTGCAGAACCCTACAGAGGACGGTAAAGCTTCCCTAAAGGACCACTGTGATCTCCCTCTGCACCACCCCCCATTTATGACATTTACTAGGAGCATTATATGTGAAAGGCTCGAAGCAATGTTAAGGATCCCTACCACCCATCCCACAATCTCTTTAACCTGCATAGTCAGAAGGAGATACAAGAGCATCAGGACTAGGACCGCCAGACTGGATAACAATTTCTTCCCTCAGACTGAGAGATGAACGAATACCCTGCCACCACCAAGGTCTCATCATTTGGACAGCAAGCTGTTTACAGTTTACCTGTGCTGTGCACTGCATGCACTTACTTGTGGTAGTATATACATGTTTTGTGGGTGACCATAGTCCGGAGGAATATGGTTTCCTTTAGATATATATCCAGACCTATAAGCAGGTACTGGCATAACCAGACATATTGGACAAGGAACAGCAGGAAGCAATAGTAACAGATGCAGCAATCCCGAATGACAGTAACAACAGGAAGAAAGAATATGGGAAGTTAAAGAAATACCAGGGCTTGAAAGACCAAATGGAAAGGATGTGGAAGGATAAAGCCAGAGTAATCCCGGTGATGATAGGAGCACTCAGAGCTGTGACACCTGGGCTGGGAGAGTGGCTCCAACAAATCCTGGGACAACATCTGAAACCTTGGTCCAGAAGAGCGCGCTACTAGGAACAGCGAGATACCACACCGAACCCTCAAGCTGCCAGACCTCTGGTAGAGGACCAAAGACTGAGGGAAAAATACACATGCACACAAACCATAAGGGGTGAGAAAAATATATATGAGAGACAGAGAGCTGAGAATAAACTTGACCTTTAATTTCAGTGCGTAAACAAGAATTGCACTTGCACACATTCAACAATCATTCAGATTCCTAGCATCTAGTATTTTAATTATGTAGTATTGAATTATTTTGAAACAATGCTTTCTCCTTGTGTAGATTGTAGAGAAAACAACATTCAGGATATAACTAAATATACTTATGCCTTTCCTTGGTTAATTTTGGTCAGTTATTTAATCAAGATTCCTATTCTACAAAAATGTCCTTTAAGTAGCAGCTGGGAGACTCTCTTTGTCACGGATTTATCTGATGTAGTTCCAAAATTATTGTATTGCTTATGGAGTCTTTAACTCAATGTGCCAAGATGAGAGAGATTTACCTTAAGCACCATCAAGTCTACAAGATGATGAGAGGCATTGATTGTGTGGATAGTCAGAGGCTTTTTCCCAGGGCTGAAATGGTTGAAACAAGAGGGCATAGTTTTAAGGTGCTTGGAAGTAGGTATAGAGGAGATGTTGGGGTAAGTTTTTATACGCAGAGAGGCAGAGAGTGGTAAGTGCGTGGAACGGGCTGCCGGCAATGGTGGTGGAGGCAGATACAATAGGGTCTTTTAAGAGACTTTTGGATAGGTACATGGAGCTTAGAAAAATAGAGTGTTATGGGGAAGTCTAGTAAATTCTAAGGTAGGGACATGTTCGGCACAACTTTATGGGCCGAAGGGCCTGTATTGTGCTGTAGGTTTTCTAAGTTTCTATGTTTCTACAATCCTTGGTAGCATTATCATCATTAAATTTTAAAGTTAATCAATTCTACAACATAGAGGATATTGTTTTAAAATCTTTCTGTAAAGTCTGTACTATATGTGCCAGTGAGGAACTTATTCCTATTAGGAATATGGAAAATCATACTAAATATTAAATATTTCTTTGTCAGTAACAGTGGTACTTAGAATAACTGGTGGCACATCAATATAAGAAATATTTGACTCACATTTCTGCATTAAAAAAGAAATATTGCCTGTCACAGGGAATTCAAAAAGAAGAGAAATTATTTTTCATAATATAAAAAATTGCAACATTTTTGTTTCCCGAGGAAGTAAGAAGTGCTTTTATTGCTAAATACTGACACAAAAGCAAATTCCAGTGTTGACAGAAAATTTTCTACATGCTGGACAGGTAAGAGTAGCATTTTGTGAACCTTGTCCTGAAAGAATATCCATTTCTCTGGGATCAAAGTAGTGGAGGCTAGGGGTTCTGCACCCTGGATAGTGCTCAGGGATGTCTGGGAAAGAAGTGATAGGCAAGGTGAGGGTTTAGCCTGGAACTAAGCATTCAGGTTAGACAGAACATTTATTAAGCTGATGTTTATTCCTAGCCTCCCAGCCCTTTGTGCTATTGAATCTACATCATTTCAACATCCCAGAACATACTGCAAAAGTTTACAAGGCAATAATGCTCTCAGAGAAAAAGAACAAACCTAAGAAATAGAGGAACACACAGAACACTGGAGGAACTCAGCAAATCAGGCAACATCTATGGAAATGAATAAACTGTCGATGTTTTGGGCCAAGACCCTTCTTCAGGACTGGAACAGAAGACAGCAATATGAAAAGGTAGGGGAAGGGAAAGGAGGTCTTGCAAGAAGGTGATAGGTGAAGCCACATGGATGAGAAAGGTAAAAGACTTGAGAAAAGGAATTTGATAGGAGATGATAGTGGACCATGAGAGAAAGGGAAGGTAAGGCACAATGGGGAGGTGACAGGCAGATGAGGAGAAGAGATAAGAAGCCTGAGTGGAGAATAGAAGAGGGAAGATGGAGATAAAAAGTAAATAAAAGATAAAAAAATACATATTACCAGAAGGAGAATTCAATGTTCATGCCATCGGGTTGAAGCTACATAGACAGATTACACGGTGTAGCAGAAGAGGAAGCCATGGACTGAAATGTCAGGGTAGGAATAATGAAAGAAATTAAAATGGTTGGCCACCAGGAAATTCTACTTTTGGAAGATGGAGTGGAGGTGCTCAACAAAGCAGTCCACCAATTTATGATGTGTCTCACCAGTGTAGAGGAGGCCACATCAGGAGCACCGGTTACAATAGACAACCCCAACAGATTTGCAGATGAAGTGATGCCTCACCATATTGGCTGTCAGGCCCCTGCATTGGGTGTCATGTGAACCAAAGAAATAGAATGGAGTAGGAATCAGAGAGGTAGACCAATTGAATCCAGCATAATAACTACTGATGCATAGAAATGCTTCTGTCAAACACAGACACATTCCCAAGTTCAATATTTTTTGTCATGTTCTGCTTAATTGGATTTTGAACAAGCTATTGTTAAGTCTGGAAAATAAGAAAAATAACCCTAGATGTATTGAAAATGAATATTTAAAATACAATTATAAAGTAAGGTAATTACAAGCCTGTCTTGTGTCTCAATTCTGACATTCAGCCTAAGTGGAATCACATAGCCAGCATATAATTATAAAGTCTCCAATGTATATATGTAGAAACATGAACTTTTAATAAGGCAACAGATCTAAAATTGCTCCTAGCATTGAATATGAATAATATTGGGTGTGGTATAATCATCCATTTCCTACCCATTGCAAAATGATTGCTCGAAGTTTCACTGTATTTAATTGAGAAGACAGGTACAGTTGCCATACTATTACATTGGTCATGGAATCTGCCCAAATAAAGTCCCCTCAGAGAGCTTGCAGTGTGATATCTATAATCTTCATTTATTGACAAGCTGCTGATGCTGTTTTAATGTATATTCTAATTCTATGAAGAGTACTGAGAGAACACTGGATATTTTAACAGATGTTAATCATCAAGAGTAGGAATGGGTGCTCATGATGTCAGTTGGCACCCAATGTACGTTGAGATAACGTGAATCCCCAGAACAAATTGGCTTTGTTGGATTAGAGAACATTAATGATAATTAGATACAACTAAGGAGACAGAGTATTATCAGGAAGCAACAAGTAGCATTTCCTTCTTCAGAAAGATAACTACACCATGTGATATCTGTTTGACACCATCAATAATGATCATTCTTGCTCCTCTGTCATATACATACCACTGGAAAATACCCTGCAGTGTTTGTTAAAGGAGTCACATAAGTTATTTTGTTATTCTGCGCTGCACCTGATTAGCAGTAGCAGCAACATGAGAAAGGAAGCCTTAGAACAAAAGAGATTTCTTTCCCTCTCTCCAGGAAATTACTGACTGCAACCACAGTGTCGGTCAGGCCCCTGCATTGAGCATCATATGTACCAAAAATGTCACGCCTCCTTGCACAACTGAACTGGTGTGACCATTAAGGCAGAAGCAGGAAATTAAAAATCTCAGTTCCTGGGATCTTTTGCACATTAATGCTCTACAACAAATGACAGCTCAATGCTCTCTCAGGAGAGCACAACAAAGTCATGTAAAGATCTAGGCAGAAGATGCGAGGGTAATCCTAAGGCATTCTTATCAATTAACTCCTCACTTTAATTTCACGTGGTGCTTGTTGTTGGCCACCTTTGTCATTGCGGCTCAGAACCTTCTAGAATGTACAAACATTGTTCATATGAAGGCACCTCAAGGAATAGTTCTTGGTCAAATCGAAGCAGTAATTTTCTAGCAAACTTATGAGGGAATTTTGTCCAGTGCAATACCTACTCTCCAGTTCTGCACTAACTGGTAGATGCTCTTGATATGTTTTTTTTCCCTCACTGTTCCCCTCATCCACTTAATGCCCAAGACTGACCCATGTAGCCATCTATACATGCAGATAAACTGTTTAGGATTTAACTGAAGGATCCCTTTCAGAGTGTAAAATACACTGAATTCTATCAAGAGGTTGATGAACAATCTGAAATGATAGATTAGTAACTAATCTGTGAAACTCTATATAATGTTTGTAACTATTTTTGGTTGGGTGTTAAATTACAGTGTAGGGAAGTGTATGGTCATACAGTTTAATAGAAGGAATAAAGGCATAGACTGTTTTTTAAACAGAGAATTAATTCAGAAATCGAAAGTGCAAAGGAATTTGGGAATCCTGATGCAGGATTCTCTAAAGGTTGGAGAATCAGTGATAGGGAAGACAAATGCAATGTTAGCATTCATTTCAAGAGATCTAGAATATTAAAGCAAGGATGTAATGCTGAGGCCTTATAAGGAATTGATCAGACCACATTTGGAATATTTTAAGCAGCTTTGGACCACATATCTAAGAAAGGATGTCCTGGCATTGGAGACAGTCCAGAGGAGGTTTATGAGAAAGATCCCAAAAATGAATGGGTTAATGTATGAGGAGCTCTGGGCCAGTACTCACAGGAGATCAGAAGGATTAGGGGTGGTGGGGGGGATATCATTGAAACTTCCTGAATATTCAAAGGCCTAGATAGAGTGGATGTGGAGGAGATGGTTCCAGTAGCAGGAGAGTCTCGGACCTGAAGGAACTGCTTCAGAACACTTGGATGTCCCTTAAGAACAGAGATGAGGAGGAATTTCTTTAGCCAGAAGGTGGTGAATCTGTGGACCTTTGCAGAATTGTTCTGGACATTCATGACACCAATGCCATATCTCTGTCTCATAACGAGTGCAGCATATGCTTAACAATAGGTGCAACAGCTACTTGGATAGTTGAAAAACTGGCGATACACAATTAAACTTTTAGCTTCAAATATCTGCTTGTACCAATCCAGGAGCAGTTTGCATAGAGGGTTATCTTCAATGTATTGCTTAGTTTTCCAAATACCATTTCCTTCCATTAAACTGATTTTTAATAAAAAGCAGTGACTAATTGAATTGTGTTCTGTGCTTTAAATTCTTTACATTATTGTGTATTGCACAATTGGCATCTCAAAAAATTAGCATCTATAAACACCGAGTCTAGTCTGCTCTCTCTGTCTCCATGGCATTGTTTCAAGAGAAGTGGTGTCTCTTGACTTGGATCCATAATTTACATCAATAAAATTAATTATATTGTCACAGAATTTAAATCGGCTGCCAAGCATCGTACATCACTGACACTAGTTCAAAAGTACTACAGTCCTCATTGGATATCATGAGGTTGTTGAAGGCATTGTGTATGTATTTTTTTTGGTTCTTTTTCTTTGCTTCAGATGTCCATTGCTTAACTTACTGTTTCCAAGAGACTTCCAGCAAAATGAAGTCAGTGAATATACTGGATGATCATAATATTTTATTAAAGTAGCTGAGTGTGTTTTCCCTCTAACCTAGAAAGCCTATGCAATATCAGTGAACTAATCCATGATACACAAATCTATTGTGGGCTATTTTATGTTTTCAGGTGATCTAACACTTGGTATTTTACTTCTTCCTTTTTTCACCATCCATTGACCAAGGCAGACTTTCTAAATGAAGCACCAACTCGCCCGCAATTCCTACAATTTAGTGTATTGAATTTGGTGATCACAATTTGGCCTCCATTAAGTGGAATGCCCAAAGGCAGCTTGGGTGGTGAATGCAAAAAAACCACTGTACAAAATTCAAGGATGAAGCAGCATTTCTTATCACTTTCCTGCTCTGACATTTCTGTCTTTATTCTTCAACGTTTGACAGGAGTTCAGTGATGGCCCAAGTGCGGAGAGAGAGAGTTCCAGTCGGCCCTCCTTATCCGCAGGTTCCGTGTGCGTGGATTCAACCAACCGCGGATCGGGAAAACCTGGAGGTTCATTCTTCAGCACTTGTTGTTCGAGCATGTACAGACCCTTTTTTCTTGTTATTATTCCCTAAACAATTCTGTATAATAACTATTTACATAGCATTTACATTGTATTAGGTATTATAAGTAATCTAGAGATGATTTAAAGTATACGGGTATTATTTAGCGTCAGTCAAACATTTGTCTTAGTATATAGTATATATTTTACTTTTCTATACATATAAAACACTTAAGAAATGTATGTATTTCAATAATTAAACCACTGCATTGCTTAGTAATAATTGTAGTTTTCATCGGGTTAGAGCCTTTCTCACTTTATCCTTTAAAATTGCTCCGATCGCTGACCGACTGTAGCCTAACGCTTTTCCAATGACTGATGGCATGTCACCTCGTTCCGATAACTTTATTATTTCCACTTTATTTTCAATCGTCATCATGATTATTTTCATGAACAGAAACACTGTGGATTCAGAGCTCCATTGGGTCCTAAAGCCCACCGCAGTGATACATGTTAAATAAGGGACTTGAGCATCTGCGTTTTTTGGTATCCACGGGGGGTCCTGGAACCAATCCCTCGCGGATAAGGAGGGCCGACTGTACATACATGGAATGAACAGTTTACTGAGCTTCATTAAGAACAGTACAGAACTAAAGAAAATAATAAATGCTAGGCCAACAGGGCCACTAACTAAAGACTCTCAAACTGAAAACTAACACCACCAGTGCAGCTTGAAAGCATCAATCTTGAACTAAATTAATACCGCTCTTTTAGCATTGCCTATCTAAATCACTAAGCTTATTTCATGGAACGTAGACTAAAGTAAGCAAGGAGTGTTCTTGTCGCTGTCGCTCAATCAAGATTTGACAAGACTGAAACAAAAGGAAGAGAGTTAAATACAATTACAAAGAAACCCAAATTGGCTGAAATGTGTGCATTCTCATGTGTCTGATTACTTTCTTCTTTCAGGTGCCCACCTGCAAGAGCGCCAAGACTTCACAGTTGCAACGGGGCCTCCCTCTCTAGGTGCAGCTATTGAGGTTCCAGAGGTCTGTGCCACTTGAAGTCCCGGATGAGAGACTTCTTCAGGATGTGTCAAGCTGGAATGCAAAGATGTTCTTCTGGGCCATTACCTTCTCAATCAACAAGGTACTGGACACAGTGCCTCACCCATAAAGACGCTACTATGCACCATACTGAATAGACCAGGGCCCTAACCACCAAATGGGAAGGAGTGGGTGGGGGGGGTGGCTAGAGAAAAGGGGGTAGAGGTCACTGGCTTCAGCTAAGAAACATGGAACACTGGATGAATCTTTCTGAATAATGGTAGTTACAGCCTATAAGACGCTCTTTTGATAGATTTCCCCCACAACAAATACTCTCAGATAGCATGGGGCTGACCTGCGCTCTCCACTCTTAGTGGAAGATCTCTAGACACCAACCTAGCCTGAGAGGCCTAAGTCTCACCCATCATCAGACCCAATCAGCCTACTGGACTTATTGTTTCTGATGCATAGTAGAGAAGCCCTGGCCCATCTTCATGTGCACTTGTAGGGTTGGACTAACTGGTCATTTCAGGGACTCCCACATCCATTTTTTGGTCAGGGAGAAATGTTAATTGGAATCCCCTTTGGCATTCAAAGGGGAATATGCTAGTGGAGGATGACAGGAAGTAACCGAGGGCAATCTCTGCCCAAAGCAATTGGGAGCTCCAGACAGTGGGATTGGAAGAGGCAAGGTAGCACAGCATTATCTCCAATCTATGATTTACTCTCAGTCTGGCTGTAGATTAGGTGTGGAAACCTGATGGGAGCCTGGTTGTGGCCCTCAAAAAGGGAACAGAAAGCCTTCTAAAAATGGGAGATGGACTGTGGTCCTCGGTCAGACACCATGTCCTGAGGGAAGCCTGGACCTGGACCTCGATCTGACGATTGGGTAACCTTCCTCTCTGATTTTGTTGTTTAAATCACCAGAACAGCTATGCACGGGCAGGGAAGGAAGGATTCTGGATTGGCCTTGTCCTCAGGAGAGAGTATCGGCCTTGGTATTCTTGCTGCCAGAATGGTGGGGAGAGGTTTGCGTGGGCGAAGAAGAGAGCTTGATCGGAGTTGAGTCTCAAATGTGTCTGGGTTTTATGAATGTAGGGAACATTTTTGTAATCCGTTCATACCAGAAAGGGATACTCTGTTTCCTCCAGCCAGTGTCACCAAGCCTCCAGGACCTCTTTGACAGTCAAAAGTGCTCAGATCCCCTCTTCATAGGTACACATTGTAGGAACCAAGCAAAAGGAAGGAAAAGCACATGTGTGCAGCCCATTATCTACTGAAGAACACTGTGAGATTACAGCTCCAATGCTGCCATCAACCATGGTAATGAATGGATGTGATGGGTTCAGCTGTTCCAGCACTGGGGCAGTGATAAAGCATTGCTTTAGCTCTGAGAAAGCTTCCTTGGCCTCACTTGTCCAGTCAAATCCTGGTGAGTACGTTTATGGGAGCCACAATGAAAACAAAGTTTCTGATGAACCAGCGATAAGAGTTTGCAAATCCCATGAAGCACCTTACTTGTTTGACTTTAGGTTGTTTAACGTTAGGTACATTTATTATCAAAGCACGTGTACAGTCTACAACCCTGAAATTCATCTTCCCACAGGCAGCCACACAACAAAGAAACGCCATTTAAAGAAAACATCAAACACCCAACATGTGATAAAGGAACAAATTGCACAAACAGCAAAAACCAAAATGGTCCAGGAGTGACAGCTACTGAGTATCTTCATTTTAGCACTGCATCAATGTCTGCTGGCCTCAGCTGCAGAGCCAGATCCACGCTGAAGTGCCTCAATCAATTCACATAAATAGCAAAAAGTGTAACCAGAAGCAAATGGAACATAAACCACAGAGTCCTCCAACAATGAGTTCACAGCTGTAGAGTGCATTCAGAGCTGAGGATATTAAATATCAAACCACAAAGTCCCCCGATAAAAAGTCCCACAGTCATGAGCCACACGGCCGAGGAGATCAAATCTGCATCTTCCTCTGGCAACAGTGAGAGGGAGACCAGTCAAACACGGGCAGAAGGCGCCTGCTCTCCTTCCACCCCCTTCCTCATTGGTCATTGGTTTCACTCTTGCCTGACGCTTTAATCAGCAAGGACTAATGCAGCTGACCGTGGATTTATGCTCTACCACCAAGAAGCGAAAGCCACACATTCTGCTCACAACCTCACCGAATTCCCCAGGGGACTGCAAAAGTACCAGATCACTCAGTTGGCCCAAAAATAAACCATCAAAATGGAAATTACAGGTTCTGGATAAGAAGCACATCAAAAAAAAAAGTAGAGGTAGTTTTGTGAGCTGTCTGCTGAATGTCTCTGGCATCATCTTGTACATAAACTTGGGCCACTCCATGACCGCTAAACTTTACATGGGTATATTTGAACTCTGGAGGGGCTTGGGATGTAGCCCAAGATTGGCACTTGCTCTTTGTGGAACTCATATTTCTCTGGTTTAGCATAAAGGTTGTTCTCAAGGCTGTCGGAGAACCTTCAGGACATGCGGGACATGTTCCTGGTGAGAGAGGGAATAGATAAGAAAGTCATCTAGGTACACAAAAACAAACAGTTTTAAGATGTCTTGAACCAGGGTTTCAAAAACAGCAGGGCCATTGGCCAGACCAAATAGCATCCTAAGGTACTCATAGTGGCCATGGGTGGTGTTGAATGCTGTCTTCCACTCATTTCTTTCTCAGATGTGAACAAAGTTGTAAGCATTGTGCAGATCTATGTTAGAGAATGTGGTTGCTCCCTGGAGATGCTCAAATGTAGAACTAAGCATGGAAAGAGGGAAGCGGTTCTTCACCGGGGTATTGTTGAGGGACCAATATCAATGCAGGGATGGAGCTTGCCATCATTTTTAAGCAGTAAGTTTATCGACGGGAGTCATTGATTGGAGTACTGTGCAGATGCAATAGGAGCATCCCTGCACAGGTCTGACAAAGAGCCTGAAAAAGCAACAAGTGTTTCGAAGATAATCATTGATTGGAGTATTGCACAGACGCAACAGGAGCATTCCCATGCAGGTCCCACAAAGATTTTCAGTGGGAAACCCATTCTCTATAAAAGAGAGGTGCTGCTTAACGAACAGATCATTGTGGGAGCAGTCATCTTTGGAGTAGTCTGAGACAGAGTTGTAAGGGTTTGGTTCAACAAAGCTTTGGAGAGAACAGGCGGAGTCTAGGTAAGTTCATTCCTTATTTCTTATTTAACTCTAGAGAGAATGGGTTTATGTCTACAGAGCTAGTGTTCTGCTCTGGATGTCAGATGTGGGATTTTCAGGCAACTACCAGCCTCCCCAATGGCCGCATTTGCACCAGGCATATTGAGCTGCATCTCCTTAAGAGACCGTGTTAGGGAAACGGAGCTGCAGCTCGATGACCTTGGCTTGTTAGGGAAACCGAAGCAGTAATAAATGGAAGCTACAGGGAGTTAATCACCCCAAAGCAACAGGGGACATATAAATGAGTGACTGTCAGGAGAGGAAAGGGAGAACGTCAGATAGTGGAAAGCACCCCTGTGGCTATCCCCTCAAAAATAAGTTCTCCATTTTGAGCACTGTTGGTGGGGGGACATCCTACCTGGGGGAAGTAACAGTGGCCGTGCCTCTGGCACTGAGTCTGGCCCTGTAGCTCAGAAGGTAGAGAACTGAAAAGGATGGCAGCAGTAATAGGGGACTTTATATTAGGGGACAGATAGCCGATTCGGTGGATGCGAAAAGGAAACACGGATGTAAGTTTGCCTCCCAGATGCCAGGGTCCAAGATGTTTCTCGATGCGTCCACAGTATCCTGAAAAGGGAGGGTGAGCAGACAGAAGGCACGGTTCATATTAGAGCCAATGACATAGGAAGCAAAAGGGTGGAGGTCCTGAAAAGAGAATACAGGAAGTTAGCAAGGAGGCTGAGAAGTAGAACCTCAAGGATAGTAATCTCGGCATTGCTATCTGTGCCACACCACACTGAGGATAGGAATAGAATAAGATGGCAGATAAATGTGTGGTTGAGAAATTGGAGCAGGGGGCAGGTATGGTCTGCTGTACATTGGTGAGACCCAACGTAGATTGGAAGACCACTTTGCTGAGCATCTACGCTCCCTCTGGCAGAACAAGCCAGTGGCCACCCATTTTAGTTCCACTTCCCGTTCCCATTCCGATATGTCCATCCATGGCCTCCTTTTGTCTTGGGATAAGGCCACATGCGGGTTGGAGGAACAACACCTTATATTCCGTTTGGGTAGCCTCCAACCTGTTGGCATAAATATTGAATTCTTAAACTTCCAGTAATGCCTCCACCAGCCCCCGTTACCATGTCCCATTTGCTTATCTCTCTTTCATGTTATCAACTTGCCCACCTAGCACCTATTGCCTGGTGTTTCTCTCTCCCCTCCCTCCACCTTTTAAATCTACTCCTCAGCATTTTTTCTCCAGTCCTGCCGAAGGGTCTCGGCCTGAAACGCAGCCTGTACTCTTTTCCATAGATGCGGCTTGACCTGCTGAGTTCCTCCAGCATTTTGTGAGTGTTGCTGAAATTTCCAGCATCTGCAGGCTTTCTCTTGTTTGGAATTAGGGCACTAATGGCTGAATGCTATAGACAAGGCTGGGGGAGGTAACAGTGTTGAAAATGGGGCTCACCTGGCATAGAGTTGTTGAATAATGCCAGTGAGAGCAGGAATGGCTGTAAACTAACTGTCTGTCTGTTGTGAGTTGCTGAAATATCATTGCAGGTGCTGACACCTATTCTTCCAGCATGGACTGGGCTTACTGTTCTAAGAGTAGTTGTCACACTGTGAGAGCCATTTCTGCCAACTCATCCTCACTGACTTTAACTTCTCCACCTGACCAATGAAATTCAGCTCCAATTTCAGCAATGTTGCTCTATTGATGACCAACATATGCTTGAGGAGCAACACTTATTTCCATTATCTCCATCTTTAACTCCCCACTCCACAAGCCTTTGCCTTGGGCATCCCCTTACGCTGATCCTGGTAGATGCTCTTGTGCTTTCAACTACATACAGTATGTCCAATGCTCTGGTATTCCCTTCCTAAATCCTACCCTGACTCATCTACCTATTTTGCTTTAAGGACTATTGTAAGTCAAATATTTTCTTCTTTGAATTAATGTCCATTTCTATCTAATTAAAAGTCTATAAAAAGTGCATTGGAAGTTTATTTTCTATTTTTAAGTGTGCATTCAGCAAACATATCTGTTGTATGGACAAAATGTTCGCCACACTACTTTCCTGCTTGCATCAATAGGCTCTATTTATTGCTATATAAAAAGTCCAACATAACTGGTGTTTTAACCTGGTATTTATGATGCTTTTTTAATTAACTGTGTTACCAAACAGCACAGCTGAAGACACTAAACCATCGCACCTGGGCTGAAAATGATTGCAAGTATTATTCTGCAAAAGTACACATTATAATGCCTGCTTCAATACACACATTCGGACTTAAAATTAAATAATGAAAATAACCTTTGAACAGAGATTTATGACTCATTCTGTGGTGATTATGGTGCTGAATTTCCTCAGACAATTTGCCTCTGTTTTGCATTAACTTACCGTATGTTGGACAGAAATCACTTTGCAAAATGTCAAGAGGTGCATAGCCTGTGTCTGATGAACTTACAATACTGCAGAATCAGAAAGACTCTGGGATAATGGAAAGGTTTAAATATCCCTTTTTTAAGAGAGAAGGAGATTATTTGGTCTATTAAGTTCACCAAAATCCCATTGATTCCCTGCAACTTTTTCTTTTTTTTTAAAAAAAAGCATGCCATCCCAATTCTCTTATCATTGATCAATCCTAGGGGTACTTTGCAGAAACTAATTATCCTATTAATCAACATATCAATGGATGTGCGAGGAAACCAAAGCACCTGGTCTAAAGCCACAGGGAGAACATGTAGATTCCACCAGAAGTTGGGAATGAGTCCAGGACTCTGGAGTTGTGAGGCACCAGCACTTCCTGCTGTGCCTATGAGAAATATTAAATCAGTGATGTGATAAGAACTGGCGTACACCTGAAAATCACTGCTGGAGATCCAGTAAGTGAGTGTGCTTTCTGCAGACTAGAAACTATGGACCGGAAGGTATCAGCGGCAAGCCAGCGGTTTGTACATCGAAGCATTGTGGGATTTTGTGCTGCTGCAGGCACTAGAGGTGTAATACAAAATACCTTTGTACACCCAGACTGCTCCTGGATTCGACAGTGACAGGAAGGGCCGTAAGTCATTGGCACCTGTCAGCTCAGCCTTACACCGGATAGCTTGCGTACAACCTTTCGAGCTGAGTCACTAATTTTCGTGGTTGGTTCCTTTATTTAAGCAGTTTTTTTACATCAATTTTTTTTTTGAATTTTATGTAACTCAAACCTGTTAAATGTTTAGCTGTATTCTTTACGTTTCTAAATGTTTGTGAATCAGAAGACAGTGGAAAAGGTCTTCTGGCAAAACAAACTGTCAGGAATATATTAGGCAGTTCCTGAGGTCAGCTTGCTGACCACTCACTGACAGACCTACCTCACAAGATGGTGAAACATGGAGATCCTAATATCCTGTGTGGTACTTCCTAGAATCTTTGAGAGAGTTGATCCAATCCCTTTTATAACCACAGTAGTTGACCAAGAGACCAAGTGGAGAAAATGTCATAATTACATCTAAAATTTCTTATTATCAAATATGTATCCCTCTGTATCTTACTCCATTTACCATTAGGCTGGACCCCAGTCTGACATCAGATCTGTGAGATAAACATAGAACATGAAACAGTGCAGCACACGAAAAGGTTGTTCAGCCCACAATATTGTACCAGTCCAATTAAATTAGTAATCAAATGCCCAGTCTAACAAATCCCCTCTGCCTACATGATGTCCATATCTTTCCATGTTCCTCACATTCATGTGCTTATCCAAACATCTCTTAAAAATCTCTAATGTATCTGCCTCTACCACCAGCCCAGGTACCCAACACTCTCTGTGTAAAAAACCTGTCCCTCACATCTCCTTTGAAATTATCCTCTCACCTTAAATGCATGTCCTCTAGTGTTAGACATTTCAATCCTATGAAAAAATACTGCTTGTCGACTGTACCTATGCCTCTCATATTCTTATAAACCTCTATCAGATCTCTCTTCAGCTCCTGCCATTCCAGAGAAAACAATGCAAGTTTGTCCAACGTCTTGTCATAGCACATACCCTATAATGTATGCAACATCCTGATAAACCTCTTCACCTCTTCTGTATCCTCTCCAAAAATGAAATTCCATCTTGATAATTCACTATGGATGCCATGTATCTTTATCTTCCAGATGAGCCTCTGATGAGGGACCTTGTCAAACACCTTACTAAAATCCATGTAAACAACACACACAGCTTTACTTTCAGCACCTCGTCAAAAAAACGCAATCAAATTAGTCTGATACAACCTGCCCTACACAAGGTCATGTTAGATCTCCCTAGTTAGGCCATGGCTCTCCAAATGCTTATAAATCCTGCCCTTAAGAACTCTCTCTAGTATTTTCCCTACTACTGACATGAGATTCACCGGTCTATAGTTTCATGGATTATCCCTGTTTCCTTTCTTGAATAATGGAACAACATTAGCTACTCGCCAGTCTTCCAGACTTTCCCTGTTGCTAAAGAGGGCACAAAGATATTGATCAAGGCCCCAGCAATCTCTTCTCTTGTCTCTATTAGTAATCTGGGGTATATTCCATCAGGCCCTGGGGACCTTTCCACCTTAATGCACCTTAAGAGACGCAATACAGCCTCTTCCTTTACTTTGAAATGCCCTGACATTTTAACAATCTCAGCACTGATCTCCCTATCCTCCACATCCTCTCCTTGGTAAATACTGATGTCAAGTACTCACTAAGGACCTCACTTACATCTTCCATATTCAAGAAAATGTTCCCCCCTTTATCCTTGAATGGTCCTACCCTTTCGCTAGTTATCCTCTTGCTCCTGATGTATGTATGTATAGAATGCCTTGGGATTCTCTTTAATCCTACTTGCCAAAGACTTTTCATGGCCCCTTCTGGCTTTCCTAATTCCCTTCCTGATTTCTTTTCTGGCTGATTTATAATTCTCTTTGATTCTAGCTTCTGACGCTTTACATCCTTTTCCTTTCTCTTTTTGATTAAATTACTCAGCCCATTCAACATTCAAAGTTCTCTTACCTTGCCATTCTTGTGCTTCCTTCTGACTGGAACATACCTGTCCTGTAATCTGTGCAGTTGGTCTTTAAACACCCTCCATATGTTGGACGTGGACTTACCCAAAAACAGCTGTTTCCACTTAACTCTTCCTGCATAATATTCTTGTAACTGGTTGTGATCCAATTTAATATTCTTCTGCAGGCCAGGTCTATACTTATCTTTATCCATAGCTATCTTAAAGCTTAAGGAGTTGCAGTCACTGTTCGGTGATCTCACTGAAAGGTCGGTCAGCTGGCCTGGCTCATTACACAACACCAAGTTCAGTACAGCCCTTCCTTTTGTTGGATTAGCTGCATATTGAATTAAGAAACTCTCCTGAAAGCACCTAACAAATTCTGCTCCATCCAAACCTTTTACACTAAGAAGGTCCAAATTTATCTTAGGGAAGTTGAAATCTTCCATGATGATAACCCTATTGTTTTTATACCTTTCCTGCATATCTGTTCCTCAATGTCCCAGTGGCTGCTGGGAGAGGGTGGTGGTCTATAGTACAATTCCAGCAAAGTGATTGCACCCGTCCTGTTTTTGAGTTCTGCCCATATAGACTCAAACCCTCCAATTTGAACCCGCTGAGTGCAGCTGTGATATTGTCCCTGATTAGTAGGTCTATTCCACCCCCCCCCCCTTTACTGTATGTCCTTCTCTATTTTTTCTAAAAAATATACACCCTAGGACAGTAGATAGATAGATAGATACTTTATTCATCCCCATGGGGTCGATCAAGTCTCTGTAATGGTCACAACATCATGTACTGATCCATCTTTAACTTCATTATGTTTCCCTTAATACCTCTGGCATTAAAATACAAATACTTCAAACTATCTATCCTATCATATCTATTACTTTGTTTCTGCTTGTTTTTATTGGCCACTCGTTCATGTGTACTATCATTCTATCAGGTAGATTGAAAAATCAGGTTGGTAATGGATCCCAAGAAAGTGAATTTGTTGAATGCCTATGAAAGCAGTTTGTCATTGAGTCTACTAGGGGATCAGCTCTACTAGATAGGGTGTTATGTAATGAACCGGAGGTGATTTAGGGAGCTTAAGGTAAAGGAACCCTTAGGACAGAGTGATCACAATATGATTGAGTTCAACTTGAAAATTAATAGGGAAAGAATACATCGGAGACAGTAGTATTTCAGTAGAGTAAAGGAAATTACAGTGATATGAGAGAGAAGCTGGCCAAAGTAAATTGAAAGGATTTGCTGGCAGGGATGACAGCAGAGCAGAAATGATTTGAGTTTCTGGGAAAAATAAGGAAGGTACCAAAATCAGTGGTTGATATATATCAATGTCTTCAAATTAGTTGCACATAATATCATGACATCATTTGCAGGTGACAGAAAACTTGGAAGAGTGATAAATGACAAGAAAGATTTGGATAAAATTTGAAGTTATTGGCGGGTGACCTAATGGCTAGACAGAAGACAGATGAAATGCAATAGAGAATGTAAATGGCACGTTTTGGTAGGAGGAAGGAAGAAAGGCAGGTAGAAGGCAGAAGATATACCATAATTCTAAAGTGCTGTTAACAACTGAAAGATCAGGGTTCACGTGCCTTTATTTTTTGAATAAGGTTGAGAAAGCAATTAAAGAACATATGGAAGTGCTATAAATAGAGCCATAGAATAAATAAAGTAAAAAATGTATGCCAAAACACTATAAAGTACAGGCTCAGCATCAATAAGAATATTGCATTCAATTCCATTCATTGCTTCATATGAAGGATATACACAAAATGTCAGAGTTCAGGAGTGATGGTTACATGAATAGACTGCAAGAAATGGAATTGTTCAAAACAGTGAAGTCTAAGAAGAAATTTAACAAAGGTGTTCAAAACCCTCTGGAGGTGCAGTGAAGTTAAGATGGTGCTAAACAACAACTCCTTTGCTTGCATCTTCAGAAACAGCTCTACTTCCATTTTTAATATCTTTATTTTTCTCTTTCAGGGTTCTTTTGAAGACCCTGACCTGGAGTTACATGCTGACTTCAGCTCTCTATGAGAATGGGACCACTTTCAGAATTCCATGACTGGCCATTGTTCGGCACGACAAGTGTTTGGCCTAAGAATCTGGCTTGAATTCTGCAGCCTAAGATCTTGGGGCTCTAGAGATGGGCAGATCGAAGGTCAGTGTCATGGCAGCTTCTTACATTTATCAGTTGTTCATTCTTTAGGGCATTTCTCTGTTTTTGTGGATGTTTGTAAAGAAAAAAACATTTCAGGATTATATCATATACATTTATCTGACATTAAATTGGACCATTGAACTATTGAGCCTTTGAAAATCATAGAGTGTCATACAGGGGGCATTGAGACTGGACCCCAATGCAGGGCACAGACACTGAAGTACTAGGGACAGGATGGGACAGGTCACAGACAGGGCTGGGGAAGCAGGACCGGGACGAGGAACTGGGAACAAGGAGCCTGCGGGGACTCCGAGCTCGAGACTGGACATGGATCCAGAGCCTGGGCCTTAACTCTGGGCTCAGACCCCCAAACCAGGCAAAGGCATGACAAGGCCTGGGTTTAAGGAGTTGGAGACTTGGGTTCAAGGAGTTCTCAGAGACCTGGGAGTTAGCCTCCTGGGCAGGATGTAGGACACAACCAGACAGAGGCAAGGGACAAGAAGGGACAGAACCAACCACAGGGTAACAGCAATCAGCCTGGCTTGCCCAACAGAGGCAAGGGACAGGAAGGGAGCTCAGTCTGGGGTGGCTCCAAGACTCAAGGCAGCAGGTAAATTCAGCGGGCTACAGAAGAGCCAAATCCATAACTCACTGAATGAGCTAGCCTTCCACCAGTGGGTTACTCCAAACAGCAACTGACAAAACAATCCCCCCAACTATACTCAATCCAGAGCCACTTATATTCCCAGACAACAAGATGAGCGTTAGGTGCAAATGCTTGAGTCCAACTGAAAACAAGGGACAGTCAGAGGACCCGGAGTCCAGAGTCCATGGACCAGAATGTGAACCAGAACACGGACTTCGGACCAGACCATAACATAGAGGCAGTGAGAAAAAAGAAAAATCTTTCTCATAGAAGTAGGGTCTAAGTCCAAAGAATATCGATTTTATATGATCATCAAAAACATCAGGGAAAATCTCTTCCTTCAGTGGGTAATCTTGATCTTGCCTCCAATGTCTGTTAAGTGGGGACGGTGGGGTGT
Organism: Hemitrygon akajei; assembly: GCF_048418815.1. Taxonomy (NCBI): domain Eukaryota; kingdom Metazoa; phylum Chordata; class Chondrichthyes; order Myliobatiformes; family Dasyatidae; genus Hemitrygon; species Hemitrygon akajei. The sequence goes on along the minus strand of NC_133127.1, from coordinate 69,543,557 downwards.
AGATAATAGAGAAGCAAAAAAAAAAACAGGTTAGCTGGAGAATGGGGCAGGTTAGAGTGCCTTCGTGGAGAACAGGTGGGACAGACTGAATGGGTTGATTTGTGTAATTCTATATCTATAGGAATCAGAGTTACAAATACTCCGGTCTATTCATCGTAACTCCAGCTCTCAGAGGTATCAGGAGTGGGCCAGACAGAGATAGCTTGTCACCATATTTGCCCAGAAAATGGTAGAAGTGGTTGGCAATGGTTGCATTTGTTCCATTGCAAAACTTTAGTTCACCATATATCACCAAGAGAGAGCAAAAGTGACCGTCAAATATTGTTCCCCAATAAACTCAACACCAGTAATGTTTTAATTGTTCCTGATTATTTCTCTGCGTAAGAAAGAATGTGTGTGCTTTAAAATCAGTAATTTGGTCACAGTTTGAATGTAGGTTCCTAAAAAACTGGATTAAGTTGAATGTAAAAGTAGCAAGAATGTTAATAATATTCTTATAACAGTTGCTTGGGATTTGTTTCAAGGATTAAAATAGAATATTGCATAAGGTAAAAAGGGAGCTGTAGAATGGTTCTTTTATACTGTCCTGGTACATGTCACAGGAGGGTTGTCAAACTGTCAGACTGTTGATATCTTGCAGACTTGCATTAACATTTTAAATGCACCCCTCGATTTTCCACTACTGATACAGTATAGATTTAACAGAATAGCAATAGTTTTAGACAGATTGAAATGCGAGTGAACTTTGAAACACATAGCAGGTAATTTTAACCCCTAAGGACTGGAGGGTTTGGGTGGTGAATGCAACCTTAACTTGTAATCTAGCTTTAACGTGATTTTAATGGAGATGAGTGACCTAATTCACCCAATGGAGGGTGGTCAAACAAGGAAATCTTTAAATGAGGTCATGTGCATCTATTTTAAAAACCATTTTAGTTCTAAAACATTAAGGTAAAGTAGGTGAGGGTATTTGTAGCAAGAAGGCTGCGGGTGAACGGCTAAGGATTTCTGGAGCAAAGGCAGTTTTACCACTCAGGGTAAAAGAGAGGCAAGACTGCGCAGGCGCGTGACGTCAGCCAGTAGAGCGGGAAAAGTTTAAAAAGGAGACCGCCATTTCCAGCAGTAGTGGAGTCAGAGGCAGCTGAGTGATAGGGCTTTGGATCAACAGGCTTAGGCAGTAACGAGGCGAGGTAGGTCTTCGTGTGTTAATTGCGGAAAGGAAGTACCGGTAGTATGTGTGTGAGGCCGGTGTTCTGTGCTCGGTGTCAGATGTGAGAGGTCCTGGAGTCTCCCAGCCACACGGACGGACACATCTGCACCCGGTGCACCGAGCTGCAGCTCCTAAGGGACCGAGTTAGGGAACTGGAGATGCAGCTCAATGACCTTGTGCTGGTCAGGGAGAGCGAGGAGGCACACCGGGGCCATGGGAGACAGACAAGTGGGTAACAGTCAGCTGAGGGAAGGGGAAGAGTCAGGTGCTAGAGAGTACTCCTGTGGCTGTATCCCTTGACAATAAGTACTCCTGTTTGAGTACTTTTGGGGAGGATGGCCTACCTGGTGGAAGCAACAGTGGTCGTGCCTCTGGCACAGAGTCCGGCCCTGTGGATCAGAAGGGTAGGGAAAGGAAGGGGAAGGCAGTAGTGATAGGGGACTCTGTAGTTAGGGGGTCAGACAGGCGATTCTGTGTACACAGGAAAGAAACTCGGATGGTAGTTTGCCTCCCAGGTGCCAGGGTCCGGAATGTTTCAGATCGCGTCCATGATATCCTGCGGTGGGAGGGAGAACAGCCAGAGGTCATGGTACATATTGGTAACAATGATATAGGTAGGAAAAGGGAAGAGGTCCTGAAAAAAGACTACAGGGAGTTAGGAAGGAAGTTGAGAAGCAGGACCACAAAGGTACTAATCTCAGGATTACTGCCTGTTCCACGTGACAGTGAGTATTAGAATAGAATGAGGTGGAGGATAAATGTGTGGCTGAAGGACTAGAGCAGGGGGCAGGGATTCAGATTTCTGGATCATTGGGACCTCTTTTGGGGAAGGTGTGACCTGTACAAAAAGGACGGGCTGCACCTGAATCCCTGGGGACCAATATCCTGGTGGGGAGGTTTGCTAAGGCTACTGGGGAGAGTTTAACCTAGAATTGTTGGGGGGTGGGAACCAAACTGAAGAGACTGGGGAAGAGGAGGTTGGCTCACAAATAAAGGAAGCTTGGAGACAGTGAGAGAGGGTGGATAGGCAGGTGTTAGAGAAGGGACGCGCTCAGATGAATGGTTTGAGATGTGTCTAATTTAACGCAAGGAGTGTTGTGAACAAAGCAGGTGAGCTTAGAGTGTGGATCAATACTTGGAGCTATGATGTGATGGCCATTACAGAAAATTGGATGGCTCAGGGACAGGAATGGTTACTTCAAGTGCCGGGTGTTAGATGTTTCAGAAAGGACAGGGAGGGAGGCAAAAGAGGTGGGGGCATGACACTGTTGATCACAGATAGTGTCACGGATGCAGAAAAGGTGGACATCATGGAGGGATTGTCTACGGAGTCTCTGTGGGTGGAGGTTAGGAACAGAAAGGAGGTCAATAACTCTACTGGGTGATTTTTTATAGGCCACCCAATAGTAACAGGGATATCAAGGAGCAGATAGGGAAACAGATCCTGGAAAGGTGTAATAATAAGAGTTGTTGTGATGGGAGATTTTAATTTCCCAAGTATCGATTGGCATCTCCCTAGAGCAAGGGGTTTAGATGGGGTGGAGTTTGGTAGGTGTGTTCAGGAAGGTTTCTTGACACAATATGTAGATAAGCCTACAAGAGGAGAGGCTGTACTTGATTTGGTATTGGGAAATGAACCTGGTCAGGTGTCAGATCTCTCAGTGGGAGAGCATTTTGGAGATAGTGATCATAATTCTATCTCCTTTACAATAGCATTGGAGAGAGATAGGAACAGACAAGTTAGAAAAGCTTTTAATTGGAGTAAGGGGAATTATGAGGCTATCAGGCAGGAAATTGGAAACTTAAATTGTGAACTGATGATCTCAGGGAAAAGTACGGAAGAAAAGTTGCAAATATTCAGGGGATATTTGTGCAGAGTTCTGCACAGGTATGTTCTAATGAGACAGGGAAGTTATGGTAGGGTACAGGAACTGTGGTGTACAAAGGCTGTAGTAAATCTAGTCAAGAAGAAAAGAAAAGCTTACAAAAGGTTCAGAGAGTTAGGTAATGTTAGGGATCCAGAAAAGTATAAGGCTAACAGGAAAGAGCAAAAAAGGAAATTAGGAGAGCCATGAGAAGGCCTTGGTGGGCAGGATTACGGAAACCCCCCAAAAAAAAGGATGAGGAGTCTGAGTAAGAAGGTGGGGGCAGGGGAAAAATAAACACAAGGTGACTGGTGAAACTGGGAGGAGAAGGGGTGAAGTGAAGAGCTGGGAAGTTGATTGGTGAAAGAGATACAGGGCTGGAGAAGGGGGAATCTGATAGGAGAGGACAGAAGACCAAGCAAGAAAGAAAAGGGGGAGGAGCACCAAAAGGAGGTGATGGGCAGGTGAGGAGATAAGGTAAGAGAGCGAAATGGAAATGGGGAATGATGAAGTGGGGTGCGCATTACCAGAAGTTCAAGAAATTGATGTTCATGCCATCAGGTCCCAAATGGAATATAAGGTGTTGTTCCTCCAACCTGAGTGTGGCCTCGTTGCCGCAGTAGAGGAGGCCATGGACTGACATGTCAGAATGGGAATAGGAAGTGAAATTAAATTGGTGGCCACTGGGAGATCCTTCTTTTTCTGGCAGGTGGATGAGGGGGCTGGTGGGGTAGTAGGTGAAGACAAGAGGAACCCTATCTCTGGTAGGGTGAGGGCAGATATGGGCAAAATGGAAGAGAAGCGGTTGTGTAGAGCATTGATGCGGAGGAAGGGAAGCCCCTTCCTTGGATCTGGAATGAAAAGCTTCTTCTTGAGAACAGATGCGGCAGAGGCAGAGGAATTGAGAGAAGGGGATGGCATTTTTACAAGTAACAGGGTGGGAAGACGTATAGTCCAGGTAGCTGTGAGAGTCAGTGGATTTGTATTAAAGATCAGTAGATAAGCTGTCTCCAGAGATAGAGACAGAGAGATCAAGAAAAGGGAGGGAGATGTCAAAAATGGACCAGGTAAATTTGCACCCCACATCTGCCTTGTATAAACTTGTACATTTTTTTCTTAAGACATTTTGAACTGTTTATATGTAATCAATCAGTTAAAAAAATAGAGAAAGCTGAAGAGTTGTGATTGAAATGTTTTGAATTGGGAGAAGGATGATGTGAGTTGGATGAGTGAAGTACTTGGGGCAGAGTGTGTGTGAGTGTTCAGTTCGATATAAAGCTCCATAATCTAACTTCAAATGGAGAAGAACACAACCCAGTCACTAAAGTGCACACTAATAAAATTGTAGTCATTCCCCAGTTAATTTGGGATTTGTGTTTGAAGTTCTAGTTGTTCAAGCTCCGGCAGAGGTGACACAGATGTTGCTGAAAGTTAGAGGCAAAGTTGATGAAGTCGACAAGCTCCACATGGGTGGAGGAAGCCATGTCAAAGCAGTCGTTGATGTAGTTGGAACCAGGCATAGCTGCAACCCCTGCAAGTTCCCACGGCTACACCTTTTGCTTGAATGAAGTGGGAGGAGCCGAAGGAGAAATTATTGAGAGTAAGGACCATTTCCATCTGATGGAGGAGATGGTAGCAGAGGGGAACTTGTTGGGTCTGTCTTTTTTCTGGACACCACATCCAGGTTGGAGGAGCAGCACCTTATATCCCGTCTGGGTGGCCTCCTACCTGATGGCATGAACATCAATTTCTTGAGCTTCCGGTAATGCCCCCCTTTCACCATTCCCCATCCCCTTTTCCCTTTCTCACCTTATCTCCTTACCTGTCCAACACCTCCCTCTGGTGCTTCTCCCCCTTTTCTTTATTCCATGGACTTCTGTCCTCTCCTATCAGATTCCCCCTTCTCCAGCTCTGTATCACTTTCACCAATCAACCTCTTAGCTCTTTACTTCACCCCTCTACCCACCCCCTCCCAATTTCACCTATCACCTTGTGTTTCATCCTCCTCTCCCCCCACCTTCTTACGCTGAATCCTCATCTTTTTTTCTCCAGTCCTGATGAAAGGCTTCGACCCAAAACATCAACTGTATGACTTTCCATACAAAACATCAACTGTATGACTTCCTGGCTTGCTGAGTTCCTCCAGCATCTTGTGTTGGGAATATTTCATAATGGACTTTGACATTTTATGACAAAACCTTCAATTCAAGTCATTCAAGATGGGCAATAGATGTGAGCTGGGCAACAACACCAACTTTCAGTCAATGAATACCATCTTTCCTCTTCTAAATTTCATTCAGGTGTCCTCTCATTCCAATGTTCCCCTTATTCCCAGGTCTGTTCATGGCCCCAAGTAATCAAGGAAAATGTATTCAACTTAGAATGCAAATGGGGGAAAAAACAATGGTAATAATAATGGGAGCAAAATTGTTTTTTGGCTATAATCCCACCCAACTATTGTAATTTTTCAGTTCTCCAAATATCCTTGTGCATTGATGCTTAAACCAGAATGTATTCCTACAACATGAAGCTGCTGCAAATCTCACAACAGCAAGTTTTAATTCATACATATCCCCCTCCTTGAAGAGGTGGGGCATATCTTATCATATTTTAATACAGCCATTTTTAATATTAGAGATGAAACCCTCTGAGGCTGGTCATTATTCTTGCTTAATCTAAATGGTTATGAATCCTGGAGTTAACATGATAACGTAGTGGCAGTGTCAAAAACCCACTTACAAATATTGTTTTCTGCAATTATTTTAAAATTCTCATGAATTAGTGTTGAATCGATACTAACCTAAAACATTATTTTTCTCTCTCCAGAATGCTGTCTGAACTGTTGAGTTTCTAGAGCTTTCAGTTTTATTTAGGAATCGTAGCACCTGCAGTATTTTGCTTTGCAGTAATGACTGTAATGTTCTCAATGACTTGTATTTCAACTCCTGTGTTATTCATGAAATTCAACAATTTGTACATTAATATCCTCTAATTATGGTAATGTTAGCTGCTTAAAAGATATTCAAGCATCAGAAATGAAGCTGTTCCACTAAGATTAATAACTGTCAAATTAATAGAGGCTTAAGTAAATTACAAATTCTGGATTTATTTATTTAAGATTGCTCTACCTTACTGAAGCTGATGTATCAAGGTGCTAAGCAATTTCTCCAAGTGTTTTAATCTGGATGTAAACCTTGCCTGATAACCAGTTCAATAACCTTTGGAAATCAATGTGACAGAGTTCTGTCAAGGTTGCCTCCGCTATGGCTATTCCCTTTTGTCTTTCCCTCTTCTAGGAGAAAACACAGGAATTTGAAACACGCCACCCTGGCCATTCCCTTTTCTCTTTTCTGCATTCCAGGAGAACATACAGGAACTTGGATGTCCAGATGACAGAATTCAAAATCAGATTTTTCCTACTACTATCAGACTTCTGAACCAATAATCGCTTTCATATCACCTTCCCACATTCTCGTACCCTTAATTCTAACCATTCATTGTCATTAATTTAGCATTTCTTTTTGGATTTCTTCAATTTGCTACTTCACTCCATTCTGTAGTTTTGTACTTGTTGCTGTATTTATAGTTCTGTTTACTATTACCATGGATACTGCGAGCTTCACTCAAGAAAAAAATTTCATAGCACCCTGGAAAATAGTCAGTGGGTGTTCTCAAGCCTTGTAATCATTATATCCTACCAATGCTATAATAATAATAGTAGAGATCACCCATGTTGAGTATGATGTTCTCCTAAGGGGTTGTCTGTTGATGTGTCATCAGATAGTTGTAGAAGCTGATCTGGGATCCACATATTCCAGTGCAATGTGGGTAAGAGTCATTGTGGTTAGTGGCTGGGTCTTCTGCTTGTTCATTCTCTCCTTTCGCAACTGCCACTTATTCTTTGTGGTAAAGCAGAGGTCATTCTCAAGCAGCTCAACTCCCTCTTGAACAGATTTCCTCCAGATGTATCTATTAAGTACAGTATCTCCCCAGTTTTTAGATGTAATGTTGAATATCTTCAGGCTGATCATGACTATGAGTCCTGAAGATGGGTCTCGGCCTGAAACATCAAATGTTTATTCATTTCCATAGATGCTTCCTGACCCGCTGAGTTCCTCCAGCATTTTGTATATGATGCTTTGGATTTCCATCATCTACAGACTTCCTTGTGTTTATGATTATGATATTATCTTTGAAGCATTTCCTTTGTCACGTGGGGCTCACTGACGTTCAACTGGGAGTAAAGGATCTGTTTTGCGAGATGTGAGTTAGGCATCCGAAGGACATGACCTTTCCTTCGGAGCTGGTGTTGCTTTATTGTGGTGGAGATGCTCTTCATGTTGCCTTCCTACAGTACTCTGGTGTTAGTGCATCTGTCCTTCCAGCTGAACCTCAAAATCTTTTGTAAGGATCTTTGGTGGTATTGTTCCAGGGCTTTCGGGTGTCTGCAGTGGGCAGTCCATGATTCAGCTCCAGACAGTAATGTAGGAAGGATGATAAGGATTGTTTAGACCTGTAGGTTGCAATCTTCAAACATTCTTTGAAGGCTACAGTAATAGATAAATTCTTGGCAGCTAAGGTAGACAAAAGCTCTGGGGCCTTGTACCACAACCACACCAAGAAGCTGACTGATTGGGCTCATTACTGGTTTCCTGGCCTACCAAATGTTACTCTCAGTTGAAGTCAATAAAACATAAAAATGAGTGGAGTATAAAACCAACATTCCACTGGATCCAAGGGTTTCTTACCTAGCTAGCTGTGTTAAAATTTCTCTTCTTTCTCTGTGAAATGCACATTTAAAGGAGCATTCTTTAGATGTTCCTTTTAATATTGTAAAATTTTGAATGCTCCCTGAAACAATGACTGTAATTTTGATCCTGAACATTCCAGGATTTTCACACAGTCCCAGAGTGAAATTCTTAATTGGTATTTATTTAAAGATTGTTGTGCACTCCTTTAATGATGCAGATTAAGTAAATAATCTTTCAGTTATCAATAGCAATGATGTTTCTGTCTGTATTGTGCTTGGATTGTCAAATGTCACAAAACAATAAGATTTTATAGCTAATGTGAAAGATAATTATATGACAATGTTACAGGAATATTCAGTTTTAGCACAATCTGTTAAATTTTCTTGTTAGATTACTGAGGTAAACATGTGAGTAACTGACCTCTGCCATCACAGACCTGACACCAACAATGGTTTCAAACTTCATAGAAAACCAAATGAGAAGACTCTGGGCTTCTATGTTCTCTGCAAAGGACACTTGTTATGATTTTAGAAGATAAAATTGTTCTTCTAAAGCAAGCTCTGCTAAAGTGTTCAGTGAAGCATAAAGGATCACGTCCTGTGTTTACTTTGATACTCAGATTGCATCACAGCTTTTAAGGTTTTCAAAAGTAACCTTGCTTCAGGTATTCTTAGTACAAGCTGAGCATCACTTATCCGAAATTCCAAAATCTGAAAATCTTCAAAATCTGATTTTTTGAGTGCTGCAATAATGTCACAATATTTCACAAGGTGCTGAGAAGGTTCCCAGGCATTGCGCAGATCTCTGTGCACCACAGACATTTCTGAGAAGTGACCTCACATATGTAATGGACGGAAGTTAATGAAAAATAGAACATCACTTCATAAACCATAAATAAAGATCTCGAACGTGTATTGAAAGAGTGGATTTGTCAGTGTTGGAGTGAGACATATACGATTTAAAGGTCTGCTGATCATGAAACAAGCAAAGATCTATCATGACAAACTGAAAATTGAATATAACTGAGAATATTCAACAGACTGGTTGCCAACATTTTTAAGATTCAAAGTACATTCACCAGGGAAAAGGACCTTGACAATTGTGAGGATGACTTACAGCGGTCTGAAATGCTTAAGCATATAGACATTAAGAAAGAGAATGTGCTGAAACTTTTGAAAATCATTAAGTTATATAACTCACCAGGACTGGATGAGATATAGTGCAGGCTATTGTGGGAAGTGAGGGAGGGATTGCTGATCCTCCAGCAACGATCTTTGCATCTTCAATAGGGACAGGAGAAGTACCCCAGAGGATTGAAGAGTTGCAAATCTTGTTCCCTTGTTCAAGAAAGGGAGTAGGGATAACCCCAGAATTATAAACCAGTGAGTCTTACCTTAATGGGGGGCAGGTTGTTGGAGAAGACCCTGAGAGGCAGGATTTATGAGCATTTGGAGAGACATAATCTGATTAGGGATAGTCAGCATGGCTTTGTCAAGGGCAGGTTGTGCGTTACAAGCCTGATTGAGTTCTTTGAGGATGTAACAAAATACATTGATGAAGATAGAGCAGTGGAGGTAGCGTATATGGATTTCAGGTAGGCATTTGATAAGGTTCCCCATGCAAGGAATTGAATGGAATGAATTGAATTGACATTATTACTTACATCCTTTATACACATGAGGAGTAAAAATCTTTACGTTACGTCTCCGTCTAAATGTGCAATGTGCAATTTATAATAATTTATAATAAATATTATGTACAGCAGGATAGTCAATATAACATAGAAAAACAGTTGCTTCAGCATGAATTTAGTCTGAAGGCCTGGTGGAAGAAGCTGTCCAGGAGCCTGTTGGCCCTGTCTTTTATGCTGCGGTACTGTTTCCCAGATGGTTACAACCTCTCCCTCAATACAGCTATCAAGCTCAGTTCAGTGCCGAGCAATTTGTGAAAAAAAATGCATTCATTGGGCTCAGCTGAATCATGGAAAAAAGACATTAAATTAAATATGTTGCTAATATTCAGACTTAATGTAATGACCATGGCTGGATCAGCGATAGTCTTTTTTGAGATGGGACATTAAAGATTTCTGTAAACTTCGAGTACATAATAAAGAGATGTCAAGCTGGAAATCAGCTGGTGACTTCCTGATCTTCCAACTCAAGAGGAACAGCTAATGAGTAGTTTGAGACATCCATGCAACCTCTTAGGCTACCCACCAAAATATTGAAAGAAGATCAGTTGTATTTCTGTGGAATTTCTAGCTTATGATTTATCTAAAAAATTTTGGTGAACACTTTGTTTGAAAATAAATCAAAATATGAGATGAGGTAGATTTTTATGCTCAGAAACTGGGCGGTAATCTAGCAGGGTAGATTTCATAAAATCAAATTTCAATGAATTCATTAAATGGTGTGCAATCCAGTCACCGTATTATAAACCAGGTGGGGAAATTGAATACTCACTGTTAAAAGTCCTTTTATTGACAGTAAGAAAGCTTGTTGTTGAAATCATGATACACTTCAATGCAAATGTTACTTCTCTGTTCATTCTTTCTCAGCGTATATGATGAATAAACCTTTCTCGGGCTTCCAGCCGAATACAGGTATCGATTATAACTGAATTATATTCAATTGAAAACAAGGTGGGAGAGCAGAAACCTGATTGGATGAGGACTAACTAATCAGGAGGAACAGTCTATGGGAGTATAAGAACCACTGGACTAGACATGCCCAGGCATCATCCATGATGAAGATGACAGTTTGTCATCGAAATGTCAGTTATAATCGATACCTGTACTTGGCTGGAAGCCTGAGAAGAGTTTATCCATCAAAATTAAGGAAGTTAATCAGAAGTTTTTCAACAAGATTTTCAATGCAGTTTCCAAGAAAACAATGTTTTCTGAGTAACAGTTCTTACTCAGAATTGTTCTTTATAGATTTTACGCATAACTGTCAAGAAAAAAAAGCTACAAAGCTGAGGCCAGATGGAGTAAGTATTACTTAATCTAAGGGGCAATATCTAAAGTTTATAATTTAGGATAAAACTAATGCTCACAAAAACACACGGTAATTTTGTAAGATGAATTTATGGATGACTCAATAGCAAAGGTCTTAGTGGGGATTCGTGTCAGTGTGAATGCCAGAATGTACCTATACAAAAATTAAGGTTCCCTTTGGTACTCTGTGTTAGTTTCCAATAATTACATAAACATTGAAATGACATCCAACAACAGTTTGATACTTCAAGCATCTTCTCCTTAGGTGGTACCAACATTGCTTTAATCACCACTATTTAGCTTCCAGCTAGTGCTAGCTCCCCCTGAAATCACTCATTTTGTACTTAAGGAATAAACAGCCTAGGTGGTACTGGCTGGATGCCTCAACTATAATGAAGCAGGACAACAAATACTGTGTACATCTTACACAGGGTCAAATAGATACCAATGAATTGTGCATTGTCATTTTCCTATCCTATCCAATTTCTCAATTTCTTTCGATGCACTTTTCTTCATTCCCAAATGGAATTACATGGAAAAATATCAAAGTGGCATGAGGAATAGGATAAAGTTGATCCCATTTTCTGAGATCTAGATATGCTTGTTGTTCTTCCTTATTGTATTCTTTGATATTCCATGATCCAACAGAAGTAAATATTGTGTTGGGAATTCCAAGGATGTAGAGCTTCAAATCATTATAATATCAATGGGAAGTCTAGATTATAGTGGAAGTGATAGCCAACTTGTCCACATAGATGTTTGCTTGCCAATGAAATGATGGGAGTTTGCAAATTTGAAATGTGCATTCCCATGAGAGCTTGTGAATAGAAGCCAATCACAACCGACATGAAATAATGATCATAACAGGTAACAAGTAGCTTAACTAGTATCTAAAATAAAAAATAAAATCATGCATTTAACTTGTGCATTTTTGAGAAAGTAGTTGAAAAACAGGCTTTAAAATAATTAAGGAAGAATCGGGAACAAGAGAAAATCTGCAGATGCAAGCAACACACAGAATGCTGGAGCGACTCAGCAGGAATCGGGTATTTATATATATATAACAAAAACTGAATACACTATCAGCCACTAAAACTTAGGTGGAGATATAGAAGTATTTGTTGATCTGCATAGAAACAGGATGGTGAAGCAAGAATACTGTAAGTAATTTGGTGCTTGCTCAATATTTTATTGGAGGACCCACTGTAAATAGGCACACAGTATCTACAGACCCCTGGTGCACTCCCTTCTAAAAGTTACTCACAGTTATCCAAAGTAATACTCTGTTATTGCACAAGAGAAATAAAGTGCTTGTAAGTACTATTCTCAGCTAAGAACAGAGAGAAAGCTGAAGGCTTTGCAAATTCACCAGAGGCCACAGATTAAAATTCAGTGCTGTAAAGTAGCAACACAGGAGGCATGAAGTGAGGTAATGGACTTACAACAATATATATTAGACTGACATCAGGAAATAGTAACACTAGTGCAGCAAGGAAGTATTAATTATGTAAATGGTATTATATTTACCATAATGGGTAAGCCATGGATCACAGGAAAAGGACATCCATTTTTCAAATCACCCTTTTAAATCTTGTTAACAAGCTGATGCAAAGTAACAATATACAGCCTAAAAGAAGTGATGAATACCATCACATGGAATAACATATTCCATATAAAGAACTGGCATCAGTTTCTTCAGGTTGGAGAATCTGCAGAGTCATAGATCTTCAGGTTTCAGATATGTGCAGAACTACCAGCATATATGAACAAATCATATGTTCTATGATTTGCATGATATGCTATGTCAGTTCACGTCACCTTGCCTTCTGGCATTGGAAACAGTAGGAGAGAATTCAAAAGGAAACATAATACTTTGACCCCGCCCCATTACAAGTCTTCTGTATCACCTTCATGTAGCCAAGAGTCACTCTGAATCAAAGCGTAAGCACTTGACATAACAAGCAGCAAGAAAAGTTAGCCACCCAGCAGACGGTGCATTGCCAGAATGCACACTATTATTTCCTTTGTCTGAGTACATTTCATTTCTGATGACAATTAATTAACTGGTTAGATCAAGAACACAAAGTAGTCATCCTTAATGAATTCATGATTGCAACAGCTCTTATATCTCTTAAGAAAATCTACTCACTCTAGCTAGGCTGTAGAACTGGAACTTTGTGGCATTTCTGATTTATCTATAAATTCAACATGAGACTTTTAATAATATGTAAGAAGTACAACATTTATATTGTACACAATATGCACTATTATATGACTTGGAAATTCCACCAGATTTTTTAACTTTGGCAGACACCCAGCAGTGCCCGTGGGGAGATGGTATAAATGACTGAAAGCAGTCAGTTATGTGGTCTCTCTGGGGGTTCTGGGTTTCACCAATCCCCCACGATGGAAAGATCAGGCAAAGCCATGAAGTTTCCAGGTCAAGCACAAGTAGAGCATCATTTATCAGGTTCACTTCCTCAAAGGTTGAATGCAAACATTTATCTCACTGTGTAGCAGTTAACCAGTTAGATCAAGAAGATCTCTGGTTTGATCCTCTTATGTAGGAACATCAGTGCCCATTAATACCCAGAAATTGCGTTTGTTCAGTACCTGAAATGTAATGAAATTTCTTTAGGGACTGTATTTCTGCCCAGATGTTTCATAAGTCATTACTCCTAGCCCAGGAACATATGAAAATTGGTTCTAGTTATTAATTTTCTCATCCAGATTGTCAAAGTATGTGCCATAATTACATTCTTGGTATTAGAATTTTCATTTGGTCCTCTTAAATTTTCATAAATCTTCTCTGATGTTTTACATAATCACTCGGTTGCACTTTAATAGTTGCTGGCAATTTTCACATCACTTATCTAAGTGTAGGAAGTTAATTTTTCAGTAAGGTAACGAGGTAATGCTGTCTCATCAGAGATGCTGTGCTTTAAATTAGACATTAATTTCTTTTTCACACACTTTTATTCTGTAACTATTTGAAAACACAATAAAAAAAATAAAATAAAAAATTAAAAATAAAAAAAATAAAGAGGCTGCCTATGAAAATAGGAAAAATTAAGTTACTTGCTGAGTATTTTGGCAAATACTTAATTTTCAGTTACTGGGGTGAATGATATTGCAATTATCATATTGTGAGGAAGGGTCTTGGGACTTTTTCTATTCCACATTCTGGTTACCCTCTCACTCTTTTTCTCTTCTGCGTACCTGCCCATCATCTACTTCTGGTTCCTTCCTCCTCCCTTTTATTCCATGGTCCACTGTCCTCTCCTATTAGATTTATTTTCTTCAGCCCTTTACCTCTTCTTGCTATCACCTCCTAGCTTCTTACTTCATTCACCTCCCCCCACTGACCCACCTTCTCAGTCTTGCTTGTACTCCTCCCCCCACCTCCACCTTCTTATTCTGGCTTCTACCCCCTTCCTTTGCAGTTCTGATGAATGATCTCTGCCCAAAATGTTGACTGCTTATTCTCCTCCACAGATGCTCTCTAACTTGCTCAGTCCCTCCAACATTTTATGTGACTTGGCTGTCTGTCTTTCCACATTGCAGCAGCTGTCACTGGTGCACCATTTCCATCAGCAGGAGAAAGGTATATGGAAAAAGAGACCCTTTTTGAACTCATTAAAAAACACAACATAATAACAATACTTACATTCCTTCTATCCGATTGTAGAGGCCTCAAATACTGTTCTAATTTTGTCCGAATTCACACATGCACACCAGTAACAGTCGGAAGCACAGAGTTGAACAAAGAGCGTGCCTTTTAGCAGATAAGCATTTAAAGACACCATGGTAGCCTAATGATTACAACTTGGAGCATTTCAGAGTTCAGTTCCAATACTGTCTGTAAGGAGTTTGTACTTACTCCCCATGAACATGTAAGTTTCCTCTGGGTGCTCCGGTTTCCTCCCACACTCCAAAGACGTACCGGTTAGTAGGTTGTCGTAAATTGTCCTGTGATAAGGCTGTTGTTAAATAGATGGGTTACTGGGAGGTGCAGCTCATTAGACAGGAAGGGCCTGTATCTCTAAATAAAAATAAAATCTATAAATAATATTCCAACATCCTGTGAGACTGGTTCTTAAATGAATAAGGACCAGGTTTTCGAGGAATGCTTGAAGTGCTCACACTTTCAAGGAAGCAAATGAGGCAGAACCTGATTAAATTAAACATGAATCTTAATGTATTAGTGCCTGACTAACAACTGAACGTTTGAAGGTGGGTTGATGGGGGTGGTGTATTTGATATGGTATACGTAGATTTAAATAAGGCACTGAACATGAAAGTAAAAATGTATACTGTAAGACCATAAGATATACGAGCTGAATTAGGTCACTTGGCTCATCGAGTGCTCCGCCATTTCATCATGGTTAATCCATTAACCTCTCAGCCCCAGTCTCCTGCCTTCTCCATGTTATCCCTTCATTACCTGACTAATCAATAATCTAGCAACCTCTGCCTTAAATGTACTTAATGACTTGGTCTCCACAGCCACCTGTGGCAAAGTATTCCACAGATTCACCACTCTTTGGTTAAAGAAAGTCCTCCTCACCTCTGTTCCATAAGGACACCCCTCTATTCTGAGGCTGTGTCCTCTGGCCTTAGACTCTGCCTTAGAAACATCACCTCCACATCCACTCTATCAAGGTCTTTCAATATTCAACAGGTTTCAGTTAGGTCACACCTTATTCTCCTGAATTCCAGTGAATAGAGGTCCAAGGGGAACCAAGGGGAACTGGCAAGTTGGATTAAAAAATAGGCTCAGTGAAATAAAGCAAAGGATAATATTCAACGGGAGTGTTACTGACTTGAGGCTGCACGCAGTAAGATTGCAACCTGTCTTGAATCCAGTATGATCAATGCACTTACCAACTTAGGAGTGGTAACACCTGTAAATGGGATATTTATAATTTGAAGTTTTACTGTAAAATGTGTCAAAAGCCAAAGGAAGGCTTTCCACACCTATGCAAGTATCCTGTACTAATCAGTGATGTTTTATCATCACTGTCTGAAGTGGGATGAAAGGCCACAGCAAGCAGTTAGCAGTTCCATAGGTAATATGAATGCTTGAAGTGGCCAATAGCTGGAATGAGTGAAAACTCTTTAAAATTACTGGTTTATATTTCAATTAATGTTAGCAGTTTTCCCTGCTTATAATACATTGCACTATATAACTAGGAACTCATTATTTCTTTGGAGATTGAAACACTTTATCTGCTTTTGAGAAAATATTTTACTGAGCATATTTTTTTCTCGACCTAACCTTTCAACTGCTAACCTATAATCATGATTGTCACAGAACACAGTGAAAACAAATCACAGCATGTTTTGTAATAAACCTTGGCCTAACTGGAGTGCTACAAATCTGGATTATTTTTATGCTCAGTACAATCTCCAATGGGTTAACCATGCTGTATGCACAAGGAATGTCAGTCACTCCACTGGGAGACAAGCTATACAACTGCAGAAGTGGCTGACTATTGACCTTCACTGTAATTTTACCTTGAAATCTGTTTGAGATCACTGTCCAAGAGATACTGTCTACATTTGTTTCCCCATTCATGCAATCTTTTGTTAAGGACCAAAAAGCTGATAGAATCTCTCAGAACAATGAATTGACTAAATCCAAACACCATATAGCATGTTTGAGGGCTCCTGCGGTGCTCTAAAATGGCAAGCCTTTCAGTTCTCATTCGATTCCAAGAATAATACACATGGTATGTTTTTCTAATCACCATTATATTTATACAAAACAGACCTTAAAACAGAAAATGATTCTAACAAGGCCTAGAAAATGCAGTTTATTTTTGCCATTTCTGATACAAATTACCATCAATGGATAATACTTTGGTTTTCGGGCCTACATGAATATTGTACAGGGTTCTAGGTAATAATCGTACAGCTTACTTTTCAAATATAGGAACATTTTGAATTTATTTTTGCTGGTCCCCAATGTATTGATTTTGAAAAGCACTTTAGTGTGATTCAGTTACAACATTTCAGTTTGCATTGACTTGGAAAAAGAAAAAATCAGATTTGCTTCCTGGCACACACATTCCACAATTCTGCTGGGATGTGCACTGACACAGTACAAATCATTTTCATTTATTACAGTACAATCTTATACTATATAGTTCACCTCACCTTCAATTAACTGACTACAAATGTAACTAAGAACAATTTACAGTTCACTATTATGCCAGAGCTAAAAAGCAGATCCTGAACTTTAAATATTGATTGCGGATATTTTCACTAAAAGAGGAGGGAGAATAACATATAAATTTCTGACTGGCAGTACTGAAGAAAACAAACACAATAAATCTACAGCACAGTAATATTTATTGTGCAGTATCACTGGCAGTAGAGTAATAGAAAATAGTAGGAGATACCAAAATAAGGAAGAAATATCAAAGATGAAAACACCATCAGGAAAGATATAACAATGCAGCAGCATTACTGAGCAGTATAAAATACTATTAACACAGTAATGCTACAAATGGAGTAAAAACTGCTGGAGGAAGTCAGCAGGTTAAAATGATAACTTTCCCTTTGTCTCCATAGATTCTGTTCAACCTATTGAGTTCTTTTAGCAGATACTTTATTATTCCAGGTTCCAGCACCTGCATTTATACATGTCTCCACTACCACCACTGAGTTGTTCCCTGTCTCTTTGGATTTTATCTTGGTTCTACTCAGGGAAACTAGTGCCAAGGAATGCCTGTCAGTACTCGTAGAAGGAGGGATAACATTATACATTTCTGGCTGTCAGTACTGAAAAAAAAACAAACACAATAAATCTAGTAGGAGGAATGCATCTTCTGACACAACATTAAACAAAGCTCCTGCTGTTGGGGCTGCTTTGTGAATTGTTATCACTCGGCTCCAAATGTTCATGTCTTCATTTCCAGCTGCAAATCATTCAGTCCTTGTGCATCTAGCACCTGATTTTCTCTAATCCCCAGTCTAGGCTTCTATCTTTTTGTTTCTCATTTTCACAATCCATTTTTTCCATCCCAACATATCATATCCTTTCTCCTTCCTCCTCAAGTTGTCAGAAATTCCACTACACTATGCTAGCTCCATTATAAAGGCAATCCTTGGGTCTTATGATTCAGGCATTAGGATTTAACTGTAAGTCTACAGTGTCCCATCAGCTGGAGTAGTAAAAGCACAATGTATAATTGTTTCTCATGTTGCTTGCTAGTGTTGAAATATTTTAGTTCTAGAAACTGAAATATTATATAGTTAACATGTTGAGGATATCAAATTTAAACCAGTGTAAGCATTTATGATGACAATCACTGTTCTCTATCAACTCTCTTGTTCCTGAGTGACAGGAGTCTGTGCACTTTCATCTCAATGATCTTTTGGTGCTGAGACAGGAAAGAATCCTGGAATCTGCCTTATAAAATTCCTTACCTCTATTTTCTTTACAAAACAATGATAGATCTATTATCATTCTGCTTTTAGTGATGAGCCTCCTGTCCCACATATTGATTGTGTAATATTGCCTGTACTCAGCTGTTCGTGGTTTGTGAGAGAAGTGTCAAGGTTTTGATGATATTGACATTTATTGTGTTATTGTATAAATTTTCAGATAATTTACAGCATAAACACTGTGCAAACAGCAAGGCAAGGAGGGTACCAAAATGTCTACTGCACAACCTCTCTTTGCAGTACTTCTTCTGGTCATGGGAAATCCCCAAACCACCTTATGCCTTACATCCAAGGTGAATATTGATAGAGAGAAAAGATTCTTCTGCAAACTCTCTGCACATCTGGGCTTAATTACTAGATTCCAACTTACCATTCTTTATCGTTAACCTTCCTGCCTTTCTCTGTTTATTTAATACTAGTGTCATCAGTATTTGACTGATTTTCAGATATATCATCTTCCATGTATTCCCTATGAGGTGAGTGAAGAAATACCAGTGAGGGAAGCAAGTTAAATCTGAAAACTCCGCTACAACAGTGATCATTGTTGGATACTCCACGTGGCTATAATTTTAAATCAATTGACCTCTTTGTGATAAATGATGGTCTGGCCATTAAATTCACATTGTGCTGTACAAATTTCTGGAAGTACTCAGCAGGTTAAAGAGTTTCTGGTGAGAGAGCAGACTGTTTTAATGATGGGTCAATGTTCTCTATCCAGATGCTGCCTGACTTATGAAGAGTTTTCAAAATCTTTTATTTCCTACTTCAAGTTTCTAGATTTTCATTATTTTATTTTCTAGTTTGTCTCAACGTGCTTAAATACTCAGATTGCTGATCTGGTTTAGCCAAAGAAATGATAGAAGAAAACTAATTGGAATGATAGTTTCCTGGGGGAAGGATTCCATTTATCTGAGGCTGTTACATGCTGGCTGAATACAGGTTCCAACACTGATCTCTGTGGCAGTCCCTTCATTACTGATTGCTAAACAGAAGAAGACCCATTTATTTATTTATTAATCTCACTCTATTTTCCATTAGTTATCCAATTAACTCCCTGCATCAAAATACCATCTCCAACTCTATAAGCTCTTTCCTTGTAAAGTTACATCTTATGTGACACCTTATTGAAGGCCTTCTGGAAATCAAGATGCACTGCCGCTACTTATTATTATTTATTCACCCTGTTTGTGATATACTCAAGAGCTTTGGTATATGTGTCAAACATGATCTCCCATTGACTCTACTTGATTGTCTTATGAAGTTCTAAATTTTTGCTGTTACCTCTTTGATAATGGATTTGCGCATCTGCTCAATGCCAGCTTTCTCTTCCACTCCTTCATGAGCAGTGACTCTAGATCTCCAATCGTCTAGACTAGGAAAAATTCATGGATTGCATCTAGTACATCCACTATCTCTGCAGCCAGTTCTTTTAACACAAAGCATAGAACAGTCAACATTAGAACACAATACAGGCTTTTTGTTCCACAAATTCGTGACTAACTTTTAACCAACTCTAAGATCAATCTTACTCTTCCATCCTACGTAGCCCTCTATTTTCCTATCACTCATACATATCTAAGATCTTCTTAAATTCTCTAAAGTATTTGCCCATACCACCACCCTAGGCAGCATGTTCCAAGCACTTACCACTCTGTGTATTAAAAAAAATTACCTCTGATATTGCCCTTATACTTTCATCCAATCACATTAAAAGTATGCCACCTAGAATTAGCCATTTCTGCCCTGGGAAAAAGTCTATTGATTAATGAAGTACCATTTCTTATAAGTCCTCAGTATCTCTTGATTCATGCTCTGTCCTATAGTATAATTACTTGCTCTCCCCGGCACTGTCTTCTGCTTGCTATTTCTTATCTTCACTCAAATTTAATCTACATTGTAGTGGCAAAATCTAATCCAAAATCAAAGCTAGCCTGAAACAATCACAGGGTTGTTATACTTGCATGACACACCCTCAGTTTCAATGCACTGTTGGCGATATGATGGAGGCGGATAAAATAGGGTCTTCTAGGAGACTCTTAGATAGGTACACGGAGCTTAAAAAATAGAGGGTTATGCAGTGGGGTACTTCTAGGCTGTTTCTATAGCAGGTTACATGGTTGGCACAACATTGTGGGCCAAAGGGCCTATAATGTGCTGTAGATTTCTGTGTTCTATGTTCTTTATAAATGGAGCTATCTCAACTCCTTTTCTGCTTATCATTCTGAAATTTCAAGTGTCTCCCATTATTCAGCTCACAACTTAGGTAATCTTGGAATACCAGAATGTTTCTCTGAATATAAAGACGTCTTTTTAGAACTGAGATGATGAGGAATTCCCTTAGCCAGAGGGTGGAGAATATGTGGAATTAATTTCCACAGACAGCAGTGGAGGCCAAGTTATTGATTATATTTAAAGCAGAGGTTGATAGGTTCTTGATTAGGAAGGGTGTCAAATGTTACAGGTAGAAGGCGCAGAAATGCGGTTGAGAAGGATAATAAGTCAGCCATGATGGAATGGTGGAGCAGATGGGCCTATGGCCTAATTCTGCTCCTATGCCTTTTGATCTCACCATCTTATGGTCTAATATTTTGCACTGTTCTCACTAATCTGCCATAGGAAGGAAGTGGTTGTGCTGGAGAGAGTACAGAAGAGATTCAACAAGATGTTATAACAACAAGATGTTATGTTATAGCTTAGGCATAGGAAAAAAATTGAATAAATGTGTTTACTTTTCCACGAGTAAAGAAAGCTAAGAGACAACTTGAAAGAATGCCACCATGGCATCACCATAACAGATAATAAGAATCTTTTTCCCATGATAGGCATATCAGAAACAAGAGGGCGTAGATTTCCAGTGAGAGGAAGGAAGTTTAAAGGAGAAAGTTTGTTTACCCAGAAAGTGTTTGAAGTCTGGAACTCATTGCCACTTTCCAAGACATTTAGGTGAGGTAGTGAAATCAGGTACAATTATTATGTGTTAGATTATATTTAGAGAAGTACTTGAATACGTTAAGGTCAAAGTGGAGTTTATTGTCATATGCACATAAGTGCAATGAAAATCTTATTCACACCAGCATCACAGTCACTTAGCATCATATAAGCAGAATCCATAAGAAAAACATAAATTTAACATAAGCTAAACCCAATTTTTACAAGAAAGAACAAAATTAGAACAAAAAAGTCTATTTTAGTTAAAACTGATTAAAGTAAAGGCATAGAAGAATATGGATCTAATGTGGGAAAATATTATTTGTACAGATGGGTCAAAATGTCAGCCTGGACATGGGTAGACCAATATGTTCCTTTCTGCATTGCACAACTCTTTGACTCTATAATGGCTAATAGATCGTATCTATTAAGGATCCCCACCACCCAGGATATGCCCCCTTCTCATTGTTACCATTGTGAAGGAGGTACAGAAGCCTGAAGGCAGATACTCAGCAATTCAGAAACAGTTTCTTCCCCTCTGCCATTTGATTTTTAATGCACCCATGAACACTACCTGAATACTTTATTATTTCTGTTGTGTTTTGCACTACTTTTTAACTTAACTATTTAATAGACATATAAGTACTTACTGTAATTCAGTTTTTCCTATATATTTGTCATGTACTTCATCCTACTGCTGCTGTAAAGTTAACAAATTTCACAACATATGCGAGTGATATTAAATCTGATTCTGATTGCCATTGTGCTCTCAATCCATTCATCTTGGTACTAGTATTCTTACTAGTTATCATTCATTTAATGATTTAATGTCAAGATTTCCTCATATAGACATGAAGTGGGCTGGGATTCTCTTGGAAGAACAAAGTTTCATGAAAAAATCCCAGTGAGAAATGTTGATTTGATGCTGTTCTGGTGGATTTTTTAGAGAAGACAGGCAATGCTCTGCAATTTAGCAGCAGCTATGTAGGAAAATTGGTCCACTAAATTGCTAGCACAGGTTCACCGACTACATTCATTCTTTTGGACAAGAACTTCCACAGAGGAGAGAGGTACCTCTCAGATAATGTACAATTCCTTAATTTAATGGAATGAATTTAAAGTTAAGAAATTGGTTTAAATATTTACTAAAATATATTTTTAAAAATCCATAGAAGTGTGAATCATTTTTAGCAGTTTTTGATCTTTTTAGTATTTGTGAATATCTGATAGATGCAAAAGCATTCAAGCTGTTCATTAGGTTTGAAAGCCAGGACATGGCTTAACCAGCCATGAAAACATTTCCGTAAATTGAACTTTCATGGTTCCTACCATGTGATGGGCCTTACAGAATGTGCAGCATCTTCCTCATTAGTTCAAGAACCAAGTTGTCACTGCAATGTATACTCTGGATAAGTGCTGCCCTCTAACAAGTTGGGAGCAGTGAGTGCTGGTTGCTGAATATCACCAAAATAATTCCAAGGCAATGAATATTTCATCATGTAAATCTGTATTAAAAAACATGCAGTGCTCTCACATTCTTGGCAAGGAATTGCACTCAGGAAAAAAAGACGACAATATCTGGCTTTGATAAATTCCTTGATTGCAAAAAAACTAAATGATTTTATTTTGATTTGATTTGTAATAATAGAATTAATGTTTTTAATTTGAGAGCTTCATGCATATTTTATTAAAATATATTCTGTGGTTGATATTTAATATCTGCAGGAGTTGAATGGTGAATAGTCAATACTATAATCATTACAGTCCCCCATGCCCAACAGTACATAATGAAAATCAGTTAGGTTTTCTACTCAATAGATGCCTTCAATTATGCTTGCTTGAGAATTGATTAATGCCTCAGAACTATTTCGATATGCTGATAAATTTAAGTGGTGAAATAAAGAGATTGGAAACTGGTCCACATTTTCCAGTATGTTGCTGTAAACAGGTTACAGATAAGACAGAAAAATACAGAATAATGACAGAGGCCACAGACACAGATTTATATGATAGCAGTTTCTTCCAATATTTCCCCACTGTGTTCAGTAAATACCCCAACTGTCCATACAGATCAAATCATTGCAATAATGTATTGAGATGGTATGAGGTAAAACAACATCACAGAGGGCAGAATAAAGTGGTTCAGTACAGAGAAGGTGCAGAGCATGAATACAGTAAGGTGCAACGTCACAACAAGAAATATTGTGAGGTCGAGAGTCCATCTTATCATACAAAGAAAATATTCAATAGTCTTAAAACATGTGGGATAGGAGTCCTTGAGTGTGGTGATATGTGCTTTCAGGCTTTTGTATCTTCTGCCTGATGGTAAGAAAGAATTTTCACAGGGGGTGGGATCTTTGTTTATGCTGGCTGCTACGCTGAGTAAGCAGGTATTGCAGACAGAGTTCATGAAGGAGAGACTAGATTCTGTGATGCATTCAATGGTATCCACAACTCTCTGCAGTTCGTTGCGGTCATGTGTAGAGCAGTCACAATGCCAAGTCATGGTGCATCTGAGTAGGATGTATTCTGTGGCGCATCGATAACAACTGGTGAGGGTCAAAGGGTATATATCAAATTTCTTCAAGCTTCCTGAGGAAGTAGTGTGCTGCTGAGTTTTTTATATCATATAGTATACCTGGTTGGACCAGAATAAGCTATTAGTGATGTTCGCTCCTAATCATCTGAAACTCTCACCTCTTGAAAACAGGACATGTGCACTGCTCCTCTTCTTGAAGTCAATAACTGGTTCTTTTATCTTGCTGCCATTGATGGACAGGTTTTTGTCATGACGCCACATCACTGGCTCTCTGTCTCCTTCCTGCACTCTAACTCATGATTATTTGAGATATGGCCCACTGCGATGGTATCATCTGTAGATGGAGCCAGACCAGAATCTGGCCACGCAGGACTGAGTGTACAGTGAGTAGTACAGGGGCTGAGGTTGCAGTCTTGTGGGGCACCAGTGCTGAGAATAATTGTGGTGGAGCTCTTGCTACCTATCCTGACTGATTACGGTCTGTTCATCGGGAAGTCAAGGATCCAATTGCCAAGGGAGCTGGTGAGTCCCAGGTTTTGAGTTTGGAGATGTGTTTACCTGGAATTATCATATTGAAAGCGGAGCTGTGGTCTATTAGCGATAGACTAAGTTAGGTGCCTTTCTTGTCCAGATTCTCCAGGTATGAGCGTAGGGCAAGGGGATGACATCTGCTGACTACCTGTGTTGATGGTAGGCCAATTGTAGTGGGTCAAGGTTGGGTTTGGGAGGTTGAAGTTATTGTATACCACAATCAACTCCCCAAAGTACTTCATGAGAGTGTACATCTGAGCCACCAGGCAATAGTCTAGTTATTAAGGCACATTATGGAAGGCAGTAGTCTTCTTAGAGCAGATAAGGTGGTCACTGGGAGTAGACCCAAATGCAAGACAGACACTGAAGTACTAGGAACAGGACAAGGACTAGAGTTAGGGATGGGACTGGACTCGGACTAGGAGCGGGGACAGGAACACAGACTTGGGCTAGGACTTTGGCTAGGAAAGCTGGACCAGGACAAGGAACTGGGAACTAGGAGCCTGGGCTTGGGTTCTTCGAGGCTTGGCTGCAGGACTAGACATGGAACTCCTGCACAGGATGAGGCACATGGACTGGATAAGAACCCGAAGCCTTGACTCAATCTTGGGACACCTGAACAAGAAGCCTTGGTCTTGAGAGAATGAGAAGACCGAGCCTTGGTCTTGAGAGAGACAGGAACACAGGGACATGGAACACAGAGCTGGGACCCCTCCTTAGGAACAGGACATGAGGCCAGGGCTTTACACAGAGTCAGGACCCCTCCTAGAGAGCAGGAAGTAGGGGCGGGACTCATACACAGAACACAGAGAGACAGCTCCCAATGCAAGGTAGTAGCAAACTGCTGGACCTACCCAGCGAAGGCATGGACACAGAAACAGTTCCAAACAACGATAGGCAGTTCCTTATCCAGACACACCAGGGGTCCACTCTTGCTCCGGCGGTAGAACTTGACAGTGATACAGGGGAGGGGGAGGGGTCCAGCAAATGAAGCTTCTTCCTCCTTGAGTTTTTACGGCAGTTGGCATCCACACTGTTGCATTACTGCCATCTCCAGATTTATTGTCCGTTCACTTGACTGCCAGCAAATGAAGCTGACCCCAGGAGCTCTTTTTGTAGCCAGCCCAAAATGAGAATCAGGTGCCTCAATTAGAGCACCCAACAGAACCAGGGAAAACTGGAAAACCTGGAATAAGGAACAATGGACCGGACCATGAACCAGAATGCGGTCTTCGCGGACCGGACCATGACAGTGGGAACCTTACACTGAAGCAGGCAGAGGTTAGAAATGTCTGCAAATACCACCACCAGTTGATCTGTGCAGGATCTAGCCTGTGACACAAGCTGGGCCGATTATTTTCTGTGGGTTCACTCTCAGGAAGACTGATCTCCAGCCCTCAATGGTGACTGAGGGTTCAGGTGCAATGGAGGTTGTTGGAGTGGGTTGTGACACCCCAGGACTGTTTTCGATTTTATGAGATCAAAACATCTGTGCCTCAGACATCAAATGAATTGAGCTTCAGTCTCCTGTAGAGTGCGCACTGTTGAGGGAGTATTATACCTACATTCCTGCTTACAGAAAAATAACTAAGACACATCAAACATGGTATAAAATTTTCACTTTGCATAATGTTGTATGAAAGCAAGGGTAATAAAAATTATCCCATTCCTGGGATTGATTTGAACTCTTTCTCATTACAGGAATTCAGAAAATGTAGTTCCTTCTCCTCAATAGCATTTTGCTTTAAGCCATAATTATGCTAATTTTTCAGCAATTTAAAGCATTGGATATACATTCTGTGTATTCTCCAAGTGAAATGTGAAAGCATTTTGTGACTGATCACCATTTAAGTTTTTTTTTATGTTTCAAAGGTAGATTTTACTTATAATTAATAACATATACAAAGGAAGGAACAGTATAAAAAAAGTATTATGTTGATGGTCAATACATTCAGTAGTGAAAATTTTTAAGAAAATAAAGACTAACTAATGTGGCACCCTGGTCACTCAGATGGCTCCCTGAGGTGATACCCCTTTCATTGTTCCTTGTAGGAAGGATTTCCCCACCCAACTCTAACCCCCCAAGTGTGGTAGCTGAAGGACCCTAGTCTGTGGCTCTTTGGAACTGAGCTTTAGCATTGGTTACACTGGGCTTCAGTGTATTCCTCAGCATGTACTTCAGCAAGCTAGGCTGTACCAATCATTCACATTTGTTTTACTTTGAAACTTCAAAACACTAAACAAATTTAAAGAAAACATGGTGGGTCCAAAAATACGTGTCTATGTGTTCTTTACTTTAAGCAAGGGGCGCATGTATCACATGGTAGTCTGATAATGTATGCAATTAACATATTTTACATAATAACCCATAAAGAATTACTTAAACAAAGAAGAATGCTTAATCAACCTATATATATATATACACAAGATTACTCAACTATTATTGAAACATTAAATACACATTAACATTCCCTTATGGACATCTCACAGTTCGGAAACACCAACAAGATTCAGGCAGTTCAAAGGGCATTTTTAGTGAGCTGATGCTCTTACAGTGGTATTCGATGTCTGTAATGGGGTGGTTTCCCAGAAACAGCCCATAGATTAGAGTCCTCAGTTAAACAGCTGCTGAGGATGAGCTGGGACATGAAACCTTGCATCCTTCTCCATCCCCTTTTAGCAAATCCACAGTCTACAAAGTGATGGTTGGTCGCCTCTTCCCCCTTCAGCTATCCCAAGGGCAGCATGTGTTGAGGGTGAAAGGTTGTCTATTTGGGAAGGCTCTGACTGGAAGTAGGGTCCTTCTTACTGCCACCCAAGCAAGTTCTTAACATAAGAGCATAAGAACATGGAAATAGAATCAGAAGCAGGCCATCTGGCCCATTGAACCTGCTCTGCAGTTCAATGACATCATGGCTGATCTGACCATGGACTCAACTCTGCCTACCTGTACTTCTGCAGAACCCATAATTTCCCTATGCAAAATTCTATCTAATTTTGTTTTAAATACATCTACCAGCAGAAATAACTTTCCTGGTTCTATCTTAACCATCTCTTTCGTTATTTTATATGTTTCTAAAAGACCCCCTCTCATTCTTCTGAACTGCAGTCAGATTAATCTCAAGCAAGTAAATATCTCTTCATAGGCTAATTCCCTCAACCTAGTGAACCTCCTCTACATCACCTCCAAAGCCAGTATTTTGTTCCTCAATTAAAGAAGCCAGAACTACACACAGTACTTGAGATTCATCCTCACCAGCTTCCCATACAGTTGCAGTATAACCTCCTTGCTTTTATATTTAAACCCTCTAGCTATCAATGCCAACATTCCATTTGCATTTTTGTTCACTTGTGCACCTGCAAATCAACCTTTTATCATTCATGCACAAGCACTCCCAAGTTCCTCTGCACAACAGCATGCTGCAATCTTTCACCATTTAAATAATAATCTGATCTTTTATTGTTCTTTCCAAAGTGGATGACCTTGCATTTACCAATGTTGTACTCCATCTGCCAAACTCTCTTAATTTACCTATATCTCTCTACAGACTCTCCGCATCCTCTGACATGTATCTATTTTCTGTCTGTTGGAACCATGTAACTATTCCTTTTCCACTCACTTCTATGTCATCAATATATTTAGATAGGCTACTCAGTCTTCTCTTCAAAATTGTATATCATGAGGAGTTGAGGGCCCAACACCAATAATTATAGCAGTCCACTCTCCAATGATTGCCAACCAGTGAAACCTCCATATGTCCCAAATCTGCCTTCCATTGATTTTCAATCCTCTATCCATGCTAATACATTCCCCCCAAATCCATGCATCCTTATCTTATTGAGAAGTCTTTTATATGGCACCTTATTAATCACTTCCATGAAATCCAAGTATACAAAATTCATCTGTTCCCCGTTACCTGTGATGGACTGGGCTGTATCCACTACTTTTCCATTCAAGGATATTGGTGTTTCCATACTAGGTCATGGTTCTACCAGACAATGTACCCTGCACCACACATCCATAGAAGTTTGCCAAAGTTTATATGACATGCCGAATTCTCGCAAACTTCTATGAAAGTAGAGGTGCTGCCATGTTTTCTTCATAATGGTACTTAGATGCTGGGCACAGGACAGATCCTCTGAAATGCTAACAGCAAGGAATTTTAAGTTGCCGACCCTCTCCCTCTCTGATCCTCCGGTGAGGTCTAGCTCATAGACCTCCAGTTTGCTCCTCCTGAATCCAATAATCAGCTCCTTGTTCTTGCTGCCTTTCAATGAAAGGGATGTTCCTCTTATCCTTTTCCAAGGGTGACCTGGAGGAAATGATTCTTGGACCAGTGCCTCTTTCAATAGCAATATTGGACATGCTGCATGAATAATCTCTAAAACACCACTGAAATGTCAGAAATGTTATTGTAGGAGACACCTTATTATATTGTGGCTGGTGTGTACTTCAATGGAGCTGTTTCTCTATTTCCCTTGATATTTAATAGAAATAAAAATATGAAAGTCCTGGCGTCTCTGTAAATAGTGCATTCATCATCTAAACAATTTGAGACAGCAAGGAGAGAAAGAAAGACTTTTTCTTTGATACTTTTTCACTTGATTGGCTCTACATCACAATGGACCAGGCACTTTAAAACTATGGCCACAACACCTGTTCAGAAACTGGATACCCCACAGCTTCAGATTCCTGCCATTCAGTCTAGACTTCCCAAAATACATTGAGAATGTATTGAAACACTTTCTACTCATCTGAATTGAGTGGCTGTCCAACATCAATCAGACGTCTGAAAGTATCACACTCCATGTTAAGGAAAGATGCAGCTGGATGACCTATGACTCACACAGCATAATGCAGAGGTGATAGGATGGAGCTACAGGGAGGTAGTGATCTCTATGCTGCAGGGGGAAGGTAGCTGAGTGACTGTCAGGAGAGGGAAATGGAATAAGCTAACATTGGAGAATACCCAGTGGACATTTCCCTCATCATTGTTAAATATACAATTTTGGATACTGTTAGAGGGACCACCTACCAAGGGAAAGCCACAGCATTCAGATTTCTGCCACTGAGTGTGGGCCTGTGGCTCGGAAGGGAAGAGGGATGAAGAGGAGTGCAGTAGTAAACGGGAATTCCATAGTTAGAGAAGCAGACAGGTGTTTATGTGGACATGAAAGAGACACCCAAATGTTATGTTTCCTTGAGGTGTAATGGTCAGGGATGCCACGGATCAGGTCCAGAGCATTCTCAAGGGGAAGGGTTCAAAACAAGAGAGAAAAAATACTTAATGCGACAAGGCAACAAGGTAATTGAAGGTTAGGAGCAGGGTAGACAACCAGAAGTGGTGGTACATATTGGTACCAGCAACATAGTTAGGAAAAAGGATGGGGACCTGAAGAAAGAATATAGAGAATTAGATAGAAAGCTGAGAAACAGGACCAGAAGGGTAATAATCTCTGGATTGCTGCCTGTGCCAAGTGCCATTAGGGGTAAGAATAGTATGACTTGGATGACTTGGCAAATGAATGGGTGGTTGAGGAATTGGTACTGGGGACAGGGTGTCAGATTTCTGGATCATTGGGATCTCTTCGATGGAAGTTATGACCTTTACAAAAGGGACAAGTTACACCTGAACTTGAAAGGGACCAATATCCTTGTTGACAAGTTTGTTAGAGTTGTTGGAAAGGGTTTAAAGTATTTTGCCAAGGGAAACAAAGTGATAGAGCAGAAGATGGGGAAACGGATGATAGAACAGAGGTTGGAGCACTTGGTATAAAGTAGATGTGTAGTGTGTAGTCTAGAAAGGGGTAATAATTTAACTTACATTAACATGAGGCAAAATTGAAAAGGCTGATGAATACAGGACTGAAGGTGTTATATATAAGTGCACGTAGTAGGCAGAATAAGGTAGATAATTTTGTAATGCAGTTAGAGGTTTAACAGTATGGCATTGTAGGCATCACTGAGTCATGGCTGAAAGAAGATCATTGTTGGGAGATTAACATCCAAGAATACACATTGAATTGAAAGGACAGATAGGTAGGCAGAGGGTGCAAAAGCACTCATCAGAGATAGGAAGAGTTAAAGAAAACTGGTATAACCAGATTTATAATCTTACTTCATACTGCAGACAGATCAACTTGAAACATTACCTGTTTCTCACTCCATACATGATGCCTTGCTAGCAGAATATTTTACATTATTTTTAACATTTCAACATTGTGTTAGTGTTTTAAGACTGCATATGAAATGGGAGAAAGCTCATTTTTCCCCAATGCCTCTATCCTTCACTTATGCTCAATTTCAAATAACAGATATTGAGTACTTTCAGAGTTGAGGTGCGAGAGGTTGTGCCAAATGAGAGGGTCCCTTACCCTAATTCCACCTGGTGGAGGTCTGAGTGCTTTGGGAGTTACATTTATCGGGTGCCAACAATGGTCTGAATGTTATTTAAAAGGCCACCCACAAGTATCAATGCTTTGGCATTTATTCCATTTCTGAAGACCAACTCCTTCCCATTATCCAGAGTTATGATTCTCTGTTTCTGTATTTTGAACTCTGTGAATTTTTAGTACATTCATTTTAAGTAGGTGAAAAGTCATTGTGGCTTACAAATCTGGATATGGAAGCTGTTGAAATGCCGCTATGCAGACTCTGAACCTCGCCTTGACTGCGCCTACTGTGTTTCCAAAATGTCAAAACCATCTTACTTTGCAGCTTAAACGGTGGACTTTCAATATTTCTGAGAAGTGCTCCAGCTGTGTACACCATCTGCATGTCTGAGGCTCCTACTGCAGACATTGCAGATGTGTGTGTGCTCTTGCAGAACTGACAGCTCTTGCTGCATGGCAATGCCCAATTATTGACAGAAAGCACCACTTTATCCAGAGCTATGTGACTTACTTCATAATTTCTTTTTGTTCTTGCACAATTTGTTGTCTTTTGCACACTGTTTGAATATCCAAGTTAGAGTGGTCTATTATGGTTATTATTCTATTATGGATTTATTGAATATGCCGGCAATAAAATGAATCTCAGGGTTGTACATGGTGACACACAGTACATATGTTTTGATAGTAAATTTTCTTTGAAGTCCGAAACTCATTCTCTTGTATTTTATATTTTTGCCAACAAAACACTACTATCTTAATATTTAGCTGTATTTTACAACTTTAGGTTAAAGTCAACCATCACTTACTTAGCAATAACTCTGGCTTCTTCTTCAACTGAGATCAACTGCATTATCCCCTTTAAACTGAGAAGTAAATTCTTGGAGTCCATCTGACATTGTTTCTGTTTGTGTTGGATTGATAACTGCTTCATGAGAAACATGATGCTGAGGTAAACTTGAGGATTCCTATTTATTGACTTCCTCCTCCTCCACCCATGTCCTGCCTGTGTAAAACGATGGCACAACAGGATATTTTTATTTTTAATAGGCCAAAAAGCATCCCAATAAAAACACAGGTGAAAAACATCTTCAGTTTCCTCTCTGCAGATACAGAATCACTTTAAGGTGATCTTTGCTGACCATAGACCATCTAAGTGCTCTCCCTTTCATTTTCACATCTTTCAAAATCAATCTTGCTAGGTTTTCATGCTGACACTGGCTGCCTGAATTGAAACAATATTAATATCTCTTATCAAGACAGCATCCAGTTCAAATTGAAAAGAAGATCAGGAGATTACGAAGCCCATTCAAAGAAGTAAATTAAGAGTTGAGACAATGCAAAGATGCCAAAAACTGCTGCTGGGATACATAGTACTTTGCATCGGTATCCAGTGCACTGAAACACACTGGAAAGGAGTTCATTTTCATGACTGTCAACACTCACCCTTTGAGCACAAATAAATACTATGTTTACATAGCTTTATAACATTTATTTCAATAATAGAATTGGTAGTCTGAAACTTGAATGTAAGTGGAGAATATATTTAGTGTCAAATTATTCTCCATTTTCCAGCCAAATAATCTTCATAGCATGTGGACAGAATAGGCAGCAAGTCTGTAGTTATTGCAACAAATATTGGATAGACACATTCACTGAGATATATAAGGGATTTTGAAATCATTATGAGGGAAGATTGCCCTACCATTTACCTCACTGACTAGATAGGACAATTTTGTACCCTTTGCAATAGAGAAGTAAATAGCTCCATTGAAAATGTAATCTCTGGAATAAAAATGACAGATATTGTAAATGGTTGGGAACTTCCAGTTCACAGATGTAAATGTCACCACTAATTTGTCCTGGTCCAGCCATCTGGTTGATATAGCCAAGAAAGCACTCTCTATTTCTTCAGAACTCTAAGGAAGTTTGGCAAATGCCTGACGACTTACCAGCTCCACCGAAAATATCATATCGGATGCATCATAGCTTGGTATTGCAACTGATCTATTTATGACTGCAAGAAAGTGCAGTGAATTATGAATACATCCCAGTCCATCAAGCAATCTTTCCTCCATTCACCCTGTCTACATTCCCTGGTTCCTTAGGAAAGCAGCCAACATGATCAAGAAACACTCCCACCTTGGTCATTCTAACATCAGGCAGAAAATAGAAAGGATTGAGAGCATGTACCAACGGGCTCAAGGACAGGTTCTATTCCTCTGTCATCAGATTCTTGAATGGACCTCCTGCAGGCTAGAGGAAGAACTTAGTGTGAACCTTGCACGTTATTCATTTTCCTGCGCTGCACTTCCTCTGTTACTGTAACAGCATATTCTACATCCTATTTTCTTTTTATTTACTTTCACTTAATTATGTGCAGAATAATCTCTCTGGAAGGCATGCAAATAAAATCTCTCCATAGTATCTCAGAACAAATGACAATAATAAACAATACCAAAAGAAGAACCAATAAATACACTTACACCACAGTTAACATATTCCATAGAATGCCTTCATTATATATCAAGTGTGTGGTGATGAGAAGTCTAGAGACTTTTAACAATTGCAATATTTAAGTAGTGATGAGCTATCTAGAGACCTTTAAGAATTACAAAAGATGATGCCAGTTTAAGTGTTCTTTGGGCTCGCTGACAATTTAATAGATTTAGTGACAATCACTGAGGTGGGAAAGTCTCAGATGAGATTCATGTCTCAGCTGAAATTATCATTAGTCTCCCCGGATACCGAACCCTTACTTGATCAACAAACTTGAAATAGAAAAATAAGAAGGAAGAATTGTAGAATCACAGAACACTACAGTACAGAAACAGGACATTCCGCCAACCTAACCCATACTGAACTATTATTCTGCCTAGTCCCCTTAGCCTGCACCCAGACCACAGCCCACATTCCCCTTTCTCCATGTGCCTATACAAACTTTTCTTGAAGATTAAAATTGAACCCACATCCACCACTTTGACTGATAGCTCAACCCTCTGAATCAACGTTTCCTTACATATTCCCGTTAAACCTTTCATCTTTCATTCTTAACCCATGACCTTTTATTCTAGTTCCACCCATCCTCAGTGGAAAAGGCCTCCTTGCATTTACCCTATCAATGCCACTCATAATTTTGTATACCTCTCTCAAATCTCCCTTCATTCTCCAATGATCAAGAGAATGAAGTCCTAATCTAGTTAACCCTTCCCTATAACTCAGGTTCTCAAGTCCCAGTGTCATCTTCGTAAATTTTCTCTGCATTTTTTCACTCCTATTAATCTCTTTCCTGTACATAGGTGACCAGAACTGCACATAATACTCCAGATCAGGCCTCACCAACATCTTATATAACTTCAACAAAACATTCTAACTCCTGTATTCAATACTTAGATTTATGAAGGCAAAAATGCCAAAAGCTCTCTTTATGACTCGGTCTACCTGTGATACCACTATCAAGAAGTTATGGGTCTATATTAACAGATCCCTCTATTCAACTGTACTCCTTGGTGCCCTAATGCTCACCGTGTAAGTCCTACCCTGTTTTTTTTCCTAAATAGAATGGAAAAACAACGGGAGAGTTCCAACGAGTACGCAGAGCTACAATAAAACATAATCTCAAGGGGAGTAATGGGAGTATAGAAAAGTGGAAAAGATGCCAGCACTTACAACATGGATCATAACACTAAGAGAAGTCAGGGGAATATCACATACTCTGACTATAAGCTTATAAGCATTCTGAAATACTGCATTGGTAGCAAAAATCTGGAGGGTTCCTCATTTAGCACTTCTGTTTCAGGAGAGCAATGTGGAAAGACAAATCTGCAGAAGGATCAGTTTAATGATCTATAACACTAATTAAAATTATTGTGTACTTGAATTGTTATAGATGCTGAGAATAACCAGGAGATGTACTGGGTCAAAGGACTAAGTTTGCGTTGGGAATGGAGACACACACTGAAGATTACTGTCACTTGTAATTAACTCAACTGCCTCATTATATTTGTACTACATTGATACATCATGCATTGGGCATGGTGAGAAGCCTCATGACTCAATTCATTGTTGTATTATAAAGGGCAAATCCAGACATTCTTTGCAGAATTTACAGGAGAAGAGGAAGATAAAAATTGGAGAGGTTTCCCACTGAGCTGCTGGAGATTAAAAGCAGCTGAGGTAGACAATATACTCCAGGAATGGGAGAAAGAGAATTGCATCAGAAATAAAGAATTAAAGTGACACTGATCTCAGAATAAGCAATAGGTGCAAGGTTTCTGGATGCAGTTTTAATAACTGAACCAACTTAGAAAAGTTAAAAAGGGTTAAATATTCACCTATATATTTCTGCATGCTTCAAGAAAGCCCATCGCTCTGCCTTCTCAAACATAATCCATCACATATCAATCATTCTTCCCATTGCACCCACCTTGACTTTCCTTTGCAAACATTCCATGCCGAGATCTATTCCTCAATGACTCACACTGACTCACACTTACGTAATTTTATTTCTCTCTTTGATCCCCACCCTTATCACAGGAAACTCCATCCATCATCTGAGAACACCATTATGTGCGCCAAGAGGTTTATTTTTTCATTTGTTACAAGGGAGTATGGCGTCAAGGTTGCTGTTGCTGGGCCATTTTTGGTAGCTTTTGGCAGATTTGAAAAGATAAAATGACTCTCAGAAGTTAAAAGTTACACTGCGAGTTAGAACGGACTTGTATTCATTGTTTCCTCAGTTTCCAATATCAGATTGCTCCATCAATTTTATTCCTTTCCCAGGATGGTCACTACCCGGTCTCTACTTTCCTTGCATGCTGTAAACGATGTATACTGTGGTTAGTGAAATTTAAACCTATTCTCAACACTTGGATAAGACCTAACAGCTCAAAAGTCTCAGTCACAGTATTAAGTTGTAGGTCTGCCAATTTGTTTGTAATGCTTCTAACATAAATGTAGATACACTTAATAAAACACCCAGATAATTTTCTTAGTTTCTGTACTGTGTCCAAAATGAGATCTCACTTCAACTTATGCTGCCACAGCTCGGTCTTGCTTTACTGTTGACAGGTACTTACTTTGTCTTTTGGCTTGACTTAATAAATCCCTAAGTTCCTATGTTACACTGACAGCAATAAGCTTTACGAACAAAGAGATGAATCTCAGTTTTATAAACTGATAGTGAAATCAGTTAATCCAAAGAACTGGTCACCAGAAGGTAATTATCCACTTTACTCCTACTCTTTCAACGTGAGCTTGAAGAACAACATTTCACCTCCCAGCTAAGGATATCACGGCTTGCCCGACTCAATGTTGAAGTCAACAGTTTTAGGTCATTGGCAATTCCAGGTCTTCTTACTTTTCTGATAATTGTAGCTACCGGTAATATTCAACTGATTTAGTCAATGGTCTATTTCACTGCTTGGGTCAATGTTTTCTTTGTGCTCTGTTCTAGGCTCAACCATTTTGGCTTTATCTCAAATAATAACAAGGCAGCCTACAGAAAAGAAGTCATCACTTTAACACAGTGGTGTCAAGAAAACAACCCCCCCCCCCCCCCAATGTCACAAAAACAAAGGAGCTGGTTGTGGATTACAGGAGGAATGGAGACAGGCTAACCCCTATTGACATCAATGGATCTGAGGTTGAGAAGGTGAACAGCTTTAAGTTCCTCGGCATAAACATCACCGAGAATCTCACATGGTCTGTACATACCAGCTGTGGGTACATCACCTCTTTCACTTCAGACAGTTGAAGAAGTTTGGTGTGGGTCCCCAAATCCTAAGGACTTTCTACAGGGACATGATTGAGCACATCCAGTCTGGCTGCATCACTGCCTGGTATGGGAACTGCACTTCCCTCAATCGCAGGACACTGCAGAGAGTGGTGCAGACAGCCCAGCACATCTGTAGATGTGAACTTTCCACTATTCAGGACATTTACAGAGTCCGGTGCATTAAAAGGATTATTTGGGACCTGAGTCACCCCAACCACAAACTGTTCCAGCTTCTACCATCCAGGAAATGGTACCGCATCATTAAAACCAGGACCAACAGGATCTGGGTCAGCTTCTTCCACCAGGCCGTCAAACTGATTAATTCACACAGATACAATTGTATCTCTATGCTGTATTGACAGCCCTGTTGCACATACTATTTATTATAAATTACTATAAATTGCACATTGCACATTTAGACGGAGACATAATGTGAAGATTTTTACTCATGTATGTGAAAGATGTAAAAAATAAAGTTAATTCAATTCAGTATTACGAAACACAAAGAACAATTTTCGGTTCTCTACAATTTGATAAAGGAGCACTTAAATTTGGTCCATCAAAGAGATCCCAGTTAGTCTGCTCAGCTGAAACATTTCTGACCGGTGTTGCCTACTCTGCTATAAGATGATGAGAGTGGATAGTCAGAGGCTTTTTCCCAGGGCTGAAGTAGTTGCCACAAGAGGACACAGGTTTAAGGTACGGGGGAGTAGGTACAGAGGAGATGTCAGGGGTATGCTTTTTTACGCAGAGAGTGGTCAGTGCGTGGAATTGGCGTCCGGAAACAATGGTGGGGGTGGATATGATAGGGTCTTTTAAGAGACTTTTGGATAGGTACATGGAGCTTAGAAGAATAGAGTGTTATGGGGAAGTCTAGTAATTTCTAAGGTAGGGACGTTTGGCACAACTTTGTGTGCCGAGGGGCCTGTATTGTGCTATAGGTTTTCTGTTTCTATGTTTCTATAAGAAGCGACAGAAAATTAACACAGAAACCTTCTCAGTGCAAATTTACTGTATGAAACTATGGCAAGGGCATGAGTGGACCGAATCTGATCTCTATATTCAAATATTTTGTAAGTGCCCATCAAGATGATTTTTTGAGAAAGGTAAAGGCAAGTGGCTAAGAGCCATAGTGAGCTATTTGGGAGTCACCAGGAATTTGTTCTTGACACAAAATTAGAATTCTTCGGAAGCTGGAAATTTGAAATAAAACCAGCAAATACTCAACAAGACAGGCAGAATTTATGGAGAGAGAAAGAATGTTTCTATTTTAGATCAGTAACTTCAATCAAAGCTTGTCCTTGTTTCCTTCCTCTTATAGATATGATCTGAGGAGGGAAAGGGAAGACACCATTGTTAATCCAAAAAAAACTGAGGCCTGACAAAATGTCTTCGACATGAAACAATGTTCCTTGTGCTCTTTTCACAACTGCTCCCTGATCTGTTGAGTGCTTCCAGCAATTACTGTTTGTTTTCAATCTACTATTCAGAGGGAGAAATATTTTCATCAACAGGTTTGTGAAGATTGGGGCTTGAATGGTCTTCCATCTCTGTGATGAGACGGTCATGTTACATTGAACCAAGGTAGTAAGTGTGTACACAAATTTTTTGCTCTTCTGTTTTGTATTTCCCTAAGTCATGCATCACATTTGTGACTTCCCTTTTGACAATTTTTTGTGTGCTTGCTTATTCATTCTAATGGATGAATTGACACACTCCCTAATTAGAGACTGGGGTTTTTTAGCTTCATTATTTGTTGATCTCGTAACATATATTCACCTTATGCTCTTGGCCTGACATTGTCTGTGGGCATCATTGCATAAATACTCTGAAATAATTTCCAGTCAAAGTGAAAGGACAGACTGTAGGAAAAGGAAACAGAGAAAGATAGATGTAGGAGTTGATGTGTTGCCATGCAGGAGCAACAGTGAAATAACTATGATAATACTAAACAGCACTCGGTCAGTGGTGCCTGCTACACTTCCAACCTCATCATCTTCCCAACAGGATTCACAGTCAAAAATAAATGTTTTCCAGAGAGAAACATAATAATGTTTTTTTTTAATATCTGAATTGCACCACTCCAGATATTTTAGCAAGCACATCTCACTGTGGTTTTCTGTTACAGAAACAATCTGTTCTCTACATAGAAAGCACACATTATGATGTCAACTCTCATGTAGTGTGTTGTGGGGAAAATTAGTTCATGCTGATTCATATTGGCTTAGTAGACAGTCAGTCACAACATAAACAACTTCCACAGCTGCATGATTTCACGGGCCACTCACATTCTGCTCAAGTACTGCAGGGTGTTGTGAGACACATGAAAAACCAACTGCTGATTTTGAAACCTACTTCACCGAAATCTCAGGTGAACTTCATTCCATTTCCACACTTGAAACCTTCTCAGTCATGTTTTTCCAATGGCTACTCTGCATGTGCCGCTTGAGTCAGAGTTGGAGATCAAATATCAGAGGCACAGGGACTTGCCCCAGGAACTCAAAGGAGGAAGCTTGCAATGGTTCACATTCTCTGACACAGTCCCCAGCAGGACCCAATTTCACCAAGGTCAAGATTATCTTCACTCTCAACTTTGAGGTTTTTGGATCAAACTGGTAGCAGCAGTTTCATACCATCTCTGACAGATTGCTGCTTACAACAACTTTAGGGAAGGCGCTGTGGCCCTTCAGTCAAGGAAAAGGGAATTCCTTTTGTTTTCCTTATGTGCAAGATATGGGAGCAAGCCAGCAAGTAGATGCATCAACAAAGCAGTGCTCTCAAAGTTCAGAAGGTGATAAACGTTTTGGTTTAGGCTTTATTTTTGAATCCAGGATCCTTCACGAGGTGGAGCATTGCCTGAATAAATAAATCATGGTCAATAATGAAGTGAATTCCCACATACTAATGCCAAGTATCCAGGGAGCTTATATGACTTATTCATTCCTAGCCAGTCCACCTTGCCAACCATGTTTCAGTTATTGCAGCACTATTGTCTTCTTCCTTTTGTCCCTAGTCTATACATGCTCCAATGATCATAACTGAGTGTCATTACAATGAAAGCCTTGGGAACACCAGAGGCCTTGTGGAGCATACCATCAGCCTATTCCTAATGTAAGTCACTTAATATATTTTTTGCAGGCAATCCGAAAGTCTCAATAGAAAGGGTTTCATATTTTGCCATTGCCCGTTCTATCCTGCAGAATCCAGCCAAGAGAGAGCTGAACACTTCTGCAAAAGGAAGAAAAAGAGTAAGAGCAGGTACGTCCATGTTAGACAGAGAAGGCATCAGAAAATGTGAATCATGGGAATTGTAGAAGAAAAGAGGTCCTCCATGTCACCAAGTGGACATACAGATTGTTGCTGTGACCATAAGAATGTCCTGTTAAGGACAATCTCTAACTGTCTACAGAATTCTCTGTTCCACAATCAATCATATACATTTCCCAGTGTGGAACAAAACAACCATCTGTTCTTCTTTAACAATGTCCTATGGCAAGATGTCAATAAAACATGATTTCTTCAAGTATCTTGCACACACAAAAGCTATTTGCCTGCAGACAGATTTTAAGGATGAAAACTCAATGTGCAGACATAATCAGTTGTAGAGCATGGAACCAGGCCTTATGCCACTTCAATCTACACTAGATTCAATCTACACTAATCCCATTTTTCCCTCTTATATTCCCATCAAATCCATTTTTCCCCAGTCCTGATTCTTGTGCACCCCCTAATTTAAGGGCAACTTACAATGGTCAATTAATGTACCAGTTAGTCAGTCCAGGGCCTCCTCTATTGCAGTGATGAAGTCACATTCAGGTTGGAAGAGCAATATCTTATATTCCGTCTTCAAAGCCTCCAACCTGATGGCATGAACATCAATTTCTCGAATTTCTAGTAATTGCTCCCCCTTAACATCCCCATTTCCCTCTCTCACCTCATCTCTTTTCCTGCCTATCATCTCCTTCTGGTTCTCCTCCCCCTTCCCTTTCTTCCATGGTCTTCTACCCTCTCCTTTCAGATTCCCTCTTCTCTCGTCCTTTATCTCTTTCACCTACCTGCTTCCCAGCTCTTTACTTCACCCCCTCCCTCTCCTGGTTTCATCTATCACCTACCGCCTTGTACTTCTTCCTCCCCTGCCCCCACCTTCTAGCTCTAACCTCATCTTTTCTCTCCAGACCTGCCAGAGGGTCATGACCTGAAACATCTACTGTTTCCCCTTTTCAATAGATGTTGCCTAGTCTGCAGAGATCTACCTGTATTTTGCGTGTGTTGCTTGGATTTCCAGCATCTGCAGATTTTCTCATCAATGGACCAGCCAGCACATTTTTGGCTGCTGTGAGGAGAGCAGAACATCTGAACGAAAGGCAAGTGTTGTCCAAGGAGAGCATGCAGACTCCACACAAAGAGCACCAGTGGTCAGGACCGAGCCTGCGTCTCTGGAGATATGAGGCTAAGCACCAATCACTGCACTACCGTGCCACCCTAACTTTCATTCATTATTAATGAGCCCCCATCTCAGGAGAAGACCAAGCCATGTTTTTAAAAAGATCCTTTTTTATTTTTGAAACTTTTCTTTTAATCCTTAAATAGTCTAGATAGTGGTTTCAACACATTTTGCGTAAGATGGCATCAGCATTTACCCATTGGGCTGCCAGCTTTGGGCCTGCCAAAGCAAACTGGAAACATTATTCATTACAAGCATTTCATTCTATTTAACAACCTTTAAGCTGTAAGGCCATAAGACACAGGAGCAGAATTAGGCCATTTGGCCCATCAAGTCTGCTCTGCCATTCCATCATGGCTGATTTATTATCCCCCTCAAGCCATTCTCCTGACTTCTCCCCATCATTTTTGATACCCTGACTAGTCAAGAACCTATCAATCTCTGCTTTAAATATACCGGTACTCGATGACTTGGTCTCTACAGTCATCCGCGGCAATGAATTCCACAGATTTACCATACATTTGCTGAAGAAATTCCTCCTTGTCTCTGTTCTAAATGGACATCCCTCTATTCTGAGGCTGTGCCCTCTGGTCCAAGACTCTCACACTACCCAACATGCACTCTATCTAGGCCTTTCAATATTCAATAGGTTTAAATCAAATGCATTAATTCAAGCATCTTGAGGTCAAATCCCTTGACTGATGTCTCTTTTTTTAATTTCCATAGAAACATAATTGGCAGTAAGATATTTCTTTCAAGTGTTTGTTTGAACTATTGCCAAATCCAACAATAATGTACAACCAGCAAATTATTTAGTCAGGCATTGTCTGCTCTGACTACAAAAATCTGCAATAAACAAAAGTGCCACTGAGTTGATAAACTTGTGTGAAGAATGCTTTGCTCTTCTAAATTGCAATTTACATTACTGGTTTTGTTTATAAATACCACAAAAATCTAACAAAATCAACACCAGGCAAATGAGGCAAACTTAACCTGTCTTCATCTGTATCCCTTGATAACCTCAGCTTCTTCAGGAAAAGTTATAGATATTGAATCAACATTCATTGGCGAACATACGCATAGTCATGTAAGAGAAGATGAAGCAGGAAATAAATTTGAAAGGAACTTCTTAAGAGTGAAAGCAGATTATTTTTAATGTGTTCATCCACAGGATGGTTACACTGCTGGTAGTTGTTTTACATCCCTAACTGTTCATGAATGGGACAGGATAGTTAGAAACATAGAAAACCTACAGCACAATACAAATCCTTCGGCCCACCAAGTTGTGCCAAACATGTCCCTACCTAAGAAATTACTAGACTTCCCCAGAGCCCTCTATTTTTCTAAGTTCCATGTGCCTATCCAAAAGTGTCTTAAAAGACCCTATCACATCCACCTCCACCACAATTGCCGGCAGCCCATTCCACGCACCCACCACTCTCTGAGTAAAAAACTTATCCCTGACATCACCTCTGTACCTACTCCCCAGCACCTTAAAACTGTGTCCTCTTGTGGCAACCATTTCAGCCCTGGGAAAAAGCCTCAGACTATCCACACAATCATACCTCTCATCATCTTATATAACTCTATCAGGTCACCTCTCATTCTCTATCACTCCAAGGAGAAAAGGCCCAGTTCACTCAACTGGTTTCATAAGACATGCTCCCCAGTCCAGGCAACCTCCTTGTAAATCTCCTCTGCACCCTTTCTATGGCTTCCTGTAGTGAGGCGATCAGAACTGAGCACAGTACTCCAAGTGGGGTCTGACCGGGATCCTATATAGCTGCAACATTACCTTTCATTTTTAATTCCATGATTAATGAAGGCCAATACACTGTATGCCTTCTTAACCACAGCGTCAACCTGTACAGCTGATTTGAGCGTCCTATGGACTCGGACGCCAAGATGCCTCTGATTCTCCACACTGCCATGAGTCTTACCATTAATACTATATTCTTCAATCATATTTAACCTACCAAAATGAACCACTTTACACTGAACTGAGTTGAACTCCATCTGGCACTTTTCAGCCCAGATTTGCATCCTAGCAATGTCCCTCTGTAACCTCTGACAGCCCTCCACACTATCCACAACACTTCCAACCTTTGTGCCTTTGTGTTATCAACAAACTTACTAACCCATCCCTCCACTTCCTCATCCAGGTCATTTATAAATATCACAAAGAGTAAAGGTCCCAGGACAGATCCCTGAGGCACACCACTGGTGACCGACCTCCATGCAGAATATGACCCGTCTACAACCACTCTTTGCCTTCTGTGGGCAAGCCAGCTCTGTATCCACAAAGCAATATCCTCTTGGATCACATGCCTCCTTAAAAGAGAATCGTACTTGTCAAGCCTAGAGTCACAAAGTAGCCAGACTAGGCAAAGCAGATAACCTTTCCTGAAGGAAACGTTCCCTGAAGGATACTAACACAGTATAAGGTCCAATGAACTCTTTCACTTATGAATGAGTTTGGCAAGTGGAAGATTAACCATCTAATGACATGTTATCTTCTTGACTGTTGACAGATTTTGCGACATTTTGGTTGACTGCAGTAGTGATGAGCACAAAATCTTTGCTCACTTGAGTTTTACCCATTGATCTCTACACACTGATAGTCCACTTCTGAATTTGACTTGAATAAGTGATGACATATGGTCACATGATACTGTTATGAACCCCATAACTGGGTCACTTACCAGCAAAAATAGAGAGGTCCGCTGAAGTCTGATGGTACCATTTTTAAACGTTTTTATTTATAAAGGGGCACAAAAGTAAGGTTAATACAAACATTCAGATAATATACGTCGTCAATACTCAATCTAAAGCACGGGTATAGTAATAATCAACAATTCGAAGTAGCTCTATTGTTTGTCTAGGGGTAAAACTATTGTCCGATGGAAATATAAAAAGTCTCGCCAGTTCATGAAGGCTTTTAGCCGTTTGAGGGACCGCTGGGTGCTCACGGGTTGGAGAGAGAAAATAAACTTGCCAGCCTGTTGGACTCAAATCGTGGAATCGGGAACGTGAGTTCCCCGTTGTCAGTTCGGAATCCTTTTCGGGGTTATCAGCCACTCGATTCCCTAGCTAGGGGAACCAAATCACACGTGGCTCCCGAACAGCTTCCCGTCCTTACGGGAGCGATGAGCGATGGTGTCTCCGTCTGGTGCGTCGCTGGAGTACCGCCTCCTGCAGTCTCTGTTTTATCATGGCTGGCAGATTTGTAAATGTCAATCAAGGTAGGGTGATACAATCCCCACCCCACATTGCCCAAGGGTGTCCATGTCTCTGATAGCTGGCACGTACTATAGAGTTGCAATTCACACAGGTGCCTCTAAGAACAATGGTCAAATCCGTTGCATTGTCTCTCATTTCCTGGGTCCAAGAACCGAATTAATAGCGATCTTGCGATTCTCCGGAAGGAGGGGGCTGGTCCCGCACCCTTCGGCCCCTCAGAGCTGTGGTACATTCATAACAATACATATTAAATCTCTGTGTATTTTACAAAACTTTATGAATTTAGTCTCAAGGCTATGAGGGGAAATAGTCAATTCCCAGTCAAAGTACATTCTGAAGACATCTGCCATGTTACTCCAAATTTGGAATATTGGTTATCCATTATGAAGACAAATCTCTCAGTGACTTCTGAGATAATTTTGTTTCAGCTATGTTTTCATTACCTTAAATTGAGTGAAGGATGTAAATTACAATAAGGGAGAGCACTGTAAAATCCAATATCATATCCCTGATGAGACTAAGT
This sequence comes from Hemitrygon akajei, assembly GCF_048418815.1. NCBI lineage: Eukaryota > Metazoa > Chordata > Chondrichthyes > Myliobatiformes > Dasyatidae > Hemitrygon > Hemitrygon akajei. The sequence continues at coordinate 69,498,913 of NC_133127.1, read as the reverse complement.
TCATATTCAATCCATCATCAATCATCATCAGTTCTTTAAAGTTGGAAAGTTTTTAATTTACAATAAATAATATAAAGCAATAAAAATGAAAGTTACTGGATTGCTCTTACCTACTGTTAATTCTCCCTGGTAATTCACTTTCATATTTGCCTTCCAGCTCACTTTTCTTGTCCTACCACTCCAATTTAATTGTTTTCCCTCTCTGTCCCCTGCAATGGCTTCCAGGCTGATGAAAGTGTGCTCCTTTTCATTTGTAGATTAGTAGCTGCCTTTGACTTGGGGGAAGAGTGGGGGTTGAAGCTGGTATCCAATTACAGTATCTGCCACACAGGAGCAGATTTTGGATCAATTGTCGGACAGTCAGCTGAATGATGGGACAATTAATGCTAACACCCTGAAGTAGGACAGCATTCTCATCCTTTCTAATGCCAAAGGAGCTCTTCAGGGTTGGATCTTCTTTCCATTACTTACCCATTTTGGACTCTTATTTACCAGATAACGAGTGAGTCTTTCAGATGATGAATGCTAGCTGCGGGAGGCCAGTAGCTTTTCTTCAGTTCTCATATGTGTAGGCTGGAGAACTTCAAACCAATGAGTGATTTTCAGGCATCTTTGGTTCCAGTACACAATGTAGTTGATACATCGGCTCCTTATAGACAGGCATCTCCTCTTCTGCTCAAAATCAGCAGAAGAGTCAGTGCTCTGTGCTTTACTCTTTCAATAGGTCTTTTTAAAATGTACCGGGTATTTATTTTACAACATCTAGGCAATACTGCAGAACTGGCCCTTCAGACTTTTGTCTGAATTGAGTGGCTCATTTGTAAGCAGTGAGGTTGCCACAAGTCATATTTGTTGTTATCTGGGGGCAAAGCAACATAGCAGGCCTAATGCCCAAACTTCTTAAAAGATCAATAGTCTAACATATAGATCAAACCCCACAGCAACAGAGTCTCAAATGTTGCAAGGGTAACCTCCAATGAGTATGAAATAAGATCACAGCATACCTAACAAACTCATTCATCAAAGAAGTTGTGAAGAGTCAATATTGGGCAAGTTTCCCAGTACCAGTTTTTGATTGCTGCAGTTTCCTCACTTTGCTTTCACTGGGAAGCTCCAGGAAGCCCAGGAAGCCACAGCTAAGTTCCAAAAACTGTGTTAAAATCAGTGTAATTAAGTGATGATTACATTGAAATTGACCACTCGAGTTTCCTGAGGGCATTATTTGCAAGAAGCCTAATTTGACAAAATTGAATGCAGAAACTGGTACGGTAGAACCTGTTCCCTGATTTCATTTAAAAATTTTACCTTCACCAAAAAGCAAATAACTACCAAAGATAAAATCCCACATTGAGCCAATTCAGAAACATTTCTTCTTGTATTTCTTTAAAGAAGAAAATTATTTATATATAGTAATGACAAATTTCCATTAGATGGTATGGTAATAAAATTAATTGTCAGTTCACAAAGGTGTGCAGAGAATTTCAACCCACAAATACAGTGTTTTACTCAGTTATTTTGATATACAAATTGAAATAAAAGAGCAATTCAAGTTTAAACAATTTGCCATCAAAATTACTTCGCTGAGTGTCAACTGACAAAAGTCAAAATGCAACATTTATCTCTGTAAATTTATAACTAATCCCAGGAAAAATCATGCCCTACTGCTGTCATATTTCTTTAATCAATTCAGGTAAATTACTGACCAAAATATTGAGCCAATGAAGTTACCTGCCTTTACTTGATGTTAATGTAAGATTCAAATATATTTCTAATTAAGTTGTCACTGGAAAAAAAAGACAACACAAAAGTATTCTATCCTTGCATTGCATTACCTTCTTGACTCTGACAAAAATAATTAAATATGGAATGTAGAAAGAAAGAAATATTTAACTGTATATAATCCTTATCCATAGTAATTTTAACCATGCGTGGGTATACTTCTGAAGTTAGCTTAATCATGATCATGGTGAATTAATAAAGTTAGCTCTGTAATAAAGTTACATAGATAATTTTATTAAAGGTGAATTGCTTTGATGTTAAAACAGTGTTGTGAATTACTCTAACACAATGAAAATCACATACAGATCAAAATCTTCAGTTGCGACTCCTGCTTCTTTTGTGGATAAATAAGATCTGTTATTTTCAAAGTAGTGAGGTTCAAGATGTAGAATAGTGTCACAGTCAAATTTCATATTTGCAACGACATTTACATTATTGGGGGGGGGGGGGGTTCCTCAATGGGAAAAATTACTAGGGCAAAAGAAAATCCAACTGAAAAGTTAGGAAAATTTCCCTTCAGGTTTAGCCAATACACAAGTGCACAATGTTGTCCTTTAGAGCCCTGAGCAACTTAATTTCCAGACCCAACATTAAATTATAGGTTATTCTAGAAATGACCTGATTACTAATATATAAAATGTTGCTCTCTTTAAGTCAGTTCATTATAAACAGCTGCTTTTGATTAACTGTAACTGATGATTTATTTATTGTCTTAAACTATTAGGCTTGACTCTAAGCTGCAAACAATTAGATTATATACATATACTATATCTCATTAGGAGTCTGAGGATACTTGGTATGTCACCAAAGACGCTCACAAATTTTTTTAGATGTACCGTGGAGCGCATATAACTGGTTGCATCACCGTCTGGTATGGAGGGGCCACTGCACAGGATCAGAAAAAGCTGCAGAAAGTTGCAAGCTCAGCCAGCTCCATCATAGGCGCTAACCTCCCCAGCATCGCGGACACCTTCAAGAGGTAATGCCTCAAAAAGATGTCATATATCATTCAGGACCCCCATCAGCCAGGACATGTCCTCTTCTCATTGCTACCAACAAGGAGGAGCTACAGGAGCCTGAAGACACATTCTCCGCTGTTTTGTAACTCCAAAAACAAATGGAAAGAAAGGCACAGGAATTGGGAAACTCGTGTCTACTTATGTCTTATTTTATGAGAGAGACACTCACTCCTGATGTGGTGGTGTGATGACATATGCCATTTATGTACTTTTGCGTATAACCCATAATGAATTATGTAAACAACAAAGAATGCTTAATCAAACAATGTATTTACAATATTACTCAAATATTACTGAAGTATTAAATACACAGCAACAGCGTTTCAGGAACAGCTACTTCCCTTCCGCCATTGTATCTACAAATGGGGAATGAACCTATGAAAACTACATCCCTATTTTTTTCCTCTTTTTTTGCACTACTTATTTAATTTAATGTTTTTATATATATACTTCTTATTGTAATATATAGTTTTATTTATTATTATGCAATGTACTGCTGCCACAATACAACAATATTTTATGACATATGCCAGTGATCTTAAACCTGATTCTGATAAATGTATGGACATATAGTAATGTGCTTAACAAACCTAATATAGGTTTGAGTGACTGAACAATGCTATTTCTTGTGGAATAATGCTGTAATTGGGAGTGAGCAGCCTGTGAAAACAATTAGCCATTTCTACACAGTTAATTAGAAATGTTTATTATCTTCTGCAGAAAGTATCCTATAAAAGCAGCGTATTTTGGAAATCTCAAAGGAAATTCAACACTAAAATTTAAATCTGCAACACCACTAGCTTTTTTTTTGTTTGCCACTAAAGGATTTCACCTGTGAAAATAAAGCACATTCCTGACATTATTGGTTTAGAAGGCACACCCTTTTTGGTAAAGGAAATGGTAAAAATAGAAAAATACAGTTCCCATATGCTTTCAGCTATAACCTCCATTCTTGTCCTCTCTTGATATTTGTGAACTCTCAGCTTGAGGATAGCATCAGAGATCAACAGTGCAAAAGTGCAGTAGTCATATTACTTAAAGAAAATGAATATCTTTGAAAGCCAAACTAAGTCAAAGATACTGTTTATGTTTTGTAGCTTGTTGCTAAGCTCTTCCACCTCTGTCCTATCATTAGAAGCTGTTATCAGTAAAATAGATTGGTCATAATCACCTTGGAGCAACATTTTCTGAAGAAAACCCTAATTCATAGGCTGTGAGACCATAAACTATAAATAGTAAATACAGTACAATTTCAGAATCTGTGATAAGTGCTTTTAATAGTTTAAATTTTTATCACAAAGATTTTTCCCCTTGAAAGAGCCAGTAGATTTGACTTCATTTAATAATATATATTAAAACATTAATATTATCCATGTGAATGCTATTATATTTCATTATTATAAACTCACAGCAACCAACAGAGCTGCTTTCCTTACCAGGGGTTCATCCTATTTATGCCTGAGCTCCGTTTTTGAACTTAATGGAGCTGCAACCAACAGGGAAAATGAATATATTAACATAATGAGAAAGTTATCATAACAGAATGTCTTGCAGTGAGGTTTAACTTCAACTTTTTCAGGCTTTTTTCATGTGGAGTCTCGGTTCATGTGAAGCTGTCAGCTATTGAGTTTAAGAAGTAGCGAAATTCCTATTTATTTAAAATACCTCGATTTAGAAATGTGCTGAATACAAAATGATAGTTTTTCACTAAGTTCCTTCATATTTCAATACTCAGGAGAGATGAATCTCTGCTACCAGGAGTGCTACTGAGCAGTGAGCAGTTTTATTGAGCTGTGTTTTATTAAGCTGCTGCTTCCAAGATTCCTCTTTATTCTCCAGAGGGAAAGCAGAGCTGAACGTTAAAGCTTGCTGCGAATGCTCAGCATTTCAAGGAATAAACAAGACATGAGAGCAAGTGACAACAATTAACAATGTTTTACTTTTCTTGTCTAGTTTTGTTTCAAGCCTGTAACACTGAATACAGGCTCCATTCTATCCATGTGTCTTCCACAGCATGCTACAGTGAAATATTTCTGCACAAACTGTATATTTCCTCTGCTCAAGTGAATTGGCACCATGGTGGCAATTCACTTCTCTATCCTCCAAGGGCTGTTAAGCAGTTGCAGACAAGACGCTTTGAGTTTTCCAGTAGGAGGCTCACTGGGAAATCTCTGTGTTCATTTTAATGATACTTATTGATAGCTCATGTTCTCGCATTGCATCTTTCCCTAAACCATCTCATTTCAGAGCAGCTGGCAACAGCCAGAGCGTGTTTCCAATAGCAACACGGAAATCATTCCTTTCAGATCTCTTTTCTTTCATTGACCATTTTTCTGTACAGCCACTGTTCTTTTTTTTTCTCCCCCTTTGACCTCTCAGGACTCCGAATCCACGCTGCTGCTCAGTTCCCTGAGTACTGGGTAATTCTGGTCCCTTGTGCAAGTGCACATTTTTATCTGCAGGGAATGCATCATTGTTATTCATTTGGCATCATGGTCAAGGAGATTTCCAATAGTTTAGCTGAAATCCAGCTGGCATAATAGTATTATGACATGCTGAAGAAGAAGTGGAACATGATCAATACATTTTGTAACCAGAATTTTCACCTCAGGGTGAAATTAAAGCTAAATAAAGGCAAGTCACATTGTTCATCATTTTGCCAGAATTAAATTTTGTTAAAAGCATTACCAGTCATTGTCCTTCTTTGCATAGTTGGTGTATAAGCATAACATAAACAGAAGGAAAAGTGAGAGAAATATTTATGAGCTGTAGGGACCCAAAGACGGATAGAACATTGTAGTAATCCAAATCAAATTTAGGAAAATATTTAAACTGTAACATGAAATGTTATGTTTTTAATTATAACCAGGATGGTACTTTACTTCAGAAGGTAGACCTGAGTAATTCAATTTTCTGTAACAGATTGCATGTTGAAATAAGATTACAGTTAAGGTGGCAATGTCTGCAGCTTAAATCTTTATACTCTGGATATCAGGTCGAGTTCACGCAGCATATTAGTGAGGGAAAACACTCCCGAAATAGCATGAGTACAGTGACCAGCTTAAATGCAATACAAATGACTATAAAAGGATGAAATTTCTTCAGAGTGCCAGAAGCATCAGGAATTAAAGTTCCTTTGCAATGCTAATATTGTATTGTTGCAATGAATGAAAAAGGAGTCTCAAAATATTTTGTCATTCAGTGCACCAGCTGTAAAAGTAATTTTCCAGTCAGATTCTAGTGTTAAATATAATAAACTAGAAGGGGTGAAAATGACAGGACCACAAAATCTTATTAATCTTCTGAGTACTCAATGCATTTTGCAGCTTTCAAAATATAGCTTGTCTCTAACAGAACAGCTGAAAAAACCATTCTGGTATGTTTCCAGTGTAAGGTATAATAAAGTAGAATATGAGAAGTGCAAGGAATCCAGCAGCATGTCTTACTTCATTGCATCCTCTGACAAAATAAATTACAAACCTGTTAATTTTGTGTAAAAAATAGGACTACAGCTTCAAATAGTTAACTCAGTAGTTTCTTTGAAAATAAAGAGAATATTAGTGTCACTTACCATTTACTTTGGCACAGAAATGACTCTTGGTCCTCAGAGGGTTAAACTACACCAATGCAAACTCTTGAAGTACTTTGCAGGAACATAACTGTTGGCAATAAGTGGAATCATTAAGGGCTGGATAAGAAAATTGGGGTTATTGTGATAAATTGTGTTCATCCCAAGAGCATGGCAAGTATTACTCAACACATCAGAGCTATTCAAAAAAGATTTGGAACATTAAATAATAATATGAAATAATTTGCACATTTTGGAAACTTTTCAATGGTGGGATGTATTTAAGGAAGTGCTATGTGCCACAAGAGATGTCAATTAAACAATTTTACAGCACAGAAGTAAGCCATATTGTCCACCATTACCACCCAAGAAAAAACCCACACCCTCGCACCTTCTCTAAATTTCTGAAAATTATTTCCTATCAAGTCCTTATAAATTCAGTTTAAATATAGCTCATGACTGGAGTCTGCTGTATTTATTTTCTCTCTCTCGCTCGACATTAAATGGTGGTAGAACACAGAGAAGCGACGTAAGCTAGAATGTAGAATTTTACTGAGGGTACAGAGTCACAAACCTTGGTGCATGTAAATACAGACAGGTTGGGAAAAAACATACAGGATATGTATCTCTATAAATGCTGTAGTCAGAATTGGAGTTGATTTTTTGATCGTCACATTCCAAGAAAGTTTGTCTTGGATACAGTTCATATAATAGGCATGAAAAAATAGCAATCTTTATACTTTTATTACTTTTACTATTGCCAATGTTTTAGATGAGCTTTCTTTAATTACTATCTAATATATTTGCTCTATGTACCTTCTCTGTTACTGTGACAGGAGATATTTTTTCATCCTCAAAGGCAACCTACCTCCTCATTGAAGGTTATCCATTTGTTAGATTAACCTGTTTAGTTTTGATTTCAAGTTGTCCAAGCCTGTTCACTTTCTAGCTCAGTAAAATTATTCCCTTCACCACACACAACATTATTTAAACCTTGAAGTCTTTCTGCAAAACTATTCTAAATCTAATGATAATACCGTGACTAATTTTGAAATGGGTCTCCAGAAAATCTTTTAAAATAATTGTACATTTGTGGGATGCACTTAACACTGGGAAAATGGTAGTAGGCAGAATTTTGAAGAAATTGATACTGCTAGTTCAGAAGTTCCAAGATTTGGAACTGCACTTCAAGACGCATTCTAATATCCAGAGTTCAGTAAAAGTGGGGCATAAAATTACAACTTTTTTTCTTTCGAGTTAAAATTCCACATTCCTATTTGGTTAAAAGTTCACTTCTAGATGAGCAATATCATTTATAAAAGATAACCATTTTAAAAATTTGAAGTTTAATCCATTTCATTTCTCATTAATACAGCTTCAGCTTTTTCATAGAATATGGCCCAGCATCTCGCATTTGAACCATTTTAATACTACATTTTATCTATTTAATTAATTATTGGGATATCGTGTGGAATAGGTGCTTCTGGCCCTTTAAAAAAGTCCCTCATGGGATTCTTATTCAGAAGATTAAGTTGGATGGGATCCTTGGTAAATTGGCCTTTTGGGTTCAGAACTGGCTTGCGCATAGAAGACAGAGCATAGTGGTTGAAAGGGCTTATTCTAGCTGGAGATCGGTGATTAGTGGTGTCCCAGGGATCTGTACTGGGACCACTGCTGTTTGTGATGTATACATATGACGTGGATGAAAATGTAAATGGGTGAGTTAGTAAATTTGCAGATGACATGAAGATTGGTGGTTTTGTGATAATGTAGAGGACTGGCAAAGGATACATGAGGAAAAAAGATACTGGAGAAATAACAGATGGAGTTTAACCCAGTCAGATGTGAATCGCTGCACCTTGGTAGGTCAAATATAAAGAGACAGTACACAGCGACATTCATAGCTCCCTGAAAGTGACTACACAGGTTTCAAATGTACATTTAATATCAGAGAAACGTATACAATATACATCCTGAAATACATTTTCTCCACAACCATCCACAAAAACAGAGAAGTGCCCCCAACGAATGAATGACAGTTAAATGTTAGAACCCCAAATTTCCCCCCAAGCTCCCCCTCCAATGTGTAAGCAGCAGCAAAGCAATATTCCCACCTCCCCCACCAGCAAAAAAAAGCATTGGCCAAAGGCACTCACCACTGAACACTCAAGCATGCAGCAAAGCATCAATAAAAAGACAGTACCCCAAAGACTACTCATTCACCCGGTATTTGACATACCACAGGCTCTCTCTCTCCCTGATAAGGAGTGAGAGGGGAGACATAACAAACAACACGCTGATTTATGATGTTAAAATTCTGCTGTGTTGCTTCTTCTGAGCTCTGCGCCAAAGATCTTCCATCTTCCACAACACCCCGGATTCCTGAAGAGACAGCAACCTTCAGTCCGCCCATCTCCAGAGCCACAAGATCCCGGAACTCCAAAGGTGAACTAATCTCTTAGGCTGCATCCTTGGCATATTGAGTAACGGCCAGTCGTGAAACCATGAGAGCGAGTCCCATTCCCACAAGGAACCAAAGTCAACGTGTAACTCCAGGTCAGAGTCTTCAAAAGATATTAAAGATGGAAATAGAGCTGTTTCTGATGATACAAGCAGAGAGATGTACAGCATGGAAGTAAGTATTCCTGACCACCATCACCCATCCTTTTACACTAATCCGACATTGATCCCATTTATGTCTGATTCTCAATCTTCTACTTGTTTGGTGGCTCTCTATCCTCATTTAAGGCACATATGGGTTGCCTAATCTTATGTGTTTTTCGGAGAAATGTCACTTTTTGATTGTGCCGCTGTGCAACAATTTGAGACATGCTGTCAATGTCAAAGGCACCTTCTGAACATGTATTGCCATTATAATTCAAGTGAATCATTGGGTCAGTGATACCACATCTAATTTTCAATTCTTTTACTTAAGTTGACACCCAATTTCACTCTGACTCTTAGCATAGTAATGGAACCTGGGATTGTATCAAAGAAACTTACTTCAAATTGGAATTAAATTGAGTATTTTGAACATATCCTGAAGATAAAGTGAAATAACAAAACTTATTTGCTATGCTTTTCATAACAGTTTTATTCCACAATGGATAAAATGTGCAGTAGTCTTTGAATACACTGAAAGTAACATGATTATTCAAGAAACATAGACATAAGCCGACCTCAAAAAGTAATTTCCCTACATGCAAACATAATCTCTCCCTGACCAAGGAGAGACCTTCTATACCATTCAATTAATATTCCAGTGACTCTTTGGTGATTTTGCTGTTATATTTTCTCATTTGCTCATCTTAACCATGAAAGTCAAATGTGTTTTCCAGTACCTCATTGTTGAATGTTTTCCTCAATAGATATTGGCTGAAATTGGTTAATATCTGATGGACAATACAGCATGGTCTACAGGGAAACTATCTATTTTCAGGCCAAATACTGACCAATACGAATTTTAAAAGTGTTCTGCAAACAAACACTTGAAGAACTCAACAAGGTGGCAATATTATCCATAAATGCTCGAATTTAAAATGCATACTGTATTTCGTCAAGATTAAGTTATATTGCTTAATATTAGTTTGTAAGGTTAGGTTCATTTGATGTTGGTGTTAGCCTCAAAAAATTAAGGGACTATGTGCAGTTTAAACAAATGTTTTCAAGATATTACTATCAGTATTAAATTTGCTTTTCCAAAAGGCATTCAATAAAGCTGTACATAATCTGAGCAATGATTCCTGGGGTGAGAATGTTTTCTTATGGAAGTTCAGTGGGATAAGCCCACACTCTCTGAAGCTTAACATAAAGTAATTTGATTTCAATGATGCATAATACTGAGGGCTGGTCTGGATAGCCTAGTATACAGGGACAGTTTCAACATGACTGGCTGCTATTGCTGATCAGAACAAAGAAATAGTTTTTAACTGGGGTGTAGAATTCTCTGCACTGTATACTCAGTCACTAGAATTGAGTCATTGGGAATCTGTGTGGCAAAGTGAAATTGGAAGATTAGACTTGACTTTACAAAATGGTAGAATAGGCTGAAGTTGTGGTGACTGGAATTGCATGGCAAAAGGCATCTAAAAGAGCGAGTGTGACATTGTTAGGAGAGAAGCTCCAGAGAATGTGTACTATCATGAAGTGGTCAGGGAAAAGTTCAGTGTGATACCATGCTCAGGGACTGCACGTGTACATGTTTGTTGTGTAAATCCCAGTGTAGTCTCTGTACTGCTACAGTTTGGGAGGAGGCAAGGCTAGCTTAGGAACACAGCTCTTCAGTAACCTGTGATCTTCTCCGCCATTTTCTGCATCTGATGCTCTCAGCTATTTCTTGAAAATATATGGAGAGAATTGATTAGGCTGAATGGCTAGTAAGATGGCTCATGTATCTGGCTCTTCCAACTCAATGTATGTGTGGCTGTTTCAGATTTTTTTCAATTAGCATTTATCTGCTTTAAGGATCCAGATTCTATTAGAGCCTCATCCTCCTATTAAATGTATAATGGTCCAATACTATTCACAACCAAATGCAATGGGACTACAGAGATTTGGTTTCATCTATCAGTATTAGTTCTCGACTTTTATGCTCTTTAGCATCATGTTGTCCTGAGCAGCAGCTTTACTAAGCTGACATCATTTTTTTCATTTTTAGTCATGTCATGTGTTGCTCTTGCCATGCCCTGAAGCATTCGTTATTCATCACTTACTTGATATGATGCCGTGTGCTGGTCAGTGTGATATCATCAAAGATTCAACTAACAGTGAGTATAATGTCATTGGAAGAGCTGCCAAACCTATTGAATATGGAATCAGATTATGAAGGTTACAGTTCTGGTCATTTTGATATCATGGTTAGCAGTCAAATGGATTAAAGCCATGGAGTCATACAGTTTAGAAACAGGCCCTTCAGCCCAAATGGTCCATGCCCACAAAGACTCCAATCTAAGCTTGTTCAATTTGTCCCTATTTGGCCTTAAATGTTCCCTAACCATATACCTCCAAAAACGTCCTCTCTGATTCTTATTAAATTTCTCCCCGTCACCCTAAACTTGCATCCTCTAGTTCTTGATACTCCAACCCTGTGATTAAGACTGTCACCCTTGTCGTGGTTTTTCGTGCCCCACAAATGACCAGGAGATGCAGAAGATTCTTCAAGAAGGGTTAAACTTTAATTTGCAAATCAAAGCTGAGACAGTCAGTGAGCTAGTCGCTGATTGCCCACCGATCCTTGTACATAGTATTTTTTATAGCAATCTCCTGGTTTAGTTGCATTAGCATATCCAATCGGTCTATAGGTGCATATCACAAGTACATCCGCCACTATTGTTTCTACCTATTGACTTATTCATGTTCCAGTCTACATCTCTTAGCTACCTCTCATTAACACACCATTGTTTTCTACATTCCTAGCATTTCACATAGTTTTGGTTACACAGCAAATAATACAAGTTTTATACTCCATATTTTATACTCCAATACCCTATCCATATTCCTAATGATTATATACACCTCTGTTCACTCTCATATACTCTAGTGAATAAAGTCCTAGCCTACTTAAACTTTCTCCATAATTCTGTCCCTTGAAACCTGGCAACATCCTCAAAAATGTTCTCCGCACTCTTTCCAGCTTTGATTATGAATCAAACCAATATTGTGATGCCATGGACACAGATGTTGACTGTGTTGTTATTGGGCGAGGTAACTATAATGCCATGGAAGGAGATCACAGATGTATGATGGCTATACCAGCTAGTCGAGATATACCAACTGCATGAGTGGTGTTGCAGCAACAATTGTGCACTCAGCATCAGTAAGACCAAAGAGTTGATTGTGGACTTCAGAAAGGGTAAGACAAGGGAGCACGAATCAATCCTCATGGAGGGATCAAAAGTGCAGAGAGCAAGCAATTCCTGGGTGCCAAGATCTCTGAGGATCTAACCTGGTCCCAACATTTCAATGCAGCTCTAAAGAAGGCAAGACAGTGGCTATATTTCATTAGGAGTTTGAGGAAATTTGATTTGTCACCTAAAACACTCAAAAACTACTTCAGATGTACTGTAGAGAGCATTCTGACAGGCTGTATCACTAACTGGTATGGGGGAGAGGGGCTACTACACAGGATTGAAAGAAACTACAGAATGTCGTTAAATTAGTCAGCTCTATCTTGGGATCTAACCTTTGTAGGATCCAAGACATCTTCAAGAAATGGTGCCTCAGAAAGGCGGCATCCATTATTAAGGACCCCCATCACCAAGGACATGCCCTCTTCACACTGTTACCATCGGGAAGGAGATACAGAAGTCTGAAGGCACACGCTCAGTGATTCGGGAACAGCTTCTTCCCCTCTGCCATCTGATTTCTAAATAAACACTGAGCCCATGAACACTACCTCACTTCTTTATATTAGTTCTGTTTTGCATAATTTTTAATTTAACTATCTAATATACATATATACTTACTGTAATTGACTTACTTATTTTTCAAATTATCATGTACTGCATTGTACTGCTGCTGCTAAGTTAAATTTTATGACATATGCTGACGATATTAAACCTGATTCTTATGTTAATAGCCAAGGATGTCGATGGTCACATATACCCATTGACTTCACTAGTATATATGACCATACCCATTGATGACACTGACTCTGACATCACAGTTAGAAGTCACACAGATTATGACTGCTGTATTGTGAAAATTGGAAGCAGATGTGCTGGCTCTGATGTCATGATGATATAGAGGTGTAAGAGCTGCCAAAGATAAGAAACATTGAATTTACTGCAGCACACTCAGTATCCATGTGACTTCTACCCCAAGAAGTCACACTCTGCAGCATGTGTTTCTTTTGACTAACAAAGAAAATGGAAAGCCTAGGGTCGTATTTCCTGTCAGGTGTTAAGAGACTCAGAAGGTGTCACAATACAGACTGTTAAGATTATTTCAATCACACAACAGAGTTGTAGCCCAGAGATACCATTGTCTCAGATCAGGAAGCAAAAACGAATGTTAATGCCAGACCATTCACAAGTATTATTGAAAGGTAGGTATGGAAAACAATAACTGAGGTGCAGAACTGAAGACCAAATAGACTTTAAGAATCGATTTGCTCACGTTTGAGCTTCTTTTGAATGGAGGATTTTTTTTCTGAAATTATATCTCTTTATCAAATATTATAATACCCCGAACATATATGGCAAATGGACTGGGCAGTGATACGTCAAATATTTTCACAATACTATTACTTGGTTAGCATTCAATGTCAATAGCTTTTGAGGCTAATGTCAAGCCTGACTCTCATTCTATTTTTAATGCTGTCCCGAGAGATAGTGTTTTCACCTTGCTGTGATCTTGCAGTATTGCTTCCATATTAAAGACTGCAAACCAGCACAAGCACAAATGACTGAAGACATTTTGTGCACCACTTTTTAATGCCACCTGGCATTTAAATGCAGTCCAGAAACTCCCATACTTTCTCAGAGACAAAGTGTACTTGGAATTTATTTCATCTTTTAAACAATCAAAACAAGATGCAATCACTTTGAACCAAAGGTCCATTTTGAAACCTTCACCAGCTTTTCTTGACTGGAACAAAACAAGAAAATTCTTCCAATTATCCTTTTCTTTTTGGTAGAGATCTTATACCCAGATGTTCTTTGTTTGTTTAAGATTAAATGGAATTTCTTATATATAACATATATAATGGTTATTTTTCTTCAGCCCTTTTCACAATACCACCTCAAAAAATTCCCAATGTCAAACCATTTAAATAGCAGCATCAATCTTATGTTCCCAAGAGGGGCAGTAAATGAATGGCAGCAGGCAGTTGCTTTTATAAATATTAGTCTGTTATTGCACTGTGAGCTTCAGGACCTTAGTGAAAGAAAGTTGCATTCATCCACCATACTCAAGCACACCCAAACACATAAGCAAGTAAACTATGGGAACAGCTACAAGATCACAGGGTCCAGACTTATTTATTTTTGAGGTCACTTAGCTGTAAGGGAACACTCACCATCATTATGAAAAGGATTTCAGATGTGTCTATACATTTTCCATGCTACTGTTTTACAGTGAACTGAGCAGGGGCTGTTCATCATTGTTTTCATCAAGAAATCATTGCTGCAGATGATAAAATAGTTAAAATGCTTCAAATTATTCCAACAATTTAGATCTGCAATTCAGCATACTAAAAACTAATTGAGGCTGAGTTTTGTTATCAATAGTTGGTCTAAGAACAAGAACAATTAGGATATTATTAACTCCAAAGGCATGCTTAAAACTAGTAGCTTCATCAGGCAGCCACAAAACGTCACCATATATTGGCAGCTCCATATTCTCATGCATTCTTCTCTTTTTTCACTACACTATCAGGCAGGAGGTACAGAAGCTTTAGGTTCCATACCACCAGGTTCAGCAATAGTTACCTACAGCCTTTAGGGTTCTGAACTAGTATGGATAAGTTCAATCACCACGCCCCTGAACTGATTCTACAACCTACAAACTCACTTTCAAGCACTCATGTTCTCATTTTTTTTAAATTTACACTATTTCTCTTCTTTTGCTCATTATTTGCTTGCCATTTTTGTTTATGTATAGATTTTTGTACATCATCTTAGAGTTCTCTATTTTCCTGTAAATGTCTGCGAGAAAGTGAATCTCATGGTAACAAATGCACACTTTGATAATAAATATTGCTTTTTACTTTGAACTTTGGACTTTTAAATCTTTAAAGTGTAAGATCTGAGGTGGAAAGATGTGCACACTATTCCCACCTAAACCAGACACAGCATTACCTCACCATTTGGCTATTTCCAGGGAAATTGCTGATTTAATTAAGCATTCGTGCACCTGACTTGCAACACAGCTATACCCATTCACACATTGCACATGTGTGCTTGCGAAATTACTTCAGGAAAACATTTGGCTGCGGATTTTGAATTGTACTAAATTGTCCTTTCACAATTTGAATAGGTATTTTCCTAGAGAGAGAACAAAAGCCTTTGAGAGGATCTTTTAAATCTGTTTGAACTCCGTAACATAAAATAGAAAAGTGTGACTTGACAATGGCCAGGGAATGCATTCACCTCTCCCCTTACATGTTAATAGTCAGGACAAAAAGTTTAGTTCTTATACTTTACATGCATAATGTAGGTATATATACCTTAATAAGAACAAATATATATTTAGCAAACACGAGGAAATCTGCAGATGCTAGAAATTCAAACAATAACACACACAAAATGCTGGTAGAACACAGCAGGCTAGGCAGCATCTATAGGGAGAAGCGATATGTTTATAAGTGATTTTGTTATATTATTTTCACAGCAACATAAATAAGTGTTGCAAAGATTTTCCTGGATCGTGTTAAGGTGAAAATTTGCATTTTAATAATGACAATGTGGAGGCATTATCGGACTACACCTACAATTTGAAAAAAAAAGCTTTTACAGAATATTCTTGGTTTGATTTTAAAATATAATTGTTAAATATATACAGCATATCAATGCTAAAATAAAGCTAAAAGTTTATATCTTTATCTTTCTAGTTCTTACTCTCTCTCTTCCACATTTTTAACTTTACCAGCACCACGATACAAGTGGAGGATGTTATGTTTTGTAACTCCAAGGCATAAATGAATAAAATAAGCAAGGAAACACAGAGCCAGGAATCAAGTCTAACTTCATGTTTACTTTAAGTGAGGCATGCACATATCACATGGTAGCATCATGACAAATGCAATTCAGTTATTTTTACTTATATCTCAATGAATTATTTAAACAAACAAGAATGCTTAATCAAACAATATGTGTACAAAATTACTCAAATACTACTGAAATATTAAATACACAGCACTCCTCTTTGCTTAGCTATAATCTCCATCTCAATATAGAATGCACCTCAACTATATAATCAACTACTATATACAGACGTCCACAGATATATTGCTTACGAAAACTATTTTAAGCGAACTACTTCAGAATCCCTCTATGCCCTGGTCCTTCCTTGGTCCAATATTTGATTTAATTCCGGCTTCAGGTTAAGATAGTGCTACAAAACAATGTAGCAGCTTTTTGGTAGTCAAAAAATTAAGAAATCCGACTAAAAACATCAATAAAAATACCTTCTCTGAGGTAAATTGTGTTAAATTATTGACGCAAAGAGTGAAGGGTGAGCAATGGTGAGGCAAGTTCAGGGAATGAGCCGAGATGGTGTGTTGCAGAATCTTTGCAGATGGAGTCTTGATGCCCATACAGCTGGCCCAGTTCTGAAGTTGGATCACTCTGGGTGCCAAAAGGAGAGGTCAGGAGGAGATTGGGTAGCCATACAACTGGCCCGGATGCGAAGTTAGATTACTCTGGGCATCAAGCTGATTTGAAGAGTTTGAGAATGGCTTCAGGCTAGGCGGTGAAATCTGATCCTGGAGTAAGACACTGGGCAGTGTGGTCTAGGCACAGAGCCTTTTGCTGTGGCCAGCTCCTAGTGTGAGGTATGATCTGCTCTTTAACAATTTAAATGGGAAGTGAGTGCCAATTTTGTTTGCCCTCCATGATATTCACACCTCTCTCCAGGGTCCCAGAGCCTCGTGCTGTTCTGTTGTTTGCTCAATTTAAACATCGACCCAGATAGACTGCAAAGACAAGGTGTCGAGATCCAGGGCAAGAGCCAGATTCACTTGTTCCCTGCGATGGTCACTCCTCTCTCTCTCTATGGTGCTGAGGCTATGAAGGTTACCTTGGCTGTTGTGCTCCATGCCCACTAACATGATAAACTGATAAGTGAGGCTTTGGGCCTACTCTGAGCTGCTCTAGGGTTTGGATCTGAGGACTCAGATTTTTGGTTCAGATTGTTGTTGTCCGCTTCAATTGTTTGCATGATTGTGCTTTGATTTCCTTTCTCTTAAATATCAGGTGTTGGTTTTATTTTTATTTTTAATTTTTTTTAAATTTGGATTCTTTCAGGTTTCTTGCTTTGTGGCTAACTGTGAGCAAACAAATCCCAAGGTTGTGTAATTTATACATTCTTTGACAATAAATGTATTTGAATCTTTTTATATGCTTTCCAACCAGAGGCACAGAGGTTGGTACCATCACTTGTTTGCCCTCTGTTGGGCAATGGTACATGGCGTACACCAAGGAGACAGCTGTTGCATCATCCAGTACCTTTATTCAATTCACTTTTTGTTAGCTTAATTGCAGGATATATGGTGGATGGAATTGGTGGATTGATCTCCAACCAAGTTGTAGTTGTCTCAGCCAGTCATGTCCCCATAATACTGGCCCTCTTGTTTTTACTACATACAAGACCAATGTGGCTAGTTGGTTCTGGTATTTCATTGCTATGAATGTCATTCCCACAGAGTTATCTTTTCTCCAGTATAAGTTCTTAGTTGGATGTCTGAAGGCTTCAGTTTAGTATCTTTAAAGTGCCATTCAAACTCATTTTGTGGAATGACTGAAACAGCCAAATCAGTGCCCAATTCCATTTTAATTAATTTGCTGTTCACTTCTGATGTAAACCATATTGCTTGTTTCTTGTTAATTTTCACCATGTAAATCTCAAGGCTACTCGGTCCTAAGATACTGCCATCATCATCAACAGGATGCAGATTAGTGCACTTTCTGAAGCTGCCACTTGACTTTTTATCTTTTTCTCTTCCCTATGCAGTCCATTTATTTTTGTCTGCTCAACATGGTCATTGTATGCATCCTAACTTGTTGCATTTTCTGCAACCTTTGCCTTTAAATCTACATTAGTCTGATGTATATGAGCCCCTGCCACAATGGTAACACAATTTATTTGGTCATGCGGGTTTCTGTTTTAACGTTGCAATTTTGTTCATGCTCACTTTCATTCTTAACTGCAACTCAATTGCATCTCTGGCTGCTGTTTCCATTGACACAGGTATTTCAACTGCTGTTTTAAATTTAAGTTGTGCTTCAGGTCGGAGGCGCTTTTGAATGTTTTCATTTAAGATCTCTCAGTGCATCATTAGGCCCATCACTGAACTGACGATTCTCAGACAACTTTTCTTAATTCAGCCAGGTATGCTGAAATGGACTCCCCTTCGTGTTGATTCTACTTATGAAACCTGAAGCATTCTGCAATCAATACTGGTTTTGATTCTAAATACTCCTGCATTACTTTTACAACATCAGCAAAGCTCATTTTGGCTGGTTTGATTGGAGCAATTACATTTCAAAGAAAACTGTATTCTTTTAAACCCAATGCACTCAGCAAAACTGGTAATTGTTTCTCATTGGCTGATGCAATTGCTTTAAAATGCTGCTCAATTTATTCAGTATACATATTTCAGTTATCTCTTCTGCAATAAAAATATCTATTTGTCCAATGTAGCCTTCATTTCTGCTTTTTAAAAAAAAACTTGTGTTTTTTTTACTGGATCATCTTTCTTTTTGTGAAGAAAACATATGGCTCTGAAGGAAAAGAAGTGTTGATGACCATTTATCAGGGTGCTTTTTAAAAAACTCAGACATCTCGCTGAACTATAGCAGGTAGGGAGTTGTCTCAGGTTCATTTGTAAGCTTCCTCATCATCAATGTTATGTTTTGGAACACCAAAATGTAAAATTAATTAAAATCAAAAATACACAGAGCTGGGAATGTGAGTCTAACTTCATGCCTACTTTAAGCAAGGCATGCACATGCCACGCAGTTGTGTGATATGTATGTAATTCACTTATTTTTATGTATAACCTATAATGAATTATTTAAACAAACAGGGATATTGAATGAAACAACATATTTACAATATTACTCAAATGCTACTGAAATACTAAATACACAATAGAGGATCTTGAATAAATTTAGCTGTGTATCACACCATCAAGCGCTTTCCACATCCTAATTTATAACAATGTTTAGAATTGCATCAAATGGTTTACAAAGTCAGTGCTTTTTTCTGATCAAAATACTTTATTCAGCCTATGTTTGTAAAATAGTACTTCAGACTGGATTTGATTCTTGAATTGATGATTAAGAGATGCCTCTTGAAATATAGATAGGATACAAGGTGAAAATAAAGCGAAAAAGGGCACAATTACCTGAGTAATGTGCTATTTCCATTATCAGGAGAAACTAACAACAAAGGTGTACTTAACAGTCTACTGGGCATACTTCTGCGGACTATGCTATGACTATTAGGTCTATAAGGGCAGAAATCAGATGTAAAATTAAGTTGTATCTTTTAGCATAGATATTCAGCCCATGCTGTTATCCTATTGGACACAACAGTCATTTGTTCCTCATGATTCATACAATCTATCAATTTCACAGTTTGGAATATTCTGCACACACCAATTGCTTGAAAACTCGAGTAAAACTTCATTAAACCAGAGTGCACAGGACTTTGGTGGCATTCTGGCGATGAGCTGGACAATCCTTCTACAGCAGCTTTATTACCCATTCAGGTACAAGAGTTCCAAGCAGAACGCCATTGTCAATACTCTGTGGTGGTCACTGCACGAAAATGCTGATGTTGGAAATGAAATTGTAATCAACTGGTTAAATATAATTGATAAGTATTTACTGCAAGTGAAATCACCTTGTACCTATGCTCAATATTCACAACTCTTTCATCCTGTTTTCTGTTTAGGGCAGTGAGAGTTTGTTACATCTCTGGGAGGTTCCCTCAGCTTTCAACTCAATTTTAATTTTATAAGGAATTATCTTTCATTTGTTATTTATTACATCAGATTTACTCCCTTGTAATTGGTTACTTTCTTTTCAGTTAGTCGCCACTTCAATTCAGTAGTTGCAATACTGGTTCAATAAAATAACCCTCGCAGTTGAACCAAGAAAATGTTTTCGTGAAATGTCCTGGCTTTTTCACTTCCATTTTCACTTGACAGCTGTCAGTTGCCCAAAATTGAAGGACACCATTGCATCACCAGTTAATAGGAGTAGAATTTTGCTTGATGGGAGCTTGTGCCATGGCCCAGTGGAACAATCAGTGTTTAGAGGATATGGGGTTTGGCAGAATTAAGTTCTAGAAGGAACGTAGATCAAAGATAGAGGGATGTTGAGAGATTCAACATTAGTATTTTTGTATCCATAAGACCATAAGACATAGAGGCAGAGTTAGGCTATTCAGTCCATTGGGTCTACTCAACCATTCAATCATGGCTGATTTATTATCCCTCTCAACAAACTTCTCTTGCCTTCTCCCTGAAACATTTGACGCTCTTACTAATCTACCAACCTCCAGTTTAAATATACCCAATGATTTGGGTTCCACAACCATTTATGGCAATGAATTCTACAGATGCACCACACTCTGATGAAAGAAATTCCTCCTCATCTCTATTCTAAAGGGATGTCCTTCTATTCTGAGGCTGTGCCCTCTGATCCTAGACTTCTTTATAATAGGAAACATAATTGACTCTATCTAGCCTTTCAAAATTTAATAGGCTTCAGTGAGATCCTCCCTCGTATTTCTAAACTCCAGTGAGTACAGGTCCAAAGTCATCAAACACTCCTCATACATTAGCACTTTTATTCCCAGGGTCATTTTCATGAACCTCCTCTGGACCCTCTCCAATGCCAGCACACCCTTTCTTAAATGAGGGGCCCAAACTGGACATAATACTCCAAATACAGTTTAACCAATAACTTATAAAGCATTACATCCTTGCTTTTATATTGTAGTCCTCTCAAAATGAATGCTAGCATTGAAGTTGCCTTCCTTACCACTGTCTCAATGTGCAAGTTAAAATTTAGGAATTCCTGCATGAGGACTCCCAAGTTCCTTTGCACGTCTGATTTCTGAATTTGCTCCCCACTTATGCCTTTATCCTTTTTATCAAAGTGCACGACCATACATTTCAATACACTGTATTCCGTCGGCCACTTCTTTGTCCACTCTCCTAACCTGTCTAAGTCCTTCTCTAGAGCTTCTGCTTCCAGAATACTACCTGCCCCTCCGCTTCCAAAGCACCTTCTCTTTAGTAATAGCAAATGCACTCTCAAGTTTCTGGCCTACTGCTAGTATTTTCCACAGTGAAGACTGATGAAAAATATTTTAGTTTGTCCACTATTTCTTTGTCTCCCATTACTAACTCTCCAGTGTCATCTTCCAGTGGTCTGATATCCACACTTGCCCGACTAGTTATTGTACCTGACTTCTTCAGGCAGCACACACCATGTATTTTCCTTTTATTTAAAAAAAAAACATTATTCTGTTTACTTTTTCACTCTCAGCTTAACCTATGCCCTCTAGTTCTTCATTCCCCAGTGCTGGGAAAAAGATTGAGCACATTCACCCTACGTCCGCCCTTCATAGCTCACTTCTCAGTCTCCGATGCTGATCCGACGTCTGAAGTTGCAGCTTAACCACAATCCAGTAGATGGAAGGCTCCTCATCTTTGGATAATAGGTACTAAGATTTAGAACTCAAACAGGCTTAGTACTAAATGCTATTGAACAGTGTCAGGTTGCCTCTGTGTCAGGGATCCATATCTGAAGCAATGCAAGCAACACACCTGGTCCTATCTACCTGTTCAAATGAATGCCAAGATTCTTATGTAATATGCAGCATATCTGAGGTCCAAATATTTTTCAAACTGAAGATAATTAATTAATAAATTATTGTCTTTTGCGGCTGCTATATTTGCTTCACATATACAATCTGCACATTTAAAAAAATTAAACATGTAAGCACAAGAAAATCTACAATTGCTAGAAATCCAAAGCAACACATACAAAATGCTGGAGAATCTCAGCAAGCCAGCCATCCATGGAAATTAATAAACAGTCAATGTTTTGGGCCAAGTCCCTTCATTAGGACTGGAAAGTCTTACTCTGACTTCTCCTCTTCATTTCCAGTCCTAATGAAAGGACCTGGCCCAAAATGTCGGCTGTTTATTCTTTTCCATAGATGTTGTCTGGCCTGCTGAGTTCCTCCAGCATTTTGTGTGTTTTGCTTTAAAAAAACATATATTACTTTTAATCTATGTGCAGGATTAAAAGTCAAAATAAAACTTCGTACTACTTCACAACTCTAAGCTCATCAATTGTACTGTACTGTAAATAAAGCAACTTTGATAGCCCTACAGACAAAACCATCATGAAAGCTCTCAGAGTTGATGTTGCTTGATCTGTCAGCAATTCTTTGGCTTTATTCATTGTTTTGACTCCAGTGTTGCCCATCGTGTATCAGAACTTTCTACCCTTGAAATCCTTCCCAGTCAGTCAACAGGCCAGGAAAGCAGCCTGACAAATTCAGTAGGCTAACATCAATGTATAACAGCATGTTTCTGATGAAAGCAATTCTGATAGCTTTGTAATCGAAATATCTTTAAGATTAAGACCTGCCAACACCTGTACAGTGATGTGTGGCTGCTGCATCTATGTCCTTTGTTTCCTTAAAATGCAACTTTTAGTCTCACTTTCATTGTAGGTTCTGCAATTTTAACTGCCAGCTGTGGCTGAGCAATTTAGAGCTTTTCGGCAGGCTTCAATCATCGCAAGCAGTCACTTGTTGGTGAGTGAGTGTGAGATTTTAAATGAGCTCAGAACTTTACGGCACTTTTTGCTGGGCTTCAAACATTGCAATTTTTTAGGCACTTGGCAAAAGCCGATACAAGGAAGTTAGGTTTAAGCTGAGAAGCCATTATGGGAGGAGGACAGTGTTCGAGTGGTTATTTCAGGTTTCAGCACAAGAGGGTTAGGAGAGAACAGGCAAAGCTCTAGGTAAGTTTCTATCATTTTTTATCTATTAATACATAGCTAGTATAGTGACAATTGGTCCTGGGTCAGTGGTATGTTCTTCCTGTGAGATATGGGAATTCTAGGAGACCTTCAGTCACCCCAACAACTATATATGCACCAAGTGCATACAACTGCAGCTCCTTACAAACCATGTTGGAGAAATTGAGCTGCAGCTGGATGACCTTTGGCTCATATGGGAGAGTGATAAGGTGACAGATAGGAGCTACACCGTGGTAGCTGTGTGACAATCATGAGAGAGAAAGAGAATAAGCAGGCAGTGCAGAGTACTCACTATCTACTTATTCCCCTCAATAATAACTACAGCACCTTAGGTACTGTTGGGAAGGAGAGTACAGGGGAGATTACAAAGTCTCCAGAATAAATTAAAAAACAAAAGGTTTGGAATGGGATAAGTCTTTCAACTTCTGGTAACATGGGGGGAAAATGGAAAAGGGTGATGAATACAGGACTGAAAGTGTTATATTTGATTGCAAGCAGTATACAGAATAAGGTAGATGATCTTTTAGCACAGTTAGAAATTGGCACATATGATGATATGGACATCACCGAGTCGTGGCTGAATGAAGATCATAGTTCGGAGATTAACATCCAAGGATGCATATTGTATCAAAAGCACGGGCAAGTAGGCAGAGGGGCTAGGTGCATGGCTCTGTTGGTAAAAAATGAAATGAAACTCTTAGAAAGGATCATAGGATCAGAAGTTATAGAATCCTTGTGGTTGAGTTAAGAAACTGCAAGGGTAAAAAGACTTGATGAGATTTATATACAGGCTTCAAATGATGTAGTCTACAAATTACAACAGAAGATGGTAAAGACATGTCAAAATGTTATAATAGTTATGGGAGATTGCAATATGTAGGTTGATTGGGAAAATTGTTGGTGTTGGATCCCAGAAGAATGACTTGTAGAAGACTATGAGACAGCCTGGGGAAAAGCAATTCTGGATTGGATGTAATGAACCAGATTTGAGCATGGAGCTTGAAGGAAAGGGACCTTTGGGAGGCAGTGGTCATAATATGGTAGAGTTATGTGAGTCAACAGACCAGGAAAGCAGCCTGACAAATCCAGTAGGCTAACATCAATATATAGCCTGCAGTTTGCGAGAGTGCAGATAAAATCAGATGTATCAGTTTTATAGTTGAGAAAAAGGAACTACAGAGGCATGTGAAAGAAGCTAGCCAAAGTTAATTGGATGGGGACACCAGCAGAGATGACAGCAGAACAGCAATGGCTAGAGTTTTGGGGAGCAATTTGGAAAGTGCAGGATAGCTATGTCCAAGAATAAGTATTCTAAAGGAAGAATGAGGGCATATAACAGAGCAAAAATTAGTGGGAAGCTAGAGTTTTAGGAAGCTTCTAAAAGACAACAGAAGGCAGCTAAAAAAGTAATGAGGAGAGAAAAAAATGCAATTTGAAGGGAAGCTAGCGAATAATTTAAAAGAGAATACCTGAAGTATTCAGTATATACAAAGAGTAAGAGAGAAGCAAGAACAGCTACCAGACCACTGGAAAATGATGCTGGAGGAGAGGATTGTAGGAAGTATTTTGTGTCGCACTTTACTGTGGAAGACACCAGCAGTATGCCAGAAATTTGAGATCGTCAGGAGATAGATATTAATAAGCTGAAGGTGCATGGGAATATGAAAGATGTGAAGATAGGTAAGTCACCTGGAATCGATGGACTACAACCCAGGGTTCTGAAAGGTAGCTGAAGAGATTGTGGAAGCATTAGTTGTGATCTTTTAAGAATCATTAGTTTCTGGAATGGTTCCAGAGAACCGGAAAATTGCAAAAAATCACTCCACTCTTTAAGAAGGGAGGGAGGCAGGCAGAAGAAAATAAATTGTAGGCCAATCAGCCTGACCTTAGTGATTGGGAAGATGTTGGAATCCATTTTTAACAATGAGGTTTTTGGGTACTTGGAGACACATGATAAAATAAGCCAAAATCAGCTTGGTTTTCTTCAGGGGAAATCTTGTCTGACAAACATGCTGATATTCTTTGTGGGAATAACAGGCAGGATAGACAAAGGATGTTGTTAACTTGGATTTACAGAAGGCCTTTGACAAGGTGCTGCATATGATGCTACTAAACAGGATAAAAGTCCATGGTATTACAGGAAAGATACAGACATGGATGGAAGATTGGCTGACTGGCAGGAGGCAAAGACTGGAAATAAAGGAAGCCATTTCTGGTTGGCTACAGGTAGCTAGAAGTTTTCTGTTGGGTCAGTGTTGGAAACACATCTTTTCATGTTATATATCAATGATTTGGATTTTGGAATTGATGGCTTTGTGGCCAGGTTTGCTATTGATACACATTGGAGAGCAGGTAGTGTTGAGGAAGCAGGGAGTCTGCTGAAGGACTTAGACAGATTGGGAGATAGGCAGAGGTGGTATATGGATTACAGTGTAGAGAAGTGAATGGTCATGCTGTTGGTGAGGAGGAATAAAGGCACAGACTATTTTCCAAATGGGGAGCAAATTCTGAAATCAGAGGTGCAAAGGGACTAAGGAGATCTCATGGAGGAATCCCTAAATTTTAACTTGCAGGTTGAGTCAGTGATATGGTAGGCAAATGCAATGTTAGCATTCAAGTTCAATTTCAAATTCAAGATTAAATTTAATTATCATTCACTATACATGAATATAGCCAAATGAAACAATGTTCCTCCAAGCCCAAGGTGCAAAACATATTACCAACAGCACAAAGCACATAGCACAAATAGCAATACAGTTATGATGTCATAAAAACTGTTATTTAAAAAAATAAATATATAATCCAAGTCCCTGAGTGGCAAGATTGATGATTGAAGGTAAGCTGTCCTCATCCAGCATGTTCTTCCATCAAGCGAACACTGGAGACAGCATTAAGCAACCACTGGGGGAGTAGATTTAGGATGGAGATGAGGAAGAACTGCTTTTCCCAGAGGGTGGTGAATCTGTGGAATTCTCTGCCCAATGAAGCAGTGAAGACTACCTCAATAAATATACTTAAGGCAAGGTTAGATAGATTTTTGCATAATAGGGGAGTTAAGGGTTATGTGGAAAAGGCAGGTAGGTGGAGATGAGTCCATGGCCAGATCAGCCATGATCTTATTGTATGGCGGGGCAGGCTCATCGGGCCTGGCAGCCTACTCTTACTCCTATTCCTGACAAATGGTCTCGGCCTGAAACGTCGACAGTGCTTCTTCCTATAGATGCTGCCTGGCCTGCTGCGTTCCACCAGCATTTTGTGTGTGTTGCTTCAATTTCCAGCATCTGCAGATTTCCTCGTGTTTGCTCTTGCTCCTATTTCTTGTGTTCTTATGTTCTTATAAGCAGCACTGAGTGAATACTGGAGAGCAGCACAATGGGAGGGGCCAGCTCCTAAGCTAGTACATGTTCCAAGCCCATCGGAGTCCACTGATGTCCCACACACTGCTTCCAGAATCTCCTCCCCTGGGCGACTGCAATGGGCAACCCCACGGCAAGGGCCTGGTCCGTGCCACGACCGGAGCAACGCAGCTCCTCTGCTGGCTATCTTGTCAATGAACCATCGACCCTGACTTGCAGTGTTCTACATTACCAATATCCAACAGGGTCTTCTGGTCACAATAAAAGCGTCCAAGACAACCACTC
This sequence comes from Hemitrygon akajei, assembly GCF_048418815.1. NCBI lineage: Eukaryota > Metazoa > Chordata > Chondrichthyes > Myliobatiformes > Dasyatidae > Hemitrygon > Hemitrygon akajei. The sequence continues at coordinate 69,472,176 of NC_133127.1, read as the reverse complement.
ACACCGTGCACCATCTCAACACAGCAACAATACACAGCAAGCACAGATGACAACACAACAACAGTACACAATAAGTCCAGCTCCATCGCTATTGTAATGGGATGGTCCCGTAGTATGTGATATTCTTAGTATCCAGCAGTGACTTGTGATCATCAAAAAGACATACAGGATGAACAGATACACCTTCGCTTGGACCTGCTGTGATCAATGTGTCCAAGAGTTCTGGAATCTAAAGGAGGTGAATCTGTGGATTCACTACAAGTGTCTGTGGAAGCCAAGTCTTTGGCTATATTTAAAGTGGGGGTTGATATGTTCTTGATTGGGACGGGCATTTGGAGGGGACAAGAATGTGAAAGCTTGGACGTAATGCTTTGGCTTTATAAAGTGTTGGTCAGACCACATTTGGAGTATTGTGAATAGTTTTGGGTCCCTTATCTACAAACGGATGTGCTGGCTTTGGAGAGGGTTCACAAGAATGATCCCAGGAGTGAAAGGGTTTGTGTATGAAGAGAGTTTAATGGCACTGGGCATGTACTTGCAGGAGTTTAGAAGGACTGGGGGGATCTCACTGAATACCATTGAATACTGAAAGACTTAGCTTGAGTGGACATTGAAAGGGTGTTTCTTATAGTTGGGGTGTCTATGACCAGAAGGCACTGCCACAATACAAAGATGACCCTTTAGAACAGAGGTGAGGAGGAATGTCTTTTCTAGAGTGTGGTGAATCTGTGGAAATGATATATTTAAAGTAGAGATTGATTAGTTCTCAATCAATAAGGTTATATGGAGAGAAAACAGGACAATGGGGATGAGAGGGGCAGTAATCAGCCATGGTGGAATGGCAGTGCAGACTCAATGAGCCAAGTGACCTAATTCTGTTCCTATGTCTTATAGCCTTTTAATAACTTTTAAAAGACAGATGAACAGGTACAATGGGTAAAAAAAAAGTTTAGGTACCGGCCAAAATGCTGGCAAATAAGAGAGCTGAGTCAGCATGAAACAATTCAGCCAAAGTGCCTGCCTCTGTGCAATATGACTTAATTCTCTCATATCATAAAGCATTATTGCCCTCATTTTTACATGATCAACCATTTTTCACTCTCTTCCTGATCAGATTCATGTACAAACATTTTCCAGCATCTTATGCAAAAAAGTACTACTTATAAATAATGCCATCTCAATTAAAATAGAACATTAGGCACTCTTAATATTGGACTTTAAGTTGATTATTTCAGCCATTGACAAGCACTAGTTATACACAAGAAATTATAGTGGATATGCTATCCCCCTTGCTCAGAATAGATGTGGTTTAACCACATACCATCATCTTTGTAACAATTTCTTTTAACTTAACAACCAAGAGCTTTTCAGAATGAATTGGCTGTAGATGAGAGGGAAAAAAAAAGATTCCTCAGCAGTCTGTCTGATTCAAGAGCATAGTTTAGAAAAGGTTAAAGCTTGGATACTCATCTCTTGACATTTCACAATTAGCTTTCTAAAGAGCATAATCTCCACATGGCCTTTACAGGATACCAGAAGACTTGGGATGATGGTAGGTGGCTTTAAACTGGGTGAGTTCCTATTCTTGGCTCATAACATTCTGATCTCCTAATGGACAAAATATATAGAGAGAGGGAGATCATGACTGCAGGGCAACCAAGCAGCCTGGAGCATTAAGGCTAGATTATGTTTCTGCAAATTTTCAAGCATGCAATGTAAATTATCAGTAAAGATCTTGCAATTTTTAATAGTTCCCTTACTATATTATTTTTATACAGTAATGATCATGTAGATGAACATGTACATAAGACAATGATCAGAAAATTCAGTGCAAAAAGATGAATGATTTGGATACAAAGGAGAACAATCTAAATTAAGTCCTCACATCAGCAAATATGAAACTGAATAAATACCAAATCCAATCAGTTTAGTCTGGGAATGTGAAATATATATGGAAGTCAGTGAGAGCAAATGGTTTGAAGAAACTTAAAGCATTAAGGATCTGATATTGTTCATGTACCAGAAAAACCTACACAAAGGATATTATTTTAGCTTTTATTGAAGGTATACAGTAGTCCATTATATATGAAGAAATCATTTAACCAAAAGTAGCAAACTGGGTGTTCACAACATTCCACTGGATTCCCTAATGAATCTGCCTCAGTAGCAGTCAAGAACAATACCCCACAATAATAATTATTGGAAACTAACATGCCAACTGGCCCTAATAAATTCTGCCATATCTACAAATCCGACCTTGCAGTATGGAGTAACAGTGAAAATAACTCAAACAGCCGGCGACATCTGGTTTCAGCAGAGAAAATCTAGAAGCAACCCGGCAAATGCAAATGCATTTACCAAAGGACGAGTACATAGTCACATCTGGGAAAAGACATCTGAAGCACACAAAGAAGACACCAAGTTCAGCATCGTCTTGTTGCCAGTCTCACTGCTGTCTCCTCTGCTCAGTTTACAGGATGTCTGGGAAGAATTTAAAGAAGAACACAGAGATAAACTGTAAATCTTCTGGAGCACAGGAATAAGGCATACATACTTATTAAAGAGACATCCAAATGATTGCACCACATCATTATATTTGTTATTTCTGGGACATGACTGATGACTCAGTTCAATTCACACTTTGTTTTGTCAAATGTTCTCCCACTGGCCACCTTAATAGAATACCAGTGTACCATGTCCCATCAGCACTACATGTACATTTGACAAGTCTCAGAGGAATTGTACACCTGCACAGGAAATGAGTACCAGCTCCTAATTTTGTTCCAAACTGACCAATGCTCCAATGCAGTTGAACGGTGATTGAAAAAGTTAAGTTGTGAGTTCAAATTGATTTGGTGAGGGTGTTGGGAGTAAACTGTTTTGGTAAATGGACAACATGGTACACTGGTATTCTATTAAGGTGGCCAGTGTGAGAACATTCGACAAAACAAAGTGTGAGCTGAATTGAGTCATCAGTCATGTCCCAGAAATAACAAATATAATGATGTAGTGCAATCATTTGGATGTCTCTTTAATAAGTACAGTGGTATATACGGTACGAATATGCTTTATTTCTGTCTCCAGAAGATTTGCAGCTTATCTCTGCGTTCTTCTTTAAAGTCTTCCCAGATGTCCTGCAAACTGAGCAGAGGAGATAGGAGTGAGACTGACAACAACACGATGCTGCACTTGGTGTCTTGTTTGTGTGTTTCAGATGTGATTATGTACTCACCTTTTGGTAACTGTGTTTGCTTTTGCTAGTTCACTTCTAGATTTTAATACCGAATTCAATATACGAAAGACAGAAAATGGTAATCACTCTTCATTTAAGCCCTTGATATAGACCCTCACTCGATGAAATAATCTCACTGAGGTCTTGTTGGATAAAGGTTGCCAGGCCCTCAATGGCAAGGCTTTGTTGTACTGCTTGACTGGTTGGTTGAGTGCAGAAATGTGTTGAGGTGAGGGTATGGTTCAGAACAAGGCCTGCTATCAAAATTGGTAAACATTTTGACAGTTGGCGAAGCCATACCCCAGACTTAGTCAATTGTCAATGTTGTCAATGTACTTTGAATGCTTCTGAACATTACCAATATTCACAAATATTCAAAAATGTTTCAAAATTATTAACAATTAAAAGAAACATTAAAACTTAATTTTTTGAATTAAAAAAGCTATAACAGTAAAATGCAAAGTTAACTCTCAGATAAGTTCAGATTTCTCAAAACACTAATCTTTATTAAACACTAATCCTGCTTAAACTGTGCTCATTCTTTGCCTGAGTGAATATATTTTTTAACAGCTAGAAGAACAGTGAGTGAACTACTAAAGACAAAAACTTCTGTGGATAGCAATATATTAGGGCAGGACAATTCTGAAGGGCATGCTTCTATATAGCCTGCAGCTGTGATAAATATCCTTGAAAAGCAATGGAATTGGAGCCAAGTTGAAAATAATTACTTGAAACTTCAAAGCTGAAACACTGCACAAGAAGTTCGGAGTAGAAGAATAACAATGGTCAGATATCAGCAGGAGCTGGCACATGAGATATTGGCAACGACTAGTGATGCCTAATGAGCAAAATCACTATCGACAACAGACTGACTGATTGAATTAACAAACCCAAGATCACTTTGTACTCTTACATTGTGGAAATAAAATGATATCATTGGGTAAGTCTGTGACTTTATTTGCAATGTTTATAAATACTGAAAAACATATTAAAAATAACTTAAATTGCACAGATTTTTTTAGTAAAGTTGAAAATAAATGTTATTGTTCTGAGTACAGCATATTTATTATAAACACCGGAGTTTATGTATGTGCACATGTCAACTTCTCCAGACTCAGCTATAATGGATCTCTTTGTACACCACTTTCTTTCCCTAATGATTGATCGGGAAAATCAATAACTTACTTGTCAATAGCACCCTTCATATCATTCCACGTCCTCATAAGCAAATGAGGACGCCACAGTAGCATAGCAGCTGGTGCAACGCTATTACAGCCCAGGGCATTGGAGCTCACAGTTCAATTCTAGTGCCATCTGTAACTGTGTGAGCTTCCTCCAAGTGCTCTCGTTTCCTCCTACAGTCCAAAGATATACAGTTAGTTGGTAAATTTTCCTGTGATTAGGCTAGAGTTAAATAGGGAAGTTTGCTGACTTGCATGGTTTGTTTGGTCAGAAGAACTCATTTCGTGCTGTCTCTGTAAACAAAAAAAATTGGATAAGTGTAATTATTTATATGCATAAACCACTGTTTTGGGGAACTTGGTTTTGCTGGTGTTAACCCAGCAACAGAGCCAACTATGTTCTTATCTGGTGAAATATTGCTTCATTATCTTTCAAACAGCAAATGAATTGGGAACAAAAAAGTAAGCCAAGAGACGGCTGATTTTCTGATATTGGTTTTCTGCACAGTTACTTTGTGCATGCTATGAGTCACACCCAAGTTTGGAACTCATCAAACCATATTATAAGCTTGAAAATACCATTTCACCTCTGCTGTTTGATTGTGTACAGAACACCACTGGACAGCTATGAATTTGTTAATTCACTTTTCTAGCACTTATATTGATCTTTCATTCTCAGTACCTCTTCCAGACTAAAATTCCAATGTTCTGTATCCCCAGTGCTCTGCCTGGGTTTTTGTGTATCCATGTAATTCAATTTGGTTATTTTTACTTTGCTGGTACCAAATAAGACCTGAAGCAAACATTCTTTTACATAAGGAATTGTAGTTGGGGATTTCACATTGAAGAACTTATTAAAACTTCTGTAAACAATACATAAATGTCCTATGTTCATGCTAATTATATAATAGTGGGATCAGCAAGAATTCTCAATATATAGTACTAAAATAAACACAAGGACTCCCTTTACCAATCTTAAACTTTAAAGGCAGCAATGAATTTGCTAAAAACAAACTAATTGCTTTCACCAACTCTTGTTACTTTCAAGGTTTAGGATTGGTGGCATCAACTGCAATTAGTTTTTAGTGATTTCCTCTGTATGGAATTCCTGGTATACAAAAATGCAAAGGGGACTTATCATAATAAAGGTCAGTATAACAAGTTCATTGATTAGAATGCCATTTAATTAATGTGAAGCATGTGATTTGAGAGGGAGCCTCACTTTGATGTATAAGAAGTTGAAAGCATTCAGTATTTTGGAAAATCCAGCTGACACAATTGAAACCAAATTAAATCTGTGTCCAATAAGAAAGTTAAGTAAGTCTGGAACTGTCACGTAATCTCCTGCTGGTATTTATCTATCTCTCCATACTTGCATGATCCATATACAGACACCCAACCTACCTGTCATTTTCTCTGGTGCTCTGCAATTGTGAACACACAAAGAAAAGTTCATTTCCATGAGATGCTGCCTGAGCTGCTGAGTTCCTCCAGCATTTTGTGTGTGTTGTCCTTAATGAGTCAGGCCTCTGTGATGAGCAAGTAACAAAGCCTCATGTGTCCGCTTGCGCCTGCAGTTCATTGTTGTGCATGCATTGACATTCATGAGAAGCTTGGACCGTCATGTATTTGTTCTTGATCAACATCCTCCAGTGTCTTAACTCTTCTTTTACTCTATGCTAATAACTTCTTTAAACACACTATTCTTATTCCCTAACATGACAAGCTGCTGTCCACTCTCTTACAAGCTGTTTTAAACCCACCCTGAATACATTAGATAACTCGCTTGCAATTACAGTGATCCCAGTTTATTTATGATGCAGCTTGACCCTGTTCTTTTAAAACCTCTGAATTATCTATAAATCTCCCAGTTCAGAATCAGAATCAGGTTTATTATCATCAGCATGTGTTATGAAATTTGATTGCTTAGCAGCAGCAGTACAATGTAATACATGATAATATAGAAAGAAAAAATAAGTAAGTAAATTAATAATAGAGTAAAACAGAAATAATACTTAAAAAGTGAGGTAATGTTCATGGATCAATGTCCATTTAGGAATCGGATGGCAGAGGGGAAGAAGCTGTTCCTGAATCACTGAGTGTGAGCCTTCAGGCTTCTGTATCTCCTTCCTGACAGTAACGATGAGAACAGGACATGTGTTGGGTGATGGATAATGCACACCACCTCTCTGAGGCACCGCTCCTTGAAAGTGTCTTGGATACTACAGAGGCTGGTACCCAAGATGGAGCTGACTAATTTTACAACTTTCTGAAGCTTCTTTCAGTGCTGTGCAGTAGCGCCCCCACCCCCATGCCAGACAGTGATGCAGTCTGTCAGAATGCTCTCCATGATACATCTATAGAAGTTTTAGGTGACAAACCCAAATCTCCCATTTCCTGATTAAGTTTAACAGCCAAAAGAAAGTAAGTGTTTTCTTTTCCCACATGGAATCGGGAAGAGCAAGAACACAGTTCTCAATTATACAACTCAATTATACAGAGTGCTATTAATGGTTCATTTCAGTTCCTCCTCTCTGCATATACCCCATATACCCTAAGGCTGCCAATAGTTAGAAACCATCAGATTTCCAAATGGTCCATCAACCCAAAAACACTACTCTGTTATTCCTTTTGTCACTATTTAGTCATTTTTATGTCTACGCAGTGTTCTGCTACCACAAAACAACAATTTCCACGACATATAACTCAGTGATAATAAAGCCAATTCTGATTCCGATCTGTTGACACGGATGTGCATTCAATGGATGAGCAATAGTGCTAAAAGCTTATATCAATTTTTCAGATGAGATTCAAAGTCAATCTAGCATTGGTTTGAAGTGCTAAAGTTCATTGATTAATCATTGCACCCTGTTGATGTAGCACAAATGATTCCGTCCAAATTCCATCATATTTGAAGTAAATACATGTTAGTTTATAATACTGCTCACAATTATTTTATGACCTACCATTGTACTTACAACATTTACTCTTCTTATCAGGGCACTATTGCTCACAGGGTTATAAGGTATTGAAAATTTGTCACAATGATCCTTATGGAAAAGTTTGTTTCATAAAATTATAGGGAATTTTATGCCAAAGAAAGAGAATGAGATTAAAGCCAGTGATATATACGTTGAGTGCAGATTTTCGTAAATGCTTGTATATTTCTTTCTCTTTTCTGTGAATGCTTGCAAGGTAGCATATGGTAACATATATGTACTTTGATAGTAAATTTACTTTGAACTTTGAACTTTGAATCTCTCTGGTCCTTATTACCACAGTATGGATAGGATTTCAGTGCTGGACAGACAGATCTTGGTTTTTGGAAACAGTGGGGGGTGGAAGTCTAGGAGTTTATGAGAATTGGGTGGGAAGTTGGAATTTGGCAGCAATGAAGATCCTGTGATCTAGCATCATTATGGTAGAGAAACATGAGGTTTGGCAAAACTATAAAGGGAGATTTGAGTTTGGATCATCTGGAACTGGAATGTGAGCTTTTGCTTACTGGAGGATTCCTGGAATCTATCAGTACTAGGAGGAGGGGAAGGGAAATAGGGTTTGATTCCACTGGGAGGGGCAACCCAATGTATGCAGTTAAGGCCTGTGAATTTATAAGTACTTGATGTAAACATTAAGATCAATTGTCTAGTTTTTTTCTCTAGAAACTCAGCTGCAGTTTTTCCACTATACCCAGTTATCTCTAGATATTGAGCTAAAAGTTTTGGGAATCAAGTATGAATTGTGAGTTTTTCTTTAACATGTATTTCATGCAAGTGATGTTCCTGTTAGTTGCTGTATCAGCTTATTTATATTTACTGGCACATCCAAATGCAAATACAAATATTTTATGTAAACATTAGGAGAATTTACATGGATATTGCTTTTGAAATTTGATGACATTATTATCCTTTAAATAAGCTTAGAAATAACTAAGCAAATATGAAAGAAAGTTATTAGAAATAGACTACTGAGTATAATGAGAAATTAAGTACTCTGTAAGGATCAGAATAGACAAGGTGAATTCCATCAGGGAGATCAGATCTATGAGACCTGCTTTGATGAAAAGGCTGAGGCTTCAAATAAAAAGATAAATGACTTCATTAAGTAATCAAAAGGTGATCTTTTAAAATTATGTTCAATTCTTGACACATTGAATGAAGTTTTATGTGCACTTATGTCAAAATATCAATCTTTATTTTCCTCTCCAATAGAAAGAACAAAATAAAAATTACTAGAGCATTGCCTCCACTCCAATACTTTCACAATACTTATTTCTCTTATTTATTTATGTATTGAGATACAGCGCAGAATAGGTCCTCTACCTTTGAGCCACACTGCCCAGCAGTTCTCAGAGATAATCTGAGCCTAATTATGGGAAAATTTACAATGACCAACTAACCAACCAACCGGTACGTCTTTGGACTGTGGGAGGAAACTGGAGCACCTGGAGGAAACTCACACAGTCACAGGGAGAACATGCAAATTCCTTCCAGGCAGCAACAGGAGCTTATTTCTTGAAATAAACAACAGAGCAGAGTGATGTTTACATTTCCAAATTCTGTGATAGCTGCTGTGCTGTAGTGATGGGGGTCATGGGAATTTGGGCACAGCCAGTTTAACAAATGCCGGGATTCATCTCCAGTTCGTGCAGTTAGAAGCAGATGATATGAAGCAGCTACCCCCCTGTACATGAGCATAAGTTTTATCCCACAGTCCAAAGGTGTACCATTTAGTGGGTTAATTGGTAATTGTAAATTGTCCTGTGACTGGTCTAGTGTTAGAGAGGTGGGTTGTTGGGCAGTGCAGCTCGTTGGGCTGGAAGTGCCTGTCCCGCATTGCATCTCTAAATAAAATAAAATAGGAATGGGATTTAGAAACAGGTGTCAGGGATCAGAGATTGGTGGGTGAAGTGGGCAGTCAAAATGGAGGAGTAATGAGAATACAGGCCAGTTGGTGGGGGCGGGGGGGGGGGGGTGCAGTGATGCAATGATTTACTAAACTTCTTCCAATGCAGTGGACTACATCCGGAGAAATGACCGGGAGCTTTCAGTTGCCTGTCGCTTTAATTCTCCACCCTAATGCTAACTTTACATACCTGTGGTCACTTGAACTATTACAGTGAGGGTCAATGCAAGCTTGAGAAACAACATCTCATCTTCTATCTAGAATTGTTGCAGCCTTCGGGCTCAATGTCAAATTCTATAACTAAAGTTAATTCACTTTCTCTGTATCAGCACTGGACACTTGCACTCGAAGTCATCCACTCTAGATTTGGAATTGGTTTCTCTTTCTCCATCATCTACTGTTTTCAGCACTTCCTGTTTTTGTATCTCCTTCTTATGAAGGAATGTAAAAAATCCCCTGATCCACCCAGCTCCATCGTCAAGGAAATATTTTTCAAAAGCTTGTAGAACATAGGATAGCATAGCACAAGAACAGGCTTTACAGCCCAAAATGTTCCGCTGAACTGATAAATTTACTGATGAAATGCTCTAATGAACTAAATCTCTTCTGCTCTCAATGTCCATATATTTATATTCCTTATATATTCATGCGCCTATCTAAGAGCCTCTTGAATGCTTCTAAATTTTTTACTTCCACCACAACCCCAAGCAGTGCATTCTGGTACCCAACACTCTCTGTGTAAAAACTTGCCCGTACAGTACATCTCCTTTGGACTTACTCCCTCTCTGGAGAAAAGATACTGGCTATCTACTTAATCAATGCCTCTCTTAACCTCTATCAGATCTCCCCTCAGTCTCCACTGCTCCAGAGAAAACAACCCAAGTTTATCCAACTTCACCTTATAGCTTTTCCTTTCTAATCTAGGCAACATCCCGGTAAACCTCTTCTGCACCTTCTCCAAAGTATCCAAATCCTTCCTATAACGAGACAACCAGAATTAATGTAGCACTCCAGATGTGGCCAAACTAAAGTTTTATAGAGCTGCAACACAACTCCCCAACTCTTCAACTCAGTCCCTCAACTAATAAAGGCAGGTACACTATGTCATATGGCTTGTTTACCACTGCCATATGACTTTGATAACAAAGTCATGGTGCTGACTGGCTCAGTGCAAAACAGTTTTGAATGTGGAGCCATCAAATTCCATATTGCTTCACTATATTTAAGTGAAGAGAAGTCTGAAGGGAATATTTACTTGAAAACTGAAGGAAATGGATATTAACATTTGACAGTCATAACTAATGCCACTCATAGTGGTCATAGAGTCAACACAGATAAAGGCCCCTTGGCCCAACAACTCCATACTGATCAGAGTGCTCACCTAGCCACTCCCAATTTCCTGTCTTCAGCCCATGTCCCTCTAAGTTCTGCCCCTCCATGTACCTATCCAAGTGCCTCTTGAATTATATTATAGTACCTGTCCCAACCACTTCCACTAATTTTTTTACTGGAACCAAGTTAATGGAGCGGTGGTCAATGACAGTAAAATACTGTATGGTTTTAAAATCAATATCAACATATTTAATAATAATGAGTTGAGCCCAAACTGTGTATAAAATTAAATCACTACATGATTGAATTGGGTATACTAGTGGTTTTAAGTAGAGTTTATTGCACCATTCAATAATTACAAATTAGAGTAATGCTTTCAGTAATGACTGCTATTACAGTTCATTACTACATTATGAAGTGCATGCTGTGAGAACATACTAAATGATTTATTATCAGATGTTTTTACTTTTCCCTTTAATATGGGGCCATTAGGAAATGTATGTTATATATAGCAAGATATGTGATATATTCTGTAATGAAAAGAGGATTTATATATAACAATAAAGGAAATATATTTATGAGGTTTCCCTCTTAAAAACTGCAAACACATCTCTCCTGAAAAACATTCTATGGACATAGGGAATGTAGAAATTTTTTACAAAATAATTTGGTACACAAACTAAAGTAAATATGTTGTTTAAATAATATGTTTGAAATGTAACAAAGTAGAAGTTGAAATGAAGTGGATTATTACATTACAGGAAATGAATAGGACAAGTAATTTAATGTGGTTATTCCTCTGTTTCTATTTGCATATCACTGGCTATATTTCAAAGCTCCAGAATGGGCAATCTGGTGACAGGAATCTCCAACAAGGACATTTATTGGCATAACTGATGCTACTATCTGGAAATTGGTACCTCATCTTCTACTGGAGCCAAGCAGAAACCACCAAATATTTGGGTGCTGAACTGAAATCTTAGCTCACTGCCATGACAGCCTAAGTTGCTGCTTTTGTGGCTACAGATGCCACTGTCTTGCAGCGATCCATCCTTCAACAGACTACAAGGAAATAAATCTTCCTGTAGACAGGGAATGGATTCATTGAGTACAGACCATGGTTCTCTTTCAGAATGACACTGTTCATTCCACTGTTTTTGCTATCCCATCAACCTCTGGGTGTTGCATGTCCTAACCCAAACTTCTGGCACTTCCGCTGAGAAAACTCCATCCAAATCTAGTTCTCCAAGGTGCGCAGGTTCTCCTAATATCTTTCCAGTTTTCTCTGTAGTTACTAAGGAAGCAAAACAGGGGCTACATGGCATGATTAGTGGCATGCAATTTTCTTTGTTCCAATTTCAATTAAGTTTTGAATGTTTAATATGTTCAGTTTTATTTTCTCCCTAATATACTAAGTAGAATGAAAAGGTCCCATTGACAGCAGATCCTTGAAAGTAGGCTGTATGCCTGCTAGGGTGCTAAAACTTCGCTGAAAAATTCACAAACTCATCTCCCACATCCAGGAAAAGGAGGAAATTCTAGGGGCTATAATAACGATCATCTTCAAGGAAGGAGGCAAATCAGACTTGGACAACTGTAGAGTGATGTGCCTGCATTATACAGGGAAATCATTGCAAGAGTTCTCTTCAACCATTTCCTGTCCCTGAGCAAAGTATTTCTCCATGACCTGCATGTAGATTCACTACATCGAAAGCCCCATAGCACATGTTATTCACTTGAAATCCTGAGAGAACCATTAAGAATAAAACCTGGTCTTTCGACACCTCTGATCAATTGATAGATAGATAGATAGATAGATAGATAGATAGATACTTTATTCATCCCCATGGGGAAATTCAACTTTTTTTCCAATGTCCCATACACTTGTTGTAGCAAAACTAATTACATACAATACTTAACTCAGTAAAAAATATGTAATGCATCTAAATCACTATCTCAAAAAGCATTAATAATAGCTTTTAAAAAGTTCTTAAGTCCTGGCGGTTGAATTGTAAAGCCTAATGGCATTGGGGAGTATTGACCTCTTCATCCTGTCTGAGGAGCATTGCATCGATAGTAACCTGTCGCTGAAACTGCTTCTCTGTCTCTGGATGGTGCTATGTAGAGGATGTTCAGAGTTTTCCATAATTGACCGTAGCCTACTCAGTGCCCTTCGCTCAGCTACCGATGTTAAACTCTCCAGTACTTTGCCCACGACAGAGCCCGCCTTCCTTACCAGCTTATTAAGACGTGAGGCGTCCCTCTTCTTAATGCTTCCTCCCCAACACGCCACCACAAAGAAGAGGGCGCTCTCCACAACTGACCTATAGAACATCTTCAGCATCTCACTACAGACATTGAATGACGCCAACCTTCTTAGGAAGTACAGTCGACTCTGTGCCTTCCTGCACAAGGCATCTGTGTTGGCAGTCCAGTCTAGCTTCTCGTCTAACTGTACTCCCAGATACTTGTAGGTCTTAACCTGCTCCACACATTCTCCATTAATGATCACTGGCTCCATATGAGGCCTAGATTTCCTAAAGTCCACCACCATCTCCTTGGTCTTGGTGATATTGAGACGCAGGTAGTTTGAGTTGCACCATATCACAAAGTCCTGTATCAGTTTCCTATACTCCTCCTGTCCATTCCTGACACACCCCACTATGGCCGTGTCATCAGCGAACTTCTGCACATGGCAGGACTCCGAGTTATATTGGAAGTCTGATGTGTACAGGGTGAACAGGACCGGAGAGAGTACGGTTCCCTGCGGCGCTCCTGTGCTGCTGACCACTGTGTCAGACCTACAGTCTCCCAACCGCACATACTGAGGTCTATCTGTCAAGTAGTCCACTATCCAATCCACCATGTGAGAGTCTACTCCCATCTCTGTTAGTTTGTGCCTTAAGATCTTGGGCTGGATGGTGTTAAAGGCACTAGAGATAGAGATTGCAGTGAATCTTTGTCATTTTCTCCACCTACAAGAACTAATCTTCAATTACACATCCTACAATACGGCATGCAAGCCATGATCTGCGTTAAAGGGAGCAAAACAGACCCAAGTTCAATGCTCCAGAGACCTGGGATCAATTTTGACCTCAGCTACTGCCCACTAAATGTTTGCATATTCGCTTAGTGACCAGTGGGTTTCTGCTGAATTGTTTGGTTTCTTGGCAAATCTCAAAGATCTGGTAGTAGGTGAATGACCTACTGAAAGTTACCCCTCTGTGTCAGTGAGATGATGATCATGTGGGAGAGAATACAGCAGGTTGCAGAACTGCAGAGAAATAAACCAAAAGAATGAATGATGCTGCTATGATTCCTCTGCTGGGAGGAAACATGAACCCGAAGAGTTGAATGGCTTCCTTCCCTGCTGTAATAAGCAAATACTGCCGCAGAGTTTTCAGGCCCCCGCACTCATCACGGAACACACAGACCAGAATGGAAGCTGAGCTATTCACAAAGAAGAAGAGATAAATATGAGACACACTCTGCCAAGTAAAACAAGACTTTTCCAGAGCTGCTCAGAAAACATAGTCACCATTTTAACATCAGATTACCAAATGGGCTATCACGTTTCCTACATTAGCTTGAAATTTGCTGCATGTGTATTGCCTACACAAGGTTACACTGTCTAGAATTGTTCATTTGCAAATAGTCCTTTTTATTCAAAAGCCCACTTTTGCATTGCCACAAATGCTCAATGCAGCAGTCAGAATGAGGTGCCACAGAATGACCTGTCACAGAATGAGCTGTCACAGAACGAAGACATTGACTATAGCCAGAATAGTCGAAAGTGGCTTATGAATTGTACTACATACAGTCACAGACAACTCGATGCAATGAGGGGATGTGGCACTTCTCCAAGCTGACATATAGCTCTCAAATATTATGTGTCATGGTGTGAAGTTTCTATCCTATTTATATTTAGAGATACAGCACGGTAACAGGCCCTTCCAGCTTAATGAATCTGTGCCACCCAATTACACCCATGTGCCAATTAACCTACTAACCCACAGGTCTTTGGAGTGTGGGAGGTAGCCATTGCAGCTGGAGGAAACCCATGTTGTCATGGGGAGAGTGTACAAACCCATTACAGGCAGCCATGGAATCGAGCCTGGGTTGCTGGCACTTCACAGCCTGTACTAACTGCTACACCACCGTGTTGCCCCCTGTGTCATCCTCTGGAAAAAATTTGTTAATCATTCTGAGAGATATCTCTCTATGTGTTTTAACAACCTTAGCCCTCATAGATTAGAAACAACACTCAGTAGAAATCAATCAGCTGTTAATTCTTTTTGGGGAAGAGCTGATAAATTCCAACCACTTGCTCCATAAGGAATTCTAACCAAATACTAACATTAGCAATAACCCTATGTTCCATGTCAAATATCCAGGTTAATTATTATTCTGAAATCCATGGTTCACCTTAAAAAGACCGAACTTATTTTAACATGGAACACATGAATGGAAATTGAACTGTTCTGTTCATAACAAAAATCCAGTTATGACATAAAGCCATACTCTGATATTAATAACTTACCATGAAAGTTTTAGTAAATTTGATTCAGACATCTATTTTCAAAGTGGATTATGATTACAAGTGTTATCTTGTGTTATCATAAAATGTGCATCTGAACCCATTACTGCCTTTTATACATTTATAAATAGAGTTTATGGGGTTGCTTTTAACACTCATACTAAAATATCGATAATTGTACAATTTACACACTAGAATGTTTTCAGTCCTCATGCTCCATGGATGCCAAGCTGTTAGATCTGAATTTGTCTCAATTGAGTGTAGTTTTTTAAAATTGGTCAGATATGCTGCTTGTGGAATAACATTGATACTCTGTGACTTTCATGAACCAGTTTTCCATCAATTTCATTCTAGAATTACTCTATTAATCTGGAATGAATGTCCATCAGGTTAACACAAGTCTTCTCTTGAATACTTTATCAAGTACCTCTTCTATGTGTGGTTCTAATCCTCCAGTAACTGAATATGAAGACAATATTTACTACTGTCATCCTTTGTGACTACTTCCAATATTTTCTATAAATCATCCAATTTTTAAACTGATTTTCTTCTCCAACATTGAAATATTTATTGTAACTATTGACGTCTGTTCAGTACATCCTTTCTGACTTGATCTACTTTTAAACCTATTTTTATTTTTCTTCCACTCTCTTTAAATTTCAATCTTTACTCTTTTCAATCAAAAATATTTTTCATGGTATTGGAGTGAACCATTTATTTCTGGAATTAATTCAGAGTCCATCCAGAGCTTTAATGAAATAATGTTTAGAAATCAATATTGATAAGTTGTAGCTCAACATAATCTTTACTTTATTTATCAATTTAGAACACAGGTACACAATGATTTTTGTCAGTTTTCTAATATTCCAGTGCTTTTTTTTCTTGTGCTGTGTATATAATTGCATTTTCAGAATATTTGCATGACCTCAAAAGCCCTTAAAGAGTTATATGGAGTGAAGGAGGCTGAGCAATGGCCTGGTGGCACATAATCAAAATCTTTTCTCCCATGATAGGGTGATCGAAAGCAAGAGGATGTCATTTCAATGAAAGAAGTAGGAGATTTAAAGAGGATATTGGGTCAGATTTTTATACAGAAAGTTGTTGATATCTAGAATGTTCTCCCAGAGGAAGCGATAAAATCAAATATAATTATAAAGTTTAAGAGGCATTTAAACAAACAGTTAAGTAGGCAAGACATAAAAGGTCTTAATATGGCTATTGGGATTCATGTATATAAGTAAATAAATCCAAATGCATATGGTGGTAAAGGATTTATTTCTGTGCCTTACAACTCTATAAAACTATGATTCTATGACCCTATGAGCTGTCCACCACAAAACAGTCAGCTATAGTAAGAAAGAACTGGTCCAGCATTTTAAGACTGGAAGACACTGTATTAATCTTCCCTACTTCATAAAGGCTTAGTATTGATTTTTTAAAATGTATTCATTTATGGGATGTGGGAGTCGCCAGCTAAGCCAGCATTTATTGCCCTAAAATGAACAAAAATCTTGCAAGTCCTGATGGGGTAGATGCTTCCAAAGGCTGGAAGTTTAGATTCTTAAAATAATGGGACAGCCATTCAGATCAGAGGTGAGAAGGCACTTCTTTAGCCAGCATATTCAAAGTCTTTAGAATCCTAAAACTTCCGGCTGCCTTAGCATAGCAATTGGCTGTGGATTATGTATAAAACAAGAGGTTCCGCAGATGCTGAAAATCCTGGCAACACACACATAGTGCTGGAGGAATGAGCAAGTCTGGCTGTTTCTCTGGGGAGTAATAAATAATCGATGGTTTGGGCCAAGGCTCTTCATGAGGACTGGAAAGGAAGGGAGGAAGCAGCCAGAATAAGAAGGTAGGGAGTGGAGGGGAAAGAGTACAAGCTGGAAAGTGATAGGTGAGACCAGGTGAGGAGGAAGGTGGGTAGGTGGGGAAGGGGAAAGGTGGGTAATGAACATCCATTTCTCTAACTTCCAGTAATTTCTCTTCCTCCTCCTTTTTCTTTTCCCTTTTCCTATCCTGGTTCCCCTCTTACCCATTCTTGTTTCCTACCCATCACCTCCCTCTGGTGTCCCTCCTCCCCTTTTCCCATGCCCACTGAACTGTGCTATCAGATTCCCATTTCTTCAGCCCTTTTCTTCTTCCATCTATTACCTCCCAGCTTTTTACTTCATTCCCTTCACCCACCTTTGCCTCTCATCTGGTTTCACCTATCACCTGCCAGTTTGCACTCCTGCCCTTCCCCCTACTTTCTAATTCTGGCTCCTTCCCTCTTCTTTGTAGTCCCAAAGAAGGGTCTCAGCCCAAAACATCAATTGTTTATTCCTCTCTATAGATGCTGCCTAACCTGTGGAGTTCCTCTAGCACTTTGTGTATGTGGATTATTATTTCATAATTCTCAGTTCATGGTCACAGAAGTCAATAAAGCTCTCAATTCAAGGAAGAAGGGGTTAATTTCCTTTCTTTTATTTATCAAACTAATTTCCTGATTCTATCATTTATCAGTGGGAAAAATGTTAAAGAACAACTTCCAGAAAAACTGGGAGCTCAGTCGCTGATTTTATTCAATACAATAACTGATAGACTTTTATACACTTAGGGATATGGGATTAGTGTAGGAAAGTAACACTGAAGAGCAGCCATGATCTAATTAGACATGAGGTGCCAAATGGCCTACTATTACTTCTTTTTTCCATGTTCTTTTGACTGAACAAGAGGCATAATGAGCTAGAGATGGAACTCATTCACCCAGGCACAGAACCGTCAGGTAGTTAAATCTAGTGCTACTCATTCTGACACAGTAGACAAGATCTTCAGATGTGATCAATGTACTATCAGAGATGGCAAGTAGGCATCTACAGTTACTTCCAAATATGTCATCATTTATTATTCAGAAAGAATCATTTCTTGCATCTTCCTGCTGAGCTCAGTAGCCAAGTACTTAAATGCTAGTTGTCTACTAGGCGGTTCAGCTTCATTAATCTTCATGACGTATACCATGGGTTTAATGAGGCCAAGGGCTTGCAATTAGTGAACCCTCTTTGTACTGAAAGGAAACTTCATCATGTCAGGTAGTTGCAATCAAAGAATTCTCCTAGTGTTGAAAGGATCCTTCATGAAGCTGGGTGCCGTTGATAAATATTTTTTCTTATTAATTCTGAAAAATTTTGAACTAATGTATCCTACAGAGAGAGATTTACTATGAAGGTAAGAAACTTCATATATACAGTTCCATTACCAATGTGGCAATCTGAAGGCATTGATTTTTGATGCTCTGTTCTCTTTTGATCAATCTCTCACAAAATGCACACAGTATGAAGAGTGAACTGGCCATTGTTTGGTGATGTCTGCTGCATTTGAAATATGAGCACTCAGAAATCGAGTGCACTGCAACCATGACACATTAACGGTAGGAATTCATATCATTGTGCTGTTGAAGTGGATCATCAATTCACCTGCTTGGGGGTGGAGCCATTTAGTGAAATATACAGAAACATGTAACCTTAGCAGCAGGTCCAAAGAGGACCATTTTACCATTCACTGGCATTCTCCACCTCCTACTCCTCCTTCTCTTCTTCTCCCTACTGGAGGTCTTCAGAAAAGATTTAAAACTTCAGGATGACAAAGTTGTGATGGTTGATTAAGGTGATAAAGTATCTTACTTTTTCTCAAGAACTTGGGGAGGACTGCAGTCCTCACAAGCCTACTACCCCAATTCACATCTGTTTAAGAAGATGAGGTTTGATCGATGGGACATACAAGAGAGTAGATATACGCAGGTTGCAGGATACAGGTAACTGGGTAACTGTCAGGAGTGGGAAAGAGGATTGGAAGACAGTGCAGAGTATCCCTATGGCCGTTCCCCTTAACAACAGCAATGCCACTTTAGATACTGTTGGAGGGGGAGTGTGGGAGTGACATTACAGAGGTCAGGTGTCTGACACTGGGTCTGGCTCAGTGGCTCAGAGGAGAAGGGGGAGAAGAGGCGAGCTGTAGTGATAGAGGATTCACTGGTTATGCACCAAACAGGAGGTTTCCTTGGATGAGAACAAGATTCTCCGATGGTAGATTGACTCACAGGTGCCAGGACGCATCTCAGATCCAGTCCACAGCATAATTAAGTGGGAGGGTGAGCAGCCAGAAGTCATGGTCTACATCAGTACCAATGACATCGATATGAAGGTCCTGCAAAGTAAGTTCAGGGAGTTAAGTGCTAAGTTAAAGAAAAGGACCTCCAGGGTTGTGATATTAGGATTGCTACCCATGCCACTTTCTAGTGAGGCCAGAAACAGGAAGATCATACAATTTAACATATATCTAGGGACATGGTGCAGGAGGGAGGGCTTCAGATTTTTGGATCACTGGGCTCTCTTCCAGGGAAGGTGAGACCTGTACAGAAGTGATGATTTTCACTTGAACTGGATGGGGACTAATATCCCTGCCAGAAGGTTTAATAGTGTGGAGGGGGGTGGGAACTAGAGCGCCAGAGCAGATAGTGGAGTGGTTGTGGTGATAGATGTTGTTAAGCTTCCATACAAAGTCAGGAATCAAAATGTTGAGCATGGAGGGACTAATGTTCTGAGATGTATATACTTCAATGCAAGGTGGATGAGCTTGGGGAATTATGACATTGTAGCCATTAGTGAGACTTGGTTTTAGGAGGGACAAGACTGGCTGCTCAATGTTCCATGGTTCCATTGTTTTATACATGATAGAGTGTGAGGGAATAAAGGGGGAAGCTTGGTATTACTAGTCAGGAAATATGTCACAACAGTGCTCTAACAGGACAGACTGGATAGCTCATCTACTATGGCTACACACAGTATATGCATGGAATTGACTTCCAGTCAAAATTGCATCTGCATACAATGCTCCTTCGGTCAACATCTTCTGGATAGATCATGAAACCATATATTACACTTTTTCATGACTTTTACATTTGTTTTTCATCTTAGTTAAGATTCAAGAACTGTTGAACTCTATAGTTTGCTATTTGGAGATCGTTTGGGTGTTCCAGCGCTCTGCAGTCTCGGAGAGGACTCAGGGAGGCCGAGGCAGTGTGCACAAACCTCTTGGTGGCCAGGCTGTGAGCCGATGCTCAACTCCGTTTCACTGATTAAAGCAATCAGGGAGATTGAAACATTGAGACGAATGTGGTTGCTTGGAGATTGCTTGGGTGCTTCAGCACTCTGCCATCTCCAAGAAGATCCTAGCAGACAGAGACAGCGTGCATGAACTTCATGGTGAGAAGACTGTGGGACAAGGCATAAGCCATTGTTTGATTCCATTTTGCCAATTAAAGCTTCTATTGTTCTCCAATTAAAGTGACATGGGGGATTGAAACATTGAGGCGAGTACAGAGGGTGAGCACCAACTGCTTGTCATTTCATTGCTCGGCAACAGGGAGGGAAAGTTCTGTCCCTGGGCCTGGAGAGTGATGCCCAGGTTTTATGTGTTTTGGATGTGGACTTGGACTATAGACTTTTTCGCTCTTATAGAATTTTATATTTGTGTTTTTTGCTCAATCCTTCTTGTTTTTTTGTGTGAAGGGAGGGATTTGCCGGTTAATTTGCCTGTTTCATTTTTGTTTGTTTTTATTATGTCAGGAGGATGAATTGGGGGTCAATGCGCCGGTTCGATTTTTGTTCATTTTTTTCTGCAGGAGGAGAGATTTGGAGTTCGATGTGCCTGTTCTGTTTTGGGTTTTTTTTGTGCATGGAGGGAGATTTGGTGGATTGATGATTATGCTGCTTTTCTTTTCTTTCCTGGTTTCCTAGCTACTCGGAGAAGAAGAAATTCTAGTTGGATACTTTGATAATAAATGAACCTTTGAACTTTGGGAATTGACCATGTTAAAGAGATTATATTATAGACCACACAACAGTCCATAGGATGCACAGAAGCAAATTTGTAGAGAGACCACAAAATGTTCCTAAAAACATAAGACCATAAGATCATAAGATATAGGAGCAGAATTAGGCCATTTAACCCATTAAGTCTGCCCACCATTTCAACCTCTACCTTCAATATGCCTAATGACTTGGCTCCACAGCTGCCTCAGTCCACAGATTCATCACTCTTTGGCTAAAGAAAACCATCCCCATTTCCATTCTAAAAGGACAACTTTCTATTCTGAGTCTGTGTCCTCTGGTTTTAAACCTTCCACCATAGAAAGCATCCTCTCCACATCCACTCTAACAAGTCTTTTCACCATTCAATAGGTTTCAATGAGGCCACCCCTCATTTTTCTGAATTCCAGTGAATACAGTCCCAGAGCCATCAAATTTTCTTCACATGACAAGCCAGTGCTTAATAAAGTTTCAACATTACATCCTTGCTTTTATATTCTAGTCCTCTTGAAATGAATGCTAACATCGCATTTGTCTTCCTCACCACAGACTCAACCTTCAAATTAGCCTTTAGAGAATCCTGCATAAGGACTCCCAGATCCCTTTGAGCTTCAGATGTTTGTATTTTCTCTCCATTTGGAAAATAGTCAATCCTTTCATTTCTTTACCAAAGTGTATGACGATACACTTCCCAGCACTGTATTCTAACTGCCTAAGTCCTTCTGTACCTTCTCTACTTCCTCAAGACTACCTGCCCCTCAACCTATCTTTGCAACATCTGCAAACTTTGCAACAAAGCTATCAATTTCATCAACCAAATCATTGGCATATAATGTAAAAACAATAGGTCCCAACATAGATCCCTATGGAACATCACAAGTCACTTGCAGCCAACCAGAAAAGGCTTCCTTTATTCCCACTCTCTGTTTCCTGGGAATCAGCCACTGCTTTATCCATGCTAGAATCTTTCCTGTAATACCATGGGCTTGTTGCTTGTAAGCAACCTCATGTGTGTCACCTTGTCAAAGGCCTGAAAATCCAAGTACACAACATCTACTGATTCTCCTTTCTCTGTCCTGCTTGTTATTTCGTCAAAGAATTCCAATAGATTTGTCAGGCAAGATTTTCCCTTGAGGAAACTATACTGACTACAGCATATTTTATCTTGTGCCTCCAAGTACCACAAAGCCACATCCTTAACTATCAACTCCAATCTCTTGCTGAATGCTGAGGTCAGACTAACTTATAATTTATTTTATTCTCTCTTTCTCCCTTCTTGAAGAGTGGAGTGACATTTTCACTTTTCCTGTCTTCCAAAACCATTCCAGAATCTAGTAATTCTTGAAAGATCATTACTAATGATCTTCAGCCACTTCTTTCAGAACTCTGGTCCAGGTGACTTACAGTATCTAGCTTCAAACCTTTCAGTTTTGCAAGAATCTTCTCTCTAGTAATGGTAACTTCACACATTTCATGACCCCTGACACCAGGAACTTCCACCATACTGCTGGTGTCTTCCACAGTGAAGACTGATGCAATATATGAATTCAGTCTGTCGACCATTTCATTGTCCCCCATTACTACCTCTCCAGCATTGTTTTACAATGGTCTGATATCCACTCTCACCTCTCTCTTACACTTTATGTATCTGAAGAAACTTTTGGTATCCTCTTCAATATTATTGGCTAGCTCACTTACACATTCCATCTTTTCCTTCCTAATGGCTTTTTAGCTGTCTTCCTTTGGTATTTCAAAGCTTCTCAATCTTACTTCCCACTAATTTTGCTCTATTAAATGTCCTCTCTTTGACTTTTCTGTTAGCTTTAGCTTCTCCTGTTGGTCACAGTTGTGTCACCATTGTGTCACCTTGCTTAAGATTGTGATAGTAGGTGATTTTAACTTTCCACATATTGACAGGAACCCCCATATTGTATAAGGTCTGGATGGGATAGAATTTTTGAAATGAGTTAAGGAAAGTTTCTGTCATCAGAAAGTGTATAGAGGTCCCAACTAGAGAGAGTGATACTATATCTCCTATTAAGGAGTGAGACAGGGCAGGTGACAACTGATTGTGTAAGGGAACACTTTGCATCTAGTGATCATAATGCCATTAGTTTCAAGATAATTAGAGAGAAGGATAGGTTTGGTCCTCAGTTTGAAGTTCTAAATTGGAGAAAGACCAATGTTGATCGTATCAGAAGGGATCTGAAAAGTGTCAATTGGGACCTGTTGCTTTCCGTCAAATTGGTACTTGGGAACTGAGAGAAATTGAATACCGTAGTGAAATTTTGGAAGTATAATGAGAGAGTCTTGTTAGAATAAAAGACGAGGATTATAGTTTCAGGGAAAATTGGTTATTGAGAGATATTGAGGTCCTGGTAAAGAAAAGGAGGTGCATAGCAGCTATAGGGAGGAAGAAGCAAGTTAAGTACTTGAACATAAGAAATGTAAGAGATCACTTAAGAAGGAACTCAAGAAGGCTAAAAGAAGCCATGAGGTTGCTCCAGCAAACAAGATGAAGGAGAATCACAAGGAAAACTACAGATAAATTAGGAGCAAGAGGGTAGCAAGGGACAAAATTGTTCCTCTGGAAGATTTGAGTGGTCACCTATGCATGGAGCCAAAAGAGATGAGGGAGATCTTAATTGTTTTTTATATCTGTACTTACTCGGAAGTCAGACACATTATCTATATCAACAATCTGGTTGAGAAGTTGGTAATCTGGATCAGCAAATTTATGGATGACACCTAGATTGGAGGTATAGTGTTCAGTGAGCGAGACTATCAAAGCTTGCAGTAGAATCTGGACTAGCTGGGAAAATTAGCCAAAAAAATAGCAGGTGGAATATTTTGCAGACAAGTATGATATGCTGCAGAAGAACATACCAGAGTAGGATTTCCCCGGTGAGTATAGGGCATTGAAGAGTGCAGTAGGACAGTGGGAAGTGGGAATATGGATCCATAATTCCTTGAAGCTGGTATCAAAGGTAGATAGGATCATAAAGAAAACTTCTGGTACATTGGCCTTCATAAATCAATATGTTGAGTACAGGTATTGGGATGTTATATTGACGTTGTATAAGACATTGGAGAGACCTAACTTGGACTATTGTGTGCAGTTTTGGTCATTACCTACAGGAAAGATTGAGAGACTGCTGAGAAAATTTACAAAGATGTTGCCAAGATGTTAGGACCTGAGTTATAGGAAGAGTTTGAATAGGCTAGGACTTATTTCAAGAGCATAGAAAAACATGGGGAGATTTGATAAAGTGCTACAAAATTATAAGGGGCATAGATAGGGAAAGTGCAAGCAGGTTTTTTCCACTAGGTTGGGTGAGTCTAGAACTAAAGGTCTTGGCTTAAGGATGAAGGATGAACTGCTTAAGGGGAATATGAGGGGGAACCTCTTCACTTGGAGGGTGGCGAGAGTGTGGAACATGCTTCCAACACAAATGGTGGATGCAGGTTCAATTTCAACATTTAACACAAATTTAGATAGGTGCATGGATGGTATGGGGATGGGGTTCTGTAGTCCGGGTACAGGTCACTGGAATGAAGCAGATTAATTGTTTGACATGGACTACTTGGTCTGTGGGGACTGTTTCTCTACTATAGTGTTCAATGCCTCTATGAAACAATGTCCCTTTTACATGAGTAGAGAACATCATTGAGTTCCTTGGTGCACCAATCTGTTATAAACTGGGGTGTATGGCCTAGCTGAATTGCCCCTATCTAGAGCATTCAAATGGCTAAGAAAGTCAGACAACCAGTGCTATTCATTTCTAAATGAAGAGATCTGCAGCTAACATTAAGGGCTGTATGCTCTTCAGGAATAAGGTTCCTCCTCTTTTCTATGTATATCTGACTTAACAGTAGGAACTGTCTTCTTGCTCCGGCTTGTGCTGTAAACTTAGTAAGACCACCATAGAAGTACACTTGGGTAATGACAGGAGACTGTGCACTCAGTGCAGCAGTTTGTCATCTGCCACTGTGGCCCCTGTCAGTCTTCAAGCTCCAATGCAGTGTAAAACTACTGTCCTATGAGTGTTCCAAAATGTTTCTCAATCAGAAAAACAGAATCCATGTTCAATTGGGGATACACAAAATAAATCTTTTACACCATCTGTACTTGGTACCACACACGAGATATCTTCCATGTGCTAATGGGACAATGAATGTAGACAATGTTACTCAGTCTGCCCTTTACATTATTATAAT
The DNA here is from genome assembly GCF_048418815.1 of Hemitrygon akajei. Classification (NCBI taxonomy): domain Eukaryota; kingdom Metazoa; phylum Chordata; class Chondrichthyes; order Myliobatiformes; family Dasyatidae; genus Hemitrygon; species Hemitrygon akajei. Next base: position 69,446,922 of record NC_133127.1, on the reverse strand, counting down.
TATTCAGTTTTTATAGATCTGTATTAACTCTCCTTATGCTAGTCCATTATCTAACCTCTGTATTAATCCTTGTTCTCTTGTCACCCACTGGTGCTACTATGAAACCAAAGTCCTTAAAGGTCTGAGCTTTGAGAACATCCTATTCATACTGCCAGTAAACTGTGGGCACTTAAAGCATCCCACTGCATTTTCTCAGTTGTTGACCGACTGGGAATCAACCATTTCCCATCTTGAATCAATTGACAGAATGAGCAAAAAGATCTCAGTGTTCAGATTTAAACAGATGGGCAGACTGTTGGGCCATTTACAGGCCAATGTGAAAATACATCTGGCAGGTTTTGGCAAACACAGCAGTGGAGAGGGATCTCCCAATTTCCAGTTGCTTGCTATCCATGTTTTTTAAAAGAAACTATTGCACCATTAGGATTAATGCAGAGATTAGGTAATGGACTAGCCCAGGGAAAGTTAATGGAGATTTATAAAGAACTGAACGACTGTAATGAAGTAATGGGTAGGCTCAGTAGCATTGTCCACATTCTGCAGTTATTCATGTCAATTGATGATGCTGCTGATCCAAGTGGTCAGGATAAGACATCCCAAACCATAGAAGCCTAATGATGATAACTGTCTTCCAGCAGTGGAAGGTCCCCTAGGGCCATATGAAACACAGATGTGCAAATATTAGAATGCACATTGTTATTTCATTTCCAACTAAAACTATGAAAGACTCACTGCATCTCTATGTTGGATTATCATAAAATATTTCTTAAACTTACTCCATTAAAATCCTTAGATTATTTCTTCCAAATATTATTATTTTTCTTTCTAGTTCCCAAGCATTGAATCCAAACCTCCAACAAGTTACCGAGAATACAGTAATAAATTAGCACAATTTCATTTTTTTCAATCTTTTTTTATTGATTTTCCAGCAGAGAAAAAATTACAAATCAGAGAAGTTTTAACAAACACATAATACAAAAGACGTATAAACAACAAAAAAGTGTATACTGTCAAAGTCAATTAAATATAATGTTACGCTGTTGTATATAATATACAAACAAGAAACCACAACTCCTCTTGACAAGTCTAAAGAAAGAAAAAGTTTGGAAATGTTATTGTATAAGAAGAAGAAAAAACCCGCTAAACTAGCCTAAAACAAAAAAAAAGAAAGATTGGGCAGTCCATTTGAGGATAAAATTAGAAAAAAAGAAGAAAGAAAACATCCTTCCAGTCACCTCCGAACCTTCGCAGATAAGGAAAATTTTTCCTTAAAAAAATAAAAAATAAATTAAATCATATGAAAATATTGAATAAAGGGTCACCAGACTTGCTCAAAGTTAAAAGATGTGTCAAATGTCCAGCTTCTAATTTTCTCCAATTTTAAACAGGACATAATGGAGGAGAGCCAGTTAAAAACAGTAGGTGGATTAGAATCTTTCCAGTATAACAAGATAGCTCTCCTAGCCAGTAAAATTGAAAAGACTATCACATATTGAGCGGAAGCAGGAACTCTACCTGTTCCTTCTGGAATAATCCCAAAAGTTGCTGTGAGTGAATTGGGTTGTAAATCCACACCTATAACTTCTGATAATATTCTAAAAACATCCCTCCAAAAATTATTTAACTTTACAAATGACAAAAACATATGAGTTAGAGTAGCCACCTCTGTGTTGCATCTGTCACAAATAGGGCTTATATTAGAAAAAATATGCACTAATTTATCTTTTGACATATGGACCCTGTGTACTACCTTAAACTGAATTAGGGAATGACATGCACAGATAGATGAATTATTAACTAGATAATAAATTTTACTCCAATGATCATCTGAAAGTGAATATTGAAGTTCTATTTCCCAAGTACGTTTAACCTTATCATTAGGTGTCATACATGCATTCATTAACTGTTTATAAATAATAGCTATTAATCATTTTTGAAATGGTTTATGCTGAAAAATAGCATAAACCAAATTTGATGAGTAAGCCAAGGGATAATTCAATAAAAAAATCACGTAAAAAATTCCTAACTTGTAAATATCTAAAAAATGTGTACTAGATATATCATATTTATCCATTAACTTCGAAAAAGACATTAAATAATCCTCTGAAAACAAATCTAAAGAAGTTTTTATTCCCTTAGTTTTCCATGTTAAAAAAGCCTTATCCAGAGTTGATGGTTTAAAGAAAAAGTTAGAATAGATATTGCTAGAGAGTACAAAGTTATTTAATTCAAAAAATCTATGAAACTGGAACCAAATTTTTAAAGTATGTTTAACAATAGGATTGAGACCTTGTCTACCTATTTTGGAGAATTAAAAAAGGAAGGGGAGCTCTGTGGTGAACTACATATACCTGTCTGGACACACCCCCTGCTGACTGCTCATGTGGCCCCTCCCACTGACCGTGGCTCCTCCCACAGACCCCAGTAAAAAGGCGATTGAGGCCTGAGCCCGGCTCTCAGTCTCCAGGATGTAGTATGGTGGTCAACTACTGCTGGTTCTTTCTTCCAGTCAATAAAAGCCGATATCTCGCCTCATGTCTCAGAGAGTTATTGATGGTGCATCAAGCTCCTAGTAAAGAAGCTAAAGAAAAGCCCATTACCAAATTCTCCTCCAAATGTGACCATGAAGGGCAATCCTGGTTATCTATACCATGAATCCAGAAGGTGATATAATGAATATTAATTGCCCAATAATAAAATCTAAAGTTTGGTAACACCAATCCTCCATCTTTTTTTGATTTTTGCAATAAAAGTTTATTCACTCTGGAGCTTTTATTATTCCAAATGTAAGACAAGATCATAGAATCTATTTTATCAAAAAATATTTGCGGAACAAAAGATGGAACTGTTTGAAACGTATATAAAAATTTTGGTAAAATAACCATGTTTATAGCATTTATTCGACCAATTAATGACATAAACCAAGGTGACCATTTAGAAAGTGCTTGTTGAGTATATTCAATTAGAGGGGAAAAATTATACTTGCATAGGTCTTTAAAATTTTTAGTAATTTTAATACCAAGGTAAGTGAAATAGTTTTTAGCAATATTAAAAGGCATTTGATCATAATAATCACAATTTCATCAAAGGATGAATAACCATTTGCCTCCATCATTGGGCTATGAGCATCTTCACTAATAAATGCATGGCATTCATTTCTATTTGGAATTCCATATATGATGAAACACTCAGGCCTGAATTAAAAGGTGGAAACTAAACTTCATACCACACAGTTGTAATACAATGACTGTCTGCATGTCCAACTAAAATGTGACAACCTCCCCTTAAGTTTCCATGGCACAATCATTGTCAAATTGCCCACTATGGACACCCTACAAGAATGTCAGCATTGCTGCCTTACAGTTCCAGAGATCTGTGTTCAAGTCCTAACACATGTTCTTTCCATAGTGGTCTAGAATTCCTCTCATAGCTTAAGGATGTCCTAATAGGGTTAATTAGCTACTGTAAATTACCCTTTGGCTAAGATAATGACAAAAAGATTGAATGGTGAGTTGATAGGCATATTCAATAGGGCATAAGTTGCAGGGATACAGGAAGATAAGGAAATAGGACATTACACTACTGGGGTTGATTTTGAGGAAGCTAGCATGAATCCAGTGGCTTATTTCTCCGTCATTGCAAATGTAAGATGAGATTTCACTTCACCTCTGTGGTAAATATGGAAGCTATAAGAGCAAGTCAGAAGCTACATACTCACCGGTGTGTGCTTAGTCATTTGACTCCTCTTAAAGTTCTTCCACCACTACCAGGCATGCCAGAAGAGTGATAGAAACACCCCAGCTTGCTGTCCGCGGGCAGCTCAGCTTCAATAATCCTCAAGAAGATGGCACATCGAGAAGAATCCACTTCATTGACACCCAATCTATTCAAACTTCATTCTTTCTACAATCAATCTATCGTGACTCTATTAATAAATGCTCTCTAAGAATTCCCTGTTAGTGTGCCTCAAAATGCTGAACTCCAGTGCCTAGAAGATCAAGGGTAGAAACTGTAAGACAACATCATCCCTCCAAGTCCATGCAAATCATATGTCATGTGAAGGACTCCCCAACATCTTAATATTATTTTTAAATGTTTTCTATTAAACTTTCATGGAATGTCCAGAAGAGACATCCAGAATTAGAAAATATATCATCAATCCTTCAATATTACTGACTCTACAGCCTGGGACTCTAGACTCAATAGAATATTCAGAGAAATGTCAATGCTTTAAAATTAGCTCACTATCCCTTCTTTGAGAACAGTTAAGGTTGGGCAATAAAAGCTTGCTGTAAAGTGATATCATCTCATGAATAAATTAAAATGCAACCAATCTTCCATCAGGAGACACAAACATGATGCTGCAGTGGTTTTCACCTTGTTCATTTGTCTCCCCGTCCAAAGCATGATATGAAATGTTAATATATTTCCTTTCTGATTTCAATACATACACCTTAATTAGTTCAAATAAACTGTTTTCCAAGTGTTGGTAAATATACCTTTTTATAAGAAGTATAAAACTTGATGTGAATACACGTGTAAAAATGGCTATAAGGTAGCATTTTCCAGTATTAATTTGTAGAAATTCAAGGATAAAAGATTGACAAAGACAGACAATGAGCTTGGAGACACAAGAGATTACAGGCACATGAATCTGGAGCAAAGAGAAGTTGCTGGAAGAACTCAGCAGATCATTCAGCATCGGTAGAGACAAGGGGCTGGTCAACATTTCAGGTTGAAAACCTGCATCAGCTCTGTTAGCTGTTGTCAGAGGCATCTGTTAATAATTGTTCCTTTTTTACTCTTAGGAACACCGTGCCATGGAATTGTTCAGAAATACTATTGGGAAAGGATTGAGAAATTTCATAGCTGTGCTGTTAATTCAGACTGTAAGCAATTATAAGTAAAAGCAAAAAAAAAGCCTTGCATTAACTAATATCACTTTGATTATTTCTTAAGAGTGAGCATTTAATTCCACCTCGCCTCAACTCACCCCCCCAAATAGATTTCTATCAATATCTTGTCACGTTGCTTCCTTTCAATTTTGCAGTTTCATTTATTACCTAGCCTGATATCTTCCTTTGCAGGTACTCAGCGATGAAGAAAACTGTGTAGCAATGAAAGGTCACCCACTAAGGTAACGTGGAAAATGATGAGGGATTTGTGCCCTTGTGCTCACTGAATGTGATTAGCTTTTAACTGACTGACAGAACGTTGCAGCTGGAATTACCTAGTGGAAGAACAGAAAGTCGCATAAAACCCCTTCAAAGGGGAATTTGTGAACTGTATTAACAATTATATAATAAGAAATGAATGTCTATCTGAATACATGCCCTCTTATACAGCTTGTTGGCTGTGACAACTGGAGCATTGTGTGCCTTCTCCTTTAGCATGCTTCTCAGTAGGGTGTTGTTGGCCACCTGCCTGTCCTGAAAGAAACCAAGCTGCAGGTATTTATTGCTCTGCTGTATATGGGTATGCATAAGTCGTAGACTTACTGGCTCCCACTGACTTGATGCTGTCCTGGGAAGAACTGACATGTTCTCTCTTCGTGGTTCTGAGTACACAATCAGCCATTGTAAGAAACTTATTGTGTTTAGATTGAGGATGAATTTGGTCCCATAGGAATCATTTGTCCCACAGCACAGACATAACAGTAAATCTCTTTCACTTTTGCCCACAGCGTTGTCTTTAACACCCATGACAAATTGCATAGCAATAGTAATAATCATCATGTAATAATTATGCTGTCTTATATCACTGTTCCTTACATATTCCTAATAAAATCTGTGTGACTAATATATTGTACATTTACTAATACATTGTACCTGTAACTCTGCATAATGTCTAAATTATTTGAAAAGCTTTCATTTTATAATCTATTCCAGATGTTTTTAAAATTGAAAGAGCCTCTTTATATATACATATATTTTCTATCCATTATAGATGATTTCCATTATATAGATGTCCCACTTGGGATATTCCCATATATATAGTGCAGAAAGAAAGCTGGCATTTTCCAGGAGTATTTTTCATCCTCACTGGATATTCACGCCAGAAATCCTGACATGAAATTCTTGTCTGCGGTCTGTGACTAATCAGATTAATTCACTTGCCACTTGTCATTTCTCACCTTATTCAACTGTCTCTGTGCCCTCATCATCTGACTGCTTTTATTTGCAATCACAGCTGGATAAGGTCAGCAAGCAAGCACATCACCCCAAACATTTTCCACTTTCAATCCAAATAAATATCTCTTAAACAGGTCTTGTGGAAGATCTATTAAGATTTTGTAAAATCTTATTACAATTTGTTTAAACAATATGTATTAATCCTGTTTAAGATTAATTAATAAACAAATCTTGTCTAGCTCTGTTGGGAACGGCACCAGATTCACTTCTCTCTTCTCCCCTCTCTATACGCATCATAGACTAATGAAAACCCACTTCCTTCCCACCAATAGAAATCGTTTGATTTTCCCTAAAGACAACAGTCATGCCGACATCTTGAAAAGTTACAAAACTTTAAAACAATAAATTTTAAAGAAAGCTATGTGCATGCCAATACAATGTCATACTTTCCTTATGTTAGAGCACAGAAAAATGATGATTACGTAGGAATGTACAGTAGCCTGAACTAGGCACAGAGAAAGCGGTCACTAGGAAGTCTTCACTTAAACCCAAACAACATGCAAAATATGCCAGATGTCCTTTTTAAAACTCACTGTTATTCTTTCTAAGATACCACAATTAAATAGCAATATTTTAGACACCTCTGTTCTATTCTGAGTGTTGAAAGGTCTGAAAAATGTGTGGAATGTAGTTATAAATTTACTTTTCACCTCCAATACTGATAAACTATGAAACTAACATTTTCTTACCTATGTGTTTCCAACAACATATGAATTACATCTGCAACAACATTTCACTATTGGAGAAAACAGAATGTAGACAATAACAAATTCAAAGGTCTCTTGTTGGGATTCTGACTCCATAAAAAAAAAACAGGCCTGTAGCATTGAAAAGCTATCAACATCTGAAATGGCAAAACAATCACATCAGAAGGGTAGCCAGGAATGCTAAAACTGAGGCCTGAGCCATAAGAGTCTGATGAAGTATAAGCAATTGCTGGTGAGACTTCTGACAGCCAATGGTAAGGATAAGGAAGATAAGCATTAGGATCTTCCCCCCTCTAGTTATACATCACCAAGCCTATTGTCACTATGCCTCCATGCAAACCTACGCCTTGTATCCTGGAAAATGGTATTATGCATTTCACATTAAGAAAAATGAGTTTTGTTTTAATGCAAGGGAAGAATAATACATGTAATCTCTTCCTTTTTTCCCCATTTTATAAGCACCAATGAGCCAATTAAAACACACTGACAAGAAACTGGAGATGAACTTGTCTCTCTTGGGTACATCATCTCTTTTTGTTCAGTGTTTTGACAAAGAAAACTGCAGAAAAATTTGAATACAGACTATCCTTCAGTGGAAGATGTGCCACATATCAAAGTGCACAGGATCAACTGAAGCGATATTAAATATTAGACTGTAATTTACATTGCTGCTAATAATGAGAATTTTAAAGAAAGATGAATTCTGGAGATGAATTATTTTGCTGAAGGTAAAATAATAGCAGTCATATAAATTACAAGTTAAGTGGACGATAGACCATTTTGTACTCACCTGAAAGGGCACAGTGCCAACAACTCTCAAGAAGCTTGATGTCCCACAAAGCAGTCCACTAGATTGGCACCCCATCAACCCGCCTAAACACTGATTCCCTCAACTACGGGTCCCCAATGTCCACAATATATATCATCTATTAAATGCACAGCAATTACCCACCCAGGCTACACTGACAACATCTCCCAAACCCATGAGTCTTATCACCAAGAAAGACAAAGGCAGCAGGTGCATGTAAACACCACCATCCCAGTCACTCATCATCCTGAGTTGGGAACATGGCACTGATCCTTCATCATTGCTGGGCTTGAATCCTGGAAGTTTCTACGCAAAGTTATTCCCCATGGTAGGGGAGTCTAGGACAAGGGGGCTCGACTTCAGGATTGAAAGATGTCCATTTAGAACAGAAATGCCGAGAAACTGCTTTAGTCAGAGGGAGGTAAATCTGTGGAATTTGTTGTCACAAGCAGCTGTGAAGGCCAAGCTATTGGGTGCATTTAAGGCAGAAATAGATAGGTTCTTGATTAGCCAGGGCATCAAAGGGTATGGGGGAGAAGGCAGGGGAGTGGAGATGACTGGAAGAATTGGATCAGCCCATGATTGAATGATGGAGCAGATTCAATGGGCCGAATGGCCTACTTCTCCTATAGTTTTTGGCCTTATTGTCTTAACACCACTGAGTACTGTCATTAAAAGCATTTCAGCAGTTCAAGAAACATTATCCTCTCAAGGCCAAATAGGGATAGAAAGGTAAGTTAACATCAAAATTGTAATGATATCTCTGTCATTGTGTGTGTGCATGTGTGTGCATGTGTGTGCGTGTGTGTGTGTGTGTGTGTGTGTGTGTGTGTGCGTGTGTGTGTGTGAGAATTCGGCTCTGTAGGAGTGCTGCACACCTGACTCTGTACTTTGGTGAGCTACAGTTCCAATTGTTAATGCACAACCCTTGCCACATCCAATGAGGTTGCAGAATTTCTTCCAGCAGTGAGTCACTGAGCAGCTCTCCTGCAACCATCTCCACTCTACGTCATCCACAAGGAAATACTGCTGGTGTCTGCAGAACAGAAGAGAGAGGGGGTTTGATGCACCATCCCTCTTGTAGCTGTTTGGATTGGCCCGTATTTGCCAAAAATTCAGTGAGGAGCAGAAGGTAACTTCTGGAACTGAACAAAAAAAGAATTTGTCAGAAAATAGGAAATATTAAGTTGTTAATCATAATAAACTGGACACTAACAGGAAAAGAAGTCTAAAAATGTCACTTGGACATTGTCACACCAATACAGGAGTGATCTATAGTACAGCAGCGTAAATACATGTGGGGTTAACGGTGCAGCGTGAATTTAGTCTTACTATTTAAAAATAATTCAATCTGTAGGCAAAGATAATCTGGTCAATGCATCTGCAAAATATTCAATATAAACCTCAATTTCTGTAAAACCAAGGTTCTTGAAAAATCATCATATTTTCTTTTATAAAGGTAAATTGCAAATGAGCTGGCATTAAAAGGAGTTAGAAATTACCTGAGCTTTTACTTGGCTTGGAAGAGTACCCCAGAGCTTATGTGAAATTGGCCCCAGGGTTTCCCATTAATTACTTCTTCCTAGGGGCTGGACAGTTACACAGGCCTGCTTCTGAATGCAGCATTGATAGAACATAAGGGATGTGTGTGCCAGAAGCTTGAGGCTCACCCCAAAATGGGACTTGGGCCTCAACAACTAATTCTGAGGGACTTATAGATGCCAAGCTGAAGCTCCAGAGGCAGCTTAGTTGTTTAAACAACACTAATTTTGGCTTTCTGGCATCAATCCTCAGTCAAGTCCTGGGAAGAGTGAGAGAACAGAAAACCATGATCCTGGCTTGCCAAGTGAATTGATGAAGAATATGGATGCAGATGGATATGTCTTGCTCCTCTTAGCTTAATTTTGTGCCAGCTTGGTTTAGATCATTAGCTCATATAGATCGTGAGAAAAAATGAACTGTGCAATCCCAATGCACACTTCCCTCAGTATTGGCTCATTTTATGAGATGGTCTTTAAATAAGTTATTGCTTGATCCCAGAAAAAGTGAATTACCTAAAAAAAAAAGAGGTTAATTTCCAAAGAGATTGTGGGGAATTCAAGGAGAAATTGGTGAGAATGGAAATGTAAGAGGAAGGTAGGTATTCTAAAGTGTGTTTTATCAATGTCCAGCATAACAGGGTGGTGCAGTGACAGGTCCAGCACATATACTTCCTCATTCCTCCAGCAACCTGGGTTCAATGCTGCCACCCAGTAATGTCCATATGGAGTTGTACATTCTCACTTTTGCTGTGTCCATTCTCTCCGGGTGCCCCAGCTTCCTCCCACATCCCAGAGATGTGTAGGTTGATGGGTTAACTATCCATGTACATTACCCCTAGTGTAAGGGAATGGCAGAATCAGGAGAGATTTGATGGGAAGATAGGGAGAATAAAATTAACATAGTTAACATTAGTTTGAAAATAGGCAGATATCAGTCAGCTGAAACTCAACGGGCTGAAGGAGTTATTTTCATAGTGTATGGATCCATGGCTCTATAATGGACACCCTGTACTTGCCACCTGTTCTTTCTCCACAGATAAACCTGTCTGTGGCATTGATCCAACTAAGGCCTGGATGTCATCTCTATTCCAGATCCTTTTGTTACCTTGTCCTGCTTTGACTGATAATTCACAAGGCGGGGCACAAGCATGGAACTTAAAATGAACAAATGTTTGGCTGATTTAAGTGCTGAGCCTGATTAAAGAGATTAAGGTATCCAGACCCAGGGCTCTGAAAGAGGTCGCTGAAGAGATTGTGGTGACTATTTTAGTAATGATCTTTCAAGCATCATTCAATTGTGGAATGGTTCCAGAGGCTTGGAACATTGCAAGTGCCACTCTACTCTTTAAGAAGGGATAGAGGCAGAAGAAAGGAAATGATACTCCAGTTAGTCTGACTTCAGTGGCTTGGAAGATGTTGGAGTCCATTATTAAGCACGAGCTTTCAGGGTACTTGGAGACACATGATAAAATGAGCTATTGTTTTACTTAAGGAGAAACCTTGCCTGAAAAATCTGTTGAATTCTCTGAGGAAATGATAAGCAGGATAGACAAAGGAGAGTCAGTGCATGTTGTATTCTTGGACTTTCAGAAGGCCTTTGCTAAGTGCTACACATGAGGCTGCTGAACAAGATAAGAGCCCAGGGTATTACAGGAAAGAAACAAGCAGGGACAGAAGATTGGCTGACTAACAGGAGGCAAAGAGTGGGAATAAAGGGGTCTTTTCTGCTTGGCTGCCGGTGACTAGTGGAGATTCACATGGGTCAGATTGGGACCGCTCATTTACACAATACATGTCAAAGATTTAGCTGTCAGAATCGATGGCTTTTTGGCCAAGTTTGTGAACAATATGAAGATAGGTGGAAGGGTGGGTAGTGTTGAGGAAGCAGGAAGTTTGCAGAAGGACTTAGACAGATTGAGAGAATGGGAAAAGAAGTGAAAGAGGGAATATAGTGTGGGGAAGTGTATGGTTATGTACTTTGGTAGAAGGAATAAAAGCATAGACTATCTTCCAAACAGAGAGAAATTCAAATATCAGATGTGCAAAGAGGTTTGGGAGTCCTTATGCAGGAGAAGAAAATAAAAGCAAAGATGTAATGCTGAGACTTTATAAGGCATTGTCAGACCACACTTGGAGCACAGTGAGCAGCTTTGGGCCCCTTATCTAAGAATAGATGTGCTGGCATTGAACAGGGACCAGAGGAGGTTCACAAGAATGATTCTGGGAATGAAAGGGTTAATGTATGAGGAGTGTTTGTTTGCTCAGGACCTGTACTCACTGGAGTTTGGAATAGTGAGGGGGGATCTCATTGAATCCTGTCAAATATTGAAAGCCTCTAGATAGAATGGATGGGAGAGGATGTTTCCTCTGGTGGTGGGGGGGGGGGGCAGGGGGTCTAGGACCAGAGGACACAGACTCAGAATAGAAGGACGTCCATTTAGAATGGAGACGACAAATAATTTCTTCAGTCAAAGCACGGTGAATCTGTAGAGTTCATTGCCACAGGCATCTGTGGAGGCCAGGTCTTTGGGTGCATTTAAAGTGGAGATTGATAGGTTCCTGATTGGTCAGGGTCTGAAAGGTTATGGGAACAAGGCAGGAGAATTGGACTGAGAAGGAACTGGATCAGCCATGATAAAATGGCAGAACAGACCCAAAGGGCCAAATGGCCTAATCCTGCTCAGTGCCAGGGACCTGGTTGCTGTGGCTTCATCTGGTAGGTCATTACCAACCCCCTCCCAACAGTATCCAAAGTAGTATACTTATTACTGGAGAAATGGCCACAAGGATACTCTGCATTGACTGCCTATTCCCTTTCCTTCTCCAGACAGTCACCCAGGTACCTGTCTCCTGCAACTTAGGGCTGACTGTCTCCCTGTAGCTTCTATCACCTCCTTATTTTCCCATATGAGCCAAAGGTGATCGGGGTGCAGCTCCAGAACCTTAACACAGCTTCTAAGGAGCTGTAGCTCAATGCACTTCACGCAAATATAGTTATCTGGAGACTGGAGGCCTCCCAAATTTCCCACATTTCATACAAGGAGTGCACTAGCGATGTACCAACTAAAAAAAAACTTACTAGAAACTTTTTTACTTACTTACTTAGAACCTCCACCTGTGCTTGTCTAAGGCTGTTGAGCCAAAGCCAGACCACTCTAACAACACCCCACTCCAACAACGCCTGCTCTGTTTCCACATGCTTTCTTTTTATTGGCCCCACACGGATTGCAACCTGCCAACAAAACTGGCATATTCAAATACCCAATCAGCATCATTTCAGAATGTTTTGTATTGTATTCAATAAAAACTAATTTAGCTCTTAGATATTAACAAAAACATATAGCATTTTGCTTGGTTTCATCAGTTAAGTTTGTATTCATAAAGATCTCAAAATATTTTATGAATTTCTTTGTGAAACCTATTTACGTAACTTTTGACTTTTTGACTGGACACTCAAAGTTAGTTTAAAATGGAAAAAAAAAGATGTTTGTGACCTCATGAGACTGTTGCTCTAATGATGAATGGATTTTTGTCAGGGACACTTGTTTCAAATTAGGTGCAGCAACCTGTTTACTACAGATGTTATATAACTATAACATTGGAGACCTGCCTTTGGAGATTGCCCTCCAGCAGCTGTCTGTGTCTTCCTCACTTCTAAGTTCCTCAGGGATTCAGTTTTTGACTCTGTCTCTCCGTCAGGGTTGTCAAATTCTAGACTTTGCCAAAAAGTAAAACCAGGGAAAATATAACATTAATGTATAACCTCTGAGGCAACACTAGAGACAACCTGAAGAGACAGGAGAGTATGAATCTTCCCTTCACTCTGCCATGGAGCTCTGTCACTCTGCTGCTCAGCGGTGTTACAAACTACAAATAGAGTGGCATGAAGGTGAACGAGTGCAGTGGCTGTCTTACAGCCCCAGTAACCTGGATCCATTCTGATCCACTTCTGCCTGCGTGAAGGGTTCATGCTTTCCTTGTAACCAAGTGGTTTTCTTCCAGCTGCTTTGGTATTCTCACACATCCCAAAGAAGGGCGAGTTGGTAGATTAATTAGCAAGTTACCTAAATTTCCTCTTTTTGAGGTAGTTAGTAGAATTTGGGGTAAGCTAATAGTAAAGAGTTGCAGAAAATTATTAATGGGGGATTGAGATTGCATTGTGAACAGACGTTGACTCAATGGGCAATGGAAACATGGAAATGGTATCATTGGCCCTCATTGTACCCAAGAAATTAGATAGAATTGGATGTAAAAAAGCATAGAGATGCTGGAATTCCAATATTCTGAGCACTGACATATAAAAATTGTCAGTAGTCACAAAATAGTTGGATACAAGAAACTTTAAAGATTATATATGAACATATAAATGCAATAAGTAGTTCTAACTAAGCTGAAAACCAGCTAAAATCATTTTATTGGAAACACAATGAGCAATATTGTCCTGGAAAATGGACACTAATAGCACAGTGAATAATTTCTCAGAAGTAACAAAGTCCAAACACTCTTGAATTTCATAAATCCCTGGCTATAAAATTCTATAGGATCTCTTCTGCTTTACCAATGATATTTTAAATTCATTTAGATTATGCACACATTTGTAGATCCTGCTGCAAATTTGATAAAGGTATCAGTCATGAAGTGGAAAAAGGAGTAGGCAATTTTCTAGCCTTGGTATAATGATTAAAAAGAAGAACTAGAATGTGACTTTAAGAATACAGCATATCCCCTTCATTTCCAGTTATAGATAACTGTTCCAATTATGCATCACCAGCAGTCAAGGAGTAAACAAATTTGTTCTGCACTGTGGGAGGACTTGAAGCCCCAAGAGATGACCACTTCACTCCCCAGGGGTACTCACATAATGAATAACAGTCCACATTTCAGATTTATATAATCATATGGGATTGTAAAAGACAATGGTTAAAAAAGGCAATGAAAGATCAGGAAGAACAGGGATAAATGTGAGCTGGCAAAAACTTGAAGTTGTTTTATGAAGTTAGGAAAAAACAGTCTTCCACCTTTCATCAAGACTAGCTGGGCTGTCATTCCAATCTCTACACAGTAACTTTACCAAGGGCATCATCCAGATTCCGTTCAATGGCTGGAAAGTGCATCTGAGTTGGCATAATCTACCTAATATTGTCTTTAGTGCTGAAGTAAGTTGCATATTAATCATTTGGTAAAATTCAATTATCAGGAGATAAAAGTTGCTCAAAGAAAAAGAGTGACAAAATGTACTGTGAAACATATTCCAGTAGGTCGTATATTATTCAGTGACAGGATTAAATCCTGTCTACCCAAATAGCCAATTACAAGATATTTTTTATTCTTCCTAATTTGGATATTTTGAATATACTATTATTAATTATTGGTGTATTTATACAAAGGTAAGAACTTGTGAGCTGTTGAAACTATAACTAGGCCTGTTTTACCTTCCACCCTTTCACAGTTCATCTAATCCAAATATTGTTGCATTAGCTAAGCCATGTTTCTAACACAGACCAAAGAGCTCCACGGAACATTTTTCAGAGCTACTGCATGTTATACATCAACTCGTGAATGTTCCCAGAAAATTAACAAGACATATACTAACCTAACAGAAAAACAGATTGCTGAAGTAAAATTGTAATTTTCATTGTCTTTAACGATGAATATCTAAACTCTGGTCCAATTTTTAGTAAATGACTCACATAACTACATAAGTCTTTATGATTTCTAAGTAATAAATAAACTGAAAAGCCATTGAATTTTCTTCCATTTTGCAATAACAAGGGAAAGAATACAAGGAAATGTATCTGAAATTTAAATAACTGGAGGACTTCCTTTTAACACTGCTCTAAAATATGTTAATCTTTCAGTTTATTTGAGTAAAATTGAGAACTCATTGAACTTACAATATACTTTAACAAAGTCTAGTAAGCAAATTTATTATAATATTCAAAAGTCAATAAAAAGTACAATTCTTTTGGACAACAAACAAGAGAGAATCTGCAGATGCTGAAAACCCAAGGAACACACACAAAATGCTGAAGAAATTCAGCAGGCCAGGCAGCATCTATGGAAAAAAATACAGTCAATGTTTTGGGCCGAGACCCTTCGTCAGGACTGACACTTTTGGACTGTTCTCTCAGTAAAGTCAAGGAGAGATTATTTACTTAGATCTGGAGTCCATACTCACGACAGCACTGACTTATAGCAATGTTTCTTCACCTCCACTATTGGAAAGAACTTTGATGTATCTGATGGTTCTTACACATAAAGTATTTTGTAATTTTTCTGTAGTGTTAGTTCTTCCACTAGACTGAATCTGCCAGCCCCATCCTGTTTCTATGCCTATCTTGTAACAAGTAGAGCACCTTTAATCATTAACAATTTGGGTAGCTTATAATTAAAATATTTTTACTCTACTTGTTACTATTCCTTGGTGCATTCCATATGTTATTTATCAGCACCTATAAAATGCTGCATATGTGCTTTGATCATTTATTTTGTTTGCCTTGTTTTAAGTTTTCACAAAATTGCTGAATTATGAGTAAGGTTACCATTAAAGTAAATAAGTAAGGCCTTTGACAAGGTGCCACACATGAGGCAAGTTAAGAGCCCATGGTATTTCAGGAAAGTTACTAACATGTTTAGAGCATGGGCTGATTGGTAGGAGGCAGTGAGTGGAAATAAAAGGATCCTTGTCTGGTTGGCTGCCAGTGACTAGTGGTGTTCCAGAGGGGTCGGTGTTGGGACCATTTCTTTTTATGCCGTATATAAATGATTTAAATGATGGAATAGATGGCTTTGTTGCCAAGTTTGCAGATGGTATGAAGATTGGTGGAGGGGCAGGTAGTGTTGAGGAAACAGGTAGGACGCAGAAGGACTTAGACAGATTAGAGAATGGGCAAGAAAGTGGCAAATGAAACACAATGTTGGAAAATGCATGTCCATGCACTTTGGTAGTAGAAATAAGTGTGTGGACTATTTTCTAAACGGGAAGAAAATCCAAAAATCTGAGCTGCAAAGGGACTTGGGAGTCCTTGTACAGAACACCATAAAGGTTAACTTGCAGGTCAGGTCACTGGTGAAGAAGGCAAATGCCATGTTAGCATTCATTTCAAAAGGTCTAGAATACAAGAGCAAGGATGTGATGCTGAGGCTTTATAAGGCACTGGTGAGGCCTCATCTTGAGTATTGTGAACAGTTTTGGGCCCTTCATCTTAGAAAAGATGTGCGGCATTGGAGAGGGTCCAGAGGAGGTTTACAAGGATGATTCCAGGAATGAAAGGGTTATCATATGAGGAATGTTTGATGGCTCTGAGTCTGTACTTGCTGGAATTCAGAAGGATCAGAGGAGATCTCACTGAAACCTTTCGAATATTAAAATGCCTAGACAGAGTAGATGTGGAAAGGATGTTTCCCATGCTGGGAGATTCTAGGACAAGAGGGCACAGCCTCAGGATAGAGGGGCACCCTTTCAAAACAGAGATGTGGAGAATTTTTTTTAGCCAAAGAGTGGTGAATTTGTGGAATTTGTTGCCACATGCAGCTGTGCAGGCCAGGTTGTTGGGTGTATTTAAGGCAGAGTTTGATACGTTCTTGATTAGACATGCATCAAAGGTTACGGGGAGAAAGCTGGTGAGTGGGGCTGAGGAGAAGAAAAAAGAAGGACCAGCCATGATTGAATGCCAGCACAAACTCGATGGACCAGATGGCCTAATTCTGCCCCTATGTCTTATGATTTAATGGTCTCTTAATGAGCATGATGGAGGACAATTTATTAAAGTATCCTCTGATGTACCAATATACTACCTACCTCGAGTTATTTTATTCACTCTTTACAATCTCTTTAGATACAATTTTCTCCACCACCCTTCTCCTATCAATTTTATTCTTTTTTCAGAACTCTTTCAGTTAACAAAAATATAAAAGACATGGGAGAAGGTGTGGACTTATGATTTTAACAGTGTAGTGAACCAATTAAAATAGGGAATGCTGGGATATAAAATAAAGTGCAAGTCCAAAGAGATTCTGCTAAGTTTTCTCAGCACTCTTTCAGATTCCTTTTGGAGGGCTACAAAAAAAAAACATTTAAATACAATTTCCTGATTAATGCGCTTGAAAAATGATGGATTCAAGATCCAAAGCGGAGGACCAGGTGGAGAAACATTGTTACATATTCTTACATTACATAGAACATAAAACATAGAACAGTACAGTACAATACTGGTCCTTCAATCCATGACATTGTGCCAACCAATATAAATCTATTCCATGATCGTTCTAACCAGTCCTTCCTATACAACCCACAACTCTCAATTTTTCTTTCTATGTGCCAATCTGTGACTATTGTATCAGCCTGTACCATGACACCGGCAGTGTGTTACACTCTCTGTATAAAAATACCATCCTAACATCTCCCCTAAACATTTCTCCTCTCACCTTAAACTGTTGGTTCTGAGTATTGGTCATTACCACCCCAGGACAAAGGTGTCCCCTATCCATCTATGCTTCTCATAATGTTATCCATCTCTATCAACTCACCTCTCAACATTCTTCGTTCCAAACAGAAAAGACCTAGCTCACTCAAGGTTTCCTCACAAGATATGTTCTTTAATCCAGACACATTCTCTAATCCTGATAACTCTCCTCTGCACCCTCTCCAAAGCTTCTACATTCTTCCTATAATAAGTTAATAAGAATGGACCACAATATTCCAAGTGTGGTCCAGCCAGAGTTTCATGGAGCTGCAACATTATCTCACGGCTCGTGACCACTCCATCAACTTGCACAGCAAGCACATTCTGTACATTCCATGACAAAATGCAACTTGCTTCCTCCATCTATGGACTTTTACCAGAAGATAACTCTGTTCCTCCAGGCTGCTAAGAAACATCAAGCTTGACTCCACCTTCAATCTTCCAAAATGTATCACTTCACAGTTTTCCAGAATGAACTCCACTCAGCTCTACATCCTGTCTATAGCAACCATCCGCACCATCCATAACACCAACTTTCACGTCATCTGCAAATTTACTAGCTCCTCCTTCCACCTCCTCATCAAAGTCATTTATAAAATCACATAGAGTAGGGGGTCCCAGAACAGATCCCTGGAGTCACTGACCTCCAGATAGAATATGCTCCATCTACCACCACCTTAAATAAGGATATGAAGGTTGTAGGTAAAGGAAGTTTGAAAAATTAAACATAAGAACACTGGTTCCCTTGGTTCTATAGCCATCCTTAATACCTGCAAAGGTATTACCCCACATTTCTTGCTCTCATTTACTTCTAACTACTCTGTACACTCTATGACAAAATGCAACTTGTCTCCTCAATCACTTCTCTACCGCTTTCCTGCTGATAGTTAACAAATCTTTCACACTAGTGTTGAAACTGTCAGTGCAGGACGAGGAGACTACCCTCAGGAAGATCCATATACTGTAACTCAGTCTGATTATAGCAGCACTACTCAGACAGCACAGAGACTTTAGAGATTGAGCCAGAAATATTTTCTTTATGACAAATTACTGAGGAAAGAGTTAAGGACTTAGGTGTCAAGGAAATGAAATGTCAGAGGTGCCAGCTCCTTAGGGAATGATAGTGAAAACAACTTCCATAGAAGCCCAGTAGGCTAACCTCCTGACTCTGAGAGCAATCTCTGCACTTCGATCTTTCCTAGATAGCCACACAAACGATGACAAGAGGTCCACCAATAGCAGTTTTATCTCTACTCTCCCCTGATAGCATGAGTTACAAGGGAGGATTGAAGGCAGTTGCATAGCTGTAGTGCAGATTGTAGTGAATATGAATCAGGGTCTCCTGTTGTGTTGGGATAGTCAAAGAGTAACACTTTTTGATAGAAACTAAATCTAGAGGCATCTGTAGATTAAGATTACTCTGATTTAAAGTTCTCCTCCTCCTTTCCCTCTGCTTTCTGTTCTTGACCTCATTGCCAGAGGTAGAAACAAATGGTTTTCCTCATGACCAACAGTGGAGCAAGCAACTGGTGACAAGTCCAGACACATCCTTGCAAGGTTTCTCTATACTTTTAGATGAATTATCTCCACCCGACACATAGATTGCCCATTTCTCTCTTCAGGTGCTGCCTGACCTGTTGAGTTCATCCAGCATTTGAATATTTAACCCAGCAGAGGCTCAGAGGTAGATCTTCCTGCATGGGAAATGGGCATCTGTGGAAGCTTATGATTTCCTGATGGATTCGATGAATAGTCTGCTGGAACAGTGGAACTATCTGGAAGCACAGGGCTGGAACTACTGCAGGAAACAGGGGTAAGGCTATTGACACTGGCATTTGGGAGAAGATGGATCAGCTTTTAAGTGAGGTTCTCTTTGTGATGGTTGTATTTCCAAAGATAAAGTTTAGCTTCATTTGGCACATGTGCATTGAAATGTGACTTATTGTGACAACCAACATGATTTGAGAACAAGTGTCACCATGCTTCTGGAACCAACATAGCATGACCAGCAAACTCACTAACCCTACAAAACCGTACATTTTTGGAATGTAGGAGGAAACTAGAGCACCCAGAGGAAACCCATGTGGTCACAGCAGGGATTGAACCCCAATCAGTGTTCGCAGGCACCGTAAAGCGATCATGCTAACTGCTACACTACCACAGCTGTGTAACACCTATGATTCATGACATCATGAACTCTGTTAATGACATGATTGATGGTCCTGATGTGACAATTAAACACCGAGGCCCATAGAAGTCTCAGTGAATCTGCGGAGAAGGGAAATGTTCCTTACCTTCAAAACAGCGATTTTCAGGACATTGCTTCTGGGAGAGGGAAGGATACTGTGTAGAATATACAGTGGTTCTCAGGGATCATTTTTCATTATTGACCCTCTTGCAGCTATAATGATTAAGGCTTCTTCACTTCTGTATAGAAGCTGCACCCATTCCATTCCCTTAGTTTCTAGCTGAGTCTGTGTTATGCACCAGCAGCAATAGATATAAAACTGAGTTGGGTTTTTATAAAGAAACAATGAAATTTATTAACCTCTACTCAAAAACATCGAAAAGTAAACAAACGACTAACTTAAATGGAAGTTAACAGTTTTATGCATCTATAGTTATCAAACAGTCGAACTTAGAGACAATTCCTAACAGATCTTACTCAAGCACAGTCTTAAAGTGGTAGTTTAATAAGTCCATATGATTCATAAAGTAAGTGAGAGGAGAGACTTTCCGAACCAACAATGATTGATTCTTGAAGAAAAGACGAAACTGTTGACACAGATCCCAGCCGAGAAATGCCTTTTCCGAAGAGATCACGGAGAATAAGATTTCTCAAAGTAACTGACCTTTCGCCAGAGGTGGTCACCACACAACACCCGAGACCATGCAGGGGTTAACCAAAAGTGCATGACACAATCCACGTCAATCACTTCAAGACACACAGAATGCCATTGATTTCTACCCAATTCTTTGGGTTTGTACGAAGCTGGTAATTCTTTACTCTCTCTCTCTCTCTCTCCCTCTACGATTATGTAACCACTGACTGTGACTCCCCAACAAAACAACTACGCAACAAACTACCGTCTCCCCTTTTATACCAGCTGGAACATGCCATCACGTGACATCACATCACCCCACTATCATGAGACAATTACATCATACTAATATCACAAGATAATTACATCATGCTCACGAGAAACTCATGGGACAGGTAACAGTCTGCAACCAGAAACAGATCACTGTAGTGGACAATGCCACAATTCTTCGTCATGATAGGAATAGTGAAGTTATGTTTCAGTTATATAAGCCTGCATTTGGAGTATTGTGTACAGTTTTGGTTATAGGAAAGATGTCATTAATATAGAAAGAGTGCAGATAAACTTTACTAGGATGTTACCCAGCTTTGAGGGCTTGAGATACAAGGAGAGATGGTGTCGACTCAGACTTTATTCTCTGAAACATAGGAGATTGAGGGAGTGACCTGATAGGCATATATAAGATCATGAAGAGCACAGACAGAGTGAAAGCACGTTGTCTTTTATTGTAGGGAAGGGGTGCTAAAAGAAAGGGGGTATGGGTTTAAGATCTGAGGTGATCAGAAATCAAAACAGCATCCGGGGCAAATTCTTCAGGCAAAGGGTGGGGTATATTTGGAATGAGCTGCCAGGTACAATGGTTGAGGCAGGTACATTAGCAAAGTTTAAAAGCCACCTTTTTAAGTACATTGATAGGAAGGGTTTAGAAGGCATAGGCCAAATGTGTACCGATTGACTAGTTTGGTCGAAGGCTCTGTTCCCATGTTCTATTACTCTGACTCTGACTCTGACCTTTTGCACAGAACAAGAAGGAAGGGAAGATTGAGAAAGCCTTTCAGATGATTAATGTGAAACTGCTTCACAGACAGAAAAGCAAATTATACCTACAACAGAAAAGAAATCAGAGGTCTGTAGCTATACTCAAGAAGACAATATTATTGCTGGTGATGGGATGAAAGGCGTGAAAAAGACTGCAGATGTTGCAAATCCAGATTAAAAACAGAAAATGATGGAAGTGCTAAGCAGGTCAGCCGTCACTGTGGCAGGAGAAGGGGAATTAACATTTTAGGTTGAAGATCCATCATCACTGTGACACTATTTACCTGAAAGGTTAACACTCTCTATTTCACACAGATGGAACCTGAGCTGCTGCTTGTATTTCATAAAAGCCATTGATGAATCCACCAACACTATAATCAACAGGCATGGCCTCATTACAAGAATGTGATAGAAACCTTGAAGAAGCATTCTACTCTGTCACTATTAGAAATTTTCTAGAGTTACAACATAGTCACATAAAACCAGAGGTGAGAAGAAATAGTTTGTTGTACATGAAGATACTGGGAAACAATTGCAATTTCCAGACCTTTTTAGATCAGACACTGCAAGATCATCTGGTGACTGATAATTGAACTAATTTGGGCAAAATGCTTGGTTGACTTAACATTAACTTAACATTCAAAAGAGCATGCAGGATTGCCACAAACATGGAGATGTTACTTAAAATTGTGAGACAGACCAAGGGTATGCTTTTTTCACAAAATCAAGCAGGTCATAGAACACAACAGCACAGACCAGTAACTTTGGTCCTTCTGGTCCATGTTGAATCATTAAACTGCCTAGTCCCATCTGTATGGCACCTGTACCTTAGCCCTCCATATCCCTCCCATCCATGTACCTATCTAAACTTCTCTTGCATGTTGAAATCAATTGCGCATCCATCTCTGTTGCTGGTGACTGGTAACTCTCACCACCCTCTTTTATCCTTAACCCATGACTCCTAGTTCTAGTCACATCCAACCTCAGTGGAAAAAGCCTGTTTGCATTTACCCTATCTGTACCCCTCATAATTTTGTATACCTCTATCAATTGTCCCCTTAATCTTCTATGTTCTAGGAAATGAAGTCCTAACCTGCTCAACTTTCCCCTATAAACCAGGTTATAAGCAACTCCAGCAACATCATTGTAACTTCCTTGAGAAACTTTATAAGATTGGTTAGACATGACTTACTATGCACAAAACCATATTGCCAATCCCTAATCAGTCCCTGCCTTTCCAAATACTTATATATTCAGTTCCTTTAGAGTGCCTTCCAACAACTTTTCCACTGCTAATGTCAAGCTCATCGACCAATAATCTCCAGGCTTATTCTTAGAGCCTTTCTTAAAGAGCAGAACTGCATAAACTATCATCCAATCCTGCAGCAACTTACCTATGGCTAAGGAGGTTTTCAGTATCTCTGCTAGGGCCCCTGTATTTTCTGCTCTAGCCTCCCAAGGTCTGTAGAAACATATTTCAAGGTCCTGGGGATTTATCCACCCTAAGAAGAGCAAGCACCTCCTCCTCTGTAATCTGTATTGGGTCCATGACCTCACTGTTGCATTGCCTCACTTCCATGGGCTCTGTGTCCATCTCCCAAGTAAATACAGATGAAAAAAATTCATTTAAACTATTTCCCCATCGCTTTCAACTCCACGTGTAGATTGCCACTCTGATCTTTCAGAAGATCAGTTTTCCCTTCCTAACCTTTTGCTCTTAAGATATCTGTAGAAGCCCATAGGCTTCTCCTTCACCTTATCTTCTAGAGCAACCTCCTATCTTCTTTTAGCCCTTCTGATTTTCTTCTTAAGTATAATCTTATATTCCTTATACTCCTCAAGTATTTCATTTGTTCCTGTCTGCCTATACCTGCTACAAACCTCTTTTTTCTTAACCACAGCCTCAATATCTATCAAAAACCAAGGTTCCCTAGGCCTGTTAACCTTGCCTTTCATTCTGACAGGAACATACAAGCCCTGTACTCTCAAAATTTCAACTTTAAAGGTCTCCCACTGACCATGTACACCTTTTCCAGCAAACAACTTGCCCCAGTCCACACCTGCCAGATCCTTTTTAATATCATCAGCTTTGGTATTTCTTACCTGAACATAATTAACAAACTCTATCCCATCCACCTTTTTACAGTATGGGAGTCCCAGTCAATATAGGAAAAGTTAAAATCATCTATCACAACCTTATGTCTTTTGCAACAGTCTGTGACTCCTCTACAAATCTGCTCCTCTGAATCTTGCGGACTGTTGGGCACTCTGTAACATTTTTCCATTAAGATGTGCGTCTCTTTCTTATTCCTCAATTCCACCCATATACTGTGTGTAGCCTTAGTAGATGAGCTCTCCAGTCTGTCCTGTTTGAGCACTGTTGTGACATTTTTTGCTGACTAGTAATGCCAACTCTTCCCCTTTAACCCTTCCCTCTCTATCATGTCTAAAACTAAAGAATCCCAGAACATTAAACTGCCACCAAAGCTCACTAGTGGCTACAATATCATAATTCCACGTGCTGATCCATGCTCTAAGCCAGGGGTGGGCAAAATTTTTGACTTGTGGGCCACAAAGGGTTCCAAAATTTGACAGGGGGGCTGGACCAGGAGCAGATGGACGGAGTGTTTTGGTAATACACCTCATAAGAGAAAATAAAATATCATGGGATATGTAGAAAACATGTGCTTTAATTTCAATTGAAAATGAACAAATGCATTACAACAAAATATCTGTCTTTGAAGTCCCATGGTTTTTAGCTATTTATTGAAATGACTTATAAAACACTGAAAATTAAATGAATAAAATACAGTTTTTTTAAATAGTAACAGTTATTATTTTAAAGCACTGAAAATTCTGTTATCCTTCAAGATATTATCATCATCACTCTCCTCCTGACTGTCTTTATTTCAAAAATGGTAGGAGATGCAGGTCTACTTGTCCTGCTCCTTCTTATTCAATTGTCCCCTGTGCCAAAACTCAACAACGACCAGCACAAGGACAGAACAGTGACAGCGCGCCAGTATGCGGAGCGCGTTATTTGATCTGGAGTGCATTTTTAATTTTGAGAACGTACGTGCACCTGCGCACTACTCATGTCCATCACTTAACAGAAATGACATGTAACATGTAAGGCTTATTGAAAAAAATATTTTCAAATGCATTTTTTACATAACACAATGAAGAAACTTATTTTTAATTTCAGTGGGAACAGTGTTGTTGGTCTCCCTTTTTAGCCAGCGCATCAAAGTCTGGATTTAGTTTTGTTGTGGCGAAAACGCCAGAATTGCGGGGAAAAAAACGTTAACAAGGTTTATTAATATAATTTCATCAAGTTCTGTGGGCCGGATTAAAAAGCTTAACGGGCTGCATATGGCCCCCGGGCCGTAGTTTGCCCATGCCTGCTCTAAGCTCACCTGCCTTTCCTACAATACTCCTTGCATTGGAATATACACAGCTCAGAATACCATGCTCAACTTTTCGATTCCTGACTTTGTAAGTAGGCTTAACAACATCTTTCTCCGCAACCACTCCACAATCTGTCCTGGTTCCCATCCTCATGCAGCTCCAGTTTAAACTCTCCTGTGCAGCACTAGCAAGCCTTCCCTCTAAATATTAGTCCCCCTCCTGTTCACGTACAAACTGTCCCTTCTATACAGGTCCCACCTGATTCCCGTGAGACCCCAATAATTCAGAAATGTAAACCCTCCCTCATGCACCAACTCCTTAGTCATGAGTTAAACTGAATGATCTTCCTATTTCTGGCCTCACCAGCAAGTGGAATTGATAGCATTAGGAATTGATCAGAACTCTGGAAATCCTGTCCTTTAACTTAGCACCTAACTCCCTGAACTCACCTTGCAGCACCTCATCACCCCTCATCCCCATACCATTGGTACCGATGTGGACCACAACCTCTGGCTGTTCACCCTCCCACTTAAGAGTGCTGTGGACTTGATCCAAACTGTCACTGAGCTTGGTGCCCAGGAGGCATCAAGCTATCTAGGAATTTCACACTCATCCACAGAAGCTCTTTTCTGTTCCCCTAACCAATTAATCCCCTATTACTACAACTTGGCTCTTCTCACCACTTCCCTTCTGAGGCACAGAACCAGATTCAGTCAAAGACCTGACCTGCTAGGTCATTCCCCCTAGTAACATTCAAAGTGATATACTTGTTAAGGAGAATGCTTTTGTACCATATACAGGTTTCCCCCGCTATCTGAAAGTAGAGCGTTACTATGAAACCTCTCGTAAGCCAAAATGGCGTAAAGCGAAGAAGCAATTACCATTAATTTATATGGGAAAAATGTTTGAGCATTCCCAGACCCAAAAAATTATCTACCAAATCATAACAAATAGCACATAAAACCTAAAATAACACTAACATATAGTAAAAGCAGAAATGATATGATAAATACACAGCCTATATAATGTAGAAATAATGTATGTATGGTCATGGTACTCTTTCTCGGGGTAAAAACAAGTTTAAAGCGGGCACCTTTTTCGTAAAAGCAAAAATCCTCTTTGGATTTCTTTCAGTTAGCGTGAACAGGTATTATTGTAGGTCTTCCATAAAAGCTAAGTGGCGTAAAGCGAACTTTCGTAAAGCAGGGGGACACCTGTACTGCATTTGGTTGAGAGCTTTTAGCCTCTAATTAAGATTATTCTGTTGATAGTTCTGTCTCTGTTATTTGATATCATAAACAACACAAAAGAACTTTTTGATGTACAGCGGGAACTTTAAGTTTGATGGAGATCTCAGAGTTCCACAATCAAAGTGCAGTGAATTGGAAAAGCATCACTTCAGCTTTGGAATCTGCCTGGACAAGATGCCAAGATTCTGAGGAGGAAAGCTAGTAAATACCTGCTGCTATGGGAATGAAAGTTTCCTGGGCAAAGGGAAATCTGTACCATTGTCAGACAATAACGGCGCTGCTATGATTCTTCAGCCTTCTGACAACATGCATTTAAAACCTCATGCAAATACAGTTAAACCATAAGTTGTCCAGTCATGACTGATGGTTCAGTGAGGCTTTCACAGGCAGCTGGGGAAAATGCATAAAGTGAGAGTCGAACAGCCATAAGATGTGTTATTGAGTACACTGGATGAATGTTAAGTCCTGCAAATAACCCTGGATAAATCAGGAGAAGATGTATAGTCAGGTTTAGCTACTCTGGGACCATTGTGGTATGCTGAATGCATTAGGGACAAAGCTGCAGTAGAACTCCACCAGAGTCCCTAGGATATGTCACAACATTATCATGAAGAATGGCTTCCAGAACCTGAAGCCAATGATGATGATAAACTAAGAGGGAAAAAGAGGAAGCACCTGGAGTCTTACACAAAAATATTCAGGAAGGAAGATGGAGCAAGGCACTCAGCAGTAAGCAACCACCTGGCAGAGCAAGAGGAGTTCAAATTATAACCCAGTAACCCACCATAAGAAAGACCCTCAGTAGGCCAGGCTCGTGCCAAGTTTAATTATATAATATAAGAAACAAATATAAGATAATATAAGAAACAAATAGCAAGTCAGTGAGGAGATAAATTGTAAGAGCCATTATGAGACTAGATACGATGCTGTCTGTTTCTGCCTGCCTGAGTTTTAATGCTCCGCACATTTCACCTTCCCGCCACCATAACAGGGATAGAGTTCCCCTTGTCCTAACATACTACCCAGTATCCAGAACATTATTCGCCACAGAGGATTGGGAATTATTCCGTGGCAGAAGCAGCCTGCCAAAGATAATGAGTTGCACCTCAACAAAGATGGAGGAAGTATACTCATGAGCAAATCGACTTAAACTATAAGAGAGGGTTTAAACTGATTTGAATGGCAGATGGACACCAGGGTGAAATAACAGAAAGGGCAAACAAAGTTGAACTACATCAGAGTTGAATGCAAGGGCTGATGAAATGTTATGACCAACTCTGAATCCTACCAGTCAGAAGGTCTAGAAGCCAATTACAGATGGGAGTGTCAAGGCCAAGTTCCAAGAGTTTAGAAATGAGCTTATTAGGTGTTGAAGTCTGAGCTGTAATCAGGAATAACATCCTGTCCTATGTATTCTTAATGTTAAGTTAATCTTGAGTTGAATGTAGTGCAAAGGGGATGACATACCAGACTGGGGTGTAACCTGACAGTATACTCATGAGAGCAATTATCAGAATAAAGATGTGGGGTGGAATTTTGATCAATCTATAGCAGCATGAGAAGGCAATCATGCAGATGATGGCTCAAATTTTAATTAAGAAGTGCCAGAAAATCTCTTTTTTAGATAGACATATAATAGTGGAAAATACAGAGAAGCAATTTTACATATCATTTACAAAAAGTTGAAAGAAAGTAGGACAGTTATAATTAAGAGTTTCTCCAATTCTCATAAATAGGAAAGAGAAAAGTTAAAGGGGAAGAATTGCTGAAGTGTACGAGAGAGCATTAATGAATGACATCTTTCCAGTTTAACTATAAAGGAAGCAGCACTGGAATAAATCATGGAGCATGAACTATGACAAATGTAGCACTGGGAGTACATGTTGGGAAGAGTGATTATATTAGTTCAAGGTTTAGATTAGCCATGGAAAAAATGAAGAACAATCAAGAATAAAAAATACACAAATAGTTAAGCTAAAAGGAGAGAGCTGAAAAAGGATCAGTCCCAGGTGGATTTTAATTAAATATCAGTGGTTTAAATAGTAATTAGACAAGCAGAAGCCTCCAAAGTGGATATGATTCAGGTAAAGAGCTCTCAGACTCCCATGACGGGAGGAGAAAGGGCATCCAAAGTTAAAGTTCCCTAGGTGACTATAGATATCTAGGATAAAATGAAGCAGGAAATGGTGGCTTATGGAAATTGTAAGATTGACAATGCAGTAAAAAGAATACAAACTGAATATTAAAACTGCGGGGAAGATTTCAAAAAGGAAATAAGAAAGCTATGGCAGAGAAGATATGTAAGCGTAAGCAAAAAAAAAAGTGAATCCAAAATAATTTGCAAACATTTAAACAGTGAGTAGCTAGGTATAGGAAAGATGGAGAATTAGAAAGGAGATCTGCTTAACATTTACCTTCAGCAAGAAGGATGATGTCAATGTAGAAACAGGAGGCAGCAGTAATATTGAATAGATAACAAAAGATGTGAGTAGTACTTCCTTCAAAGACTTACTTCTCACAATAGAAAAATCATCTGGTCTGATAGGATTCATCCTGGATTACTGAAGGAAATAGTAGGGTCTGTATCAGTAATCTTCATGTCCTTCTTGAATATAAATTTGATGCCAGAGTATTGTAGCTTTGCAAATATTAACCCAATAGCTACCAAAGGAGAAAGGATCAGCCATAAAAGGCCAATCAATTTAATACCTATAGCAAAATTAATTGAAGTCTGGAAAAATAAAAGAAAACAAAGGATTGGTTAAAGGAAAGTTGTGATTGAATGAGTTTTTTAATGAAATACTGGAATGAGTAGATGTGGATGAATTTATATGAACATATGAAAGACATTTAAAAGCATAAGACCGTAAGAAATAGGAGCAGATATAGGCTATTTGGCCCATCAAGTCCGCTGCCATTTCATCATGGCGAATCCATTTCCCTCTCAGTCCCAATCTCCTGCCATTTCCCTGAACCTTTCGTGCCTGACTAATTAAGAATATATCAACCTCTGCCTTAAATATACCCAATGACTTGGCCTCTACAGCCATCCATAGCAACAAATTCCACAGACTGCCTCAATTGCAGGACTCTGCAAAGGGTGGAGCGGACAGCCCAGCGCATCTGTAGATGTGAACTTCCCACTATTCAGGACATTTACAAAGACAGGTGTGTAAAAAGGGCCCGAAGGATCATTGAGGACCCAAGTCACCTCAACCACAAATTGTTCCAACTGTTACCATCTGGGAAACGGTACCACAGCATAAAAACCAGGACCAACAGGCTCCAGGACAGCTTCTTCCACCAGGCCATCAGACTGATTAATTCATGCTGACACAATTGCATTTCTGTTATATTGACTGTCCTGTTGTATATACTATTTATTATAAATTACTATAAATTGCATATTGTATATTTAGATGAAGACGTAACAAAGATTTTTACTCTTCATGGATGTGAAGGATGTAGGAAATAAAGTCAATTTAATCCAATTCAATTCAGATTACTACAAATTGCACATTGCACGCTCAGATGGAGACATAATGTAAAGATTTTTATTCCTCATGTATGTGAAGTATGTCAAAAATAACGTGAATACAATTTACTCTCTGGCTAAAGAAATTCTTCCTCATCTCCATTCTAAATCAGTGTCCTCTATTCTGAGGCTGTGTCTTCTGGACTTAGACTCCCCTACCATGGGAAACCTCCTCCACACATCCACTCTATTGAGGCCTTTCAATATTCAATAGGTTTTAATGAGATGCCCTCTCCTCATTCTTCTGAATTCCAGTGCGTGCAGGCCCAGAGCTATCAAACTTTCCTCATATGATAAGCCTTTCAATGCCAGAATCATTTTTGTGAATCTCCTTCGAACCCTCTCCAATGTCAACATGTCCTTTCATAGATAAGGAGCCCAAAACTGCTCAAAATACTCCAAGTGAGACTTCACCAGTGCCTTATAAAGCCTTAACATTACTTCCTTGCTTCTTTATTCTAGTCCTCTTGAAATAGAAATGAATGCTAACACTGCACTTGCCTTCCTCACCACTGACTCAATCTGCAAATTAACCTTTAAGAATCCTGCACAAGGACTCCCAAGTCCCTTTTCACCTTGGATTTTTAAAAATTTTCACTCCATTTATAAAATAGTCCATGCTTTTACTTCTTCTACTGGTGCATTTCTATACACTTGCCAACACTATATATCAACTGCCACTTCTTTGCCCATTCTCCAAATCTGTCTTAACCCAGGCAACCTGTTCATATTCTAGACCTTCACAGTACGGTCCGAGTCAATTTTGATCCAGCCCAAGAATCCTCTCATAACAATTGTCTATACCAAATTTTGAACCACAGATCTATTTAGAATGTATAAATAGCCTATCTGACATTAATAAATTGGTGATTAGTCCTTAATTAATGTTTCAGAGATCTAAAATCCATTTTAATAGATACGGGTCAAATTTGACTTGGAACAGCCTCAATGTACAAAAATTTGTAGAACCTGTACAAAAGTATAACATTTTTAAATATTTTTATTTTTACGCATTTTGGGACACTTTAGGAAAAGTCATCAAATTTTAGGCTAACAAAATGGCATTTAGGGTGTTTTTACTGCTGTCAAATGTCAAAATGGTTCAAATTTGACCCGAACAGTATGTAACAGCTAGGTCTTCTCTGCTTCCCCAAAGCTACCTTGTCCTCATCAATACTATCGACAAAGTATCATAAAGTAAACTTATCAGAAGCAATAAACATATTCAAATGTGGGGAAAAGATTTCTGGCCGTCCACTCTATCAATGCCTCTCTAAATTTTAAGAATTTCTGTTGGGAACTTTTTCACCAACCCAATCCTACAAGTCTCCAATTCTGTTTCAGCTTTGAATTCTGACCTGTAAATAATTGATATAAAATGGCATTCACTCATTAGCAGATGGGAGATGAGGGATCTCCATTGAATTTCAAACATTCATAACAGTTCCATGACATATGGCACACTGTGTGGCCACGTTAGTAGGTGCCCCTGTACACTTGCTCATTAATGCAAATATCTATCAATTAATCACGTGGCAGCAACTGCATTCATTAAAAGAGGTTTTAAAAGAGCGTGAGGTCCTTAAGGTCTTTTCGGCAATCTGCAATCATCACGAGTGTTAGCTTGTGGGAGAGATGGTGTGAGGTTTATTTAGAGCTCAGGGCCTTTCAGTACTTTCAGTGGCCTGCAAACATCACTGTCTATTAGGCACTTAGCAAAGGCCAATTAAAAGACATGAGGTGTAAGTGGAGCAACCATTGTGGAAGTGGGCCTGTGTTAGAGTGATCAGGCTTTGGTTCAACAGGCTTTGGCGAGAACAGCCAGAGGCTTAGGATGCTGAGTCATTGGTAATCATTTAGAATCATGACTGAACTTGGGCTTGAGAAGTTAGAGCCAAAATTATAACAAGCTCAGTGAGAAAGGACTGAGTAAGTGACCTAGGTAAGTGTGAAACTTTCAGAGAGGAGGCAAAGGTAAGAACAGATAAGCTTTTTTTGTGTTGTCTGTAAATCCTTAGTACTTAACTCAGTGTAGGCAGGATGGTAGTTAAGGCAGTGGAATGCTCCTCCTGTAAGGCGTGGGTTCTCAGGGTACCTGATGACTACACCTGCAGGAAGTGCAGCTCCTGACTGACCAGGTCAAGGAAATGGAGCTGGAGCTAGATGGACACAGGAATATCTGGGAGACTGAAAAGCTCGTAGATAAAACTTTTACTGAGGTGGTGTCATCCAGAGTACAGATGGTAGTAGATGGGTAACCACCAGAAATAAGGGGAGTAAGCAGTCAGTGCAGATTTCTCCTGTGGCCATTCCCCTCAGAAACAGGTACACCTCTTTGAATAGTGCTGGGGGTGGGGGATGATCTACCAGGGTACAACAGCAGCAGCCAGGCCAGTGGCACTTGGCTCTGAGGCTCAGCATGGGAGGGTAAAATCAGCCAGAAGAATAGGGATAAGAGAATCAATAGTTAGAGGGACAGAATGAAGTTTCTGTAGTCACAAAAGAGTCACCAGGATGATGTTGCTTCCCAGATGCTATGGTCCAGGATTTCTCAAAGCAACTGCAGAATATTCTCAAGGATGGTAGCGCGATATTAATACGCAGTAGCCTCTTCAGACTCTGGATTGGGGATTGCCAAATGTTATGTGGATTTTCTGGTGTAGTCTGTTTTGTCATGTGCTTTTGTGATATCATTCTGGGGAACGTTGTCTCATTTTTTAACTGCATTGCATTTGTGGTTTCTAAATGACAATGAACTGAATCTGAATCTGAAGAGGTTGAGCAGCCAGTGGTCATGGTGCACATTGGCTCCAATGACATTGGTAGGAAAGCGGAAGAGGTCCTGCATAATGAGTCTAGAGAGTTAGGAAAGAGGCCAAAGAGCAGGACCTCCAAGGTAGTAATCTCTGGATTACTCCTGGTGCCATATGCTAGTCAGGGCAGAAATAGGATTATAATACAGATGAATGAGTGGCTGACGAACTGGTGCATGGGGCAGGATCTCGGGTTTTTTTGGATTATTGGAATCTCTTCTGGGTCAGGGGTGACCTGTTAAAGAGGTACGAGTTGCACCTAAACTGGAGGGGAACCAATATCCTGGCCAGGCGGTTCACTAATGCTACTCAGGAAAGTTTAAACAAGTTTGGTAGGGGGGATGGGAACCAGAGCACCAAGTCATAAAGTGGTGGGATGGAGAGGAAGGTCAGAGCCAGGAAAAACAGGCAGGAGCAATGTAATAGATACAATGGGATAGATAGCTTGGAGTGTGTGTATTCTAATGCTATGAGTATTATGGGTAAAAGTGATGAAGTTAAAGCATAATCAGTACTTGAAGCTATGATATTGACAGTAACTCACATAACCATGGATTGCAGCAGTGGTGTGCAGAAGAGAATCTCTGAATGCACAACATGTCAAACCTTGAAGTGGATGGGATACAGCAGCAGAAGACAATGAGCATACACTCAGTTCCCACTTCATTAGGTTCAAGAGGTTCCTAATAAAGTGGCCACTAAGTGTAAGCTCTCATTCCTGCATCTGAAGCACTCTATGCTGATGATTACGATATATTCAGTATATTTCCTAAAGGGAAAATAAAGTGTTTTCTCATGCATCAAAAATACTCCAGTCCCGCTAAAGAGGCTGTAGCATTAATCTTTTTTTAAAGTGAAATAACATTAACCTTTTCTTACTTGACAAACCAATGGCTGCAGCCCTTGTACAACAGCAGTCACAATAAAACAATCCCCTTCCATTTTATAATCTCCAAACCTGGGCTTATGTAAGGTAAGATACCTCTCTTACTTTCCAGATGTGGATGGGAGGAACATAATAAAAGATTACCAATGATCACAGCGAGGTTATTGCCAGGGTAGTGCTAATTGAATTCATAAGATGCACCCCACTGCATTGCAAAATTGACACACTTTCAGTTGGAGGAGTTTTGATGCCCGTTCAACTTACCTGGGTGCAAGTGTGGGTCTCTTTTAGCACCGAGCCATTTTGCTGAGGTCGAGTACAGCTTCTTCAGCAGCGAAATCCAGATCCAAATCAAATCACTGGGCAACATGGTCTAGGCCTGAAGTGATTCACCACAGGACCTAATGCGTGGCAATGGATAATTTAAACGCCAGCCCAGATAGACTGGAAAGGCAGGGTGTCGAGAGTCAGATGAGGTTCGATTACTTTAAATGCCAAACCATTTTGGAGAGGTTGAGAACTGTAATGTATGGATCTATTTTGTTTAGAGCAATGACTCCCCTTAGCTATATGTACACATGCACAGTGATCTGTTGTCAATGCATTGTTCTCTTGTTCTCTCTCTCTGTCTCTCACTGTAATGTGAATACGCCAGTTAAAGCCATCTGCATGCCTGCTTTTATTTAAATTGATATGGTAGTTGCACAGACATAACAAATTGGTGACAAGTGCGGACCTGAAAATATCAGGTACTGGATTGACAGTTACAGGATAAAACAGTGAGAGGAAAGAGTCAAATAGTATGGAGAAAACCATCATGGTCGCTAACAGAGGAGCATGTGAATTACAGTGCATGGCGAAAGACGCAACTAGCAAACTTAAAGTTAAAATACTGCGGCAATGATTTCAGTCTGGAAAATTGAAAAATTTGATAGTACTAATGAAGGTTGGGAGTCCTATATCAAAAGGGTTGAAATGTATTATAAGGTGAACAGTACAGTTGAGCAAAAGAAAGCCCACACACTTCTTAACTTAATTGGTGCAATAACGTACAGTCTCTTATGGAACTTAGTAATTCCTGAAAACCCAGCAAGCAAGATGTTTGAAGAAATTTTTATGTTTACAAAATCACTTGAGCCCTAAACCACTGGTAATAGCTGAGAGATTTAGATTTTACGAAAGGAACCTGTCAAAGGATGAAAGCATTTTTCTCTTTTTCTGTCTTACACTGCAATGTGAATACATCAGTTAAAAACATCTCCTGAGTCCGTGCTTAACTCAGAGGGTGGAGCAAAGTTAAGATGGAGCTAAATGGTGACTCTTTTGCTTGCATCTTCAGAAACAGTTCTATATCTATCTCTGATATCACTTTTTTTTCCTTTTCAAGGTTCTTTTGAAGACCCTGTCCTGGAGTTACACCATGGCTTCGGTTCTTTGCAGGAATGGGACCCACTCACGACCAGCGCTTTTTTGATATGCCAAGGACATTACAAGATTAGCGTGCATTCAGGGTGCCAGATTTTTGTGGCTCTGAAGACGGATTGATTCAAGGCTGGTGCCCCCAACTGAAGTGTGGCGAGAGAACAGGGAACATCAGGAGCTGGGTGTCCAGAGCCGATTCTCTGGGTGCAGAGCATGAAAAAAGCAACTCAACAGACTTTCAACATTGTAAATCAGTGTGTTGTTTGTTATGCCTCCCCTCTCACTGTGAAAACTGGGACACCTCTTTTTCCCTTATCAGGGAGAGAGAGAGAGCTGTGGTATGTAGAATTACTGGGTGAACGAGTAGTCTTTGGTCTACTGCACGTCTGTGTCTTGATGCTTTTCTGCATGCTTGAGTGGCCAATGGATGGTGTTGATACTTTTTTGCTGGTCGGGGAGGGGAGATCGTTGCCTTACTGCTGCTTGTGTGTGTGTGGGGGGGAGCTGGTGGGAGTCTTTGGAGTTTTAACATTAACTGTCATTCATTTTTTGGGGCACTCCTTTGTTTTCATGTATGTTTGCAAAGAAAGAAGAATTTCAGGATGCATATTGGATACATTTCTCTGACATTAAATATACCTGTTGAACTTACTGAATACATTGCAGAACTGCACAAACTTTCCCAGAACTGTGACTTTAGAGATAGACTTTCTGATGCATTAAATGACAGGCTTGTATGTGGCATGTATGGTCAAAGCACTCAAAAGAGGCTATTGGTAGAGACAGCTAACCTTTGAACAGACATTGACCATTGCAATATTGTTAGAGACTGCAGCAGAAGTACAGAATAGGAGGATAGAATATGAAATGCCCAAAATGTCCCTGAATGGTACAAAAAGCCAAAAACGTTATTGATGTGGCAATCCTCCTGTTACAAGAGACGCAGGCTTGTACTGTGAGTGTGACTTTAAGCACCTGAGTGAGGCCAAACTATGACGTCAGTCACAAGCTGCAGCAGCCTGTTGCAGACTTAAACTGAGAGAGAGAGAGAGAGAGAGAGAGAGAGAGAGAGAGAGAGAGAGAGAGAGAAAGACTGGAAAAGCTGTTGGAACTTCAAGTTTGTTGCTGTCATCGTAAGACTGGGAGTTCCATATTCTCCCAGGCCCAAAAGGTTGGGTTGATTATCAGCACGTAGTGCACAACGGATGTGTGACTGTTGTTATGATACCAGCCCCCTCCTTTGTGAGAATTGCAAGAGCCCTAGTGAAAGGGGGGTCAATGACCCGAGAGAGAGAGCAAGAGAGAGAGAGAGACAGGCTGAATGGACACAGGAAATGGAAAGACAGCGACGTGCTGGATACCACATTCCACTGGGACAAAAGCTGGAGACTGTGGCATTGTTCTCAGGAGACACCTGGGAACTGCAGACGTGCCAACTCGCAGGGACATTGTAAAGCCCTCGGGCAAAGTGGGCTGGTTGAGAGAGAGATTGCATCACCTGCAACATGATTGACACCTGAGATCCCGTGAGGCAGTATAAAGAAGGGTCTGAAAGAGGACGACCCTCAGACGCACCAAGGAGACACCAAGAAGCACGATAACGCTTCCCGTGGGAACGGGAAGCCATTTTGAAATAAGCCACGTGCGTTAAATTCCGAATGCGGGGTTTGTGGCTGGAACCAACGGAAGATCGCTTTTAACTAACAACGGGGAAGATCGCTCCCCTGATTCCATGGATGTTTTGGGCAAGTTTTTCCGTTTTATCTCTCTCTCTCTCCAACACGTGAAACCAAAAAGGGAAAAGCCTGAAGACTTCAGAGTGACTCTTTATATATTTCCAATTGGACTCAGTATTATACCCTAGACAACGAAAGAGCTTATTTCTGAGTGATTATTAATGTACCTGTGTTTTAGATTGAGTATTGACGCATGTTATCTGAATGTTTGTATTAACCTTAATTTTTGTGCCCCTTTATTAATAAAACTTTTGAAAATAGTACCATTGGACTTCAACTGACATATCTATCTTTGCTGGTAAGTGAAACCAGTTACTGGTTTCATAACAAGTGGGGTTCTCGTCTCGGGATTTGACACCAAAAAGGGGGAGGTCAGTCAATCGGGATTGTAAGTCAAAACAAAATAATTTGGATCTGGTACGCAGGTAGCCAGACAGAAAAACCAGCAAAGATGGACGTGTGTGAATTTATGAGCACCAAATCAGACTTGTTAAATTTGGCGAAGGGGTTAGAGAGGGAAAACGAGCAGGATCAAGCTGAGAGGCAAAGACAGCATGAAATTCGGATCAGAGAGTTAGCAGCAGCCGAGAGAGCGGCAGCGGGGAGAGAAAGAGAGAGGGAGGAGCTAAGGAGAGAGCGGTTTAATGTTAGTCGGGAGCTGAGAGTAGTACCTCCGTTCGAAGAGACGGATGTTGATAGTTATTTCTTGTTTTTTGAAAAGGTGGCAGTGAACCAGAAGTGGCCACAAGAGCAGTGGGTCGCGTTGTTACAAAGTGTGTTAGCAGGAGGGAGGATTTGGGCAGCCATGATGCCGACCCGCCGACCGGCGAGTACGGTGGCCCCGCCCCTAGAGACCCAAAGCTATCGCGCATGCGCGGTCACTCGCAGCCTGTCGGAAAAAGCGTCTGAGAAAGAGGACAGTTTAAATGAAGCCAGCGGTGATCTGGCCAAGATGTTTTTACCGACCCTGTACCATGAGGGTTCCGAGGGTGGTAAAACAGAAAGCAGTAAAGTAAAAGGGGGTAAGGGAGAGGAAATAGCCCTGCCCTTAGTGAAGAGAAAGGTCCTAGAGGTAGGAACTAAAGTTGAGAAACGGATAAAGTTGTTAAAATGTCCAGAGTTGGACATGGTTAATCTGTCTGGTTTGGCAGAATTGTTTGAAGAAGTTCAGAGTTCTAAAGGTGTTCTCGATGGTCCCGAGAGTGAAATGAGGGCAGTCTTAGAGAGGAAGGGTATCCTTGCTGTGGAGAAGTCAGCTGAAATGGCCGAGGAGGTTGTTTCAGCTCGCAGGGTTGCGCCTTCCCCAACGGGGGGCTGCCTAGAGAGTAACTGGAAGGATCGGGAGACGTTAGAATTTGAAAAAGGTACGGGTATTGAAAGCCTGGAAGGGGCCAATGTCCCGTTTGAGTGTGTCCAAGATGGGGGCGCACGTGGTGCTGAACCTGGTAACAGAGCTCAGGGGAAGTCTGAGGTGTTTGATTCAGGGGGACGGGGCGGCCGTCTTTGTGGATCAGATAGGGTTGGTTCAGTAGGAAAAGGGTTAACCTTGGTAACCGTGGGAAGTGTGAGTTCCACGGTGTTTGTATTCGAGAGTGGGGCCAAGGTTAATGCCGAATTTAAGGGGGGAATGAGGATTGTTATTGAAGGAAACGGAAAGTCTGTAGTTCCCAAGTCGAAGGAAGAAATTCTAAACCTGGCAGATCGCTCACAGAGTGAGTCGGGAAATAGCGGGGCCCCCCACTCTATTGTTACGCCAGGGTGGGGTGTGAAGAGGTTGCATTCGAAATGCTACCTGAAAGAGGAGTTGGAATTAAAAACAAATAGCCTGAAGGGTCTTGACAGTTTGGGGCATGGTGTTGAAAAAATAGCCCCGATGAACGAGGCGGGCGGGAGTTCACCACGCCAAATTACTCAAAGTCCCAACGGGGGGACTCGCCAGAAAAGAGGTGACGGTTAATGGGGATGCCATTTTTTTTAAACAGCAAAGCAGGTTTTACGGGTTGCGCCAAAGCCTGTGAATAATAAAGACAGACCTTTGGAGACCTGCCGGCGAAGTAAACCGACCGAAACGATTAGTATTCGCATAAACTTTTGTAGATGCACCTAAGCTAAGATCACACCTCCTTAGTTATGTTGCTGAAGAAAGCAAATAAATAAGCTGGTTATTGAGCTGAAGTCTGATGCTACCAGGCGTTAGCATGGCACGTGAGGTTAAGGTATTAAAGGAAAGGGGCACTGTAATTGTTAACTGTTTAGATGCTGACTTGAATGTATAACTGTATTACTCTGTAGTGAAAAGAAAAGCTTCTGTATTGTATTAGATTCAAAATTTCTGTAAGACTGTACCACTCTGGGTTTTAACCGCTGGTAAAAACCTTTTTAAGAGGGGAGGTGTTATGATACCAGCCCCCTCCTTTGTGAGAATTGCAAGAGCCCTAGTGAAAGGGGGGTCAATGACCCGAGAGAGAGAGCAAGAGAGAGAGAGAGACAGGCTGAATGGACACAGGAAATGGAAAGACAGCGACGTGCTGGATACCACATTCCACTGGGACAAAAGCTGGAGACTGTGGCATTGTTCTCAGGAGACACCTGGGAACTGCAGACGTGCCAACTCGCAGGGACATTGTAAAGCCCTCGGGCAAAGTGGGCTGGTTGAGAGAGAGATTGCATCACCTGCAACATGATTGACACCTGAGATCCCGTGAGGCAGTATAAAGAAGGGTCTGAAAGAGGACGACCCTCAGACGCACCAAGGAGACACCAAGAAGCACGATACCGCTTCCCATGGGAACGGGAAGCCATTTTGAAATAAGCCACGTGCGTTAAATTCCGAATGCGGGGTTTGTGGCTGGAACCAACGGAAGATCGCTTTTAACTAACAACGGGGAAGATCGCTCCCCTGATTCCATGGATGTTTTGGGCAAGTTTTTCCGTTTTATCTCTCTCTCTCTCCAACACGTGAAACCAAAAAGGGAAAAGCCTGCAGACTTCAGAGTGACTCTTTATATATTTCCAATTGGACTCAGTATTATACCCTAGACAACGAAAGAGCTTATTTCTGAGTGATTATTAATGTACCTGCGTTTTAGATTGAGTATTGACGCATGTTATCTGAATGTTTGTATTAACCTTAATTTTTGTGCCCCTTTATTAATAAAACTTTTGAAAATAGTACCATTGGACTTCAACTGACATATCTATCTTTGCTGGTAAGTGAAACCAGTTACTGGTTTCATAACACTGTCACTTCATATAATCCATATGTGCGGATTTGTTGGAGTATCCTGTGGTATTACTTTTGTTGGCCCTTACCTGGAATCAGGGTGTTATGTAGTAGCTGCTTGAAGATGATATTCCTATGACTGTCACCTGGTGATATTTCTAAGTGGATTTCAGTACGACTCAACGGACAAGATCTTTGATGACTGTTATTTCGTTTACCCAGCGGGGAACTTGTGGAATTCAACGTAATCGCCTTCTCTCTACATTATATTCTGGATTACAAATCTCTCTCCCATCGTCTATTCTGTGGACTTCTAAACTTTTCTACTTTACCATCTGAATCTTAAGACTTTAAGAATTATTCCTGAGCTTGACAATTTGGGAACTGCACTCACACATATATATATGCATAACACTGTTAACTTCTGTTTATTTTGTTTAAGTTTCTATATATTGAGTAGATACTAATAAAGACAATGGTTTTAACACTAAAACCTGACTCAATTTGTGATCCGTTGCTGCTGGTACGTAATAGTCCCATGATACAAATGACTGTTGTTGGTTCAAAAAAGAGTTTGCAGAATGTGCCACAGATAAGGTCACGTAGAGAGAACGTGCAAGGCAGATAGAAAAGCACAACTGAGTGAAGAGTTTCAAACACAAAACTAAGCAAGTGCATAAAGTGACAAATTGCAAAACAGAATCATGCAACACAGTGTCTGACAAAGGTGAAATATCATGCCTAGAATTGCATAGTATTACTGAAGCAGATCACAAAATCATATGGATCACCACAGATGTGGCTGGTGTAAAGCTGAAAGTGGAGCTGGATACAGGTTCTGCTCTGTCTATAATTTCAGAGGCTGACTACAACAAACTGCTTTCTAAGCTACCGTTAGAAAAAACCTCAGTGAAGCTAAAGACCTATATCGAAGAAAAAAGTGTCACCAAAAGGCAAACTGAAAGTAAATGTGACGTATGAAGTGAAACGCAGCAGTTAGAGCTTTATGTGTTGAAAAGTGGAGGGCCAGCACTTTTTGGACATGAATAGCTGAGAAAAATCCAACTAGGCTGGCGCACAATCAAAGCTCTCAATGCGGCATCAGCAGTGGCCGGAGGTTATACCAATGAAGTCAACCACCTCAGTAAAGACTACCTCCACTCTGAGGACGACCTTCTCCATGAATGGCTTACCAGAACAAATTATGAGTGACAACGGACCACAATGCATGTCAGAAGAATTCCAAATACTCGTGAAGAAAAGTGGCATTGGATATTTCCAGTCAGCTTCTCACCACCCTGCAATGAATGGGTTAGCTGAAAGGTTTATCCAAACCTTCAAGAAATCCATTAAAGTGATGGACAAGGAGGACATTTCTCTGCAGTGCAAGGTGGACAACTCCCTTTTTGTGTATTGAAACCCTGTTCATGTGATAACAAATCAAACACCTGCAATACTGCTCATGAGCAGGAATCTGAGATCTTGCATAGACCTCCTGAAATCAGATTTACAGAGGGAAGTGCAGAATAAACAGTACAGCCAGTTGCCAAGTGAATTAGCAAGGAGCTTTGAGGTTGGACAGTAAGCCCTAGCCTTGCAGTTATTACCAAGAAGACAAGTGGACACCTGGTAGGATAGCGGCAAGAACTGGACCACTGAGATATACATTAAATGCTGGAGATCATACATCTGGTCTTGTGGACCAGATAATGGATGCTCAACCGAGAACACACCTGAGTTGACTGCATCTAACAAGCTGGACCTATTACAGCCACCAGAGTCACCTCCCAGTAAT
Source organism: Hemitrygon akajei (assembly GCF_048418815.1). Classification (NCBI taxonomy): domain Eukaryota; kingdom Metazoa; phylum Chordata; class Chondrichthyes; order Myliobatiformes; family Dasyatidae; genus Hemitrygon; species Hemitrygon akajei. The sequence continues at coordinate 69,405,282 of NC_133127.1, read as the reverse complement.
GATCATGTCATTGACAGCAACGTGACACCAGAAACTGAGAATGCTGTCTTAGACAAGACGCTTACCAAACCTGATGCCACTCCACAGGTCCAGAGACAATATCCTGAAAGAAACAGAGCACCACCCAAAAGACTGAATCTTTAGGACTGTGATGTTAGTTATGGATTGTTATTGTGAAAGCATGCTTATTTAAATATGGTGTGTGAAGGGGAAATTGAATGTTTTGTACATATACAGTTTTATATTACATTAATGTAAAGGGGGAGGAAGTGTAATGTATGGATCTATTTCTTTTAGAGCAATGACTCCCCTTAGCACTGTGTATTGATATATTGTCTATGCATGCACATTGCTCTCTCTCTCACTGCAATGTGAATGTACCAGTTAAAGCCACCTCCCACCTGCGTGCTTTTATCTTAACCGATAATGCTGCAGATCAATAACCTCTTAGCGGAGTTGGAAAGTCATCAAACTTAACTTTAACACTGACTCGGTTTCACTCTACATAGCTGCTGGCTAACATTTTTAAAATTCATTATCTGGACATCACTGGTAATGTTGGCAATTTGACCATGGACTGAGTCATTTGCCAAGCCATTCAAGGCTCAACAATATATAGACTAGACCAAGGAAGGGTGGCAGAATTCCTTCCCTGAAGGATACTGATGAGCTAGATTCAGGCTATGTCCTCTACTCACTCCTACCATTGAGCAGGAGGTACAGATGACTGATAATATATACTACAGAATCTCTTTCAAGGTCTCTTTACAATTCATATTTTCAGTATTATTTTTATTTACAGTTGCCTTCTTTTGCACATTGGTGTTTGTTAGTCTTTATTCATGTAGTTTTTTTTGTAAAATTCCATTGGAATTTTCCTGTTTTTCTCTTTTCCTGTAAATGCCTGCAAGAAAATGAACTCTGGGTAGTATATGGTGATATACACAGTATGTATTTTGATAATAAATTTATCTTGAATTCTGAACTTTGTTAATGTCTGTGCTGAGCATTCTGCCAAATTAAACGAATTCCTACAGCCTGCATGTGAATCCATACTCTCCATTTCCTCCAAATCCCTCCAACACAACACATTCCAGGCAACTACCACCCTCTATGTAAAACAACTTGTGCTGCACATCTTTAAACATTCCTGTTCTTACCTTAAAGATATCCTTTCTAGTTCTCAGTATTTCTAAGCTTGGGAAATGAACCTGGCTGTCTCCCATAGCTAAGCCTTTCATAACTTTGTAATCTTCTGTCATATCTCCCCTCATCTTGTGTCATCCCAGAGAAACAATGGAAGTTTGCCCAAACTCTCATTATTACTAATACCCTCTAATCCTGGCAAACATCTTCAGAATCCTCTTCAAATCCTCCACATCCTTTACCAGTGCCAACAAAGTATTCATCCCTCCCCACCCCCACCCCAGAAGTTTTCATGTTTTATAATCACATTCTTTTTAATTTGTCTTTTTTGACACTGAGCAACAGAAAAAGACTCTTTTGTGTCAAAGTGAAAACAAATCTCTACGAAGTGATCAAAATGAATTACAAATATAAAACACAAATAATTGATAACTTAAGTATTCACTCCCTTCAAGTCAGTATCTAGTTGATACACCTTTGGCAGCAATTACAGACTTGAGTTGATGGGTCTCTTTCAACTTTGCACATCTGGTGTTATGGCACGGCAACAATGAATATAGAATTGAGACAGGTTTATTATAACAAATAAAACATTTATTAAACACTGCTCAAAAAAAACCCCCAAAAGTAAACCAATGACTAACTTATCTGGAAGTCAACTGCTATACGGCAGATCAAACAGTTCTTAAAGCGATAATGCAAAAACAGTTCTTAGAAGTAATAATGCAAAAGTCCAAATGATTTACACAGTCACTTAGGAGAGTTTTTCCTAGAAGTAATGAATTCCTCACCGACGTCACAACATTACTGCTGATCCCAGTCGAAATATCCCTTTCCCGAAGGATTCACAACGAAGGAAATAAAACGGCTTAAAGGCACTGACCTTTCCTTGACGAAACTCTGCATTCAACTCTTTCTGCTCTTTTAGCAGGAGCTATCTCAGACACAGGTTACTAACTCCTTGTACAAAGATTACATAAAGTCGAACCTGTTTTACCACCGACATCAACTTTCCTCCATCCTTCAGCTTCCCGAACTTCAATAAATCTTCACTCTCCGACTGAACTAAACTGGCAGTATTGTAGCAAAACTGCTGGCAATAACCTTTGAGACTTAAAGCAGAAAGTAAAACTCCACTTTAAAACAAAACTGCATCATAACATCGAATACACAGCAGAACGGAGTCACTGATGAATTCAACCATGAACTGCCCCGCGTCACAGAGAGGGGTTCTCCTTTTATACCCTGTTGAAAAAAACTATCACATGGCCTTTCACTGGCGGGAAAATTAAGTCACTCCACCATCACAAGACCATTACATCATGCCCAGCAAAGCCTCAATTACATCATGGTCATGTGACAGGCACAAGGTACATAACATTGGACACTGCAATTTTTACCCACTCTTCTTTACAAAACTGTTCCAGCTCTGTCAGATTACATGGGGATTGGGAGCGAACAGCCCATTTCAAGTCCAGCCACAAATTCTCAATTCGATTGGAGTCTGGACTCTGACTTTGTCATCTCTAAGCCATTCCTGTGTAGCTTTGGGTTTATGTTTGAAGTCATTATCTTGCTGGCAAACAAATCTTCTCCCAAATTGCATTCCTTTGCAGACTACATCAGGTTTTCCTCCAGGATTTCCCTGTTTTTTTTTTGCTGCATTCATTTTACCCTCTACCTTCACAAGCCTTACAGGGCCTGCTGCAGTGAAGCCACCATCATGCTTCACAGTAGGGATGGTGTGCTTTTGATGATATGTGATGTTTGGCTTATGCCAAATATAGCATTTAGTTTGATGGTCAAAAAGCTCAATTTTGGTTTCATCAAGGTTTCAAAGGTACATTTAATGTCAGAGAAATGTATACAATATACATTCTGAAATGCTTTTCCTTTGCAACCTTCCATGAAAACATAAGCGTGCCCTCCCAAGAATGAGCGACAGTTAAATGCTAGAACCCCAAAGTCCCCCCAAGCCCCCCGCATGTAAGTGGCAGCAAGCAACAATCCCCCCTCCTGCCACCGGCAAATAAAAGGATCGGCACCTGCCACCGAGCACTCAAGCTGGAGCAAGACAACTGCATAGACACAGATTTGCAGTACTCCAAAGACTACATTGTTCACCCAGTATTCGACATACCACAGGCTCTCTCTCTCCCTAATAAGGGAGAAAGAGATATCTCTGTTTCACAGCGAGAGGGGAGACATAACAAACAACTGGCTGGTTTACGATGTTAAAAGTCCATTGTGTCATTTTTTCCATGCTCTGTGCCCAAAGATCTTGGGTCTCCGGGCACACAGCCATAGATCTTCCATCTCCTCAGACACTCTGGTTTTCTGCTCGGGCACCGACCTCCGATACCCCCGTCCCCAGAGGCACAAAACCTCAGTCCTCCGAAGGCGAGCCGAGCTCTTAGGCTGAGCCCTTGGCGTGCCGAACAACAGCCAGTTGTGAAATCCCGAGAGCGGGTCCCATTCCTGCAAAAAAAAAACATAGTCAGCGTGTAACTCCAGGTCAAGGTCTTCAAAAGAACCCTGAAAGGGAAAAATAAAGATATTGAAGATGGAAATAGAGCTGTTTCTGAAGATGCAAGCGAAGGAGTGGCCTTTAACCCTCCTAAGCTCTGCCTTCTACATCAGACCATAGAACCCTCTTTCAGCTGAATTCAGTCTTCCACATGCCTCCTGGCAAGGTCTAGCTGAGCCGCTTTCTCTTTGCCACTCTCTCATAAAGCTGTGACTGGTGAAGCACCTGCGCAACAGTTGTTGTATGTGTAGTCTCTCCCATTTCAGCCACTGAAGCTGGAAACTCCTCCTGAGTTGTCATAGGTCACTTGGTGGCCTCCCTCACTAGTCCCTTTTTGCACGGTCACTCAGTTTTTGAGGAAGGCCTGTTCGAGCAAGTTTTACATCTGTGCCATATTCTTTCCATTTCTTGATGATTGATGTAACTGTATTCCAAGGGATATTCAGTGACTTGGAAATTTTCTTGTATCCATCTTCTGAACAGTGCATTTCAATAACCTTTTCGCAGAGTTGCTTGGAGTGTTCTTTTGTCTTCATGGTGTAGTTTTCTGCCAGGGTACTGACTCACTAGCAGTTGGACCTTCCTGATACAAGTGCAGTTCTTACTACAATCAATTCAAACACCTTGATTGCACATAGGTCTCCAAAAACAGATCTCCATTTAGAGTGAAAGAGCCTTTGTATGTTGATCAGTGAACAAAAACCCAAACTAAATTCAATGTTGTCAAACAATAAAACGTGAAAATTTCATGAATACTTTCATGGGGTCGTGAATACTTTTTTAGGCATTGTATGTAATGGGGCAACCAAAACTGCATGCAGTACTTAACAAACTTCATACCACACTCTATACACTTGTATGGCCACTTTCAGGAAAATATGTTGAGTTCCAAGATTTGTTTGTGTTTGTATACCTGCCTTTTACATTTGACTTCCAAGGTGCAACACCTCTCACTGCTCTGGATTAAACTCCATCTGCCATTTCTCCACCAATAACTGTAATTGTATCCTGCTGTATCTTTTGACAACCGTCCTCACTATCTGAAACTCCATGAATTTTTTATCATCTGAAAACTTACTAACCAATCAACCTAAGTTTCCGTGTAAGTCATTTTTATATATCTCAAGCAGCAATGGTCCCCGCACTAACCTATGCTCATCTAGCCAGAATAATATCCTTCCTTCACTCCCTCTCTCTTCTATGAATGAGCCAATTCTTAGTCTAAACTACCAGATCCCATACATCTTAATCTTCCTGATCAACCAACCATTACAGGCCTTGTCAAACGCCTGACCAATACCCAACCCTCATCAATCACCTTAGTCACCTGCTCAAAAAACAGAATCAGGTTTGTAAGATATGGCCTGCCCCACACACAGCCATGGTAACTATCTAATTCATTAACATTCTTCCAAATACATGTAAATCCTATCCTGAAGAACTCTCTCCAGCAGCTTCCATATTACTAATGTAAGGCTCCCTCACCTATAATTTCCTGGATTATTCTCATTTCCCTTATTAAACAAAGGAACAACTGGCAACTTTTCATTCCTTTCGGATCTCACCTGTGGCTAGAAAGGACATGATGATTTTTGTAAAAGTCCCTCCAATCTCCTCACTTGCCATTCTCAATAACCTGACATACATCATACTAGGCCCAAGAAGTTTATCCAACTTCATGATCTTCAAGAAACCCAAAATATTCTCCCTTTTGATTTGAGAATGCCCTACGATATCAGAATACTCTACACTAATTACATTATCCTCCACGTCCTTCTCCTTAGTGAAGATTGATTCCTAGGATTCATTTATCCAACATCCTCTATATTTTTTGTTTATATTCCAGATTAACAGAACCTATAGTTTTTTTTGCCTCTCAATGACCACGAGTAGGCATTTATCAGATTGGAAGCATGACTTCAATGGTTGGTTTACTCTATCCAATTTTATTAATTGACCTTAACTCAAGAGTAGGAGCAACAGATGAGCTGGAACTTGGCAAAATGGATGGTCTTGAGCATAGTTATTGGTCTCAGGATGGCACAGTGAGAGATGTTGAAATGAGAAAATATTTACAAGATGGGCTTGTAGCTGAGCACTGGGAAGTGTGATGCACGTTGGGAAGATAAACATCTTATGTTTTGTGACTTCAAATAATTAAGTTAATTCAAAGAAACTCATGGTAGTCTGAAAGTACAGGTATAGTTTTGTCCTCATTTCAAGCGAGATGCACACATATCACATGGCAGTGTGAGGATGTATGTAATGAATGTATTTTTACATATAACACGCAATTAATCATTTAAATGAACAAGAACACCTAATCAAACAATATATACAAAATACTCAAATATTACTGAAATATTAAGTACACAACACTCCTTTCTACTTATCTATAATTTCCAACTCAATAGAGAATTTATCTCAACTATATTATATACAGTATATTATATAATTCAACTACTATATACAGACATCCACAGCAGAGTAAGTTTTAATTCAGGCTTAAAGATTTAATCACTGTGGAGGATTTTTTACTCTTGTGGGATAACAATTTTCCTGACAAGGGGAACACCCTGCTTGGCAGATGAGACTTGCTGCTGTGAAACATTCTCAGGTTCTGGGGCTTCCTCCATGGTGCGTGTAGCAGCTGACTCTGAGAGTTCAGGAAGTTGTTCTGACAGCAATAACCAATTTTCTTCTTGTCTTTTGGAAGGTCCATTTAATTTGCTAGAGTACTCTCTAATTAATCCTTCTATTGCTCCCTTTATCATGTGATCTCTCTTTTTGGTTACTGCATCCACAACATCATCTGACAAATCCTCTGTTTTCATGTCTCCGTTAATTCATTTCTTTTTGGTCTTCCATTCATCCAGCTTGGCATTGGTCTTTGCATTTACTTTTACAAGCAGCTTTTTATCTCCCACTTGAAATTCATGCAAAAACCTTAATGCACACCAAGTAGATTCTGGTTCTTTATACTTACAAAATCCAAATGCTTGCAACTTTCCTGAAGCTCTTTGATCTCTCTTCCAGCTTAAAACAAAGCCACAGTTTGCAAGTAACTGTCTGATTAACATATCAAAAGTTTTGCAGATATGTTGCCTATGAAAACTGCTTCTATTACTTTCATAATCCCTATGAGCAGCATTGTCCTTGCTCGGTCCAATATGCTTTCCAACCAGGGGCACAGAGGCTGGCATTAATACCTCTTTGTCCTCTCTTGGGCAATGGTGTTCAGCATGGAGGTAGTTGTGGCATCATCCAGTACCTTTCTTAATTTGCTTTCAGTTGACTTCATTGCAGGGGATGTGGCAAGCAAATTGTGGATGGTCCAAACAAGTTGTAGTTGCCTCAGCCAATCATGAGCCACAACGCTGGTCTTTCTGTTTTACCACGTACAAGCTTGATGTTGGTTGTTGTATTTCACTGTTACGGATGTCATTCCCACAGAGTAATCTTATCTCAAGTATAAGTTCTTAGTTGGATAGCTGCAGGTTTCAGTTTGGTAGCTTTGAAATGCCTTTCAAACTAATTTTGTGGAACGACTGAAGCAGCTGAGCCAGTGTCCAATTCCATTTTAATTAATTTGCATGTTCATTTCTGGTGTAAGCCATATTACTTGTCCATTGTTAATTTTCACACTGTAACTCTCAAGGCTAGTCAGTCCTGTGTTGCATTCATCACTGTCAGATTTTTCATCAACAGCATGCCGATTAGTGCACTATTTGAAACTACAACTTGACTTTTTATCTTTTCTCTTCCCTGTGCAAACCATTTATTTTTCTCTGATGTTTGCTTATGTCCTACTTTGTTGCATTTTCTGCAAATTTTGCCCTTAAACCTGCATTTGTTTTTTGTACAGCATGCCACAGTAGTAACACAATCTGTTTGGCCAGGCTGGTTCCTGATTAGACAATGCAACTTTGTTCATGCTCACTTTCATTCCTGACTGCAACTTAATTGCATCTCTGTCTAGTTTCCATTGAAACAGCGATTTCCCCTGCTCATTTGTATATAAGCCGTGTTTTAGTTAGGAGCCATTTTTGAATGCTTTCTTTTAAGATTTCACAAACTGAAGAGTCTCTCAGTACATCACTAAGCCCGTTACTGAACTAACGATGCTTAGGTAATCTCTTTAATTCAATCATGTATGCTGAAATGGACTCCCTTTCTTTCTCATTCCTCTTATTAAACCTAAAGTGTTCTGCAATTAACAATGGCTTTGGTTCTGAGTTTCCCTGCACCACATTACTGATGGATTTTTTGGAGCAGTCAAACTTGGAAGCAAACTGTAAGCCTTTAAACCCAATGCGCTTAGCAAAATTGGCACTCACTTCTCATTGGTTGTTTCATTTCCTTTAAAATACTGTTCCAATAGTTCAGTATACATGAGCCATTCACCCATTGTGTAATCAAACCTGTCGATCCTTCCAATGTAGCCCACCACTCTTGAGTTTCTTAAAGATTATTATCACTCGGTACTCACTCTTTATGAACCTGTGAATTCTTACATTTTCTGAGTTTTCTTCTTTTAAAAAAAAACTCAGTCGTGTCTTCCCTTCCAAAGAGCACATACTGCTCTGTTAGAATGTTGTTCTTGCTGCGTTTTATCTTATTTTGGAACGGCTCGCTGCACTTTAACCTCTGAGTAGTCCTGCCAGCTTCATTTTAAAAACACCTCGTCACCAATATTATGTTTTGTAACTTCAAGTCATTAAATTAATTCAAAGAAACTCATGGGAGTCTGAAGATAAGGGTATAGTTTTGTCTTTATTTAAAGCGAGGCACGCACATATCATGTAGTAGCATGATGACGTATGCAATTAAAATATTTTTACATATAACTCATAACTAATTATTTAGATGAACTAGAATGCTTAATCAAACTATATATATACACGATTACTCAAATATTACTGAAACATTAAATCTCTAACAAAATAAACAAAGGTGATGAATTTAGAAATGCTTTAAATGAACCTAGCTGAGCAGAGAGGCCTTGATATCTACATATACAAATCCTTGATGAAGTAGTTAGTCCCTAACCTGGTGCACTAATTTTCTTCAGATTGCTCGCGTTGAGCTTCTTGTGCTTGTGAATTACGAGAAGTCCATCCCAATTCCATATTTACACGGAACTCCCAGCTGCTTTAGCCACCTGACCAAAACCCTTCAGAGACTTGAAAAGCCACAAAGCTGACCAGCCTGAACTTAGCAGCAACTAAAATGAGACCCAGTGGGGTTGTTGACAGAGTTATGCACATTGTTACGTGCTCAAGGATCAGGGGCCTCTGGAAACAGCTGCAGGGATCACAATATAGAATTAACCTATGCTCTTTGCTTCCAATGCAGGTGGCACGGCAGCTTTGTGTTCCCTGTTAATTAACACGGCTGCAGTAAGCAGCCAGCCTTTCACAAACAGTTACATTACTGCAATCTTTAGGCAGCAGCATACAATTATGTGAGGTCTGCATCTCTTAAAGCTAGCCTGCACTGCTCCAATCTCATCTCTCAGCACCTCTTAAAAGAGTGGTGTATTGTGAGTGCAGCAGCTGAAGACTGCAGGGAGAACATTCTTAGTGAAGCTCAGATATTGTTATTTGTTGACGTTCATTTAGCTAATTTGCTGCTTTAACACCCTGGGAGATACTGCTCCCTCTTTCTTGCAGAACATACTCTCTATGGTCACGCTAGACCCCAAAGAGTGTGTCCTCCAGTGCACCCTGAACTGGTAGCAACCGATTTGTACAGAAGCATTACAGTCAGGAAAAGTCATTCTATGCTTACTGCTTTGGGACGTTAGCAACTTTAATGGACTTCAGCAAGCACAGAACCCTGAAGGATTATTGCCTACTTCAGCAGAAAGCAGAAAGTAGGCAATGATAGGAGTGATAATGACTGCAGTGCCCCTGAGTGATATTTAGGTGCAATGGTCAAGGCCAAAATAGAACTATGGTTATCTTGCTTCTTCTTGAACAGATTTTTTTGGGTTTCCGCCCTTTTGGCTCCCAGACCATATCCCCAGCGGTCCCTCTCCCTTTCCAGCCATTTCATAAAAACTATGAAGAATTTTGATTTATGATGCAGGCTAAAAGAGAATAGGAACTGCAAATTCCAAGCAGTAACAAATAATTGCAAAAATTATTCAAATCTATTTAAAACTACAAATGAGATTATTTCTTTATTCAATTACAGTAAAAACAATTTTCACTAACTATCTTAGAGTGGTACATTAGTAGTCCAGCTATTCACTAGTTCATTACTTTTTCACCTTTCAGTGTGATGGTGGGCTTGGTGCAGTTTCTCAAATTCAGGCTGAGTGTGACTCAGGAGGAGTCTCAGATTCAGAGCATTCTGAATTTAAATTCAGATGAGTCTCAGACTCAGTCTCAGAGCATTCAGTAATATTCAGTCAATTTCATTGCTTTGAAAGAAGTTGGGCTCCGCTAAATAAATAACCATTTTCTGCCATGCATGATAACAGTCACAGATTCCTTTAAAACAAAAGTCTTGATATGATTTTTTTTTAAACCACGGCTTCAACTCTAAGTCCTTTTGTAGCAACATCAGTTTTTCATCCTTTCTGTTAATTCCTCATTACAAGTGTCAGGAATTACCCAATCTGCAATTTCGATCGAGAGAAGATTCTGAAATCTCTCTGACATGTCTTTATGCTGCTCACCCAGCTGGGTACAGTATACTTGAAGATCATCATCTGGCAATCTTTCTTTCTCTTCCAAATCACAGAGGCTTGGAAATAAGGAAAAGGTCACGACAGTCAAAGTTACTCTTAAGTGGAGTGACCTTGGATAGAAATGTCGCAATGGCTGACTGGATTTGATAAGATTTACATTTCCTTGCAAATGAAGATTGATTTTATTACATTTTGTGAATAATTCTGAGAAATAAGCAATGCCATGTCTAATATTCTTGAGGTGATTACTAAATGAAGCACTTGAGTCTTCGGAGAATTATATCATGGCTTCAAAAAGTGCATAAAAATGTCTCAGGCAGTTTGTTTCTGAGAGCCACCTGACTTCAGTGTGCAAAGGCAACCATTCAATCCGTTCGTCATTCTCAGTACAAGGCTTTTGAAACAGTTGAGAATGGAGAGCATGGAACTTGATTTATTTACCACTGTGATAAAAGTATTTAATGATCTGAGCAGCAGATCATTAGGTTTATTTGAGGCGACATGTTACCTGTGAACTGCACAGTGAATGGTAAGTATGTTTGGTACAGCTTTTCACAAGAATGTACAGTATTAACCTCACGGTGGTGTCCTGTCATTGATAGTGCCCCATCTGTTGCACAAACAGGAATGTTGGTGAACAAAATGTCATTCTCTTGGAAAAAATTCTCAACAACCCAAAATATTGAATCCCCCTTCATATGTGTTTCCAGTCCCCTTGCAAATAACAGCACTTGAGCCATGCTTCCATCTTTTATAAAGCAAACGTAACCAAGAAGCAAATATTCATTGCCTGGCAAAGTTGACTCATCCAACGGCAGAGAAAGTTCTGTTGTCCTAAGTATGTTACACAATGTGTTTTCCACATTCTTAGACATTTCATCTATTCGTCTTTGATAAGATTTGCTGTCAAGTGGAATCACTTTAATTATTTGGTCTGGTGACTTATGCAAAATTGTACACAGAATAAATTTTTCTGCAATTATATAAGACTTTCTAATTTTAGCAATGAGCAATAAAATATTGTATGAAACACACAAACCATCACTGTTTTGTTGTGAAATGCTGATAAAGATGTTTTGAAGTGTTTTCAATTTCTGAAATTTTTCACAAAGTTACTGAAAATAAGCCAATCTCTTGTTGTCTTTATCAGACTGTACTCTCTTCAAATGTTTAAGGAGCAGGAATGTTTTCATTGCCTCATTTGAAAAAAAAATCACACTGCTGTTGGTTGCTTGGTGCTGGCATAAATCTATATTTCAGATACACCACACTATACTGTGGTATAGTGTACTATACACTTCTTTTTCATCTGGTCTGCCATTTTCGTATTGATTAACAACCACAATCACCTATTGTTTAAATCCATCCTCAAGGAGAAAGTTATGATGTCATTATAGCTCACGTAAAATCTGACCCTCTGCCTGAACGTATATAAAGTTGTGCAGTGATATCTTGGTTGGACTATGGGCTAGATAAATGCGGTCAAGACTATTTGAAAGGACAGATTCTGAACTTTATTCCCATTGAATGTCATAGCCTAATTCACAGGAACTGCATCACTGTGTGATTAGAGTATGGGTATCATATTAGTAACACAACTACAGTAGTGAACAGCAATATCGCGGAGGCAAGGCCTGGAAATAACACAAGTTTGTCTTTTGAGACTTGTCATGTAATGCCAAATATATTACATTGCTTTAAACAACTGTAATGCTCTTCAAGCAAAGTCTAAGAGAATGGTGGGTTAGCAAGAGGTGAGATGATTACATGATTATTGTAATCAATTATGAGGCTCTGAGGATCAAATGCTTATAATAAGTAATGCATTTATTAAATTACACAGCTGCCTCATCAACTGCCCCCCTTGCTCCTGGGAGGGGGTTGATATTGCCCACTTTGAGAGCCATTGTTCTAGGCTGTTGTGACTTAGGTCTCTCTCCCCAGCAAGCAAGTTCCACTCAATAACAGATAAAATGACTAAGTGAGAATAAGCACTGGGTCACTTCACCCACTATCATAAAGGACCGCTGGTTTGAGTCGTTGTCCTCGGAGGGGCCACTATTTCGAGTTGCTGCCCTCGGAGGGGCAGCTGGTTTGAGTCATTGTCCTCAGAGGGGCTGCTGGGTCTCAATACTCTTGGAGGTGTTATTAAAATTCTGAGATTTAGGGATAGGACTGAAGTTCATATTGGTGCCCTTCAGTTCTATATTTTTTTTCATTTTCTCACCCATTCTTTCTTGTTGCGGATTGGTGGGCTGGGGGTTCGAGTGATCTGTTAGTTTTTGTGCGGGGGGGTTGGGGGTGCTTGGGGTTTGTGTTTTCATGTGGGGGGATTGGTGTCTTTCTTTCAACTATAGGGTGTTCCTCACCTTTGATGAAGAAGTTTATCATGTCCATTCAGGGGCAGCTCTTTCGCCTGTGATCCCCACTGGACACTCAGCTCTCTCCTGTGGCTCTAAGTAGCAGCTTGCATGAAACAGCAGCCGCAACCCAGGGCACAGCTTCAACAGGCAGGCTAAACCAGGTTAGTGTAACTGACAGGCCTCATGTCCGGCGAGGTAGGGGTACGCCTGTCCTAGCATGCGATGTTAGTTCCAGTGGATGAAATCAGCAGTAAGTTCCAACAGCTGGGTAGACAGTCCTGCAATACTTCACGGAGAGCGAAGGGCATGGTAAGGCACAGAAAAGGCATGGCCATCCACTACATTTAAGGAAGACCTCAGTTGTGACGTCTACTCATACAACTGGATCCAGATTTCTGAAAGTGAGAGGGTGGAACTATTCCACAGCAATGGGTTTTCCACTTTAAAAACTCTCCCGCAAAGGTTTCTTTGTTCAGTTCACATCATCTAAACGGTCACCATTGGATATGGCAGGCAATCAACTAATCAGCTTTAAAGCGAGAGGAGGAAGGTCTATCAGAATCTGGTTTAATATCACAGATGCATGTCATTAAATTTGTTGTTTTGCAGCAGCAGTATATAGCAATACATAATAATAAAAAAAACTATAAAATACAATAAGAGATATATTTTTAAAAAACAAATTAAGTAAGCAGTGCAGAAGGAGAACAAACATATTGAGGTGGTGTAGATGAGTTAATTGTCCATTCAGGAGTCTGATGGCAGAGGGGAAGAAGCTGTTTCTAAAGGTAGGTGTGTGTGTGTGTGTGTGTGTGTGTGTGTGTGTGTGTGTGTGTGTGTGTGTGTGTGTGTGTGTGTGTGTGTGTGTGTGTGTGTGTGTGTGTGTGTGGTGAACTACATATACCTGTCTGGTCACCCCCCCCCCCCCTGCTGACTACTCCTGTGGCTCCTCCCACAGACCCCGGTATAAAGGCGATTGGAGGCACAGCCCCTTCCTCAGTCTCCAGGATGTTGTGTGGTGGTCACTTGCTGCTTGTGCTTTCTTCCAGCCAATAAAAGCCTACCTTAACTCACGTCTCCGAGAGTTATTGATGGTGCATCAGCATGTGTGTGTGTGTTCAATCTCCTGTACCTCTTCTTTGATAGTAGCACTGAGAAGAGTTCATGTCCTGGATCAAGGGGGTACTTAATGATAGCTGCTTCCCTTTTCAGACATCACCTTTTGAAGATGTACTCGATGCTGGGGAGGCTAGTGGCCATGAGGAAGCTAGCAGAGTCTGTAACTTTCTGCAGCTTTTTCCAATCCTGTGCAGTGGACCTTCCATACCGGACAGAGAAGCTACCGGTTAGAATACTCTCAGCATTATATCTGTAGAAATTTGCAAGAGTCTTGGTGTCATACTAAGTCTCCTCAGCTCCTGAAGAAATATCGCTGTTGTCATGCCTTCTTTGTAATTATCTCAATGTGTTGAGCCCAGGAATGTTGTCACTCAGGAACTTGAAACTGCTCACCCTTTCCACTGCTGATCCTTCAATGAGGTCCGGTGTGTGCTCCCTCGACTTTCATTTCCTGAAGTCCACTATCAATTCCTTAGTCTTACTGACAAAGAGTACAAGATAGTTACTGCAACACCACTCAATTAGCCGATCTATCTCACTCCTGTACTCGTCCTCCTCATCGCCATCTGAAATTCTATCAACAATAGTTGTGTCATCAGCAAATTTATAGATGGTGTTTGAGCTGTGCTGATTTACACAGTAGTGGGTGTAGAGAGAGTAAAACAGTGGGCTAAGCATGCATCCTTGAGGTGCACCAGTGTTGATAGTCAGCGAGGAGCAGATGTTATTTTTGATCCACACTGACTGTGGTCTTCTGATGAGGAAGTCAAGGATCCAGTTGCAGCTGGAGGTACAGAGGCCCAGGTTTTGGAGCTTGTTGATTAGTACTGAGGACATGATGATGTTGAACACTGAGCTGTAATCAAAAAACAGCAGCCTGATGTGGGTATTGCTATTGTACAGGTGATCGAAGGCTGACTGGAGAGACAGTAAGATTGCACCTACTGTGATGATAGGCAAATTGCAAGGGGTCTAGGTTCTTGCTTAGGCAAGAGTTGATTCTGACCATAACCTAACTCTCAGTGCACTTCATCACAGTAGATGTGAATACAACTGGTCACCCTGAGTCAGCTCACCCTCCTCTTCCTGGGCACTGGTATGATTGTCACCCTTTTGAAGCAGGTGTGAACAACTGAATGCAGCACTGTGAGAACTGAAGGTGCACTTGAACACGCCCACCAGTTGGTTGACACAGGTTTTACAGTGCCCTACCAGGCACACAGCTACCAGGGTGATCGCGGAAAACCCCTTCAGCAGATAAAATGGATGACACTCAACCATGAGACAGTTTGGGTCGGGTGAGCTGGATTGAGTCAGAATTGCCATGTCTGTGCATCACGAAGAGTTAATCGCCACCTCCTCTACCTTTAAAAGAGCCAGCCAGTGGACAGTAAAGCCTTTGGTTTGCATCACTGTGTCCAAAAAGGTGGAGGTGAGCCATGTGTAAGGGAGAAAGAAGCACAAGCAGGATCATTACAGCTCCAACTCCAGAAATCAAAGCCTCACTATCAGCATGAAGTGTCGTGATGAATTAGCAAGCACCCACATCCATTCTGTTCAGTCATTTTTTGCTCCAATTCCATATTTGTCAGATGGCTGTAATTGTGTCAATACTGTTGCAAGACCTGAAAGAACTCCAGGGCAACGCTGCACCATGCCCATGATCAGCCATGGCTCTAAGTTATTAGAATTGCTTCACAATTGCTTTCACCTGTTCGTTGTTTGACTGGTTGCATGCTTAGCTCAACATCAACTTCATGCATGAATGAAAATGTGCTTATTGTGAGGTTTACACTGTACTTGAGTAGCTGTCTGAACATTTCTAATAGTCAAGCCTTTACTTCTGTAATTATGGCCAGGCCAAATGTTAAATATTTTGCCGCTTTGCTGATTTGTGTGGGTTTGCTCTTTGTTTCACAGAATTAAAAATGACGGTAGTGAGCAATATTTTCTTGCTCCATTTGAATCAGTGTGACAGAGATGAATGTCAAGCAAGCTGACGTCATGAATTCATGCATGAATGATGGCAGAGAAATACCAGCCACAAAAGGGTGGATCACAGTTGCAAGAGACATTTTGTGATGAGAAGAACTTCAATAGGATAAGAATGCCATGAGGGATTTGTGTTTAATAAATGGGTACAATTGAATCCATTTTCTAGGCTTCTGTGTTTAGTAACTTTGACTGAATTTTCACATTGATTAAACATATTCTTACTGGTGTAAGAAAGTGCCAAAATGCAGTGGTGCGATAAGTCTTACAACAAGAAAGCACACTCACTGATTCTCCATGGACTTCTGATTCCTATTTCCCAATAGCTCCTTGTAATTTTTGATAGCGTGTGATTTAAACAATGCTGTAACCTTCTCCATGACTTTGCTGTGCAAAGCGATTTTTGCTTTTCATAGCATTAAAAGTTTTGCTAATATATGAATTGTTTCTGAACTATTTTCAGTTGCAACGGCTTTCTTGTGCTCCTGTGGAGCACCATTTTGTGCAAGTATATTCTCACCATCGCCATCAATTTCAATCATATTATTTGCTGTAAAAAATATTTCCATATGCTCTCTGCATGAACTGAAAGGTTCACACATTGAATCATTTACACCAAGACTTTCAATGTAACCAGCTTCAGTCTAAGCAGTTGTTTTGTTCTGTTTCTGTACGTACGAGCGATACAAATTCTGTTCGAGGACTATTACATACTATGTTATTATTTTTCCTCTGCCTTTTATCTGAGGTTTCTTGCAGCATGGTCTTTTCCACAGACTCAGATAATCCTTGTACAAGCTGAGAGTTATAACTTTATTAGTTGGTCTATTCTTGTTACTAGTTTGTTATGGAGGAATGTTTTTTACTTCAAACACAGACAGTGACGACTACATAGAAAGCTGCTAGAATTGATTTATTTAATTCTCTCATAGCACTGAGCTTATATATACATCATACATAAATGTCACATTTTCATCAACACTACAGTGGGCTTGCTGTATAGGCATTTGAAAAAGGTATATAGATACCCTTTGCACATTTACATCCCCAGATAGATGCAGAAAATCAGTCATTGTGCATTACTGTTCCTGAGAAGCTGCACTACTTCTCTGTCTACGATAGTCAGAGGTTGAATTTTCTGTGATTTACCATGTAATCAAAGACTCCACCCATTCTGTCTTCTCCCCTCACCCATCAGCAAAAGATATAAATGCCTGAAAGCAGACTCAAGGGTGGCTTCTATCCAACTCTATCAGACTCTTGAATAGACCTCTTGAACAATAAGATGGACTCTTGGCTTCACAATCTACCTCGTTACGATCTTGCACATTATCATTTACCTGTGCTGCATTCTCAGTAGCTTTTACATATCTTGCATTGTTATTGTTTTACCTTATTCTAATTCAGTGAATTGTACAATGATTTGATCTGTATAAATAGTATGCAAGACAAACTGTAAACATGTGACATATACCATAACCAATATATTGTTTGGGTAGATACCCTCTCTTCATTGAGTTAATGCATGTATTTAAACTTATCAATGTATTAGCTTCTGTGAACCATTTGTCATTCATAGCACATAAAGTCCATAATAGTTTTACATGTCAGCTGCTAGCGTTTTATCTGTATAAAAGCAACATGGAAAACTGCAACTTGCTTTTCTCGAGGTTTTGCTGCCATCTGCTGTACAACAATGGATGCTTATTGAGATCAAGAACTTTCTTCTTTATAACAGTGACTGGAGTGTTATGTAAAATGTCACCCTGTGTCGCTCGTTAGCTGATTCATTGTTCGTGTAGAATAGAGTACCATTAGTCTCCGACATCTTTATTTAAGGTTAAAATGTGAACAATGTGTAATTTGTTCTTACATTGTTTACTTAATCTGGACTCAAGGTTTGAACGTGGATAGAAAAAAGGCAATCTATATTAAGGGCTATGTGGGTGGAGGCTTTAGTTGAGGAGGAAATTCAATGTAAAATACTTCCTCCAGAATACTCATGAACAACCAGACTCAGATGTCAAAATACTGAACAGTGACCTTCATGGTTAATGCTAATCTTCTCTGAAAAATCCTCCAACTTTTATCCATGAAGTAAATCACTTTAAACATACCAGTAATATTAAATATGTACACTGACAACATTTACACTGTTAAATTCTTGCCAGCTGGTGACTTGCTGTCTTTAGATCAGCCAAAGGGATTATTGAATAGCAGGAAACAGCAAACCAGGCATCTATTCAAACTGTGGCCCTCACTGCAGGAAACCTGGACGTCAGCAGTGGCAAGATGAAGGTCATGTTAAGTTTTTTTAAATTCAAATCAATGTGAGCATTTGTTTCAGGTTCATAGCACCGTCTATCACAGAAAGATAAGAACTTGAAGTCAAATTGCTATATTAAGGTCAAATGTCTTGGGCAATCTTTCTACGTAATATTTAGGAGATGAGACGATTAATTATAAATATTTTGTGTCAGCCAGCTAAGAATGTGTTAGCTAGATAAGAGAAGTTTTCAGAGAAGTTGAGGAGCATTCCATAATCTATTCATTAAGTGCAAAAGCTGCCTTTTGTTAATTTAGGCTGCATCCACACTAGACCGGATAATTTTGAAAGCGCCGCTTTCATGTAAAAACGATAGGCATCCACACCATGCGTTTTTGAAATTATCTCTGTCCACACTGAAACGGAGATTTCGGCGAATCTCCTCCAACTGCGCATGCGCAGGAGACACCTACCGAAAACAAGCGACATGTTTGGTGTCGAATCTCGCCGTAAAAGTGCGTGTTTGTGTAATTACAGACTAGAAAAACTTAAAACGATGGACAGCTGTTGGCTCTCACGCAGGAGAACTTAAAACTAAAAAAAAACAAATACTGGAGCGTACGGAGGCAACCGACAGGGAGTTCACGGACAGATTGACCCGGCTGACGACGAACATTGAAAAACTGACTAACTCTGTTGCATTAATAAAGCACCTTGTTAAATATATAAAACATGCCTGCATCAGTGTTATCCTGTGTTTCCATAAAATGTTACATTAGGCTGTTACACATCTATTGTCAGAGAAGTACTTGCATAAATAGGTAAACCACCTTCATACGAGCAAAGACAGAAAACGGCAAAGTGAGTACAGTATACTTATTTATTCGGTAAGTTATGGGTCAAAGTATTTGGTGAGTACATTTCTGACTCTTCTGGCTTCGGTCCCTTTGCTGTCTGTTCTGAAATTGTTAGGTTGCGTTCAAGAAAACAATGAAATAGCGCGCTGCCGTCTGATAGCGTTTTCAAAAGTCTCCGGTTACCCTGTCCACACTGATCTGCCTGAACCACATTTTAAAAAATATCCAGCCTGGAAAGCGTTTCTGAAAAGCTCCGGTTTCGGGGGACAAAAACGGCGTTTTAGTGTGGATGGAGCGTAAAATCGAAGAGAAAAATCTTCGGTTACAGATTTATCCGGCGTAGTGTGGATGTAGCCTTAGCCACCAATCTTAGCAACTAAATAGCTTCTGTTCGTTATCACTACAAAGAAACTAATAAAGTTAATGAGTTGATAACAAGCATGCAACACAGACACAGAAAGGAGGGATGCAGCAGGATGCCTAGCATGTATGTAATGCAGTAAATTCCAGCATACTGCAAAATTACAAATCATAGTTCCACCGCCGTGTGGAGCACATGAATTCTTGGGAGCGAGTGACAGAGCAGGATGTGTGGGTAAAGGGCGATCAGTGGTTGAGGAACTCTCCAAAAAAGGGATATCAGCACGGGTGGGCTATTTAGTGGGCAATGTTTACCACTGAGTGCTGGATGGGGAGAATCTATGGGCTTCTGTGGAGCAGAGTGGGAACAGGCAAATGGGGAAGGAGTCGCCAGGACTAGGGAGTTGTTTCTGGGGTCAAGGTAGGAGTAGCTCTGTGATGGCAGTGTGGAGGGTCATTATGGTGAGTTCTATGCTGTGCAGTGGGGATGCTGGAGGGACAATATGGGAGAGAGGGCGGTGTGGAAGTGGCCGGGAGGGTGTGTCAGTGTGGAGGCTGCTGTGCGAACAGGGACTGTGTAGGATGATGGGGTCGGGGCACAATGGAGAGCTGCTTGAGGGTTTTGCTGTAGTGGGCTCAGTGCAGAGCTGAGTAGGGCTCAGTCTAGAGGGAGACAGTTAGAGGGACAGCTTGGGGTGTATGTGTTTGTGGAGCTGCCTTTAGGGAGCAATTTGAGTGTCAGTGCTTGGGTCCTAAGTTGGAGGTCTGTGTAGGCGGTGCTGTGTTTGGGAGTAGTATGACATCACAGAGGGAACATGTGAGGTAGCAATTAGTAGGGTCAGTGTGAGTGTGAGAGGGATTCTGTTGGGGGAGAGGAGGATGGCAGCATGGGTGTCATTTTCAGAAGGAGTATGGGAAGCAGTCGGGTACATGCCGAAATGAGGTGGCAGGGTCCAGGCCCCACAGTGTAATGAAAAGACAGAATCCGATGGCTGGACAAAGACTTAAGCGCTGGGTCGAATTGAAAAAGTCGGGTACAGGCTGAATTGAAGTGGCAGGGCCCAGGCCCCAGGCCCCAGACCATATCGAAGCAACTGAACCCAATGTTTGGATGATGATTTAGGTGCTGGGCCAGGTCAGGGTGTCAGGGCCTGAGGCGAAGGATGAGCAGGTTCAGCTCGCTGCTCCACTCTGTGCTGAACTAAACGTCTGTGGACCAGTTCAGAAGGCTATTTTCTTGCATTTATTGTTTGCATGATTTGCTATTTTCTCTGCACATTGGGCATTTGACGATCTTTTTTTATGGGTTCTTTTGGGTATCTTTGTTTCGCGGCTGCTGGAAGGAGATGAATCTCAAGGTTGTATAAAGTATAAAGACTTTGATAATACATGTCCTTTGAGTGAGTGTATGGGTTAATGTGGTGGGTAGAGTCAGGCTGATGTCATTGGTGCCTGAGGGCAGTCTGCAGGGACTGCATGGTGTGCCACGGTAACATAGCGGTTAGCGTAACGCTACTACAGCACCAGCAATCACCGATCGGGGTTCAATTCCCACCGCAGTCTGAAAGGAATTATATGTTTTCCCCATGGCCACGTCTGTTTCTTCTGGGTGCTCTGGTTTCCTCCCAGGATGCAAAGGTAACGTACGGTTAGGGTTAGTGCGTTGTGGGCATGCTACATTGGTGTCGGGAGTGAGGCAGTACTTCTGGGCTGCTCAGCTCAATACTCACTGATTTGATTTGACACAAAGGCCACATTTCACTGTATTCTTTGATGTACTTCGGACAAAGAAAGCTTTTTATACCTTTAACATTATCAGTGTTGCGGGGGGGGGGATCATTGTGGGAGGACATTATGTGAGGGGCTTATCATAAGGAGAGCAGTAGAGGGATTGTAATGGATAGATTGTGTGTGGGAGGGGGAGGTGTTGTGATTGTTCCCAATGTGTGTTCACAGGAGCAAAGAGTGAGGGAAGTTTACCCTCAGCCCTCTCTCTGCTGAATGTGATTAACACTGAGGCAGATTGAACAGAGGCTGCAAGAGTTTCAATTCATTACCAGTGATATGGTCTTTTTTTGTGATGATTCCCTGTGACCTGGTGAAAGTAATATCATGTTTATGGTTATTTAAAATGTGTTTATGCAGACACTGTGTTTGGGGTCAGCTGGTTTGATATCGCACATTCTCTACATGTGTTCATCTTGGAAATGTTGGACAGCTCTGCCACTGCCTCTGATCATGAAACACTCAAGCACAATTTTACTTCTCTACACCAGGGATTCCCAGCCTGGGATCCATGGATGCCTTGCTTAATGGCATTAGTGTATGGAGTAAAAATGGTTGGGAATCCCTGTTCTGGACCACAGTATTCCAATGAGCAGGAGCATGGAATTTCTCTCTTTCCCTCAATGCTGCCTGACCTCCTGAATATTTCTCTTATGTTCTGTTTTATTTCAGATTCCCAGTATGCAACCGTAATTTGGCTTTGAGTGTTAGCAGCACCATGCTGTGGAAGTGGGAGGCTGATCCTGCCCTCATCGTGCAATGGTTAAGCACACTCCTACCAGAGGAAGGATCTGCGACCTTAGAGGATAGCCACACAAAGAAAGTGGTGGTCCCAACTTGTACTGGATCTTCATCAACTTGCCTTCATTCAAGTATCTATTGTTCATATTTTAACTTGTTCTATGTATTATTTAGCCATACCCTGTGCTTGCTGATCAATACCAGTTCCTGTTCCTATAATAGCTTTTAGGTCCTCAGTCCAAATTGAAAGATCTTAGGTAGCTTCCAACTAGGCAACCCTGTGGAATCACAATCACTGCATTCTTTGAATTCTTGCTCATCCTGTGTCGATTGTTCAGTCGATGATAGCAAAATGCAGTCAGCTGCCTTGGACCTAAACTAAAGGATTTTCTCACTCGAGCTTTCTGTCCCTTTCCATTCTCTCCCTCCCTCTCCTCCTCTAAATGGCGGGCCATATTAGTGCCAGTTTTTGAATGAATGTGTTCACATTCAGCACAATGCATGACCATTGTTGATCTTCACTATACTGTTGCACATCAGAGGTTTCAAAGATACGTTTAATGCCAGAGAAATGTATACAATGTACATCCTGAAATGCTTTTTCTTCACAAACATCCATGAAAACAGAGGGTTCCCCCCAGAGAATGAATGACAGTTAAATGTCAGAACCCCAAAGTACCTCCCAACTCCCCTCCCTCCCGCGCATTAGCGACAGCAAGCAAGGATCCCCACCCCCCCCCAACCAGCAAAAAAAACCATTGGCACCCGCCACCGAGCACTCAAGGATGAGCAAAGCAACAGCAGAGACACAGACTTGCAGTACTCCAAGGATTACTTGTTCACCCGGAATTCGACATGCCACAGGCTCTCAGGAAGAAAGGGGTGTCTTCATTTCATAGTGACAGGGTTACATAACAAACAACTCACTGCTTTACGATGTTAAAAGTCCGTTGAGTCGCTTTTTCGAGTTCTGTGCCCAAAGATTGTGGGCCTCTGGGCACACAGCCATAGGTCTTCCATCCCCCATGACACACCAGTCTCCTGCCCGGACACCGACTTCTGATCCCCTTGTCTCTAGAGCCACGAAATCTGGAACCTCCAAAGGTGAGCAAAGCTCCTAGGCCACGCCCTTTGGCATGCCAAATAATGGCCAGTCATGAAACCCTGAGAGCAGTTCCCGCAAAGAACCGTAACTCCAGGTCAGGGTCTTCAAAAGAACCCTGAAAGGGAAAAATAGATATATCAGAGATGGAGATAGAGCTGTTTCTGAAGATGCAAGCAAAGGCGTCATTGTTAGGCACCACTGTCCCCTCCTCTACAAGTGCAATTGTTCGCTACTATAAAAATACTTGTTCCTCTACAGAACACACAGAATGCTGGAGGAACTCAGCAGGCCAGGCAGCATCTATGGAAAATAGTAAGCAGGCGACATTTTGGGCTGAGACCCTTCATGAGTCCTAATGAAGGGTCTTGGCCCCAAAAGTTGGCTGTTTACTCTTTTCCACAGATACTGCCTGGCCTGCTGAGCTCTTCCAGCATTCTGTGTGTGTTGATTGGATTTCCACCGTCTGCAGACTTCCTCGTATTTGTTCCTCTGCGCTGTTTTATTATATCTCTGATGATAACCTGCACACTGATTTTCCTTTTTTTATCTATGTGTAAACCCAAGAACTAGCCAGCCAGTGATGTCATGGCATCAGCACTGGACTTCGAGAAGAATGGTCTCAAGTTCAAATCCAGCCTGCTTCTTGCACACGATCCATCATACTTTGTTGAGCATCGAACTCGCAACTCCGCCTCATAAAAAGCAGTCAAATGTTATGGAAACAGCAAAAATGCTGCCCAATGCATCACAAGGAGCAAAAAGGAACAAAAATAAACCAAAGAACTAACAAGAAGACTTTCATTTTCAGCCAAAAATTAAAATACTGCAGATGTTAGGAATCTAAAAAATACACACAAGTAACTACTTTATGAGGTACACCTGTATACATGCTTGTTAATGCAAATATCTAATCAGCCAATCATGTGGCAGCAACTCAATGCTGAAAAGCATCAGACATGGTCAAATGGTTCAGTTGTTGTTCAGACCAAACATCAGAATGGCAGAAAAAATGTGATCTAAGTGGCTTTTTTTTTGTTTTTCCACCATTCTCTGAAACTCTAGAGACTGTTGTGCATGAAAATCCCAGGAGATCAGAAGTTTCTGAGCTACTCAGACCACCCCATCTGGCACCAACAATCATTCCACAGTCACAGTCAATGACCACTGTGTCTCCAATTCTTGTGCTGCACCAACTTGTTCAAGACTCTCACACCAGTAAAAGCAGTTTCTCTCTATTTAATTCTTATGTAAAACTTGAAAACTTCATTCAAAGCATCCCTAAACTCATTAATATCCAAAGAACTAAAGGTTATTTTATAACATTCTACCTCATCTATTTTTAGCATTGGATTCAAGTTTTGTTCTGAAGGCTCTGCATTTCTCTCCCTACAATGCCAAGATAATTGTCCTGGGAGGTGTTGCTTAAAATAAAACAGAGGTGTGAATCTAGATATGGAATAAAGGTGAGATAACATCAATATTTAACTTTTTTTAATCTTCTTGTTGTACAATCTGCCAGTTATAAAAATGGGGAATTTGTGCTGGCTGAAGGACTTGTCCAGTTTCAGTCGGAGTATAGTGTTAAATTCTGGTCACCTCATTATCGAAAGAATGTGAAGGTATCAGAGAAAGTCCAGAAAAATTATGCGAATAGTTCCTGGTATGAGGGATTGCATTCAGAAGGATAGTTTGGGGAGGCAAGGAATGTTTTCTTTAGAGAGGGTGACAGGATATCTGAGAGAGTTATAAATTGCACAGAGTGGACAGAGGAAGTCTGGGACCACTGAACATT
The DNA here is from genome assembly GCF_048418815.1 of Hemitrygon akajei. Taxonomy (NCBI): domain Eukaryota; kingdom Metazoa; phylum Chordata; class Chondrichthyes; order Myliobatiformes; family Dasyatidae; genus Hemitrygon; species Hemitrygon akajei. The sequence goes on along the minus strand of NC_133127.1, from coordinate 69,380,532 downwards.
GAGAACTACTGTATAAAGTAAAGGGAAGGTGAATTAATAATTACATGAGGAAAAATCTCCATGCAGCATATGCTTCGAATCTGAAATGCAATAGCTGCAGCTGCAGTGGAGGCAAATTCCAATGAGGCCTTCAACAGGGAATTAAATAAATACACAACACGAAAAAAATTGCAAGAATATGAAGAAGGAAACCACTGAATGGAATTGGTTTTGCTCTGGTGAAGAGATAACACAGATTTGATGGGCCAAATGAGCTCTACTTTTATACGATTCTATATTAAAGATCACTTTCCTATTAGTTTTTATGGCTGAAGATTTGTGCTTGTCCATGACAACTCATCGTGTGCAGTCTTGGATCTTGATGGATTTTTGTTGTTTAAGGTGGATAACAAATCTCTGGTTGAAAGATGGATAAACATTAGACACAAAACAGAGTTCTGTTGTAAGTGGTTTATGGGAGCTGCCGGATTCACATAGATACTGTACCTCATGATGAGACTGTGCAGGGTGGGCACATCCACGCATTGTAGGGTAGGCAGATGTTTGCATTTGGTACACCAGTGGGCTGTGTGTAGAGGAGTTATGTACAGCGGCAGTGCAAAAGGACTCCACCAGCTATTACTACTTTCAGCTGATTGATAGCTGCTGGCTAGTTATCTCCAGATGGCTTGACTGCTGTTGACATCTTCAGGTACAACTGCAGAAAGATTTGGACCTAAATGCAGCACAGTTGTTCCCACGTATTCCTGATGAAATTACAGCAGGACTGAGTCTGAACCGAAGGCATGATCACGTGTATGGGAGAGCTTGGAGTGGAAGACGTGCTCCAAGCAGGAAGACCAAAGATGGCAGTACGGTCTGGAAAGCTGCTCAACAGGTATATTGTATGAGATCTCTCCACTTTGTAATCTGTTTGTCAACAAAAACTACTTCATTCATAAAAATAACAACTACAGTCGGCCCTCCTTATCCGCAAGGGATTGGTTCTGGGACACCTCGCGGATACCAAAAAAACGCAGATGCTCAAGTCCCTTATTCAATGCAGTGGACCTTAGGACCCAGAGGAACCCCAGACCTTATTTAACCTGTCTCATTGTTTAGGGAATAATGATAAGAAAGAAGTCTGTACATGCTCGAACACAAGTGCTGGAAGATCACTTCTGGGTTTTCTTGATTCGCGGTTGGCTGGCTGAATTCGCGCATGCGGACCTCGCAGATAAGGAGGGCCGACTGTATATGCTAAGTATCTCACCGTTCACCGTACAAATGATCTCATTCTATTTGCTTTACAAGATTCAAATGAATAGCATGATGTCATTTTGTCTTTCATGTGTATCCATGCATGGTGTGTGAGAGATTTTTACATTGATTCCAGTCAATGGCAGGAGGACCTTTACCTGTGGGCTTCCTCCATCAAAACGCCACTACAGTAAGATCAAGCACGAGGTCCGCTATCGTGGAGAAAGTCAGTCTACAATGTTTGCTTGTTGAGAGTATTGTGGCTGTCAGCGTAAGCCACCAGAGAGACACGCGGCTGGTAGTATAAAAGTCTTTATTCGGCACACACAAGCTGACAGTGTAGGGTAATATAACAGGTGGAAACATACACTGTACATAAATCACAACCACTGACATTGAGCTGGGGCTCACTTTAACAGGTTATTCTGACATGATGACATAATTACATGAATTTTTTTATGCGCTTTATGTTCCGTTTTTGGAGGCCAATAAAGGAGTTGTTATGGTTTCCCTTAAACGTAAGATGTCTCTGCCATCTTATTTACAAAACCCTACATTGGTAATCCCAATGCTCCAGGGTGGTTCCAGAGTTATTCATCGTGTCAGCCAATATAGTCACTTTGAAACCGCTGGAGTTTTGGGGGCAAAATGCCGTCACTCGGTTTGTCAAATTGCCAAGGCCCAATTCATGCTGCAAGACATCTGCATAGACAAAAACCAATATTACTACGTAGCAGCATCATTGAGCAGTTCCACAGCAGCAAGAGTGGTCAGTCTGCTTGAACACCTGCCAGAACACCATGAATACGGTATGCTGAAAACTCACACTTCACAGACTTTTGGACTGCTGGATTCTGAGCACACCAAACTCCTTACACGGCAATGCTAGGCCTTCGGAGCTAATGGGCCACATGCTGTTTCTGCTGGCAAATCACCATCCTTCTTCTATTTTTAAAGAACTCTTCATGCAGCAAATGCCAAGTCAAATTTGCATAGGTCTCGCTAATGGATCTGTGAAGGACCATAGGAAGCTTGCCAAAATGTTTGATAGTCTACATTCAGCCAGGCAGAAGTGCATAATCCCTCCCCATTTCCCTTCCTCAATAATCTCAGTCAGCTGGGCCTCCTACATACTTATGCCTGTGGCTGCAAAACAGGCAACTGCTTTTTCCACACTCGCTTTGGTATGAGTTCTAAGAAGTGCTGACCACCTTGCAGCTTCAGCAGTGCCGGTGCATCGGGACATCACAGGTTTGTGAACACTGTGGGTTCCAGCTGCCTGGGCCGTCTACTGTTCACTATGAACAGGGCGACACTTCATATGTGACATGGGTGCTCAAGTGAGTGTGCTGCAGGCATTGCCTATTGATCAGAAGGCAAAGAGTGATGAAACCTCACTGGAGACTGCCAATGGCAGCAGGATCTAGACTTATGGGACACAACAGGTAATGCTGTGCTTCAGCAGGTGACTTTACACATGGGACTTCGTCCTGGCCAAAGTGGATAGACCTCTGCATGATGATTTCCAACGTGTCCAAGAACTGTTAGTTAATCTTAACAATTGTTGGCTTGTAGCTGTCAAGTACTTTGGTGTATTACGCTCCCCCTCCAGTAAGCTCCCTATGAAGACTCTATCAAGCACATGCACCACTGCATGTGAGTTCACTTGACTGCTGGTTGAATTTCCAAACCTCACCAAGCCCACATTCTCCACTACAGTCACAGAACATGCGGTTGAGCACAACATTTCCACAACTGGGCCACTAGTCCATGCCCACTTGTGTAGACTGAACCCAGAAAAGTTGGCCAACACGAAGGCTGAGTTTGTCAATATGGAAAGTCTTGGCACTGCACACAAGTCAAATAGCACCTGAGCTTTGCCCCTTCATATGGTCCCTAAATCCAATGGTGGTGGCCAACCATGTGACAGTTACTGATGCCTTAACAAGGTCACCAACCCCGACTATTGCCTGGTATCAGGCATCCAAGACTTTTTGGCATGTTTAGCTGGAAAGTAATTTTTTTCTAAAGTTTTCTTAGTTCAGGGCTATCATCAGATGGCTGTATACTCGGAGGACATTCCCAAAACAGTTGTGATAACCCAGTTTGGCCTATTTGAATTTCTGCACAGGCTGTTTGGGCTGAAAAATGCAGCACAGACTTTCCAAAGGCTTGTGAACTCTGTATTTAAATATTTAGATTTTCTTCTTGTGTATCTGGATGACATACTTGTCACAAGTGCATCCAAATCCAAACACACATCACTTATTCGGATACTTTGAACGCTTACGCCAAGATGGGTTGATTACTAATCCTGCTAAATGCCAGTTTGAGTTGTCAACCATAGACTTTCTCGGCCATTGCATCTCCACAGAGTGTGAAAAACCCCTCCTATCAAAAGTATTATAGATTTCCCAGCGCCCTGCATAATTGAAAAACTACAGGAGTTTTTAGGCATGGTGAATATCAATCCCTGCTTCATTCCGTGAGCTGCTAAACTTATATTCCCCCTGTATAATGTCCTTAGAGCCAATGCAGCTAATCACATGCTTGACAGGCCAGCAGACATGACTAGAGCATTTGATCACACCAAACAAACTCTTTCCAATGTGACCCTACTAGCACACTTGCTCTCTAGCATACACATAACCATTACTACTGACACTTCAGATTATGCTGTGGGTGCTGTGCATAAACAGTTGCTTCAGAGGTGTGTGACATTTGCTCTCCTTCTTCAGCCAGCAGTTCTGCCCCCTGAAGGAAGTACAGTGAGGTTCTTGGTCTCTATCTGACTCTCCACCATTTTTGTTTTCTTCTAGATGGTTGCTATTTCACGACATTTGTTGACCACGACCCCTCGTGCACATGATGGCCAGAATGTCAGACCCTTGGTCTGCTTGGCAGCAACACACCTGGCCTACATATCAGAGTTCACAACTGGCATACAACACATCCAGGGGAGAAACAATGCTGTGACTGGTTGCTTCTCATGGCCTTCCATTGAGACCATTCACGTAGGGGTTGACTATGCCAGCATGGCAGCTGACCAAGCTAATGACCCAGAGGTCCAGCCTTACTGAACAGCAGTCACGGGCCTGCAGGTAGCTGACATTAAGTTCGGGGAAGCTGGAGTTTCTCTCCTATGCAATGTCTCAACCAGTTGCCCTCGCTCCAGAGTGCTCGCAAACTGGAGGTGGACTGTTTTCAACTCCATAAATGTCCTCTTGCATCTGGGTTGGAAGGCCTCACAGAAACTGGTAGCACTAAAGTTTACTTGGCACAGCCTTAGAAAGGATGTGTGTGACTGGAGTGCAGCTTGTGTTGAGTGCCAGCGGGCAAAAATTAACTCATGTTCGTGCACCAATGGCATCTTTTGAGGTCCCTAAGCGATGGATTGACCATGTCAATGTGGACCTGGTTGTTACTCCGCCCCCACGGTTTCACGCACTACCTTACCATGGTGGACCGTACCACCACACAGCCAGAGGTCATCCCTCTAGCATCAACAATGGCTGCAGATGTGGCACGGGCATTCATCAGCACCTGGGTTGCTCAGTTTGGCACCCCATCTGATATCTCCTCTGACTGTGGTCCCCAGTTCATACCAGACCTTTGGGCTGTGATGGCCCAGAACCACGAGATTAGGCTACATCACACCATGGCATATCACCCGCAGTCCAATGGCCTATGTGAGCGGTTCCACCGCTCCTTAAGGGCTGCTCTGAGGTTTCGCTGATGGATGAGTGTTGGCATGGTCTCCCATGGGTCGTGATGGAGATCAGAACAGCTGCAGTTGTCCCCAGATGAGTTGGTAAACGGGCAGCCACTATGAGTGCCAGATGATTTTATTCCTGATGCTACCACCACCTGTTCAGCCTCTCAACAACTTTCCACCCTCCTCAGTAAATTAAATTCCTTTGAACCCATTCCTACCTCCCATCATGGTGTACAGCACTTTTTGGGTTCCTGTTGAATACATTCTGCCTCATTCGTTTTTGTCCGCCATGATGCAAATCAACATCGCCTTAGGCTCCCTTATGATGGCCTATTCCACATTTTGGAACAGAGAGAAAAGAATTTTATCATAGATAGGAGGGGTAAACCGGAATGTGTTTTGGATGATCGCCTTAAACCAGACCATCAAGAATTGGAGGATACCGCTACCATGCTTCTGGTGTCAAAACATGAGCATGAGCATGTCAACACACTTCTTGATAAGCCTGAGGCACCTGCTGTTACTCCACCCATGGAACAAGGTGGCTCAGCCAAGCTCTGAACGTTCTCACAATGTCAGTTATAGTGAATTCTGGGGTGGTGGCCTGTTTAGGATAAAGTAATAGGTGGAAAAATAAGCATAATTCACATCCACCGACACTTTACAAGGCTGGTCTGATATAATGATGTAATGACATGAAGTTTTATTACCACTCTTTATGTTCTGTGTTTGGAGGACAATAAAGGAATTGCTACAGTTTTCCTTAAATTTAAAATTTTTCTGCCATTTTATTTATGAAAACCTACATTGGTATTTGTAGTCACTCTAGAGAGAAGTTCCCCGATTCAACATTAAATCACATTTTTATGTGCTAAAGAGGACATATAATTTTCAGATGCATAGATCTTCACACAAACCCTTAAGTGTAGGCCTCCATTAGTCTCGATACACCATGGATTTGTGCCTTGGAAAGTTTCCTGGGCACAAGCCTGGGCAAGGTTTTTTTTATATAGGAAAAATATATATGGAAGACTGGCAGTTGCCCAAGCTGCAAGTCTCCTCTCTCCACTCCACCAATGTTGTCCAAGGGAAGGGCATTAGGACCCATACAGCTTGGCACTAATGTTGTCGCAGAGCAATGTGAGGTTAAGTACCTTGCTCAAGGACACACATGCAGCTTCAGCCAAGGCTCGAACTAGCGACCTTCAGATCACTAGACAAATGCCTTAACCACTTGGCCACCCTTAAGACACCCAACGTCACCACTGCCTCTGAGCTGCATTCATGCATATGCAGACATCTCAGGTCAATGGGGTGTTTCCTGCTTTGCAATCGACCCCAGTCTGCAGCTCCAGGAAGACCATTGCTCTGAGCTGCATTTTAAATTCAATCTACAATCCACATTCAGATCTGAAGACAGGTTGCTGTTAAAATTAATATTTGCTAATTTCCGTAACTTCACAATATGCCTTAACAGAAAGCACTTTGCACAATCAGACCAGAGGGATTTGGATAGACTGGAGATTATCTTCCATTGATTGATAATCCACCAGTGGCAATTTTTGGTTGTCTTAATGAACAACAATGGGAAGCTGCCAGAGAACACTGAGATGAGGTGTTCATCTCTTTCCACAGCTTCTTGGCAAACCCACATTCCACTGGGCATCCTCGTTGAAATCAACCCACTAGACTTGCCATAACCCAATGCATCTCACATAAAAGTCAACTGATCAGCTTCAGTATTTCCTAGTTCCTTTCCATCAGATTCTTTTGTTTGTCATGGGGCTTCCCCAGTAGTTTGCAATTTGTGGAAGGTTGCTGGCTTTAATGAAGCGTGCCTGTAGATACCATGTAGTGACAATGTTAACAATTATCATCAAGTAGGCAAAGCATCAGCCAGCACCATGGGGACAGAAGAGACTGCAGATGAAGGAATCTGGACCAACAAACAAATCTGTTGGAGGAACACAAGAGGTTGAACAGTATCTGTGGGAAGAGAAACTGCTAATCTGAAACATTGATAATTCCTTCCTCCCCTGCAGATTCTGCTCAACCTACTGAGTTTGCACAATGGAAAACATGTTGCTTCAGCCCACACCATATTGACAGGGGCAGCCATCGGGGCTTCTTATTTTTTTGCAGTGGTATAACTTATGGTTGATGTCCAGGTTTTGGAACAAGGCAACAATGTCTGTGTGGCTGCATAAACAATAGCTGCATGGAAAAGGTCAAAGAGGGGAATTTTTGAAGAGTTGTTTTGTTGTTTGACTTACATTGTTACTGGGATTTTATTTGCGTTTCCATCATTGTAAAAGGTAACTATTGTCACAACCATGGATTCGGCAATTGTGCTCGTGAATATGTGCCAGCTAATTATTATTTCATTGTGATAGCATTTAACTCCATACGTTCCACCATAGTGTTTGTCGAGACTTGAACCCAGGACATAGCTACGCTTTGTTATCTGCATTCTGCTTTGCCTGAGAAATTGGACTGTTGAGTCAATTGAATCTGAAGACCAGCGGTATTTGTTTAATTTTTAGTTGTTCTTTTCAGCCGCAGTGTTGACTTCATTTTCCATTTGAGTGTTTAAGTCAACGGCCCTGTTTGGCCTAGCATTTATTGTTTTCTTTTTCACTTTAACATTGTTCGCATTAAAGTCTGTGAACTATCGACCTGCTTCAGTATCACTCACTCTGCACTTGGGCCATATCCATAAGCTATAGCTTAATATTTGGTTCACCACTGACCATATCTTGCAGTCTAGAATGAGACTCCATATGGACAGTGCTGGGGGTCTTTATTCAGGGCATTATTTTTTTACACTGAGAATGCCATTGTCTTTCTGTTAAATGAACTACACAACTTGTTAATGATGGGAGCATGAATGAGAGCTTCTGACAGAAAACTGAAGGGTTATACTCGGCAGAACCATTGCCACTCATTTAGAGCAGTATCTAAATATTCTTGGTGCTCTTTGGAAATTTTGCTGAGTGTTCATTTCTCTCTTTCTCCATAATCTCATCCAGTTTTTATAAAAAATTCTCAAGATTTCCTATTCTGGTCTTTTGAGAATCCCCAAATGTAATTGCCAGCATTAAGTGAACTACACTTCCAAACCCACTGGGAGATCCTGCTTTCTCTGGCAGATGGAGCGTAGGTGTTCAGTGAAGCGGTCTCCTAATCTACATCAGGTCTCACCATTATACAGGAGCACCAAACACAGTATATGACCTCAACAAACTCATAGGTGAAGTGTCGCCTCACCTGGAAGGACTGCTTAGGGCCCCGAATGGTAGTGAGGGAGGAGGTGTAGGAGCAAGTGTAGCACTTGTCCACTTGCAAGGATAAGTGCCAGGAGGGAGATCAGTGGGGAGGGATGAATGGACAAGGGAGTCACATAGGGAGCGATTCTGTGGAAAGCAAAAAGTGGGGAGAAGGAAAGGTGTATTTGGTGGTGGGATCCCGCTGGAAGTGGAGGAAGTTTCGGAGAATTATGTGCTGGATGCGGAGGCTGGTGGGGTGTAGGTGAGGACAAGAGGAGCCCTGGTAGAGACATTGACTGTACTCTTTTTCATAGACTCTGCCTGGCCTGCTGAGTTCCTCCAGCATTTTGTGTGTGTTGCTCGGAGTTCCAGCATCTGCAGATTTTCTCTTGTTTGTGATTGCAGCACTCCCTAAAATTTTCTTCTTTGAACAAGTTTTCAGTTGATGGTACTTCTATCTCTTCAAAAATCTTAAAAGATAGATAGCTCTTCTGTGAATCATCTTGTGGGATTTTTGCTTTATTAAAGAGACTAAATGAGTGGAATGTTGTTGTTGTTGTGACACCCTGTGAGGTTTCATGACATTTTTGGTATTGGTATTGAGTTATTATGGTCACATGTGCCAAGATACATTGGAAAATTTGACTTGCATACTGTTTATACAGATCAAATCATTACACAGGGTATTGAACTAGAATAATAATGATTAAGTATAAAAGCTCTGAAAATTGCAGTGCAGGTAAATGATAAAGTGCAAGATCATAATGAGGAAGATTGTGAGAACAAGAGTCCATTTTATTATACAAGAGGTACATTTAAGAGTTGGATAAGAATCAGCTTTTCAGGCTTTTGAATCTTCTGCCTGATGGGAGAGAGGAAATGAGAAAATGTTTGAAGTGGGTGGACGCTTTGGTTATGCTAGCTGCTTTGCTAAGGCAGTGAGAAGTAGAGAGGCGGAGGTTGGTTCCCATGATGTGCTGAGCTGTGTCCAAAACTCTGCTTGTGGTCAGAGAAGTTGCCATTATGCTTCCAGAAAGAATGCTTTCTATGGAATATCAATAAAAATCAGTAAGAGTCGACGGGACATGACAAGTTTCTTCAGTCTCCTAATAACGTAAAGGCGTTGATGAACTTTCTTGGTCATGACATCAACATGGTTGAATCAGGGCAGGCTATTGCTGATGTTCGCACCTACGAACCTGAAGCTCTTGACCGTAATACCATAGGTGCATTACCCCACACCCTGAAGGAAATTATCAGCTTTCTTTTTTGCATTTGGAAGTAAGCCAAATGTGGAAAAAGGTGCTGAGTTGCATTCTATTAGATTTCTCCATAACATTGAAAGTAGGTTTCCTGACGTGCCCACCAAGCATCAATGCAATGCATACTGCACAGGCAGTAAATCTTCTTCAATCTCCTGTCCACTTGAAGTGTCAGTCTTAGTTCTCTGCAACAGATGATATATGCAACCTTTTCCTCTGGGGAATTCGCAAATGCATCACCTTTGCTCCTTGCCCTTGTTGTAAAAGTTCTTAGTATCCCAGATCCTACCTCTAAGCCACTCTTTAAATCTGCAACATGCAGCAAATTTCTATGAAGACCCTTTGAGTATTAGAACCTCCTCTTCAAATTTGAAGTGCTTCCTGAATACTTAGGTTGTGGCCTTTCCTGATTAGAGCCTTTCTACCCTCTTCCCTCTTCTGGGAGTTCTCCTCTCCTCACCTTCACAGTCATTACTGAAGGTACAGTTAATGTAATTCTCATATTTCAATTGGGATTAGACTCAAGTAAATTTCTGGTGTCAGCCTCTGCACAACACATAACCTCTAAAAATCCAGGAAGTGCCACTTCTTCACAATCCACTCTACACACAAAATTACTCCACGACAAATCTGCTAGAAATTGAAGATCCCAGTAAGCTATGCAGGATATGAGATAACTCTTCCTACTTGCATTACTTGGCTTTCCATGGCCCTGTTTTGCAGTACTGGTGTTGCATTAGACTTGATGTGACCCCCCATTGCCTGTGACTGCGATGCATGTGTCCACCCTATCCCATTAATTGTCTCACAGAGGAGATGGTAAAAAATATAAGCTTGTGAGTTTCACACCAAGTCGGATAGAGATCAAAATTCAATGATCTTTGAGGAACCTGCTCGCACAATGCACAACAGAGTAGTCAAATAATGCAACACATTGTCATCACATCAGTCATTTAGCAGAGTTCACATCACACATCATGGTAATTTTAATACAATGCAGCTTAGGTCAGTCACTTAGGGTGAAGTCCAGCATATCCGTGTGGCAGAATCTGTTGTTCGGACAGAGATTTAAGCACCTGGCCAGATTGTAAAGGTCAGGGTGTTGAGGCCCAAGGTGTGTTACAGGCCCATTTAGATTACTGCTCAAAGCAGAAGAACCCTTGTTCAGATGGAGAGTCAAGCGCCAGGCCAGATTGAAATGGTCAGGGTTTTGGGGCCCGAGGTGAGGTATGGGCCAGTTCAGATCACTGCTTCCGAACATCCACAATGTTTACTCGGCTCTGCACTGAACTATGGAATTCTCCTTATGAACTTCAGTTCAGAAACTTTATTTGCTTGTGGTTACTGTTTGCATGATGTTTTATTTTTCATTGAACAGTGGGTGTTCCGTGGTCTTCTTTTTAAAGTGTTATTTTTTTATCAGCATGATGTGGTTTTTATATACTCTGCACATTGTGCGTTATATAGTCTTATATATATATATATATATATATATATATATATATATATATATAGGGTTTGTTTTTGTGTCTCTTTGTTTCATAATTTCCTGTTAGGTGATGAATCTCGAGGTTGTTTAATGCATACAATTTGATGATAAATGTACATTGAACTTTGAATATTATATTCCACATCAGTCTTGCAATGCAGTTTACAATAGTCAATAATAAAACTTAAATCAGACATGACTTGCAACTATTTTGTGTCATTGTTAATTTCAAGACAGCACAAAGCACTTTAACACATGAGTAACATTTGAAATATAATTAGAGTTATACTTGCAGAAAATGCAGCAAACAATGAACAATGAAACCATGATGAGAGAACTTGAAGATAATTTTTGCACTGTCATTCTATATTACCACAGCTTGCAGCACAGATGCAGTTGTAAGAAAGGTGTTGTGTCATTTGCTGTGATTATAATTTTGTGCAGATCCTATCTGCTGCTTCTTATGAGAAGCTTTTATCTGTATTGATGTGGCACTGGAAACCCTACTCTTCACTTAAAAGCTACGAAAAAAATATCTTGGGTGCGTTGCTAATAAATATTGTTTTTGCCGATATTATATGAATAAAAGTACAGGTGAATTGTGAATTTTTACAACTATATCTGCACAAATGTCTCAGAATACTTGCAGTCACATGATGCAATCCTCGCCACTGGACCAAAGTCCTGTGGTCTGTAGATTACTCTTTCATTTGTGGCTAATACTTGATGGGAAACCAAAATATTTGGCCGCCATATCCACAAGATCTTTTTGTGTTTACCATTTTCACTTGGAGCTTTTCATATCTCAGACCACACTAAAACCTGCTCCCAAGTGCAGGATTCAAAAACTCTTCAATGTAGACCTTTGAATATCATGGTAATATCTCATGTTTCCCCGAGATTTTGATGGTTGAAATTATACCTCTTTACTATCTCATGGGAATGAATTGATATTCTTCCATCCTCTGACCATTCGGTATATTTATCTTCCTGACCAGCTACTAAGTTCATGAGTGTGTAATACACATCAGAAAGGATTGCTATAACTAACACTACTTTCTTACTTCCCCTCATTGCAGCATTCAATAACCATTTTCAGCACCCTCCTCCTACTCAATGATCTTTTGGCTTTGGAAAATACCTCAATCCCTGCACATTTGATGTGTATGATTCACACACCTCACTATACTCTGACAGACTTCCCACAAAACCTGCTTCAGCTTGGTTTATATAGATTTGCGATATTGCACTGTATCTTCCGACCACACATCTTATTTATGCATGATGTATAAAAACACCTCTGCCAATCAATGACAGGAATACAAAGGTCAAACAAAAGCTGTGGCATTGTCAAGTGACTTTCCAAATGTGCAGCAAAATACAATTTAAATGTGATTTAAATGCAAAAGAATCCCTTGGAGGGCTGCTTTTAAACTCACCAATGCCAATTATACAGTGAAGTTGAAATACATAACTTATCCAAAATAAATTTGTTATGTTGTACTGCTCAAATCCTATACAGATTGGATCTCACAAGCACAAGAAAATCTGCAGGTACTGGAAATCCAAAACAATAGACACGAAGTGCTGGAGGAACTCAGCAGGCCAGGTAGCCTCTCAGTTTGTCTAGACCTCAGTTTGTTTGCATAACAAAGCGCACAGCAGCTGTACAACACAGAAAAGAATTTAAAAAAACTTGTACCTGACCCAAAGTATATGTTATACCTGTTATAACTAACATCAATTACTATGTATCTTGTGTGAGTCTGATACTACTTCTCACTCTATTCAAGTGATACAATGCATATCCAACACTCGTCACTTTCTTCACCTCAGACTAGCGTCGTTGCTCAGCGCTCATCTAATACACAATTGCACACTACGTTTCAGATCAAAGGTGCAGTTAAACTCTCAGAAATTTGAATGGAGCTCACTTCAAAAATAAAATATTTCTTTTCTGATCCCATAATATGCTTCATTAGCCACATAATGGAGCCCACACATTAGTATAACACAACTATATTTATCAATGCACAGTTCCACACCACAATCCACATCACTCACATATTATAACTCACTCTTGTGATATAACTTAGTAAATATTTTTTGTGTACTATGAACCATTATCCACTGAACAATACTTCTCAAGTCAGATGCAGATTGTAGCTCACATTCACCACATGGTAAAACTCAGATCAATCACACAATAACTTGCAATAATGATGTAATGCATCTTACACTCATCAGAATGCAGCACACAAACAGAAAAAAATCATATTAATCACAAAATACAGCTGTTGCATAATAAAACTCAAAGCAAAAATATCAGCAGCATTGGATAGTTTGAAGAGCCTTAAAGTAACTTTATAATTTTCAATCAAGAGTTAACCCATCAGAAAGATAGGTCAGAAAATAGTGAATGTTCTATCAACCACCAAAAGATGATTAACAGAAGAAAATGGAAGTAAACTTGAAAGAAATGTAAAAAAACAGACAATAAGCATTTCTAAACAACAATTGGAAAACGAGATAAGGACTCGATAATAGAAGTAAGGGAAATAAACATTTTTTTTGGTAAACATTTTTGCCTTCCTTGTAAAAAAAATCCTAGAAACACCCAAGTAACAGTCAAAAATTTAAGGTTAAATGAGAGAACAGTTGAAATAATTATCATTTCAATTACCGTAGATTCCGGACTACAGAGCGCACCTGATTAAAAGCCGCAGGCTCTGATTTTAGAAAGAAAATCAATTTTGTACTTGTACAAGCCGCACCGGATTTTAAGCCGCAGGTGTCCCACATTGTAATATGAGATATTTACACAGAAAGATATTACACGTGAGGATTTTTTAACTTTTAATTAAATCCGTATGGTAACATAAACAAATACATATTGCAAATGCTTTTTTTCGAACTGTGCCTGTAATACAGCTACTTTTAAATATACATACGTATCGGTAACACACAAATTACGTTGCGTATACTTTTTTACTGAACAGTGCACGAACAACATTCCAATATCTCCTAACGACTGGTAAAAAAAATATATACTGCAGCCTATCAGGAAAAGTTATTGATCGCCTTTAACTTAAAAGCTGCGTCATATGTTTGCAGCGTTCTCGCGCGGGTCTAATGCGCTCGCCCCCTCCTTTCCATTTATCGCAAACCGGTATTTTCCCCACAAGACGCGGTGAAACCGGATGTGACGTCATAGCATCCCGGGATGTAGTACAGAAAACAAATATACTTAAAACACTTCTAACTTTAACTAGAAAATACTAACAAATGAATTACTAAGTGAAAATATTATAAACTAAATAACTGCCATAAAGGCAGCACAATGCTTTTCTTCGAGTGTTTTCCATGTTGATGAGGGTGAGTACAAATGACTGATTTACAATAATTTAATTGTGAAAGTGCGCTTGATTTATCGTACAATTTCATTGGACCTCTGTGAACTACTCATCAATTTTATTGGTCTACTGTTACGAGGCAAAATGTTTTTGGCGGCATGAAAAAAAACCATGCATTAGCCGCACCGTATTAAAGGCCGCAGAGTTCAAAGCTGTTCAAAGCGTGGGAAAAAAGTAGCGGCTTATAATCCGGAATCTACGGTAGTTTGCCAAACTATACAAACTACCTGGACTAAATGCTGATAAATCCTTAGGACTGCTGATATGTATTCTAGGGATTTAAGGTAAGTGGCTGCAAAGGCAGTGGATACATTCACCCAATTATTTTATTGTTCTTTAGTTTGTGAAAAGATCTCAGGAAATCTGAAATCTGTGCACTCTAGGGATCTTTTACCTACACTCAAGGAAGGAAAGTAACAGATATTTGGAAACTTTAACCAGTTAGACTAATATTTCATTTATTAGAAACGGTAGCAATCTATTGTCAAAGTAGTTAAAACATTTTTAGATGATCATATTCAGGATAGTCAAAGAAAAATTATGATTGTCAAATGTATTAGAGTTATTCAAGGATGTGAAAAGAAGGATAGGTAAAGGGGAACCAATGTATTTTGTTTGATAAGGTGTTGTATAAATGGGTTATTACACAATAGACATTTGTGGAATGGGAAGCAATGCATTAGCATGGACAGAGACTGACAATAGCAAAAACTGAGTATCAGGGTAAATGGGTGATATTTAGTTGGAAAAGTGCAACCTTTAGTTGGAGAAGCGAAGCCATTCTCTTCACCAACATTCCCCATTGTATATGCTCTGCCTAGTTTAACCCCAAAATGCATACTTTTGCACTTACCTGAGGTAAATTCCAGCTGTCATTCCTCCAGCAGCTTCCCTGGTTGATCAATATCCCACTGTAAACTTGGACAACCGACTTCCCTGTCCGCTATATCATCAATTTTCATTTCAGAATCAGGTTTATTATCATCGGCATGTGATGTGAAATCTGGTAAATCTGCAAACTTACCAAACATGCGTCTAGCATTCTCATCCAAATCATTAATATACATGATAAACAATAGGGAAATGAGCACCTGTCTCTGACACACACACACACACACACACACACACACACACACACACACACACACACACACACACACACACACACACACACACACACACACACACACACACACACACACACACACACACACACATATATATAACGGGATCAAGCACTGATCCCTGAGGCACACATATGGTTTAAGTGAAAAGAGACTCCAGAATGTTGTGGTTCAAGGTAATTTTTGCATTTTCTTTATGAAATATTAAGCAGTTTTAACAAACACTTTGAGAAGTTTTTATTGCAAAGACTTTTGGATATAAAAGTACAGAAGTTCTTTTTCATCTATTGGAGAAACCATTCCTAGTGTATTACACATAGTTGTGTCTCCTTATTTAAGAAGGATATTCTTTCATTGAAGATGTTTCAGGAAAGCCTCACTAGGTTGATTAATGAGATGTCATATGAGGAATAATTGAGTTAATTGGACCTACACCCATTGGAGTTTAAAGAATGCATTTCTTATTAAAATATCTATGACATGACTAAGTTTGCAAAGGTAGGTGCAGAGTTGAAGCTCTCCCTTAGATAGAATCTGAAATGAGGGGACAACATTTAAAATGGTGATTAAGGACAAAGTTTTTGCCTCTGAGGATCATAAATCTACCCCAGAGGGTAGTGGAGGCTGAGTCACTGAATATGTTTAAGGCAAAGAAGAAATTTAGAACCATTAGGGAATCAAGATTTAGAGATAACGGGCAGAAAATCTCTATCCCTGTACTGTATGCTGTGCTGTACTGTACTGTATAGCAACTTTCTGTAGTAAACTTCCAGTGGAAAGAAATATCTCAGTACAGGTGAGAAGAACAAAGGAACTTAGGAGTCCGAGTGCAGGATTGCCTCAAAGTTAACTTGCAGGTTACATAAGTGGGAAGAAAGGCAAATGCAATGCTGGCATTCATTTCTATGGTGGGAGACTCTAAGAGCAGAGGACAGAGCCTCAGAACAAAGGGACAACCATTCATAACAGAGATGAGGAGGAATTCCTTCAGCCAGAGAGTGGTGAATCTGTGCAATTCTTTGCCACAGACAGCTATGAAGGCCAAGTCTTTATGTGTACTTACAGTGGACATTGATAGATTCTTGATTGGTTGGGGCATGAAGGAATACAGAGAGAAGGCAGGAGATTGGGGCAGAGAGGAAAATTGGATCAGCCATGATGAAATGGCGGAGCAGACTGATGACCCAAATTCTTCTCCTATATCTTATGGCCTTATGGTCTAAGACTAGAATACAAAAGCAAGAATGTAATGCTGAGACTTTAGAAGGCATTAGTCAAACCATATTTGAAGTATTAGGTGTAGTTTTGGGCCCCATATTGAAAGAAGAATGTTTTTGCATTGAAAAGGGTGCAGCAGAAATTTACAAAACAGGGGATGAAAGAATTAATGTATGTGTGTTTGATTGCACTGGGCCTGTATCTGTTAGAGTTCAGAAGGCTGGAGGGAATGTCTGAAGTAAAATCTCATTGGTATGTATGAAATATTGAAAGGCCTGGATAGAGTAGACTTGGGGAGGATGTTTCCAATAGTGAGAGAGTCTAGGACCTGAGGGCACAGCCTCAGAATAATAAGACATCCCTTTTAAACGGAGATGAAATGTGAATTATTTTAGGCAGTTTGTGGTGAATTTGCAAAATTCATTGCAACTCACGGCTGTGGAAGAGAAGTCACTGGGTATATTTAAAATAGATGTTGGTTACATCATGATTTGTAAGGATGTCAAATATTACAGGGAGAAGGCAGAAGAATGGGGGCAAAATAAATCAACCATGATCAAATGGTGGAGCACACTCGATGGGCAATATGGCTTAATTTTGCTCTTAAGTCTACGGCCTTAGAGTATCACTATTTTGCACTATAATGGACTTTTTTTCATTTTCTTTGTTTTAATTATGTTTTTATCTTGTATGATTTGTATTGTTTTTCTTATGTTAGTTGTGTATCTGATTCTATGTGTCTGTGATGCTGCAAATAAACTTTGCATTGCACGGTACATTCATGTTCTTGTCCATTTGACAATAAACTCAAATATGACTTTTTCTATTCAGTACTGGGTGTAGGGGTGATTCCAGACTGAATTGAGCTGAGGGACAGAATATACTTCACATACAGCCCCCTCAGCTTTATGTCTGCTGTAGACAGTGTATCCACCTTAACAATCATTCGAATGTTTCACAATTCATTCTGTTAATTCATATTAAAAAGTTGTTAATGAATTTTCATCAAGCCATTCAAGGATGAGGCCTCAAGTTCTGCCATCTGAGGCCTAGTTACAGCTAGCAGGCCACTCTGTCTTACAAGTTGGCCACAGCTGTAAACCCCTGAATTTAATTAAGTCGGCAGTTCTGCTAAGCCTTAATGTACAATTAAATGTTACAGGTGGGCCAGGCTTAATCGAGTAGCCATCATGAAACATATTCAGAAAGGGAAACTAGATATATCTAAATGTAGGGTAGGGATAGCCTTGGTGTTTAGCCTCGTCTACGTCAAACTGAAATTTAGAAGTAAGAAGACATTGCAGAATGTTTCAGAGAACTAAGAAACAGAAAATGATTTAATAATTCAGTGTAAAGTATGTACAGGCTTCCCGTTTGAAACTCTACATTAGTGGTCGCCAACCCGTCAATCGCGATCGACTGGTCGATCTTTGAGACTTTACCAGTAGATCCCGAAAAAAAAGAAAAATAAATACACAAATGCTGTTGAAAGAGTGTTTCCGGGTTGCGGGGTTTTAGTTCCGTTCGTTCTGCCCAGTGCGCATGTGTGTAGCTCCCCCGCCACGCTCTACACAGTGTACTTCAGTGGTCCCCAACCACTGGAAGTGATATGATTTGGCGATATGAAACGATATGAGTCAGCTGCACCTTTTCTCATTCTCTGTCACACCCACTGTTGAACTTGAACGCACGAGAGATCATCAGTCACCTAAATGCAGTGATACTCTCGCGCCTCAGGTAACCGGCTGCCTCACGCGGCTGGCAGGAAGTGCCATTGCTACCAGCCTGGAGTGTGGACTGATGGGCGCCGCCTCGAAACCTGTTTAGCACACTGAATGTTCATGGGGAACCCAGTGCTAAAACATTCGCAGACAACCTAATTTGGGGGTCAGGGTTTCGTAAATAGAAGAGCAGCTACCTCACTGTGACCTACTGAAACAAACTTTTGTCGGCCGATAGATCCTACGGGGTGGCGGGCGCATGTCCTGTCGCACTCCTCACTTGGTCGGTCGCTTTCTCTGGACTGCGACCGCTGCAGCTCCAGCACGGGGACCTCCGGCCCTCAGCTTGTCCTCTCACCCCACACACCACCAGCCGCACCTGGCCAAGGCGTCAGGTGGCAGGTAGGCAGGAGGCTGGAGTTCGGGTCCAGAGGCTGTCTAGTGAGGCAATAAGAACTGCTTCGGCACCTTGAGTCCAAGCACCCTGCACTTAAAGACAAACACGTTGTGTTTTTTCTGCAGAAAAAACATGAGCAAGCAGGACAGAAGCAAAGTGCTGAGAGCCACGTAAGCTAAATTGCGGAGTAGACTGGACATAAGGAACCTGCTTCGAGTATCGCTGTATTCCGGTCGTGGTTAATAACCCCCCCCCCAACCCCCGTCGGCCAGTCCGCAAGAATATTGTCAATATTAAACCAGTCCGCGGTGCAAAAAAGGGTGGTGACCCTGGTGTACATACATTATTTCTACTTCCGGGTTGTGGGGTTTTACTTCCGGTCTTTTCTGACCGGTGAGCATGCGTGTGACTAACCGGGTTAGTAGGTCGATCTTGTATCTCACTGAGGCTGAGGTAGGGGATCTTGGGCTTAAAAAGGTTGGTGACCACTACTCTACATTGATGGAAAATATAAATGGAGAGATTACAGAGGTTAATTAGTTTAAATGGGCAAGCCTTAAATTATGGCTGTTGGAAAGCAGTGCATTTCTGGAATGTGTTCCGTTCTGTAGCAGCATGACCATGAACCAACAGCAGAACAGGCTATATTGGATTTAATTTTGTATAATGAGGTCATGCTTAGGTATGATACAGCTCAGAGCAGACGTGCTTTCAATCTCAACTATCACTTAATGCCACTCACATCAGTAACACATTATTGCTTAATGCAGTCATACAATACCGATGATATCAATAACACAAGATCACAGATAGTTCCCTTTAGTCAACTTATGGAATACAGTTCAATTACAAACAGGTCACACGAGCCCTATACTGCAGAGAAGTTACTCACATAACATAGTTTATATTATTCACACAATAGTTCGTAAAATATACCACAACCTCTTTGTATAATGCAGTTCACACTAATAATATATTTGAAATAAGTTACATAATAGAGAAGGGAGTAGTCTCCTATTACATCTAATATCTGCTTCATATTACATGATTCACATGATACAAATCACAGCAGGCACTTAATAATGTGTGCACTAGTTTCACAATACATCACACATCAGTTACATCGTATAGGCCACAGCAGTGAAGTAATGTATCTGACACAACTAATAATAAACAGCTCGCAACAGCCACAGAGTGACCCACACAAATCACATGATGCAGTTTACATCACTTACACAGTATAATAGCATAGCTCAGTTAAAAAAACTGCACTGTCACACTAATGATGGGACTCACAGCATGAGGAAATTACAGCTGGCAATAGCCGTGCAATATAGCACATAGCAATCACACAACAAAGCACCTATTTAGTTATCATTTCCATCTAATGAATAAAGTAATTTAGCTCACACCACTCTCGCTGTAGGAGGAAGAAAAAGTTCAGCAGTCATAAAATAGAGATGAAATCAGTTCCAGTTTAAATTCTTTGGACGCACAATAGAATTCCCATTTGTTACACAATACAAATCACACGAACCATATAGTAGTTTCATCATTCCCATGTATATCTAATCAGTAACACAGTACAGTTGACATCAGTCACATAACTGAGTTGCTAGCAGTCAATATTACTTCTCTTCCATCAAGTAATTTGAGAACACAAGTCACGTAATGTAACTCAGATTCTAAAAATTAAACATACTTCACATTTAATATTGCTCATATCATTGATAAAGTACAAATTTAAACAAGCATTTTTATTTCCTCATTTAAATAATATGTCACATACATGGAACATATTAGAGTTACAGTAGCCACACAATAGATCTCGCATCGGTCAAATTACATGGCTCACATGGTTCACATACTACATCTCCCAATGGTCAGATTTTATATTTACAGTTGTACAAAACAGCCAGTGCCCACAAAACACTACGATAAGGAAAAATGCAAGTTCTAGAGACCATTGTGTCAACAATGGGCATTGCCATCTAACTGTCCATGTGATAGGCAAGCCAGGGCAGTGTGATATGGAGAGCAAGCTGTTGCCCATGCAGCAGGCTCCCTTCTCCACACAGCTAATGATTCTGAAAGAACGGCAGACACCGATACAGTTCGGCACCAGTGTCGCAGGAATTGCCAGTCAGTGTTGAACTCAACATAGGACTACAAATGGGAACTCCAGCTCCACATTTTTCTCCTCAGAGTTTACTCCAGAAGCCTTCCCCATGAATAAATATAGGCACAAGGCAGCACAGGTTTGAGATCAGAGTTTTCCTTCTCCTAGATGAGCTGCCGACCATGAAGATGAGCCCCATCTTCCAAAGCAATTGATTTTAATGCCTTTGCTCCTTCTACTATCAGTAGAAACTGTTCTGCTGGGCTTAGTAGTTATGTGACATGTGAATGCCAGGAACTGGACTTGGTTGTCAGAGGCTTTTTGAGTTGCACGTGTTATGCCCGCAGCCCCCTCCTTTGTGAGAATCGCAAGAACACTATTGGGTTGGGTCAGGGGACCCAGGAAATGAGAGAGAGACGTGCAAAATACCTCGTTCCCCAGCGACATAAAGTCACGAGACATAGCCATTGTCTCTTGGAGACACATTTGTGGATTGCGATCCTATGCTACGTGACAGCCTTCAGGGCAAAGTGGGCTGGGTGAAGGGGAGAGATTGCATCATCCCCCCAACCTGATTGACATCTACAACCCTGCAAGTCAGGATAAAAGAGGGGCTGTAGGAACAGCCCCCTCAGATGCACCAGAAGACACGCTAGCGATCCTGTAATAGCGGGAAGCCATTTGAAGGAAGCCACGTGCGTTCAGTTCCCTTGCCTGGGAGCTGGTGGCTGATACCACAGGAAACAACTTTGAACTAACAACGGGGAACCAACTCCCCCGACTCAACGGATTGGCCTCATCAAAAGACCCGGGCAAGTTTAAAACCGTCTCTCTTAAACCCAAAGAGCTACAGCTTGGAATGACAGTGACTTTTATTTTTCCATCGGACAATACAGTATCCCCTAGACAAACGATAGAGCTATTTCTTATTGATGATTATTACTATACCTGCGCTTTTAGATTGAGTATTGACGACATATATTATCTGAATGTTTGTATTAATCTTATTTTTGTGCCCCTTTATAAATAAAGACTTTTAAAAATAGTACCATCAGACTTCAACGGACCTCTCTATCTTTGCTGGTAAGTGACCCAGTTACGGGGTACGTAACACACGCAATGGGAGCACTTAATATTAATGGGAGCTTATCCCTACCACCTCCTCCGGGTGTGACAACCTTAAGGAACCATGCAAAATCTATCTGCATTGTGATAAAGCTCAGGACACTCAGTTTAGTATCTCATTCACCAATTAATCCAAGTAACATCATTGACAATTAATCACATAAAGCAAGACAGGTCAGTCTCACAATACATGATACAGTTTATGTCAATTTTGTAATTCAGCTGACATCATTCTTTGTAGCTCACATTAATGGCACAGTGTAACTCACAAAGCAAAAGAAATATCTATCAGGTTGTGTAATATAACTCAAAATAGACACATAACTCATCTCGTATTATTAGCAACATTCAGCTCAATTCTGTTATAAGCCACCTCATATCTTTTAACCAAGGTAATTCCAATGTTGGAACTTTGTTCCCAGCAGGTACAATGCAGAGCATATCCTTTTCATTGGGCACTTTATTTATATAGTTTGGTAAATACTGTGCAAATATGATAGCTTACACAAATTGTATAATATTTTCTTCTTCTTTGGCAGGACAAAGGATACTTACTACTACTCCAGTTCTATAGGTTCTGAGGAGAGCTGATGAGAGAAGCACAGATCTTTGACAAATGGGAAAGAGGTGAATGTTGGGATAGGTGAGTGGGTAGTTCATGAGATCGTATATTTTTTTCCTCATCTACATAAGGCTTCTGTGTGCTCCAAATAGATGGTCAAGTACCAAACAAGTGCTGCTTCTTTGCTTTGAAAGGTGACAAGGCAGCAAATCCCTGGAGCCATTGGGGAGGTTGTATTTTCTCAAAGGGGTTCTGAGCACATCCACAGATCTTCGGAACATTCTTCTTTCAATTGATCAAACATTGAGGACACTGGAAAATTTCATCATGGATGTTTGCCTTCACTGGAAGGTAACTCCTGAAATATTGAAACTAATCAATGTTTTCCAGGATCTTGCCATGATCCTTTATTGTCAGAGGACCTGTGAGCAATGCATTCCACTGCCAAATTCGATGATGTTCTGGAACTCAGAGTGTGCGTAAATACGAGATTCATCCTTACGTGATAGGTCAGCCATTAATTTTCCGTATGACTCTGGTTCAAAAGATCTTGGTTGAATAGTTTCTACTAGCTCTGAAAATTACTATGTAATCTTGAACATTTTCAACAAAATTCAAATGATAGCTGGAGGAGTCTCTTTGGTGTCTGCTTGAGGGAATATCAAGATCAGGATTTTTTTTTCATCTGCATTCTACAAGTAGTAGAAGAGTTGCTCCTCCAGTTGCTGAGCTCATTTCATCTATCTCCACTCACAATGGATGCAATTGACACCACATGGCATCTCTAAGAGAAATATAGCGAGAAGCACTATCCACTATAGATGGCCCTTTTCAAACTGACCAAAACCATTGATGCCATCAACCAGGGGCTATTGTGAAAAACCACCAAATTCAGCTGCCCACAGAAATTTACCTTTTGCTCTTGCTTTATGATGGCATGCAAGCCATAATCCTAACCAAAAGGTTTGAAATGGAACCAATCTCAGTGAGAACCCATGTCAAAAAAGATGGTTACATTGCTTGAATTCTTTTCTTAATCTTTCATGCAGCAATCCTGCACTTTACCTTCAAAAAATCTCCAAGGGAGAACATAGTACAGGATAGCTCACATTGCGCATAGACTATTACTCAGAATAGTCACACATCATTCACATCAGTCATACAAAGTATCATTCACAAAATATGATTTGTATCAGCCACATCGTTCAGTCTATTTTCACTATATAATAGAGCTCATTGCAGTCACAAACTCCGGGTCATATTGATCACAAGCGTAGTGCAGATTATTCATTTTCACAGCACAGGCGGCATATTTCTATAATTCATGTCAGTCGTATGAATCACCTCTCCTCAGGTACTTAATTTCACACAGTCATTGCATGCTACTTCTCTTCAGTCACACAACATAATTCAAACAATTTATGTAATAAAACTCTCATCAGTCATACAATAGAGTTCTTATGAAAACTGGCAATGAAGACAACTGCAGACACACTATCATTGCTCCCATAGTAAAGCTATGACTAGTGCTGATAAAGTGTCACTAAGCATCTCACATTAGCTTAATAATACAATGTGTGAGTTGCATTGTACTTCCTGTCTTCCATGTGATACAGTTAATATCTTATATCACATTGATGCAAAATAGTATAGCTAAATTCTGCACATAACACCGGTCACTATGATCATCTTATATTGCTCATGCTGATTATAATTTAAAGTTAACATAATTAGCCTTGACTACGGAAGCTTTATGACTGGTTACCAAATCTATTCATACTATCCTTTGGCCTTAGCAGTCACATACTGCCCTTTAGCAAGGAAGAGAATGCCCACAAGAGAAAGATTAGGGAATCACTAGAGATGGAGGAAGGCTTTGGGTTTACGGTTGAAACAGTGCAATCAGTATCTGTAAGTATGTGACTGTTAAGGGCAAAGGATAGTATAGATAGATATAGTTAGCCTTACAAAACCTCTAATGTTTTTGTACCTAGGACATTAAATACAAGGCACATATTGCAATTGACCCACGATCCTGTCACAGTATCCACTAGTTCAAATTAGCTTTACCATGTGGTCTGCATCAGATTATCCATTCATATCATATAATACAACTTACATAATATAAATCAATGTCATCAAACAGTTCAGAGATTTTTGTAGCTATATAATCTATTCCATATTTTCACTGAAATACCTCACATCATCTCCATCACTATCACAATACAACTCACAGCTGTTACTTAATACAAGTCACATCGTTAGTATCCAGCATCAGACTCCCAAAATAGATACACTTTTTCAAGATTTGTCACTGGAAGGTAGGTTCTTAGATGTGTTAAAGTTTTTTTTGAAAAAAAAGTAATCTACACAATCACTCTTGTGGAGTCCAGGTCCATGAGTACTTATATTGGAGAAGGAGCATTCAAGATAGCATTGAGAACCTTGAATCCATGTATAAAGAAATCTCAGGATTCCCTAGAAAAAGGAAAGACTACATCCATCTCATCAGGCTACTGAAAAGCCCACAGTTCTCTCATTGTCTGTCAGGAAATGTAGAGGAGACTTGACCCAAAAGATGGAGCACTGAGACATTTAGCAGTGAACAATAACTTTTAATGATAAAGCACAAAATAACCAGCCACAAGGGGTCACCAGTGCGAACAGATACTAAAACAACTGACAATAAGGTAAACTTGAGACAGGGAGAATGGAAGCTAGGAGTAACTGATTCAATGAGTGTGGATGAGAACTGTGATTAGATAGGCTGCAACTAATGAGTCTGAAACAAGTGGCAGGTAATCCTGTTAGCTGAGTAGAGTCCGGGGATGTGCCTGACATTGGCCTCATTGGCCATCATAGTTCCCACAAACCAGACTAGAAGCATGAAAAGAATTAGCAGATATAATGGTGGTTTACAAAGCTTGAGGAAATGACAGAGGTGGAGTGGCAAGAAGATGGATGTGTTTGCAAACCATCTGTAAGGATGTTAAAGAGAATGTGAATCTCAGCGACTAACATAGGTCAACAAATGCAGTAGTAGTGGTGAACAAGACTAAATGTGTTTAAGACATGGGAGGGATAATTTTTGATTGTTTAAAGCTTAGCATGAGTGGAACAATGGAAACGAGTTGGCAATCAATTGGGAATGTTGAATTCTGACGTAATAAACCTACAGTTAGGTTAGACTGTGATGAAATGATAGATAGATAGATAGATAGATAGATAGATAGATAGATAGATAGATAGATACTTTATTCATCCCCATGGGGAAATTCAACATTTTTTTCCAATGTCCCATACACTTGTTGTAGCAAAAACTCATTACATACAATACTTAACTCAGTAATAATATGATATGCATCTAAATCACTAACTCAAAAAGCATTAATAATAGCTTTAAAAAAAGTTCTTAAGTCCTGGCAGTTGAATTGTAAAGCCTAAGGGCATTGGGGAGTATTGACCTCTTCATCCTGTCTGAGGAGCATTGCATCGACAGTAACCTGTCGCTGAAACTGCTTCTCTGTCTCTGGATGGTGCTATGTAGAGGATGTTCAGGGTTTTCCATAATTGACCGTAGCCTACTCAGTGCCCTTCGCTCAGCTACCGATGTTAAACTCTCCAGTACTTTGCCCATGACAGAGCCCGCCTTCCTTACCAGCTTATTAAAACGTGAGGCGTCCTTCTTCTTAATGCTTCCTCCCCAACATGCCACCACAAAGAAGAGGGCGCTCTCAACAACTGACCTATAGAACATCTTCAGCATCTCACTGCAGACATTGAATGACGCCAACCTTCTAAGGAAGTACAGTCGACTCTGTGCCTTCCTGCACAAGGCATCTGTGTTGGCAGTCCAGTCTAGCTTCTCGTCTAACTGTACTCCCAGATACTTGTAGGTCTTAACCTGCTCCACACATTCTCCATTAATGATCACTGGCTCCATATGAGGCCTAGATCTCCTAAAGTCCACCACCGTCTCCTTGGTCTTGGTGACATTGAGACGCAGGTAGTTTGAGTTGCACCATATCACAAAGTCCTGTATCAGTTTCCTATACTCCTCCTCCTGTCCATTCCTGACACACCCCTCTATGGCCGTGTCATCAGCGAACTTCTGCACATGGCAGGACTCCGAGTTATATTGGAAGTCTGATGTGTACAGGGTGAACAGGACCGGAGAGAGTACGGTTCCCTGTGGCGCTCCTGTGCTGCTGACCACCGTGTCAGACCTACAGTCTCCCAACCGCACATACTGAGGACTTGCCTTAGCCCGCGTACTCCTGAAATCTGAACTATAGAGGTAATGGAGCCATAGATATGTGCTCTAACAGTCATCTCGTGGTCAAAAGTGACATCACAGTTTAGAACAGTCAGTTTAGTTTCTGACAGTTAGCAGAGAGAAATTGAGTCAGCAGTTACTGAAGTTTCCAATGGAAATGATGACTTCAATCTACCCAATATTTAGTTAGAGAAAATGTATTTTTCTCTAGAACTGAATGCTAGTTAGTGGAGAGGGCAATAAAGTTCAAGGGAGTTGAGGTAGAGCTGGGTGTTGTGAGCACACATTTGCAATCTGACACATTGTATTCAAATAGTGTTGCTGAGGAAAGGCATGCACTTCAGAAATAGGAGTCAAACGCAAATCCTTGAGAGAATAGTCATTACCAAAGGCAATGATGCAGGCGGGAAAAGGTGCCATTACTGGTAATTCTCTGGCTATGATAAGAAAACACACATAAATCAAACAGCAGTCACACAAAATAGCTCAAACCAGTTGCCATTACAGCTCAGCTGAGTCACATTGTACAGCACCCATTTTTCATAATTTCCATTAAATCAGTCAAATAATGCACTTTATAAGAACAGCTCATGTTATTTACAAAATAAATCTCACATCAGTCTCATAGTATGCTTTACATCAATCAAACAACAGCAGTGAAACATTTACATAATCCCGTTCACTTTATTCGCTAAGTACACTTTGTGTAGTTCATACAATACAGCACATATTAGTCACATAATATGACATACATCAAACCCATTTTACATCTCATTACTCATATAATAGACCAGAAAGCAATGACATAGTTTCCATCAATCACAATGTACATCTAATCTCTGACCTTTCATACAGTGTGACAGCTGTCAGTAATATAATATAGCTCGCATGTTCACACAATACAGAGACCAGTCATGGCACCATACAGCAGAACACACTCCACTGAACTGAAGGCTACACTATTTCCCCTGAACCTGAACCTAATCTAAACTCAAGGCCACAGCAACAACTGGCTCGCTGAGCTGAATCCACACTACCTACTGAGTCTTCCCATGCTCAGAGATGGAGGATACACTGCATCTGTGGGCCTGCTCCCAGACTGAGTGGAAGGCCTTCATGACTCCAAGTCTCTTCACGCACAACTTTCTGGGCTTCTTCAGGGTCGGAGGTCGCACTTTTCTCTGGGCATCCTCACACATGCTATACAGTCACAATCATGCATATTCTTCACATTATCTGTCACAAAAAACTTTCACATTTGACACATAGTGTAACACAGATCAGTCACAATTATCACTCATTTAACTTTATGATCAAATTACATTAGTCAGATACCAGAAATCACAGCAGACTTATTCAGCCAATTAATGCAATTCATATCAGTTACACAAAGTAGTTCATATTAATCACACAATAGTCTGGCTTCAGTTACACAATATACTTCCAATCAAATGCAAAATGAGGCTCATTATTGTCATTCGATGTTGATAACTTTAGTTGTACAACATATAAAGTCACATAATTGTTTTACATCCCCTTTGACATATATAATACAATAATGGAAGCATCACCTATCAAAACACATTACAAGCTGTCTTGGATATCAGTTGACTGATCTGGGAATCCATGGTACCTCAGGCAGCTAAGTTCTGCATAAGACCTGACATTCTCTTCCTTGGATGTTCTCAGAACCCTCTTTGCTGTCAACTTCATTCTATCGCCCTGGCTTGACCAGTTTGACCAGGCCGGTTAAGTGTTCTTTTTTAAACACCATGTATTGCCTCACAAAGTATTTATAGGAAAATTGAAATGAAAACAGAAACTGCATGAAATGCTCAGTAGGCCAGGCAGCATGTGGAAAATAAAATAAAGTTAATGTTTCAAAGTCATAACCCTTCATCAGAGCATCAAGTTCTGACCTGAAATGTTAACGTGTTTCTCTTTCCATGGATGATGACTGTCAACTGAGTTTATCCAAGAATTCTGTTTTCATTTCAGATTTCTAGCATCCACAACTGTTTTGATTATATTCATTCAGGATTACTTGTTGTGCTCTTGAGCCTTGTGGATTCTGCTTATTGAAACCCAGTTTGAAGTATGCTTTGTCTTATGGAAACAACCCTTTAAGAGTGTGGGCCTAAACTGAGCACTAGCTAATTAATGGCTAACTTCCTCACAAAGTATAACTTAAATAATTGCCCTGTTAGTTCTTGCACCAACTGTAGGGACTTTATCTAGGAGGCTGCAGGTGTTTGCCAGTCATTGATATGACAAAGTGTCAGCTTCCATAGGCACAGATAAAGGAACCTGAGGCTTTATGGTTACTCTGATGCACCGATAGGGCTTCTGTGATCTTGGCCAATGATATTCCCCTTTACATGGCACTTGTCCCCAATGCCCTCAGCTGTGCCCATTGTCTCACCTCTACTACTTTAACATCTCTACCACCTGGTGATCCCCCTTTCCATAGCTTTCCTCTGTTTCCAGCTGCTACTATCTCCATTCTCTGATGATTTACTTTGTCTTGTGTCATTTCTGTACCACCATCTACTTTGTTGCTCATGACTCTATTCCATCTTATTCTATCCCTATTCTTTTTTTTTAACCTGGGGAGCCAGTACATTTGGAAAACAGTGGCAGATCTGAGATAGGTGGTCTCCCCACTTTCCAGTACAAAAACCCTAAGCCATAGTAGAAGTCCCTCAGTGTTGTCTGTGTTTGCATCTGTATGATGTGTGTGAATTTGGATTTTTAATGTACCAGTCAAACAGACTCAATAAAGATGGTTTCCAGCTACATTGATAGTTGAGAGGAAATGCTTCATTACAAATAATTCTAAATCAAGATTTTTTCCCATTTGTTGCAATGTTAGTACCCTGGTTGTGTTGCAGAGATAAAGAATCTCAGTCAAATAACTTAAACATTCAAGAATATTTCAATACAAAAACTTGAAGTATTCTTTTGATGTGACTGCCCCTCCAAAAACCTCATCATGGTGATGAGGTTTTCTAATGGTCGTGCCGCTATATTAGTTGCTTCTTGCTTTTCCTGTAACTTTTATTGTCAAGTTCTAACAAATCTTCATTTTTCATTCAATTTCACTAAATCTTCCATTCATCCTGGCCAGCTTCTTCAAACCCAACTTCTTTTATCCAAGTCTCTGTAATGGCCACAACATCATAGCTCCAAGTACTGATCCACGCTCTAAGCTCATCTGCTTTGTTCATAATACTCCTTGCATTAAAATAGATACATCTCAAACCATCGGTCTGAGTGCATCCCTTCTTGATCACCTGCCTATCCTCCTTCTTGCACTGACTTAAGTTTTCTCTATTTGTGAACCAACCACCTCTTCCTCCATCTCTTCAGTTTGGATCCCACCACCCCAGCAATCCTAGTTTAAACTCTCCCCAATAGCCTTAGCAAACCTCCCCGCCAGGATATTGGTTCCCCTGGGATTCAAGTGCCACCCATCCTTTTTGTACAGGTAACTCCTGCCCCAAAATAGGTCCCAATGATCCAGAAACCTAAATCAGTGGCCACACATTTATCCTCCACCTCACTCTATCCCTATACTCACTGTCAAGTGGTACAGGCAGTAATCCCAAGATTACTATATTTGTTGTCCTTCTTCTCAACTTCCTTCCTAACTCTCTGTTTTCAGAACCTCCTCCCTTTTCCTACCTATGTTGTTGGTACCAATATGTACCATGACCTCTGTTGTTCTCGTTCCCACTTCAGGATATTGTGGACGCGATCAGAAACATCCCAGACCCTGGCACCTGGGAGGCAAACTACACAAAATCTGATTTTTCAAACAGGTCTTTAACACTCTTTCTATCTTGCCTATTGTCAGAGTGTTCGCCTACAGCCCAAGTGGGGAGAAGGGGTTGGTGAAAGAGAGAATAATTGCTGAACCTGTTAGGGGTTTGTTTCCAAAAGTTAACAACTATGAGTAAATGATTACATCAATAAGGAGCAGTTTGTCTCAATTGGTACCTTTTTACAGACAATTTTAATCTCTCTATTTTCCACTTCATGTTAAGGATTGCTCATTATAGCAAAACAAATTTGTCCATCAAAGACGTATACCCAATCAGTCAATTGCTTTAAAAAAAATTGTAACTTGGCATTCATAAACTGGGGTTCTCATTAGTACAAAAAATATCACAATCCTTCATAACTGTGTTGGATAATATTCTTTCATTTTATTTCACTCATTTCATGTGGAGATGTGTCATGGCTGCTGCAGACTTCATATGGATAAAATTGATCTCTTTTCCACATAAACATTAAAGATTTCCACTCTCATACTATAATGAATTTCCAAAGTTACATTCCTGAAATAAAAGGCATAATCTTAAAATATTGAATACTGATGACCTAAGTATCAAGTTATGCTAAATAATATTAAGAAGAATAACTTATTCTAAATTAATTCCTGATAGGACTTCACTATATAAATGCAATAAGGGTATACCTTCATTACTGAAGCAGCCTAGAAGGAAATTCATCTTAATTTTCATCTTATCAATTGCTGATTTGGGGGAAAAAATGTAATTGCTTGATTTAATTTTTTTTTCAAAGTTTACTCTTAAATAATATGAAGGATTTGAGTTAGGATTTTATGGAATTTGTATGGAGAGCTGTGAATATCTGGCAGTAAATACATCAGTAATCAAGAAATAGGTGAGAAAGTCAAAAATATATCTATCAGCTTTCTGAATTTACAGATTACATTTACACATCAAAATTGTTTGCTGAAATTTAATCTTGATTTCTAAATTTCCCTCAGTTTTTGATGAATGCCATTGTTAGACATCATAAGGCTGTCACCAGTACTATCTCTTTAAATATACTTACTATGAAGAATCCATAGTTATCACTCCACAACTGGAGAAAAAACTATGGAGAAATAATAATTCACAATGATTGAAATGCTTTGTGGCCACCAACATTAAATTCTTAGGCATTTGGAGATTGGGAAGATGTGTTTTCTGTGAACTGATAAAATAAGAAGACTTGAAAATAGATCAAAAATAATCTTAGAGTTGAGAGAGGCTCCATCAACTCCAATCACCTTCTCTATCGACTCCAATCAGCTGAGTGCATATTGGTAAAGTCAGAGGGTAGTATTTGCACTATATTGAATGAGGTCATTAGACAAATTAAATGCAATTAAATTAAAGAGTCCTGATGAAGGGTCTCAGCCTGACATGTTGATTTTCCATAGATGCTGCCCGGCCCACTGAGTTCCTCCAGCATCTTGTGTGTGTTGCTACAATTAGATAGAAAATGCTTGGGTACCTAGAGTAGTAAAATTTCAAATCCTCTAGATACTATGATATTTTAAAGTGTTTGAAATGCATTTACCTTGCTATGATAAATTGTATGACTCTGGGAACCTAAAACAATTGCCAGATTTTTGTCAAATTAATAACATATTCACTCTAAGCATCTGGGGTATAAATGCACAAGTGTCATCCAAATACGAGCAACTGGCATGTTCTATTAGTTCAATAAATCTTAAACTTAACATCAGGAAAATGTACCAAATCACATTAAACGGTTTTCAGTATTGTAGGGCATAGGGATTCATTTCTTTATCTTTGCTGTACATTCTCACAAGACAATGTTCAAGAAATGCCAGACTGGCCCAGCACATATGGGTCGTATTAACATGGTGAACTGATAATTCTGACTCATTTTATCATGAAGCATAAACTAATGACTGCATCTAAAACCAGAAGCATTTATGGTTGTGTTCTAGCCAATATCCCCCTCCCCCAACAACATCTCTAAAACAGAGATTTGGGCATGACCTCATTGTAGTTGTGCATCTTTGCTGTACACAAGCTGGTTACGGTATTTCCTACATTACAGTTGCTTTTCTTCTGAAGTACAATTGTAAAGTGCTTTCAGCAATCCTGGCATACTGAAAGCCACTGCTAATTATGTATTCAAAACAACATCATTGCCTGATTTTCACTTTTTTATTTACTCTCTGTTCCAAAGACTTTATGTGATAACACTAACACTGAGGTGAAAATTTGAATCTGTTGTATGTCATTAAAAGCTTTCAGTCTTAATCCTGAATTGTAGTAATGTAGCTATTGCAATTGTTTTGAATTATCTTAAACGATAATGAAAATTTCTATAGAAATTAATTTCCTTTTCCTCATTCTGGTTTTTCAATCTATAATGACAGAAAGTAACATAACAAAGTCTCTCAACGCTTTGACAGAGAGCTTTTTCTAAAGGAACACAGGGAAGATGCACAATCAATACAATTTAAATCCATCTCTATCTTATGAAATACAGTAAAACAGACAAGAATAAAAAGTAATGGATTCCTTCACTAAAGCAAACACATCAACTGAATGATGTATAGTACTGGGCAAAAGTCTTCGATACATATATATAACTAGGGTGCCTAAGCATTTTGTCACAGCACTGTATCTGTCAATGTGGAGACGAGTGTGAGTTTGTAAAACTTGTGGGAGAAAGAAAATGTTGTGAATGTTGAGGGAGGAGTGTAGGACAGATGGCAGAAAAAGAATGCCAGGGGTGGTGGGTGGCAGGTGCAGATACACCCAGCCCTGAGACACCAGGCAGTTATTTGATTCCAAACAATTGCTATTTCCCTCTCCCTCCCCATTTTCACAACCATGATTCCCTTTCCCTGTCACCTTCCACTTTCAGTCCCCAATAGAGACCCATTTTACAATCAGGTGAATGCTTTCATCATTCATGTATGTCATGACATTTGTTTGTGGCAGCAGTACAGTGCAATACACAAAATTACTACAGTACTGTGCAAAAATCTTACACTCGCTAGCTATGTATATGCGTCTAAGACTTTTGCACAGTACTGTACATACAGTAAGTGTTTGACAATGGAACAAACTATTCACAAAATATTGACAAAATCATCAAACTAAACTGGAAGAAGGTCATATGAAAATAAGAACTGTAAGAACTAGACATTCTGTGCATCTTAATGATGGAAGATGGGATTAGTACATTCCCACTCTTTTATTGCTCTGTCAAATATTTCACACTGTGTGTAAAATCTTGAAGTAATATTTTTCCCAAAGAAAATGTGACAAATTATTATGTTATTCACATGTTTCATTAAATCTAACATAAGCATACTGATTCTCTTATAAATGTCTTGACTACTTAATTTCATCTGAATTATCTTTGTTCCTGTTTTGTACTTTAATTTTCAGAAGATTACTGCCAAGAACATTTAAACCCAGATCAGATTTCAATTATAAAGAAGTATTTGTAGTCTACAGGAACTGGTATTAACACATGTGTCTCAACAGCAAAGTTCTTTCAAAAGAGGAAGAGCTATTTGAATTGCAAATTAATATCTGATCACATGTACAACTCATTAAAATATTTGTTGTGTCTGTATCGTGATGATTGACAGAAATGTTTAGGAATTAGCAGACTCTCCCCATCTTTATTCTGTCCTTACATTGAAACCTAATGAAGGTGAAAATGGAACAAAAAGCCCTTTTTGCATACTTTGTTAAAACCTCACAATCTCATTGAGGATTGAAACATCATCATGGGAGTAATGTAGAAAGAAAAGCAACTTTTGATTTCATGAATGGATCCAAAAGAAGAAAAAAAAGTCTTTTGCAGACTACTTTGCAAAATCCCTGACTCTCCTACAGCACGGATTTTGCAGACATTAGGCAGAATCCTTTAACTATAATCTTAGATTAATTCTGCAATCATTCCTCTTTCTCTCTGCATCACTTTCTAACATTATCTTCCAATTTCTGTGTGGAATATGAACTTGCACAGACAGGTATCATAAATCATTATAGATATGAAAGAGGAATTTGCTAATATTTTCCAAACTATGTTTCTAGTAAAAAAAATACAGGTCTCCATAAAGGTTATAAAATTTGATGTTCCATCCTTAAAGAAACACAGCTTCACAAGGGAAGCAGAATAAAATGTGTATTAACATATAACAACCACTTCTTCCATTATGTTGCAAACACGATATAGTATGACATTCCTGGTCTACTAAAAGTGCTGATCCCATAATATGTCATGTTTTGAGCACAAAGGTAAATAGCTGAAAGTATAACAGATCAGAGAATACTTGAAAAGCCAGATGGAGGAATGATTCAGATCACCTCATTATTCTGCATTAGCAATCAGTCCATGTCATCAGAATAGTATACTCCTCATTTTTCACTAAAAGTCATTATTGATTATTTCTTTGAATTCCATCGATATCCTGTAGTAACTTAAAAAAACAGCAAATACATTTTTGAAAATATGTAAACAATTACTTGTGGCATCTATTACGAATTTCTGCTAATTGCCTCCCAAAGTAACAGTGACATGAACCTCCAGCATAGATAGAAGAATTGCTTCCCATCCCGAAGAATAAATTAATTATCCAAGCTATTCTAAGATTAGCTTTTATTAACATCTAGTTCTTTAAAAGTTTACAATAAATTATACCTTCAATACTGTTTTTGAATTCTATGTACTAAAAAAATCACCATATAAAAATAATTGCCTTGAAATTTGATCATAAAAGTAAAAGGGATTTTTCCTAGAATGAAACTAAATATGACCTTTCCCATCATTTCACATCATTCTGGAAATTCAAACAGACATTTCCCTGTTTGAGTAATGCTTAGATGTCTGAAATTATTTCCACACATTGAACAGGCATCAAATGACAACATTTGGAGCATTGCCTGGGAAGTTAATTCACATTGACCAGTAGCACGCATCACTGGACACTTGTTCAACCAATTAAGTCTCCATTAAACTGCCTCAGTCCTTTTATCCTGTGGACATTCACCCTTCATGCTAATTGGTAGGTTCTGATTCCCCCCCCCCCCCCACAAACCTGATCTCTGATCATCCTAACCTCTTTCTCCATCATCATACCTGCATCTCACTTTCCTGGGCTCTAATTTTTAGTTGAAACTGGAGGATGGGGAGAGGGTGAAGTGAAGAGTTGGGAAGTTGATAGGTGAAGGAGATAAAGGGCTGAAGAGGAAGGGGAGGGGGTGAAGTGAAGAGTTGGGAAGTTGATAGCTGAAGAGGAGGGGGAGGGAGTGAAGTGAAGAGTTGGGAAGTTGATACGTGAAAGAGATAAAGGGCTGGAGAGGAGGGGGAGGGGATGAAGTGAAGAGTTGGGAAGTTGATAGGTGAAGAAGCTAAAGGGCTGAAGAGGAGGGGGAGTCTGATAGGAGAAAGTAGAAGACCGTGGAAGAAAGGGAAGGAGGAAGAGAACAATTCCCTATTCCTGTTTCCCTCTTTCACCTTATCTCTTTACCTCCCCATCACCTTCCTATGGTGCTGCTCTCCTATCAGATTCCCCTTTCTCCAGCCCTTTATCTCTTTCATCAATCAACTTCCCAGCTCTTTACTTCACCCCCTCCCCCTCTCCCAGTTTCAACTGTCACCTACAACCTTGAACGTCTTCCTCCCCTCCCCCCACCTTCCTACTCTGACTTCTCATCTTTTTTGCCAGTCCCAGTGAACAGTCTCAGCCCAAAACATTGGCTATTTACTCTTTTCAATAAATGCTGTCTGCCCTGCTGAGTTCCTCCAGCATTTTGTGCATGTTGCTTTAGATTTCCAGCATCTGCAGATTTTTTCATGTTTGTCTAACTTTTAGTTCCGTGGCCCCTACCTCCAGATCATCCTGTCCCTAACTTTCATTACCCTGCCTTTAGCTTCCAGACCCCTCCTAGCGCTGATTCCTGATTGCTTTAGCCCCCAACCCCAAAACTGCTTTGCCCAAACCCAACCCTTCAATTACCCTGGCATCAACTGACCGAATCTTCACTTCACACTATCTCTGTACCTTAACAAACCAGAGAGACTACCCTCCATTCCTCATCCCAGAATCCAGGGAGAGCTCTATGATTCCCCCATCCACAAAGGGCTAGTCATTGAATGACCACTAACTTCGAAGAAGTCTGAAAAAAGAATTCTTGATAACGGATAATAGAATTAATCTGTGGTGAGATGCCTTGAAATTGAGAGATTTAAATAATCCTAAAACATTATCTGATCCTTCCATTAATCCCTACATCTCCTTGTTAGGAGAAAATTCAAAATGATTCATTTGGCAATGATCCAAGGAGGCATGAATTACACTGACTGACCAAACCCACCTCTCCAACCTTTCCCTGACTGTGGATGAAGGATCTAGCTGTTAAGATAAACTCCACTAAAGCTGCTGTTTCAGCTTTGAATGAATACAATATATTGCAATCTCACCTGAATCTCCACCCCCATCCCAAGCAAAGAATACTTCAGCTCTCTTTTCCTCTCTGGTGTCCATATAAACTAATTAAAACAGTTCTTAACATTATAACAGCATCATTTGAGTGATACATTAGGTGATTAAAAGCAGTATCCATGGTTACAGTGGAATTGCCTGACCATATAAGATGTCATACCATATAAGATGTCAAGGGAATTAGCTGCAAAAATAAAAATTTAAAAACTTCCTAAAAATCATTTTCTATATTGAAGCTAACTAACTTGTACAATAAGAGATAACTCATACAGATCACTATTTCTAAAACCTCTTCAGGATTTAAGAAGCTTCAGTTTTACATTATTGTGAGTATTATAGCTCTAGTTGCCAACAGAATTAGTCACCATTTTATATTTGTTCGGGAGGCAGAGGAAGTAATAGATCGGAGTTTCAGGGAGACCATCACCCCTAAAAGTCAGGAGACAAGTAACTGGGTGACTGTCAGAAGAGGGAAGGGGAATAGACAGAAAGAGCAGAGCACCCCTGTGGCCGTTCCCATCAACATTAAGTATACCGTTTTGGATACTGTTGGTGGGGACGACCTACCAGGGAAAAGTTGCAGTGGTCACGTCTCTGGCACTGAGACTGGACCCTCAGCTCAGAAAAGAAGGAGGGAAAAGAGGAGAGCAGTATTGATAGGGGATTCGATAGTTAGGGGGACAGATAAGAGGCTCTGTGAGAGAGATCGAGAATCCTGAATGGTCTGTTGTCTCCCTGGCGCTAGGGTCCGCGATATCTCGGATCGAGTTCTCGGCATTCTCAGGAGAGAGGGTGAGCAGCCAGATGTTGTGGTCCACGTGGGGACCAATGACATAGATAGGAGTAGGGATGAGGTCCTGAAGAAGGAATATAGGGAGTTGGGAAAGAAGTTAAAAAGCAGGACCTCAAGGGTGGTAATCTCGGGATTGCTGCCTGTGTCACGAGACAGAGAGGGTGGTAACAGGAAGCTAAAGCAGATGAATGCATGGCTGAAGAGTTGATGCAGGGGGCAGGGGTTCAGATTTCTGGATCATTGGGATCTCTTCTGTGGAAGGTCTGACCTGTACAAAAAGGACGGGCTGCACCCGAATTGGAAAGGGGCCAATATCCTGGCGGGCAGGTTTGCTAGAGCTGTAGGGGAGGGTTTAAACTAGTTTGTCAGGGGGTTGGGAATCAGAATGTGAGTGCAGAGATTAGGGTAGAAGAGCAGGGGCATGATACTATGTGTTCTGAGTTGGTGAGGAAGAACAGGCAGGGACAAAACATAAATGTAGCCAGTTAGAGGGGTTGAAATATGTGTATTTCAACACAAGGAGTATTAGGAATAAAGGGGATGATCTTAGAGCATGGATTAGTATGTGGAATTACAATGTTGTGGCCCTTACTGAAACTTGGCTGGAGGAAGGGCAGGATTGGCTGATGCAGGTACCGGGGTTCAGGTGTTTTAAAAGGAATAGGATGGGAGGTAGAAAAGGGGGTGGGGAAGTAGCATTATTGGTCCGGGATAGTATCACGGCTATAGAAAGGGTGGGCTCTGCAGAGGGAGTGTCCACTGAGTCAGTCTGGGTGGAAGTCAGAAATAGGAAGGGATCAATCACTGTGCTGGGAGTAGTCTATAGGCCCCCAAATAGCCCTCGGGACACCGAGGAGCAGATAAGCAGGCAGATTTCAGAATGGTGCAGAAAATGCAGGGTTGTAGTTATGGGTGATTTCAACTTCCCTCATATTGACTGGCACCTCCTGACTGCAAGGGGGATAGATGGGGCTGAATTTGTCAGGCGTGTTCAAGAAGGATTCCTGACACAGTATGCGGACTGGCCAACGAGAGGAGAGGCCATATTGGATCTAGTTCTGGGTAATGAACCTCTTGGTGGGGGAACATTTTTGTGAGAGTGACCACAACTGCCTTAGCTTCAGCATAGCTATGGAAAAGGATAAAAACAGACAAAATGGGAAAGTGCTTAATGTGAAGGAAGTTTAGGGACCACTTGTGCTGGGTTCAAGACAGGTTTGTCCCACTGAGACAGGGAAAAAATGGTAGGAAAAGGGAACCATGGCTGATGAAACACATGAGGCAACTCATCAAGAGGAAGAAGGAAGCATATGTTAGATATAAGAAGCAGGAAGCAGGAGGGGCTCATGTGAAATATAGGGTAGCCAGGAAGGAGCTAAAGAAAGGACTTAGGAGAACTTGAAGGGGGCATGAGAAGGCCTTGGCATGTAGGATTAAGGAGAACCTAAAGGTGTTCTATGAGTATGTGAAGAGCAGAAGGATGACAAGAATGAAGGTGGGGCCGCTAAAAGATAAAGAAAGCAACATGTGCCTGGAAGCGGAGGAGGTTGGGGAGGTCCTAAATGAATACTTTGCTTCAGTATTCACAAGTGAAAAGGACCTTGACCAGGGTGAGGTTGAAATAGAAAAGGCCTGTGTGCTGGACAATGTGGAGATTAAGGAAGAAGAAGTGTTGGATCTTCTTAAAAACATCAAGACTGATAAGTCGCCAGGACCGGACATGATATACCTCAGGTTGCTGTGGAAAGTGAGAGAAGAGATCGCTGGAGCAGTAGCTATGATCTTTGAATCCTCTTTGGCTGCAGGGGAGGTGTTGGAGGACTGTAGAATGGCAAATGTAGATCCCTTGTTTAAAAAAGTTAATAGGGAGAATCCTGGGAACTATAAACCAGTGAGTCTTACGTCGGCGGTTTGCAAACTATTGGAAAGGATTCTTAAGGATAGGATCTAAGAGTATTTGGACAAATACAGTCTACTCAAGGATGGTCAAAATGGCTTTGTGAAGGGAAAGTCATGCCTCACGAGCCTAATTGAGTTTTTGAAGAGGTAACAAAAGAAATTGATGAGGGTAGGGCAGTGGATGTGGTCTACATGGACTTTAGCAAGGCATTTGACAAGGTCCCTCATGACAGACTCATCCAGAAAGTCATGAGGCATGGGATCAGTGGAACCTTGGCTGTTTGGATAAAAAAATTGGCTTACAGGAAGAAAGCAGAGGGTAGTAGTGGAAGGAAAGTGTTCTGCCTAGAGGTTGGTGACTATGGAGTGCCGCAGGGATTGGTCCTGGGACCCCTGCTATTTATGATTTTTATAAATGACCTTTATGAAGAGGCGGAAGGATGGGTGAGTAAGTTTGCGGATGACATGAAGAATGGAGGAGTTGTGGATGGAGCTGTAGTTTGTCGAAGGTTACAAGAGGATATAGACAGGCTGCAGAGTTGAGCAGAAAAGTGGCAGATAGAGTTCAATCCTGATAAGTGTGAGGTGATGCACTTTAGTAGGACAAACCAGAAGGCTGAGTACAGGGTTAATGGTTGGTTGCTTAACGGTGTGGATGAACAGAGGGATCTTGGGGTTCAAATCCATACATCCCTCAAGGTCACTGCACAGGTTGATAGGATAGTTAAGAAGGCCTATGGGATGCTTGGCTTCATTAATAAGGGGATAGAGTTCAAGAGTAGAGAGGTCATGTTGCAACTCTACAAATCTCTGGTGAGACCACACAGAGTATTGTATTCAGTTCTGGTCACCTCATTATAGGAAGAATGTGAAAACTATGGAGAGGGTGAAGAGGAGATTCACCAGGATGTTGCCTGGATTGGAAAACAAGTCTTATGAGGCAAGGTTAGCAGAGCTGGGACTTTTCTCTTTGGAGCGTAGAAGAATGAGAGGGGACTTGATAGATGTCTACAAGATTATGAGAGGCATTGATAGGGTGGATAATCAGTACCTGTTTCCCAGGGCACCAATAGCAAACACCAGAGGGCTTATGTACAAAGTTAAAAGAGGGAAGTTTAGGGGAAACATCAGGGGTCAGTTTTTTACACAGAGGGTTGTGGGTGCCTGGAATGACTTGCCAGGGATGGTGGTGGAGGCTAAAACTTTAGGGGTATTTAAAAGCCTCTTGGGCAGGTACATGGATGAAAGAAAAATAGAGGGTTATGGGGTAGCGTGGGTTTAATACTTTTTTTTAAAGGAATATATGGGTTGGCACAACATCGAGGACTGAAGGGCCTGTACTGTAATGTAGTATTCTAGTGTTTTAGTGTTCTAGTGTTCAAGCTGTGATCAACAGATCTACAGCAGAGCCAACATCAATTAAAACTTGAACCTAATAGATTCACCATTGTTCCAATTCCTTTTTATCAATTTTTTTTGCTGCACCTTGTTTTTAAGAAAACTTCCTATGGGACTGGAATTAATAGAGTCATAAACTCACAGAAACAGGTCCTGCACCGACCATCAAACAGACAATCTTTTCTTAGCCTAACCTATTTTATTCTCACCAGTCTCTCATTAACTCACCCACAGACTGACAACTCACTTCCAAAACAGAGACAATTTACATGAGGCAATTAACCTATCGACCTGCATGATGTTGAGATATAGGACGAAACCAAAGCACCCGGAGGTCACAGGTAGAATGTGAAAACTCTACACAGAAAGCACTGGAGAACAGGATTAAATCCAATGTCACTGGAGATATGAGGTAGCTACATTAACCTTGAGACCTGGAGTTCAGATCTAAAAGTACTTTCAAGATTATAGCTGAGCTCACTCAGACACCCAGCTGAAAGCCATTGACAATTCATTGATGGAATCATTTGAGAGGGTCAGCCCTGCACACAATATTTGCAAGACAAATTTCCTCTACCAGCCTGCCTAATGCTGAAAATAGCACTGACCCCGACACTGAAGATTTCCGGCAGTATGCTGGAAAACATTGTATACTTCTCATATCTTTGGAGCCACCTCTCAGAATGAATGAAGAAATTCACCATCACCTTCAATAACCCAGCAAAGACTTTGGCTGATTGAAGAAAAGGGTGTTTGAAGATCAACACTTCATACTTGAAACCATACGCATGGTGTCCTGAGCAGTAGTGATCTTTGCCAACATGAGGAAATCTGCAGACGCTGGAAATTCAAGCAACACACAGAAAATGCTGGTGAAACGTAGCAGGCCAGGCAACATCTACAGGGAGAAGCACTGTTGACGTTTCAGGCCGAGACCCTTCGTCAGTGATCTTTGCCTCCAGAAAATACCTAAAGATACCAGAAAGATACCACCAGTCCTGTTTCTGCAAAGTCCTCTG
Source organism: Hemitrygon akajei (assembly GCF_048418815.1). Classification (NCBI taxonomy): domain Eukaryota; kingdom Metazoa; phylum Chordata; class Chondrichthyes; order Myliobatiformes; family Dasyatidae; genus Hemitrygon; species Hemitrygon akajei. The sequence continues at coordinate 69,338,197 of NC_133127.1, read as the reverse complement.
AATTCACTGAAAGTATAAGTAAACCACTATTAGCATCCTCTCCCAGGCCAGCATCCCTGGCATTGTGACCCTAATTGCTCTCAGCCAATCAACTCCCTTCAGGCAGGCATGACACCAGAAGCCTGAAAAAGACATTATATTCTGAACTGCATTGAGAAGAGATTTTCAGGTGTACAAAAGGAGAGATCTAAGGATCTGCTGAAAGCTTCCTGATTCATGGGAACCTTGGAACATTCCCACTCAAAGTAGAGTAGCAGAATTCAGAATGGCATTTGTTACCTGCCCCGTGAGTTTCTCGTGAGCATGATGTAATTGTCCTGTGATATTGGTATGATGTAATTGTCTTCTGATAGTGGGGTGATGTGATGTCATGTGATGGCATGTCCCACTGGTACAAAAGGGGAGACAGTAATTTGTTGCGTAGTTGCTTTGTTGGGAGTCACAGTCGGTGGTTACGCAATCGTAGAAGGAGAGAGAGAATGAAGAAATACCAGCTTTGTGTGAACCCAAAGAAGTGGGTAGAAATCAACAGCATTTTGGGTGTATTGAAGTGATTGATGTGAATTGTGGCACGTATTTTTGATTAACCCCTAGAACCACAGAGCCATAAAACACTATAGCACAGTACAGGCCTTTCAGTCCTCCATGTCCGACCCATATAATCCTTTAAAAAAGTACTAAATCCACACTACCCCATAACCCTCCATTTTTCTTTCATCCATGTGCCTGTCCAAGAGGTTCTTAAATGCCCTTAATGTTTTAGCCTCGACCACCATCTCTGGCAAGTCATTCCAGGCACTCACAACCCTCTTTTAAAAAACTTACCCCTGATATCTCCCCTAAACTTCCCTCCCTTAATTTTGTACCTATGCCCTCTTGTGTTTGCTATTGGTGCCCTGGGAAACAGGTACTGACTATCCACCCTATCTATGCCTCTCATAATCTTGTAGACCTCTATCATGTCCCCTCTCATTCTTCTACGCTCCAAAGAGAAAATTCCCAGCTCTGCTAACCTTGCTTCATATGACTTGTTCTCCAAACCAGGCAACATCCTGGTAAATCTCCTCTGCACCCTCTCCATAGCTTCCACATCCTTCCTATAATGAGGTGACCAGAATTGAACACAATACCTTAAGTGTGGTCTCACCAGAGATTTGTAGAGTTGCAACATGACCTCTCTACTCTTGAACTCAATCCCCCTGTTAATGAAGCCTAGCATCCCATAGGCCTTTTTAACTACCCTATTAACCTGTGCAGCAACCTTGAGGGATGTATGGATTTGAACCCCAAGGTCCCTTTGTTCATCCACACTCTTAAGTAACTGACCATTAATCCTGTACTCAGTCTTCTGGTTTGTCCTTCCAAAACGCATCACCTCACACTTATCTGGATTGAACTCCATCTGCCATTTTTCTGCCCAACTCTGCAGCCTGTCAGTATCCTCTTGTAACCTTCAACAACCTACAGCTCCATCCACAACTCCTCCAATCTTCATGTCATCCGCAAACTTACTCACCCATCCTTCCACCTCTACATCCAAGTCATTTATAAAAATCATAAATAGCAGGGGTCCCAGGACAGATCCCTGTGGCACTCCACTAGTCACCGACCTCCAGGCAGAATACTTTCCTTCCACAACTACCCTCAGCTTTCTTCCTTTAAGCCAATTTTTTATCCAAACAGCCAAGGTTCCACTTATCCCAATCCTCATGACTTTCTGGATGAGTCTGTCATGAGGGACCTTGTCAAATGCTTTGCTAAAGTCCATGTAGACCACGTCCACTGCCCTACCCTCATCAATTTTTTTTGTTACCTCTTCAAAAACTCAATCAGGCTCGTGAGGAACAATCTTCCCTTCACAAAGCCATGTTGACTATCTATGAGTAGATTGTACTTCTCCAAATGCTTGTAGATCCTATCCTTAAGAATCTTTTCCAATATTTTGCAGACCACCGATGTAAGACTCACCGGTCTATAATTCCCAGGTTTCTCCCTATTACCTTTTTTAAACAAGAGAACTACATTTGCCATTCTCCAGTCCTCCAGCACTTCCCTTGTAGCCAAAGAGGATTCAAAGATCATAGCTAATGTTCCTGCGATCTCTTCTCTCAATTCCCACAACAACCTGGGGTGTATCATATCCGGCCCTGGGGATTCATCAATCTTAATGTTTTTAAGAAGATCCAGCACTTCTTCTTCCTTAACCTCCACATTGTCCAGCACACAGGCCCACTCAACTTCAACCTCATCCTGATCAAGATCCTTTTCACTTGTGAATACTGAAGCAAAGTATTCATTTAGGACCTCCCCAACCTCCTCTGCCTCCAGGCACATGTTGCCCTCTTTATCCTTTAGCGGTCCCACCTTCGTTCTCGTCATCCTCCTATTCTTCAAATATGCATAGAACGCCTTGGGGTTCTCCTTAATCCTACATGCCAAGGCCTTCTCATGCCCCCTTCGAGCTCTCCTAAGTCCTTTCTTTAGCTCCTTCCTGGCTACCCTATATTTCACATGACCCCCCTACTTCCTGCTTCTTATATCTAAAATATGCTTCCTTTTTTCTCTTGATGAGTTGCCTCACATGTTTCGTCAGCCATGGTTCCCTTTTCCTACCATTTTTTCCTTGCCTCAGTGGGACAAACCTATCCTGAACCCAGCTCAAGTGGTCCCTAAACGTCTCCCACATTACTTCTGTGCTTTCCCTTTTGAACATCTGTTTCCAGTTTACTCTCGCTAGTTCCTGCCTCATCGCTTCAAAGTTAGCCCTTACCCAGTTAAGCACACTACCATTTTGTCTGATTTTATCCTTTTCTGTAGCTATGCTGAAGCTAAGGGAGTTGTGGTCACTCTCACCAAAATGCTCCCCCACCAAGAGGTCTGTCACCTGACCAGGTTTATTACCCAGAACTAGATCCAGTTTAGCCTCTCCTCTCGTCGGCCGGTCCACTTACTGTGTCAGGAATCCTTCTTGAACACACCTGACAAATTCAGTCCCATCTATCCCTCTTGCACTCAGGAGGTGCCAGTCAATATGAGGGAAGTTGAAATCACCCATAACTACTACCCTGTATTTCCTGCATCATTCTAAAATCTGTCTGCTTATCTGCTCCTCGGTGTCCTGAGGACTATTTGGGGGCTTATAGACTACTCCCAGCACAGTGATTGATCCCTTCCTATTTCTGACTTCCACCCAGACTGACTCCGTGGACATTCCCTCTGCAGCGTCCTCCCTTTCTATAGCCGTGATACTATCCCTGACCAGCAATGCCACTCCCCCACCTTTTCTACCTCCCATCCTATTCCTTTTAAAACACCTGAACCCCAGGACCTGCATCATCCAATCCTGCCCTTCCTCCAACCAAGTTTCAGTAACGGCTACAGCATCGTAGTTCCACGTACTAATCCATGCTCTAAGTTCATCCTCCTTGTTCCTAATACTCCTAGCATTGAAATAGACACATTTCAACCCCTTCAACTGGCTACAATTATGTTCTGTCCCCTGCCTGTCCTTCCTCATCAACTCAGAACTCTTAGCATCATGCCCTTGTCCTTCTACCTTAATCCCTGCACTCACATTCTGATTCCCACACCCCTGCCAAACTAGTTTAAACCCTCCCCAACAGCTCTATCAAACCTGCCCACCAGGATATTGGTCCCCCTGGGATTCAAGTGCAACCCATCCTTTTTGTACAGGTCACACCCACCCCAAAAGAGGTCCCAATGATCCAGAAATCTGAATCCCTGCCCCCTGCTCCAATCCCTCAGCCACACATTTATCCTCCACCTCATTCTATTCCTATTCTCACTGTCACGTGGCACAGGCAGTAATCCTGAGATTACTACCTTTGAGGCAGAGATGGTGCTCGGTGCTCGGTGTCGGAGGGCTGGTCGGAGGCACGAAGTTGTCGGAAGTTTTTCGGACGGACTCACAGTTGGCTGTGCTCGGGTGCTTCCAGAGGCTGCATCGGGAAGTTTTGCCACGTTGGAGGTTTCTTCCTTCTGCCATCTGCGTGAGATGATGGGCTATCTGGGACTTTGAGACTTTTTTTTACCGTGCCCATGGTCTGCTCTTATCAAATTATGGTATTGCTTTGCACTGTTGTAACTGTATGTTATAATTATGTGGTTTTTTTGGTCAGTTAGTCTTGGTCTGTCTTGTGTTTATGTGATATCATACTGGAGGAACATTGAATTTCCCCTTGGGGATGAATAAAGTATCTATCTATCTATCTATCTATCTATCTATCTATCAACTTCCTTCCTAACTCCCGGTAGTCTTCTTTCAGGACCTCTTCCCTTTTCCTACCTATGTCATTGGTACCAATATGTACCACAACCTCTGGCTGTTCTCCCTCCCACCGCAGGATATCTTGGACACGATCAGAAATATCCTGGACCCTGGCACCTGGGAGGCAAACTACCATCCGAGTTTCTTTACTGCATCCACAGAATCGCCTATCTGACCCCCTGACTATAGAGTCCCCTATCACTACTGCCTTCCTCTTCCTTTCCCTATCCTTCTGAGCCACAGGGCCAGACTCTGTGCCAGAGGCATGGCCACTGTCGCTTCCCCCAGGTAGGCTGTTCCCCCCAACAGTACTCAAACAGGAGTACTTATTGTCAAGGGGTACAGCCACAGGGGTACTCTCTAGTACCTGACTCTTCCCCTTCCCTCTACTGACTGTGACCCATTTCTCTGTCCCTCGCGGCCCCCGGAGTGACCACCTGTTTGTAACTCCTCTCTATCACCTCCTCACTCTCCTTGACCAGATGAAGGTCATCGAGCTACATCTCCAGTTCCCTAACACAGACCCTTAGCAGTTGCATCTCGATGCACCGAGTGCAGATGTGGCCGTCCGGGACGCTGGGAGACTCCAGGACCTCCCACATCTGACACCGACCACAGAAAACTGGCCTCACACACATACTACCTCCTTTAGTAATTAACATCTGCCTCACCTCATCCCGTTACTGCCGAAGCCCGTGGAGCCAAAGCCCTTTCACTCTGCTGCCTCTCACTCCACTGCCCGCTCCCAACGCTGCCCGCTGGATATGGCTGCCTTCTTTTTAAACTGTTCACGCTCATCTGGCTGACGTCACGCGCCTGCCCAGTCTGGCCTCTCTCTTCCCCCGAGAACTCAAAATGTCTTCCCGCTGGAAACCCGTAGGTGCTCTCCCATTGCCCTCTTGTTCTGAACCCCTGCAAGGACTCCGGTAACCACCTCCAGTCAGTTACTTTGAGAAATCTTATTCTTTGGGATCTCTTTAGAAAAGTCACTTAGCAGCTGAGATCTGCATCAGCAGTTTCATCTTTGCTTCAAGCATCAATCCAAAGCCTCTCCTCTCCCCTACTTTATGAATCATATGGACTTATTAAACTACCACTTTAAGACTGTGCTTCAATAAGAATTGTTAAGAATTATCTCTAAGTGCGACTATAGACACATAACACTGTTAACTTCCGTTTAAGTTAGTCAGTTGTTTACTTTTCGATGTTTTTGAGTAGCGGTTAATAAATCTTGTTGTTTATTTAGAAAAACCTGACTCAACTTCATATCTATCGCTGCTGGTTCCGTAACACATTGAAAATCTCATCGCGAGCATTCAGAAGTTCTGCACAGATAGGTGAAGGAGGCCCCAACCCCATGAACGTACATTAGTCTAGTGGTCGCCAACCCGTCAATCGTGATCGACTGGTCGATCTTTGAGACTTTCCCAGTAGATCCTGAAAAAAAAAGAAAAATAAATACACAAATACCATTGAGCGATTGTTTCCGGGTTGCGGGGTTTTAGTTCCGTTCTTTTTGCCCAGTGCGCATGTGTGTAGCTCCCCCCACCACACGCTGGTCTCCAACCACCGGGCCGCGAGGGAACAATATGAGTCAGCTGCACCTTTTCCCATTCCCTGTCACGCTCACCGTTGAACTTGAATATTGTACATGCAAGGTCATTGCCCAAGCGTGCCAGGGATTTCTGGTTGGCCTCGGGTAATCAGACACTTCGTGCGGCCGGTGAAAAGAGCTATTGCTACTGGCCTGGAGCGCGTACAGATGGGCACCGCCTCTAAACCTGTTTCGCACGTCGTATGTTCATGGGAACCCGGTGCTAAAATATGCGCCGACGACCTAATTCTGGCTCCGGGTTTCGTAAGTAGCAGAGCAGCTACCGCGCTGCGATCTACTGAAACAAACCTTTTTCGGCTGATAGATCCTACAAGGAGGGTGGGCGCGGGCCCTGTCACACTCCCCGCTCAGTCAGTTGCTCTTTCCGGACTGCGATCGCCGCGGCCCTGCCGCGGGAACAGATGCACCTGGCCAAGGCGGTGGGCAGGCGGGTGGGAAGTTGGAGCTTGGGCCCGGAGGCTGTCTAATGAGGCAATGAAGCCCTCAGAACTGCTTCGGTACCCTGAGTCCAAACACCCTGCACTTAAATACGAACCTGCTGAGCTTTTTTCCAGCGTTAAAAACGTGAGCAAGCGGGACAGCAGGTAAGTGCTGAGAACCACGTAAAGTAAATTGTGGAATGGACTGGACATAAGGAACCTGCTTCGAATATCGCTGTATTCCGGTCGTGTTTGACACCATCCTCCCCACCCCCGTCGGCCGGTCCGCAGTGCAAAAAAAGGATGGTGACCCCTGGTGTTTATATATTATTTCTGCTTCCGGGTTGTGGGGTTTTACTTCCGGTCTTTTCTGCCCCGGTGCGCATGCGTGTAACTAATCGATTTGAAGTTGAACTTGCCTTTCACTAAGGCCGAGGTAGGGGATCTTGGGCTTTAAAATGTCGGTGACCACTACATTAGTCCTTTCTGTGTAAGAATCTGCAGTTTCCACATTGGCCTCACCGGGCACCACAGAGCACATAATACCAGAATGGAAAAAAGCTGTGAAAAGATCTGCCTAAATTAAAGGAGTTATATCCGTGGAAATCGAAAACCACAGGCAATCACACAGATCTGCTTTGTTTGCTCTGTCATTGTGACAAAGCTTTATAGATTTCACACATTTGTCAATTCTTGGAGTTATAGAGCATAAACTCTCCTTTAATGTACAGCCCCACAAACATAAATACAATTAGGCACCCGGAGAAACTGCTATCCCCACTCAATCACATTTGAATGCTGTGCTGAATTCACAGTGATGATCCAAGAACAAACAGTTTCGTCATACTCCATTCTCCATACTCCATATATAAAGCACCTGTTCTGCAATTTTTGGGACATATTCCTCAACCCCTCTGTTAGACCCATCAATTCTTATTTACTTTATGTCTACTTATGATCCACCTTTATTTATGACACACAGCTAACAAAAGTATTTTTATTTTACTTTTTCCAATGCTTATACCTTAGCCTAACTCTAATAGTTCAAAAGTAAATTGATTATCAAAGTAGATATGTGTCACTATATACTATTTGAGATTTATTTTCTCCAGAAAAATAAATACATGTACAAAATACTGCACACAAACAAAAACTGTCAAATAGCCAAAAGAAGACAAACTGTGAAAACACAATAAATAAATAATAGTAACAACATGAGTCACGGAGTCCTTGAAAGCGAGTACACAGTTTGTGAATCAGTTCAAAGTTGAGACTATTCATGCTTTTCCAGAGCTTGATGATTCATTTGTTCCTGAACCTGATTCTGTGGCACCTAAGACTCCTGTACCTTCTTCCCAATGGGAGCAGCAAGAAGAAAGCATTGCTTAGATGGTAGAGGTCCTTGATGATGCTTCCTCGTGCCAGCACTCCTTGTAGATGTGTTCAGTGGTAGGAAGGACTTTGCCTGTGATGCACAGGGCTACATCCACCACTTTTCATATGCTTTCCATTCTTGGGCCTTGGGGTTTTCATACCAAACTGTTATGCAACCTGTCAGGATATTCTCCACTGTACATACTGTCAAAGTTTTAAATGACATGTCAGATCTGCGTAAACTTCTAAGAAAGTAGAGACACTCTCGTGCCTTCTGTGTAACGGCACTTACATGCTGGTCCCAGGACAGATTCCCTGATACGGTACCACCAAGGAATATAAAGTTACTTCTCGTCTCCACTTCTGCTTCCCTAATGAAGGCTGACTCATGAATCTCCAGTTTCTTCCTCCTGTAATCAACAATGATTTATTTGGTTTTGGCTGATGCTGAGTGAGAGGTTGTTGCTGTGGCAAGATCTCTTAATTCTGATTCTGCTAATCAAAACAAGTTACTTCCCTGTTCAATGACTTTCACCTCCTGTATTTTTTTATTGAATCTCTCCTGCATCTGGCCTCCATCTACTGCTTAAATTGGGAATGCAGGCATTGTACATTTGAGTGATAGAATAAACTCCACGTGTATGTAGTACTGAGAATGTATGGTCCTTAATTTGTTTTTATGACTAGTGGTGTCCTGCAGAGATCTGTACTACAACCCATCTCTTACCAATATTTATTAATGACATATGATGAAGTGGAGGTTAGGGCTGATACATTTGCTAATGACATGAAATTGGAGGTGTTGTGGATAGTGTAGAATGTTGTGGTGGGCTACAACAGGATATAAATAGCACGCAGAGTTGGGCACAGAAGTAGCAGATGAGTTCAATATGGAAAGTGTAACATAACCACTTCGGAAGATCGAACTTGAAGGTGAAGCACAATGATAATGGCAGGATCCATATCAGTGTGGTGGAACAGAAGAATCTTGGGGCCCAAGTCCATAGTTCCCTTAAGGTTGCCATGCAGGTTGATAGTGTGGTTAAGAAAGCATATAGTATGCAAATTTTCATTAGCCAAAGGATTGAATTCAAGAGTCATGAGGCAAAGTTGCAGCACAATAGAAGTCTGGTAAGACCACAGTTAGTGTCTGTGTTCATTTCTGGTTGCCTCATAAGAAGAATGTGGAAGCTTTAGGGAGAGTGTAGAAAAGATTTACCAGGATTCTGCTGGGATTAGAGAACATATTTTATGAGGAAATGTTGATCAATCTATGGCTTTTTCTTTTAGGAGTGACAGATGATAAGAGGTGACTTGATTAGTATGTATTAGATTATGATTACCATGGAGAAAGAAAACAGACAGCGGCTCTTTCCCGAGGTGGCAATGGCCAAAACTAAAGGACCACCATTTAAGGTGATTGGAGGAAAATTTAGCAGAGAGGTCAGATTTTTTTTATATTGATCGGCTGAAGGGTCTTCACTCCGTTCAACTATTCTGTGTTCTATATTCACCAGGGTGGATAACACTTGTCCACCTGCGATGCCCTAGATGAACTGAAAGATTCCCAGTCTGATGAAGGCTAGATCTGTGGTGTTCAAGAGCAGTGATCCAGAACTCTATATGACACCTGGACGAAATATGGAAGGCTATCGAAAAAACTGAAAAGTAATTCTAAGTGAAGTCAGGGAACAATCAGATGTACATCATCTGTGGCAGGGTTTGCATGCCATTGCTTCCTAAAAGGCAAAAACTAACATCACCAGTAGCTATGATGTTTCAATCCCCAAATGAACTCAATGCATTTCATGCACATTTTGAAAGGGAAAATCAGGATCAGGTCAGATCAGAATCAGATTTATTATCACCTGCATGTGTCGTGAAATTTGTTAACTTATCAGCAGCAGTTCAGTGCAATACATAATATAGAAGAAAGAAAGAAATAAAGAAAGAAAGAAAGAAAGAAAGAAAGAAAGAAAGAAAGAAAGAAAGAAAGAAAGAAAGAAAGAAAGAAAGAAAAAAGAAAGAAATAGATGACAGTATACATATATGAATAGATTAAAAATCATACAAAAAACAGAAATAATATATATTTAAAAAGTGAGGCAGTGTCCAAGGTTTCAATGTCCATTTAGGAATCAGATGGCAGAGGCCACCCGCCCTTTTGAGCGACTGAGTATTGACTTTAACGGCCCCCTTCCCTCCACCGACCGCAATGTCTACTTTCTCAGTATTATTGACGAGTACTCGCGATTCTGTTCCTGAATCACTGAGTGTGTGCCTTCAGGTTTCTGTACCTCCTACCTGATGGTAACAGTGAGAAAAGGGCATGCCCTGGGTGCTAGAGGTCCTTAATAATGGACGCTGCCTTTCTGAGACACCTCTCCTTGAATATGTCCTGGGTACTTTGTAGGCTAGTACCCAAGATGGAGCCGACTAAATTTATGACCCTCTGCAGCTTCTGTCAGTCTTGTGCAGTAGCTCCCCCCACCCCCCATACCAGGCAGTGATGCAGCCTGTCAGAAGGCTCTCCTCGGTACATTTATAGAAGTTTTTGAGTGTATTTTTTGACATACCAAATCTCTTCAAACTCCTAATGAAGTATAGCCGCTGTCTTGCCTTCTTTATAACTGCATCGATATGTTGAGACCAGGTTAGGTCTTCAGAGATCTTGATACCCAGAAGCTTGAAACTGTTCACTCACTCCACTTCTGATCCCTCTATGAGGATTGGTATGTGTTCCTTCGTCTTACCCTTCCTGAAGTCCACAATCAGCTCTTTCGTCTTACTGATGTTGAGTGCAAGGTTGTTGCTGCGACACCACTCCACTAGTTGTCATATCTCACTCCTGTACACCCTCTTGTCTCCATCTAAGATTCTACCAACAATGGTTGTATCATCAGCAAATTTATAGAGTAGAGCAATGTGCTAAGCACACACCCCTGAGGTGCACCAGTGTTCATTGTCAATGAGGAGATGTTATCACCATTCTTGTACAGATGGTGGTCTTCCGGTTAGGAATTCGAGGATATAAAACGATCAGTGTAAATCCCTGTAGCATCTGGTGACCCTTTGAAATCTGTCTTGGAGGGTGACAGGAGAACATCTTTCTGGAGTGTAAGCACTCACAAGGCATTAGGTGCTGATGGTGTAGCTAACAGAGCACTGAAAGCCAATTCTCACCAACTAGTTGGAGTGTTCCAGAACATCTTCAACCTCTCACTGCTGCAGTTGAAGATTCACACCTGCTTCAGAAAGCCAGCAATCATACTGGTGTCCAAGAAAAGCAGGGTGAGCTTCCTCAACAATTATCACCCAGTAGCACTCTACTGTGATGAAGTAGTTTGAGAGGTTAATCATAAGACTATAAGATATAGGAGCAGAAGTAGGCCATTCAGCCCATTGAGTCTGCTCCGCCATTCAATCACGGGCTGATCCAACCTTCCAGTCATCTCAACTCCTCTGCCTTCTCCTGATTCCCCTTGATACCCTGGCTAATCAAGAACCTATCTATCTCTGCCTTAAATACGCCCAATGACTTGGCCTCCACAGCTGCTCGTGGCAACAAATTCCACACATTTACCACCCTCTGACTAAAGTAATTTCTCCGCATCTCTGTTCTAAATGGATGTCCTTCAATCCTGAAGTCATGCCCTCTTGTCCTAGACTCCCCTGCCATGGGAAATAACTTTGCCACTGTTGTGGCTCAAATTAACATGTTTCTGAGCAAGGACCTGCACCCCCTACAATTTCCTTACTGACGCAACAGGTTTACAGCAGATGCAGTTCTCATTGGTTCTCCACTTGGCCAACAATGGAACCTACATCATGCTGCTATTTATTGATTGCCACTCAGCATTCAACACCTTCTTAGTTTGTACTAATCAACAAACTTCAAAACCTGGGCATTTGTACCCCCCCCCCCAAACTGGATTCTTACCATACTCATCAGGAGGCCACTATTGGCACAGATCAGAAATAATATCTCCTCCTCAATGTCAATTCGCACAAGTATACTTCAAGGATGTATGTTTAGCCCACTGCTGTACCTACTCTACGTTCATGCCTGTGTGGCTAGGCATAACTCAAATGCCAGCTATTAATTCACACTATCTCAGATGTTGATGAGAAGGCGTACAAGAGTAAGATAGGTTGCCTGGTTGAGTGGTGTCATAATAATAATCTTGTATTAAATGTCAGTAAGACCAAGGAATTGATTGTGGACTTCAGGAAGAGGAAACCAGGAAAACACACACCAGTTCTCATTGAGGGGTCAGCAGTGGAAAAGGCAAGTGGCTTCAAGTTCTATCCTGGGCCTAATGTATTGATGCAATCACAACTAAAGCAGGCCAGTAAATATGCAGTATTGTATTAGGAGTTTGAGGAGAATTAGTATATCACCAAAGACTCCAGCAAATTTCAACAAGCATTCTGACTGGTTGCACCACTGCCTACAATGGGGGCTCCAGTGCCCAGGATCAAAGAAAGCTGCAGGGAGTTTTAGGTTCAACCAGCCCTATCTCTTAAAAGCCTCCCCACCATCAAAGATGTCTTGCAAAGCTGGTGCCTCGAGAAGGTGTCATCCATCATTAAGGACCAGTACCATCCAGGACATGCCCTCTTCTCTTAAGCATCAGCAGGGAGGTGGTACAGGAGCCTGACGACACACTTCCAATATTTTAGGAACAGCCTCTTCCCCTCCGCTATCAGATTTCTAAATGATCCACTAAATCCATGAAAACTACCTCACTATTTTACAATCTTTTGCACTATTTACTTATTATATTTCATTGTAATTTTATCATAACTTTTTATGCCTTACATGGTACTGCTGCCACAAAACAACAATTTTCATGACCTACAGTATGTCAGTGATAATAAGCCTGATTGTATCTGATGTTCTATGTTACAATGCACATGGGTATCACCAACAAACCTGCTGAGAGTACTAGAAAAATACTAGACACCTTTAAATGAACAAATATCTAATTTAGCATTTCCATCATTATTTTTCATATGATACGGTAGGTTTACTTTTAAATATAAGAAGTGTCTGATTCTGCTTCTTACGTAGCAAAATTTAGGTAAAACACATTTTCCCTGTTCCTTTATGAATACAGTATTGTACAGAAAGCAAACTTTTCCTGACATGGCCTCTCTGTTTCCGAATTCCATGATGCAGGTACTCTTGGGTTGTTAGTTCTGTATAGAATTACCAATGAATCATAAAAGAATATATTACATGCTGCACAAAAGCGATTCATCCCACCTCAAACTATTCATTATTCTATACGTATTTTAGAAACAGGATTGACTAAATTTTCAAATTTAGTTCAGATGTTAACTCAAAAATTCTATGCAGGTGAACCAAAGAAAAACACAAAGAAATAAATTCTCTTTAACAGTTACTTCAGTTAGCAGACCACACTGACTACGAACTAGAATGAAAAGTATCACAAGATGAATCATGGTTTGGTTTGTCAGTCGCTCCACCCATGACTATAAGAAACTGCAGGGAATGGTTGTCAGGTCACACTACATCACAGAAACAAGTGTCGCCTGTGAATGCACTTCTCACTGCCTCGGTAAAATAGCCAACATAATGAAACTCCCCACCTATTCTGGACATACTTTGTTCTCCTACAGCACCATGAGACATAAGAGCAGAATTAGGCCACTGAGCCCATTGAGTGTGTCCACGTCTCAATCATGGCTAATTATTTTCCATTTCAACCGCATTCGCTTGCCTCCTCCCCGTAACCTTTGACGCTCTTACTAATTATATACCTCCAACCTCCACTTTAAACATACCCGATGACATGGCCTCCACAGCTGTCTTGGGAATGAACTCCACAGATTCATCACCCCCTGGCTAATGAAATTCTTCCTCCTATCTGTTCTAAAGGGATGTCCTTTTGTTCTGATGCTGTACCCTCAGGTCTAAGATTCTCATTATTGAAATCATTCTCTGCACATCCACTCTATCTCAGTCTTTCGATATTCAGTACATTTTCATAAGATCCACACTCATTCTTCTAAACTCCAGTGAGTATAGCCCCAAAGCCATTAAATGCTCCACAAACATTAACCTACATTCCTGGGATCATTCTGATAAACATTCTCTAGACTGTCTCCAATGCCAACACACCCTTTCTTAGATATGCGGCCCAAAACTGCACACAGTACTCCAAATAGTTGTCTAATCAATGCCTAATATAGGCTCAGCATTATATCTTTGCTTTTGTTAACATGCTTTCTATCTTTAAGGATCTATTTGAAAAGACCCCAAGATTAGTTTGTTCCAGCTTACCAGCCAGTGTCTCACAATTCAAGTTTCAAGATTCAAGATTGTTTAATATCACTTCCAATTCACAAGTGTAAAGGAGAATGAAATGCTAATTACTCCAGATCTGATGCAGCACAAAAAGAAACACAATAAGATAAAAAGCATAACAATAAAAAATAAATTAAATATAAATACATAAAATAGCTTACATACAAAGATTGATTGATGTCCATAAAGTGGCACTAGGCACAGGAATGACAGTACATAAGGTCACTCTAACAGGAAATGATAAAGTACTGGCGGTTGGGCATGTGGAGGGTGGGTTAATGCATGGAGGTGTTGATCAGCCTTAGGGCTTGGAGAAGATAGTTTTTTTTTGAATCTGATGTTTCTGACGTGGATGCTGCATTCAAAGTTCAAAGATCAAAGTAACTTTATTATCAAAGTACATACATGACACCATGTGCAACCCTGAGAGTCATTTTCTTGTGGGCATTCATAGTAAATACAAGAAGCACAATAAAATCAATGAAAGACCAGACCAGACAGGATAGACAAACAACCAGTGTGCAAAAGGCAACAAACTGTGCAAATACAAAAAAAAACAACAAATAAATAAGCAATAAACATCAAGAACAAGAGATGAAGAGTCTTTGAAAGTGAGTCTATAGGTTGTGGGAACAGTTCAGTGAAGGGGTGAGTGAGGTTGAGTGAAGTTGTCCTCTCTGGTTCAAGAGCCTGATGGCTGAGAGGTAATAATTGTTACTGAACCTGACACTGTGTGTCCTGAAGCTCCTGGACCTTCTTCCTGATGACAGCAGTGAGAAGAAAGCATGGTTTGGGTGGTGGGGATCCTTGATGATGAATACTACTTTCCTGTAACAGCGTTCTGTGTGGATGTGCCCAGTGGAGGGAGGGCTTTACCCTTGATGGACTGAGCCATATCCACTATGTTTTGTAAGATTTTCAGTTCAAGGGCATTGATATTTCCATACTAGGCCATGATGCAACCAGTCAATATACTTTCCACCACACATCCACAGATTTATCAACATTTTGCATAACATGCCAAATCTTCACAAACTTCTAAGAAAGAAGTGCTGCCATGCTTTCTTTATAGTAGCATATAAGACTATAAGTTCATAAGATATAGGAGCAGAAGTAGGCCATTCATCCCATTGAGTCTGCTCCGCCATTCAATCTTTGCTGATCCAATTCTTCCAGTCATCTCAACTCCCCTGCCTTCTCCCCATACCCTCTGATGCCCTGGCTAATCAAGAACCTATCTATCTCTGCCTTAAATACACCTAATGACTTCGTCTCCATAGTCGTTTGTGGCAACAAATTCCACAGATTTACCATCCATTGACTAAAGTAATTACTCTGCATCTCTGTTCTGTTCTAAATGAGCATCCTTCAATCCTGAAGTCGTGCCCTCTTGTCCTAGACTCCCCTACCATGGGAAACAACTTGCCATATCTATTCTGTTCAGGCCTTTTAACATTCGGAATGTTTCTATGAGATCCCCCCTTATTCTCCTGAACTCCAGGGAATACAGCCCAAAAGCTGCCAGATGATCCTCATATGGTAACCCTTTCATTCCTGGAATCATTCTCGTAAATCTTCTCCAAACCCTCTCCAATGTCAGTATATCCTTTCTAAAATAAGGAGCCCAAAACAGCACACAATACTCCAAGTGTGGTCTCACAAGTGCTGATAGAGCCTCAATGTCACATCCCTGCTCTTATATTCAATACCTCTAGAAATAAATGCCAATATTGCATTTGCCTTCTTCACCACCGACTCAACCTGGAAGTTATATATACTGGACCCTGGGCAGATCCTGTGAAATTATAACACCTAGGAGTTTTAAATTGCTGACTCTCATCACCTGTAATCCCCAATGAGGACTAGCTCATGAAACTTTAGTTTCCTTCTCTTGAAGTCAATTATCAGCTTCTTGGTCTTGCTGACATTGAGTGAGAGGTCGTTGTTGTGGCACCACTGGACTCTTTCGACAACTTTTGTGAGCTGGTGCTATATTCTGTTTTTTGCCCGTCTCTTATTGCTGTTTGCACATTTTTTTTGCATGCTGGGGAGGAGTCTGATGGTTTTCTTTGAATGGGTTCCATGGTTTTTCCTTGTTTCATGGTTGTCTTTGATAATAAATGAACTTTGAACTCAGTTAGATTTTCAGCTTCCCTCCTATATGCTGATTCATCACCACCTTTGATTTGGCCAACAACAGTGGTGTCATCAACAAAGTTAAATACAGCATGGGAGCTGCACTTAGCCTCACATTCATAAGTTTAACGTGAGTGGAACAGGGTCTAAGCACACAGCCCTGTTGTGTACCTGTGCTGATGGAGACCGTGGAGGATATGTTTTTTGCCAATCCAAACTGACTGGAATCTGTAAGTGAGCAAATCGAAGATCTAGCTGCACAAGGAGGTATTGAGACCAAGACCTTCAAGTTTTTTGATTAGTTTTGAGGGGATGATAGTATTGAATGCCAAGCTGTAGTCAATGAAGAGCTTCCTGTTGTATGCAGCTTTGCTCTCCAGATGTTCGATGGTTCAGTGAAATGGCAACTGCTGTGGATCTGCCGTCACCTATGTCACTTGCTTTTGCTTTGTAGGAGGTGATAGCATTCAGGCCCTGCCATAGCTGTTGAGCATCAGTCAGTGATTCAAATTTGCTCTGGAGTTGCTACTTCGCACAAAGCCTCTTCCCTGATGAAGCAAACAAGCCATGAGCAGAGTGGGTGGGATCCCTCATGATGACAGTGGCCCTTTTCCGGCACCTTTCTGTATATATATCCTTAACAGCAAGTATACTGGTGCTGCTGATGAATTGGGCAATTTTGACTACCTGTTGTAGAGTCTTTCTGTCCATTGCAGTGCAGTTTCTGTAGATTGCAGTTTGCTAGGGTGCTCCCTATTGTGCATCTGTAGAATGATGTAAGTATTGATGTGCATATTCCAGCTCTCTTCAGCCTCATCAGAAAGCAGGAGCATTGCTGAGCTTCACTGAATGTGTAGAACATAGACAATAGACAATAGGTGCAGAAGTAGACCATTTGGCCCTTCGAGCCTGCACCGCCATTTTGAGATCATGGCTGATCATCTACTTTCAATACCCGGTTCCTGCCTTGTCCCCATATCCCTTGATTCCCCTATCCATAAGATACCTATCTAGCTCCTTCTTGAAAGCATCCAGAGAATTGGCCTCCACTGCCTTCCGAGGCAGTGCATTCTAGACCCCCACAACTCTCTGGGAGAAGAAGTTTTTCCTTAACTCTGTCCTAAATGACCTACCCCTTATTCTCAAACCATGCCCTCTGGTACTGGACTCTCCCAGCATCTGGAACATATTTCCTGCCTCTATCTTGTCCAATCCCTTAATAATCTTTTATGTTGCAATCAGATCCCCTCTCAATCTCCTTAATTCCAGCGTGTACAAGCCCAGTCTCTCTAACCTCTCTGCGTAAGACAGTCCTGACATCCCAGGAATTAACCTTGTGAATCTACGCTGCACTTCCTCTACAGCCAGGATGTCCTTCCTTAACCCTGGAGACCAAAACTGTACACTATATTCCAGGTGTGGTCTCACCAGGGCCCTGTACAAATGCAAGAGGATTTCCTTGCTCTTGTACTCAATTCCCTTTGTAATAAAGGCCAACATTCCATTAGCCTTCTTCACTGCCTGCTGCACTTGCTCATTCACCTTCAGTGACTGATGAACAAGGACTCCTAGATCTCTTTGTATTTCTCCCTTACCTAACTTTACACTGTTCAGATAATAATCTGCCTTCCTGTTCTTACTCCCAAAGTGGATAACCTCACACTTATTCACATTAAACGTCATCTGCCAAGTATCTGCCCACTCACCCAGTCCTATCCAAGTCACCCTGAATTCTCCTAACATTCTCATCACATGTCACACTGCCACCCAGCTTAGTATCATCAGCAAACTTGCTGATGTTATTCTCAATGTTCTGAGACCGTGGGAGGTTGTGTGGGATGTATACTCCCAGGCGTTTAAAACTGCTCCCGGTTTCCACTACTGTGCCACCAATGTAAGTGAGTGGTGTGTGAGTTCTCCTTTGTCTTGTTGACATTGAGGAAAAGGTTATTTCCTTGGCATCAGGACTCAAGCTCTCCCACTTTCTCTTTGTAGACCATCTCATCTTTGTTGGTAATGAGCCCTCTTGAAATGAATGCCAACATTGCATTTGTCCTTCCTTACTGTCACTCAATTTGCAAGTTAACCTTTTGGCAAACCAGCACTAGGTCTCTCAAGTCCCTTTGTACTTCCAATTTCTGAATTCACTCCCCATTTAGAAAATGGCAAAGAAATGGCAAATGGCAGATGGAATACAGATGGAAGTGTATAGTCACACACTTTGGTAGAAGGATATAAAAGGTATAGTAAATAGTCTACACCTTTGTTCCTTCTACTAAAGTCCATGACCATACACTTCTCCACTCTGTATTCCATCTGCCTTTTTGATGCATATTCTCTCAAATTGTCCAAGTCCTTCTTCAAACTCCCTGCTGCCTCAACACTACCTGCCCCTCTTCCTACATTTTTATCTTCTGCAAACTTGGGCTCAAAGCCATCAACTCCATCATGCAGAGTATTAATGTATAATGTAAAAAGTAGTGGACCCAACATTGACCCATGTGGAAAACAACTAGTTATTGATAACCAACCAGAAAAGGTCTTCTCTGTGCCTTCTGCCAGTCTGTTAATCTGCAGATATGCTAGTATCTTTCCTGTAATACCATGATTCTTACCTTTGGCAGCCTCATTTGTTCACCTTGTCAAAGGCCTTCTGAAAATCCAAGTAAACAACATCTATCGACTCACCTTTGTCTATCCTGCCTATTATTTCCTCAAAGAATTCCAACATATTTGTTAGGCCTTCAAGTACACCAAAACCTCATCTTTAGTAAAGGACTCTAACATCTCCCCAGCCACTGAAATCAGCTTAATTGTTGTTATAAAACTATTGAATGGTACCCTAGTACAATAAGATGGACTTTTGACCTCACGGTATACTTTGTTATGACCTTATGTCTTACTGCCTAACTGCACTACACATTCTTTGGATCTGCAACACATTATTCTGCATTTTGACATTTTTTTACCTTCTACTACTGGAATGCACTGCAGTAATGAATCGATCTGTATGAACGGTATGCAGGGGAAATTTTTCTCTGTACCTTGGTAATATGCCCATAAAGTTCAACATTCAAGTATATTATCAGAGTTTGTATATCATATAAAGCCTTGAGATTTATCTTCTTGCAGGCATCCACAAAACAAAGCAACACAATAGAATTCACTGAAAAACATACACAGCAAGACCGCCAGCTATCCATTGGCAAAAGAGGACAAGTCGTGCAAATAGTAAAGAAAATAAACAAAAACACATGGAACATGAACTGCAGAATCCCCAGAAATGAGTCCTCAGGCTGCAGAGTCAGTTCATCAGAGAGGCGAATGAAACCCAGCCAGGAACCTGATGGATGCAGGTCACAAACCTGATGGCACGGGAGCCAAGACATCTCCCGCCCAATAGTACTAGTGAGAAGAGGGGAGACCAGTCAAGTACAGGCAGATGACACCAAACGTCTGTTGGTTTTCCACTCTCGTCCTCATTGGTTTTAATCTTGTTCGACTCTTTAATTGGCGTGGAGTAATAGAGCCACCTACAGGCTCGTTTTTTGCAGCACCCATCCTCAGCAATGGCATACCTGGCTGTACCTGACTCTTGAAAGTCTAGTTTGCCAAATCCCCCAGGAGATCTCAAGAGTGCAAGATTATTGAGTTGGTTCAGAAGTACACCCTTACACAGCAAATTACAGACTGCAGACTGCAGAAGAAGTTCATCTACTTGAGTCTCTAGTAGCTTTGTGTGCGGTGCGCAAAACATAGCTGTTCATCACCAGTGCCATCGTGCTAGAAGTTAAGAAACCAATTTACAAATTTACCCATTTAAGTTCTCCTGTTACAGACAGTAATCTCACTGCATCTGCTAAATCAAAGAATTTCAAATAGATACATCAAAATTGATTCTAGCCTAACAAAAAGTAGTAAACCTGAGTTGTCCATGCCCATCCATACTGCCAAGAAGCTGGAGAAATCCCTCATATTCTAAATCAGTATAGAACTCATTTGCATCTGGTTGACAGAGTTTACTGTATCTACATTCATGGGGTTGTACGGTAACAGACACTTTAATACAAAACTCAATCTGACAACTTTTGCAGTGTCTTCTTCCAACAGCAAATCCCATTCTGCATTTAAACAGTAGCTTTATTTTTGTCATATGGTGAAATGTGTTGTTTGTGTTAACTAACAGCACAGTCTGAGGATTGTGCTGGGGGCATCTTGCAGGTGTCGCCACTTTCCTGTGTCAAGGTCTCACAGCTCACTGACCCTACCCATACATCTTTTGGAATGTGGGAAGAAACCAAGGCACCCAGAGAAAGCCCAGACAGTCGTGGATTTGCATTTGTACTGTTCTGACATCTACCCACATTGATATTCAAGTAAACGGTGGTTAAAGTACAGAAATGTGAACTCTACAAAGCAAGAGAAAAAAAGTTAAATCACTCAGTTTACACACTTGTACTGTGGCAAGTTACTTAACAGCCAGTGTAGAAACATTGTAGTCGTTGCAATACAGGGAGATATGTCAATATGTGCACTGCAAAGTAAAATGATAAGTTATCAGATGTTCTGTTTGAATATGTTGAGGCATATACACAGTCCTCAAAGCTGAATGGATTCAGCCTTACCGGAATGGATAGGAAATTGCTTGCAGGGTACAATTCAATGCCTCTTGTTGATGGAGTTATGTCAGGGCAGAGGTTTGGGGGGAAGGGTGTGATGAACATGCTGCCTCAGGGCTCAGTGTTGACAGCACAACTGTTTCTTATTTACGTAAATGAACAGAATTCAGAATCGCAATGCAAAATGGAATACTGGCAAAAGAGAAATGGATCTGAATGCAGAAGCTTAGAAATTATACTATGATAGAAAAATATAGTTGACTTGAACAACAAATGGCAGATTCAATTTAAGCAAATTAGTGTTAGAATAAATTCCTATGTCCACCAGCACTGAAGGAGTGATCATCCAACATCAGTGACCATAAACCAAGCATATGTATGTCTGCATATGCTTGCTTAAACAAATACTATGGATTTAATTTACTCAAGGAGAAGACAAAGAAATACTTTAAAGAGATCCTTAAAAATGAACATAAAGGAGTGCTGAGTGCCAGAAAGTAGGAGATACAGTACAAATTCAAGACAGGTGTAGCTCAGGAAGAACAGATAACTGTAAATAAGTAGATGTGAGCTAGGATAGAAAAGGTAGTTATGGCCCACATATCTAGAAATACAACAAATGTTTAATTCATGACCTGAGTAGAGATGGGCATTTAATAATGTTTAGTCATGTTTTTTCTCCCTTCTTTAAACTCCCTATAGTTTCTGACCATCCACAACTCTATAATATTCATAATACTATCATAAGGCTAATATCTAAGTTCTGTATCCATGCACTTCAATAGACAATAAACAACAGACAATAGGTGCAGGAGTAGGCCATTCGGCCCTTCTAGCCAGCACCGCCATTCACTGTGATCATGGCTGATCATACACAATCAGTACCCCGTTCCTGCCCTCTCCCCATATTCCTTGACCCCGCTATCTATAAGAGCTCTATCTAACTCTCTCTTGAATGCATCCAGAGACTTGGCCTCCACTACCTTCTGGGGCAGAGCATTCCACCTATCCACCACTCTCTGAGTGAAAAAGTTTTTCCGCATCTCAGTTCTAAATGGCCTACCCCTTATTCTTAAACTGTGGCCTTTAGTTCTGGACTCACCCATCAGCGGGAACATGCTTCCTGCCTCCAGCGTGTCCAATCCCTTAATAATCTTATATGTCTCAATCAGATCCCCTCTCATCCTTCTAAATTCCAGTGTATACAAGCCCAGTCGCTCCAATCTCTCAACATATGACAGTCCCACCATTCCGGGAATTAACCTTGTGAACCTACGCTGCACTCCCTCAATAGCAAGAATGTCCTTCCTCAAATTTGGAGACCAAAACTGCACACAATACTCCAGGTGGGGTCTCACCAGGGCCCTGTACAGCTGCAGAAGGACCTCTTTACTCCTATACTCAATTCCTCTTTTTATAAAGGTCAGCATGCCATTAGCTTTCTTCACTGCCTGCTGTACCTGCATGCTTGCTTTCATTGACTGATGTACAAGAACACCTAGATCTCATTGTACTTCCCCTTTTCCTAACTTGACTCCATTTAGATAGTAATCTGCCTTCGTGTTCTTGCCACCAAAGTGGATAACTTCACATTTATCCACATTAAACTGCATCTGTCATACATTTGCCCACTCACCCAACTTGTCCAAGTCACCCTGCATTCTCATAACATCTTCCTGACATTTCACACTGCCACCCAGCTTTGTGTCATCAGCAAATTTGCTAATGTTACTTTTAATCCCTTCATCTAAACCATTAATGTATGTTGTAAACAGCTGCAGTCCCAGCACCGAACCTTGCAGTACCCCACTGGTCACAGCCTGCCATTCCGAAAGGGACCCGTTAATCGCTACTCTTTGTTTCCTGTCAGCCAGCCAATTTTCAATCCATGTCAGTACTCTGCCCCCAATACCATGTGCCCTAATTTTGCCCACTGATCTCCTATGTGGGGCTTTATCAAAAGCTTTCTGGAAGTCCAGGTACACTACATCCACTGGCTCTCCCTTGTCCATTTTCATAGTTACATCCTCAAAAAACTCCAGAAGATTAGTCAAGCATGATTTTCCCTTCATAAATCCATGCTGACTCGAACTGATCTTTCTACTGCTATCCAAATGTGTCGTAATTTCATCTTTTATAATTGACTCCAGCATCTTGCCCACCACTGACGTCAGGCTAACCGGTCTATAATTCCCTGTTTTCTCTCTCCCTCCTTTCTTGAAAAGTGGGACAACATTAGCCACCCTCCAGTCAGCAGGAACTGTTCCTGAATCTATAGAACATTGGAAAATGATTACTAATGCGTCCACGATTTCTAGAGCCACCTCTTTAAGTACTCTGGGATGCAGACCATCAGGTCCCAGGGACTTATCTGCCTTCAGACTCAACAGTCTATCCAACACCGTTTCTTGCCTAATATAAATTTCCTTCAGTTCATTCTTTACCCTAGTTCCTTTGACCACTATTACACTATTACTTCAGAAATTTGAATTGGCTGATGCTGTTAATTTTAAAACAATTAGGAGTACTTTAACTCTGAAAATAGGTACTGCACTTGAATCGCACTATATATTTGTTTATTGTGGATACTTTAGCTCAAAATGCACTTAACAACAAATCTTCAAAAGAGAGAGTTCAAACATTTATAGTTTCTCACCTGTATTGTAACTCCATTGTGAATATATGATTCTATTGAAGTTTCCTACCCATTTGCAGTGAAATGTTATTAGAAATGTTACTGAACTGTATCAGTGTTTGATCATCCGGAATATAATAACAATTGTGATTTTGTAACATCATCAAACACTTAACAGAGATGCCAGAAAGGGGACCACGAAAGAAGTGAAGACTGGTGTATTCATCCCATAGGTAAACTCTGTGTTAGGTCAATTTCCACAGTTTTCAACTGGGGTTTTACTATAAAATCAAGGTTCTTTTTGGAAGGGTACTAGGTTTAATGCGGGTGGCAAGGTGGGGATGCGTCTCTACAGAAGGAGGTGTGAGGCTCTACTTCGCTCTGCTAACCTGCAGGTCACCTTGGTCAGACCACCAATCAGGGTCACATGAAGCCAGAGGAGTAGGTGGTGGATAGTCATATGAGCAGCTCGTGTACATCACAAGCTCTGGCTATGCAGCCATTGACACCAGGTAGACAATCTTTGAAGAGCATTGATAATGGCTGGGGTCACCTGTCTTGTAAAGACACTACCCAGAAGAAGTCAATGGCAAACCTCTTCATTAGTAAAATTTGCCAAGAACAATCATGGTCACGAGACCATGATCACCTACGTCATATGACACTGCACATAATGATAATGATGACTAGGTTCAATTGGCAGAGGTCATGTCTCATCAGATCATTGGTGGATTAACTTCAAAATGAGTACCCAAACACAGAGGGATAGAGTAAAAGATAAGGACGGCATAATGTCAGCTGTCATATTAAGGCTACTTAATATATTTATAATACTGTCATAAATCTAATATGCAAGTTCTGTATTCAAGTAATTCAGACATCCAATAAAGGACACAAACACAATAAAATCTGCAGATGCTGGAAATCCAAGCAACACACAAAAAATGCATCAAAATGCACAAAATGAAATGGTAATTAAATTATGCAGAAGCATAATTTATAGATCCAGAATTCCTTTTTCGACGGATTAATTCCTTCATTTGACAAACAATCACAAAATGCTGGAGAAACTCAGCAGGCCAGGCAGCATCTATGGAAAAAAGTAAACGGTTGATGTTTCGGGCTGAGACCCTGAGGGTCGGGACTTCTACACAATTTAATTACCATCTCATTATAAACATGGCAAGGCCGAGAAGGACAGCAGGATTATAAAGTCAACAAAGCATTCTGCCATTAAACGTGGGAATACCAATTTTAAACAGCTATCTACCTTGGAGGAGAAAGTAAATCAGAAAAGGAAAGGAAGGAGAAAAGACCCAGTCAATGTGCTGACACTGACCCCTCTTCCAATTTACCAATCTGTTGTATCTGCCATAGCTTGAAATCAAAGATTTAGAAATTGTACAGCAATCACCATTCTGCAAACATATTGGGATCTGGGCATTATTTTACAAGAGGCTCTTTGTTAAGCACATAAATGTGCAGAAGATGAAGGATATGGACATTATTGAGACAGAAGAGATTAGTTTAGTTGGGTATTTAATTACTAATGTATATAGTTCGATACAACATTGTGGGCCAAAGGGCCCATTTCTGTGCTGTACTGTTCAATGTTCTAGAAATGAAAGAATGAAAGGGTTAACACAAGAGGAACATTTGATGGCTCAGGACCATTACTTACTGGAGCTTAGAAGAATAAGGTGGATCTCGTTGAAATATAAAATATTGAAAGGCCTAGATGGAGTGGCTATGGAGAGAAATGGTGTTCCAATAGTGGAGGAGTCTAGGACTGGAGGCATAGCCTCAAAATACAAGAATGTCTCTTTAGAACAGAGAAGATGAGGGATTTCTATATTAATCAGACATTTCTATTTGTACATACAGACTGCCTCTAAGTTCCAACATTTTCTGGGATTTTACTTCATTTGCTGCACTCTTATATGATAGCTCTGCAATTTATTATTCGTTTTCCAAAAGAATTAAATGTTACAGAGAATATTTAGTATTTCATTAAAGAAAGTAACATATAAAGTAAAAGACTACTTTTCAAATAAAAACTTGATTTATTGGTAGGTACCTAGCCCAGTACATGATAAAACGAAGATAACAAACAGGTGCTAATGATCAATGACATAATGAGTTGAATGAACCAAACTGATTAACTGAAACAGCAACGGGTGTAGAAGGAATCAAACTGGGTGAAGGACAACCAAGCTGAAAGGTGAGAGTGTGACAGTTTAACCTTCAAATCATCAGTTTTTACACCATGGCAAGAGTGAGCATAGCAACAAGACACAAGGTGTTCATCCTACATCAGCAAGGTCTCTCCCAATGAGACATTTTGCAGCAACAGGAGTTTCAGTATGTGCTGTCCAAGCAGTTTTGAAGAAGCACAAATAAACTGTCAAGAATGAGTACCAGATACGCAGTGATTGGCCATGAAAACTGAGTACAGCAGACAAGAAACACATCGAACTGATGTCATTTCTAAATTGGACGAAGTCCAGCACTACTATCAGCTCTGAACTCACAGAAACCACTGGAACCCAAGTACATCGTTCTACAGTCCAGAGAAGTCTTGTCAGAAATTATCTTCATGGAAGAGTTGCTGCCAAAAAGTCGTTCCTCCGAAGTGGAAACAAAGCCGAGAGACTCACCTATGCCTAAAAACACAAGGGCCAGGATGCTGAACAATGGCAGGAAGTGTTCAGGACTGACAAGTCAAAAAGTTTGCAATCTTTGGCTCAACTGGAAGGTAGTTTGTCCAGAAAAGAGCTGAAGAGCACTGCACAGATCTGCAGCCAACAGCAAAGCATGGTGGAGGCTCCCTGCAGGTTTGTGGCTGCACTTCTGCAAATGCAATTGGTGATCTGGTCAGATTTAATAGAAACCTCAAAGCTGAGATTTACAAGCAGATTCCCATCCGTCACACAATCCCATCAGAGAGGCCTCTGATCAGTCCCAACTTCATTCTGCAGCAGGACAATGACCCAAACATACAGCCATGGTCATAAAGAACTTTCAGCAAAAAGAACAAGGAGTTTACAACAGATGGTATGGCCTCCACAGAGTCCTAATCTCAAGATCACAGTGGCTATCTGGGATTACCTGGAAGAGACAGAAGTAAGCGAGACAGCCAAAGTCTGCAAAAGCACTGTAACAAATTCTCAAAGATGCTTCAAACAGCCTACCAGCTGATTTTCTCATAAAACTGCATGACAGTGTACCCAAATGTTGGTCACACCAAATATTGATTTGATTTAGTTTTTTGTTCTGTTTACTGCTTTTTATAGTAAATATTTTGATATTTAGAAACTTTTCTATATTTTTGAAAGTATCTTTGCTTTACAGAATTGTTTTTGCATGTGCCTAACACTTTTGCACAGTGCTGTAAATCAGCCATGATTGAATGATAGCGCAGAACCTACAGGCCAAATGGTATAATTTTGTTCCTACATCTTATGGTTTTACGGTCACATGTGCTGTCAGCTTCTTGTAATTCAAGGACAATGACTTAAAAGAAAAAAGAATTACATAACATCTGTTAAGACATACTCTGTGATCTTTCAACTTTTAGACAGGAAAGGGTAAACTCTAAATAGTAGGAATTTGTATTGCAAAAGTCTTTAGACAACGTAATTTAGTGAGTAATTGATGATCTTGTGGGAACCCACTTTCTGTGCAGGTGAACCGGCTCACAAATAGCTAGCACGCGGGGAGAGACTTTGGTAATGCACCTCTGACGTCATTTCCGCCCGGAGAGGGCGGGCGCTAGGGATTAAATGCCAGCGCCACGAAGTTTGAATAAACTAGTCTCGAAACGACTTACTGGCTGCGTGTCATCTCTAGCTCTGTATGTAGTACATCGCTACAATCTCTTTAAATAAGTCTGGTAGTGTGCGGGTGCTGTCATACTATTTAATATTGTGTCTGTAGCCATGTACAGTTAAGGTGAAGTGCTATCTGGAACTTGTCATTTAAAATTGGCATTGCTGATGTCAATCTGATTAGGAATAGTCAGCGTGGCTTTGATAAGGGCAGGTCGTGCCTTACAAGCCTCATTGAATTCGTTAAGAATGTAATACAACACATTGATGAAGGTAGAGCAATGGATGTAGTGTATATGGATTTCAGTAAGGCATTTGATAAGGTTCCCCATGCAAGGCTGCCTCAGAAAGTAAGGAGGCATGGGATCCAAGGAGACTTTGCCTTATGGATCCAGAACTGGCTTGCCCACAGAAGGCAAAGAGTGGTTGTAGATGGGTCATATTCTGCATGGATGTCGGTGACCAGTGGTGTTCCACAGGGGTCTGTTCTGGGTCCCCTCCTCTTTGTGATTTTTATATATGACCTGGATGAAAAAGTAGAAGGATGGGTTACTAAGTTTGCTGATGACAAAAAGGTTGGGGGTGTTGTGGATAGTCTGGAGGGTTGTCAAAGGTTACAGAGGGACATCGATAGGATGCAGAACTGGGCTGAGAAATGGCAGGTGGACTTCAACCCAGATATGTGTGAAGTGGTTCATTTTGGCAGGTCCAATTTGATACAGAATATAATATAAATGGTAAGACTCTTGGCAGTGTGGTGGATCTGAGAGATCTTGGGGTCCATATCCATAGGACACTCAAAGCTGTTGCGCAGGTTGGCAATGTTGTTAAGAAGGTGTATGATGTGTTGGCATTTATCAACCCTGGAATTGAGTTCAAGAGCTGTGAGGTAATGTTACAGCTATATAAGACCTTAATTAGACCCCACTTGGAGTACTGTGTTCAGTTCTGGTCACCTCACTGCAGGAAGGATATGGATACTATAGAGTGTAGAGGAGATTTACAAGGGTGTGGTCTGGATTGTAGGGTGTATCTTATGAGAACAGGTTGAGTGTACTTGGCCTTTTCTCCTTGGAGCGACGGAAGATAAGAGGTGACCTGATAGAGGTGTATAAGATGATGAGGGGCATTGATCATGTGGACAGTCAGAGGCTTTTTCACAGGACTGAAATGGCTAACACAAGAGGGCATTGTTATAAGGTGCTTAGAAGTAGGTACAGAGGAGATGTCAGGGGTATGTTTTCACAAAGAAATTGGTAGGTGCATGGAATGCACTTCTGGTGGAGGTGGTGGAAGCAAGACAATAGGGTTTTTAAGAGGCTCTTAGATAGGTGCTGTACATGGAGCTTAGAAAAATAGAGGGCTATGCGCTAGGGAAATTCTAGGTAGTCTCTAGAGTACCGTAGGTTACATGGTCAACACAACATTGTGGGCTGAAGAGCCTGTAATGTGCTTTAAATTTCTATATTCTATGTCAATTGCCTCCTCCAAATCTAAAGCATTGATTCGCAATATTGTGCTTTTTGCAGCTTTCCATGCACATAATAAAAGTGAAGCAAAGTTTATTCTATAGTTTCCAATAGGATTTGTTCACATTAATTGATTCCTTTAATAAATATTAATCCCGAACTGTTATATAGAATCAAATAATTTACAAATAATGTGGCGTGAATGCTTTAGAATGAAGGCTATTTATATATATGGCATATTTACAAGGGACAAAACTGAACTCTCTCAAAGTAGTGGGAAACACACAGTTTGCTCATGTCCATCTAAAATAATGCTTGATTAAAAAGAAGTCACTTGGTGGGGAGCCTGTAGATTGTGATGTTCCCCTGCATCGCTGTCTTTGTCCTCCTTCTAGGGAGGTCATGGATTTAGGATATCCTCTCAGAAAACTCTGGACAGCAAATTTTTTCGAAGGCGTTGCTTACTCAGAAATTTTTTTGTATATGATAGACCGCTTGAAGCTGAACACATATATTTCCAGACTACAGTACTTGCATCACATAGATACTTACACAAACTTAACTTTTATGGAATATAAGTAACACATACAAAATGCTGGAGGAACTCAGCAGGCCAGGCAACATCTATGGAAAGAAGTACGGTCGATGCTTCGGGCTGAGACCCTTCAGTAGGATGGCTCCTGCATAGATGCTGCCTGGCCTGCTGAGTTCATCCAGCATTTTGTGTGTGTTGCTTGGATTTCCACTATCTGCAGATTTTCTCTTGTTTGTGATTTGATTACTACACTGTGAAGCCTCTTCCAGGGATGCCTACCCTGAAGAAGTTTAAATCTTCCCTTCACCATAAACCCTCTCTCAATGCTCCTCCTCTGCGATCTCTGCTGTACTTGTTTGTTTTTATTGAATATAATGTGTCTAATTGCATAACGGCAGTGACACTTTGCAATAGTTCAACTAAGCTAAAATGTTTTGATGATTTTCATTAGTACTCAGTGTCTGAGGCTTCTCTTGTAAGTATCCAATATTAATCAACCAGCATCGATAAAGTCCAGTTGCCCTAATAATGTTTCTCCATTAACGCTATGTCCTGGTAAAATCTTTTACCATGTTTGTCACTGACAGCACAAAGATTTGCAGGGAAGAAGTCTAAATGAATCTTTAGTGACATGTTGCATTTCATGGTTTTGTATGTTTGAAGCAAGTTGTCAATCAGGTGAACGTAGTTTAGTGCTCTGCAGTTGCCAAGAAAATTTTCAACAACAGCCTTGAATGCCTTCCATGTGATTTTTCTCTCGACCCACTAGAAGCTCTTTGAATTGCACACACAAAATACTGGAAGAACTCAGCAAGCTAGGCAGCATCTATGGAAAAAAGTACAGTCGACGCTTCGAGCCGAAGGATCCTGCCGAAGGGTTTCAGCTTGAAATGTCGACTGTACTTTTTTTCCATAGATGCTGCCTGGCCTGCTGAGTTCCTGTAGCATTTTGTGTGTGTTGCTCGGATTTCCAGCATCTGCAGATTTTTCTCTTGTTAGTTCTTTGAATTGCCTATCATTGCTGACCTGTTTGATTTGTGGACCAACAAAGATGTTTTCCTTAATCTTGGCAGCAGTTATTCTGGCTTGAATTATGAATTGAAATAACGAATATGGGCTATTCCAAAAAAAGGTGTGTGATCAGGGAATTTCATGGTCATCTTCATGATCAGCAGTCCAAAATGCATAAGATACACCCAAAAGTACTCAGGAAGCAAAATGTTTGTTGTCCATTGTAATCTGGGCAAATCAAAGCAATGCATTTGATAGATAGGGTATACTTCAATCACAGTGCACTGGTGGTAGAAAGAAGAGTGAACGTTTAGTATTGGGTGAGGTGTCAGTGAAGCAGACTGCTTTGCCCAGGATAGTACTCAACTTCCCCAACTGTACTAAACCAAATAAATGAAGAGAATTCCTTCAAAATCCACACTTGTGCCTTAAAAGAACTTTGAACACTGATGGGATTAGTCAATCACAACAATACACTGGCTAAGTTAATTAAGCTTTTGTTCAAAGGCAAATTCAAGGACACTTACATTGGTGGACTTGATGACAATAATGTCATTAAATGTCAAGAGATTGCTTTAGATAATAGCATCTAGTACTTGCCTTTTGTCAGCCCAAGCCTAAATATTGGTTAGACATTTCTAGTTGTACAGTACACACAGACTAGACAAGTCAAGTCACTTTTAATTGTCATTTTGACCATAACTGCTGGTACAGTACACAGTAAAAACGAGATTTTTTTTGGGACCATAGTGCTTATATAAAACAATACAAAAACTACACTGAACTACGTAAAACCAACACAGAAAAAACTACACTAGACTACAGACCTCCCCGGGACTGCATAAAGTGCACAAAACAGTGCAGGCATTACAATAAATAATAAACAAGACAATAGGCACAGTAGAGGGCAGTAAGTTGGTGTCAGTCCAGACTCCGGGTATTGAGGAGTCTGATGGCTTGGGGAAAGAAACTGTTACATAGTCTAGTCGTGACAGCCCGAATGCTTCAGTGCCTTTTCCCAGATGGCAGAAGGGAGAAGAGATTGTATGAGGGGTGCGTGGGGTCCTTCATAATGCTGTTTGCTTTGCGGATGCAGCATGTAGTGTAAATGTCTGTAATGGCGGGAAGAGAGACCCTGATGATCTTCTCAGCTGACTTCACTATCTGAGATGATGCAATTTCCAAACCAGGCAGTGATGCAACTGCTCAGGATGCTCTCAATATAACCTCTGTAGAATGTGATGAGGATGGGGGGTGGGAGATGGACTTTCCTCAGCCTTCGCAGGAAGTAGAGATGCTGCTGGGCTTTCTTTGTTATGGAGCTGGTGTTGAGAGACCAGGTGAGATTCTCCGCCAGGTGAACACCAAGAAATTTGGTTCTCTTAACGATCTCTACTGAGGAGCAGTCAATGTTCAGTGGGGAGTGGTCGCTCCATACCCTCCTGAAGTCAACAACCATCTCTTTTGTTTTGTTCACATTTAGAGACAGGTTGTTGGCTCTGCACCAGTCCGTCAGCCACTGCAACTCCTCTCTGTATTCTGATTCGTCGTTCTTGCTGATGAGACCGTGTTATCGGTGATCTTGATGATGTGGTTCGAGCTGTGTGTTGCAGCACAGTCGTGGGTCAGCAAAGTGAACAGCAGTGGACTGAGCACACAGCCCTGGGGGGCCCCCGTGCTCAGTGTGATGGTGTTGGAGATGCTGCTCCCGATCCGGACTGACTGAGGTCTCCCAGTCAGGAAGTCTAGGATCCAGTTGCAGAGGGAGGTGTTCAGGCCCAGTAGGCTCAGCTTTCCAATCAGTTTCTGAGGGATGATTGTGCTTAATGCTAAACTGAAGTCTTTGAACAGCATTCAAATGTATCAGTCTTTTTGTCCAGGTGGGTCAGGGACAGGTGGAGGGTGATGGCAATGGCGACGTCTGTTGAACGGTCGGGACAGTACGCAGACTGCAGGGGGTCCAGTGAGGAGGGCAGCAGGGTCTTCGTGTGCCTCATGATGAGCCTCTCGAAACACTTCTACCTCAATGTTCCAACATTTTGTGGGATTTGCCTTATTTTTTTCTATTGTAGCTCTGCACTTTTATAAACAGATCCTTGAGTGTCTATATGGTTTGCAAAGCCTGCTGAAACTGGTCAATAAAACTCTGCAGATTGCTACACTTATGATGTTAAACAACAAGCCCACAACCAGACTGTGACACCTGAATGGCTGCCAGTTGTCAAAGACTTTGGATGTCTATGAATGTCTCAATTAAGTTAACTCATTAATTCAAAAAAATTATCAATAACTTGCCTCTCTTCCTCATAGCAATTCCTCTCCATTGAAATGAATAACATTGCTGTACCAAGTCTAGATTTGTTGAATACTCTGCTGATTCTCTGAGCAACTGCTGGGAAATTGCCAGAGATTGGATCTTTGTGATTTGGTCTCATGAGGATTAGAAATTATGCTGGGAAGGACATCTCAGGAAGTTTAGAGTTGAAGAATGGTATGCCTCTCAGGAAAAAAGAAGGGGGCAATTTTCTGATAAGCAGTGAACGGAACCGTACATTGTCCAATCATCTATGAATATTCCCACTTCTAACCTTATGAAAGAAGATAAGTTATTGACAATGCCGTTGAATATGTTTGGATATAGCACATCGTCCTTGTCATAAACCTCTTGTCTTCACAAGGTTTCTTTTATGCTATAGGTGTGCAGTATCTTGCATCATTTTATTAATGATTACGATTATACTAGAGAGGTTGTGGTTGACTGGATTGGATTTGTCCTGCTTGTGGACATGATATCACAATTTCACTCTTCACAACCACTGCTATCTTGTTCTATTTCTATCATCTTAATAATGCCCAGTTGCCAGTTTGCAATATTTTTCCTCAATGTAAAAGAGATTCAAAGGAAAGTCATCGGTAAAGCGAATCATCCCATCAGGCTGAACACAAGAGTGACAAGGCAACTCTGTAAATATTGGACAGAGAACTCTGGTTCCGTTAGAATTGTGGATATTCACTACCTTGATAGATATGGGTAGAGTTCTGTATAAGAAATCTACAAACGCAGTTGCAAATATTATGGAAAAATAAAATTGAACAATGGTTTCTTTTATAATCTTTAACTCATTCTGAAATTTATTCTAAAGTGCTGTTTCTGAAAAAGAACCCTGTGGGAAGGTTTGTTCCAGCTGAAAGTGATCCCAGATGAAAAGCATTATCCATAAAAAGTTAGAGAATATAGGTCCATTAAGAGGACAGTATTTTGCAATCAAATACTTTGAATTGTGCACCCCATCTGGATCGAGTTATCATTGGGAAGCTGGCAATGAAGTCACCAGACTAGCAACGGGAAGACACTATGTCGCCATGCCTGTGGAGAAAAGAAGTTCCAATGCTGCAAGTTGAAATTTTTTCCTACACATCTGCACTCGATTCAGGAGACTTGGCAGAACAGTATGTTAATAAGTAAGCTATTTAAATGTATAATTGATTAAAGAAGGAAGAACTCTTCTTTCAAAAACAATAGGAACCATTTCAACTTATCAGTTGAGTTTTCTATCAGTTTTCACTATCTGCTATTATTTTGCAACACAGTTTGGATAAAGATACACAATAAAATTATCTACAAACCAAGCAGAGTTTTTCTTAAATTAGGTTAATTTTATTAAATCATCTCCCTGTGCAGATTTCTGCAAATCATGAGTGTGATTTTTGTATTGTTACTGCTATGAACTTCCCACATATGTTTATTGCAAGCTCTCCAGCATATGGGAAGATTTGCTGAGGTTGATTCAGCTTCAGATCATTGTAAAGGCTAAGATGAAGTCACGACTGCAGTTGATTGCTAATGAGTTGTGGTGAGATGCATTATCATTGCAACTGGTGTGGTCTGGCAGCAAAGGAGATTATGCATGGTGAACAGAAAACATGATTACAAGAAGTGAAACAAATAAAGATATAAATTAGGAGCAGAGCACTTCACTGATCCTCCTGACCCTGCTCTGCCTCTTAACCAGATTATGGCTGATCTAATTCCCACAATTCTATGGTCCTTCCTACACCCAGTAACACTTTGCACTCTTGCTTTAAGACAATCTGATGATCTCTGTCTTGGAAATACTGAAAGACTCGCCTCAACTGCTCTTTGAGAAAGAGAGTCCCAAAGAATCTTGATCCTCAGAGAGAAAAGAATGTCACCTTATCTCTCTTAAGCGGCAGCCTCTTACTTTTAAATGTAGGACTGTTTCAAGATCTTCATACAAGAGGAAACATTCATCCTGTTGAGATCCCTCAGTCAAGATAAGTTCCACTCTTTTAAGATCCAGCAAATCCAATTGTAGCCTGTTCTCAGAAGATGACCCATTTAATATTGATAAGTTTATTGATGTGGCCTCACCAATGTCTGATACAACATATCCCTGTATTTACATTTAATTCTTTCTTGCATAAACAATGGCATTTAGTTAGTTTTCCCATTTATTCCACTAGCTGCATTTGGCTTTTCACATACCACAATGGAAACTAGGAATCAATTTCATTGTCTGAATTTTGCCTATTCATTTAACTCAGGTGTTCCCAACCTGGGGTCCATGGCATACAAAAGGTAGGAAACCGATGATTTAACCTATCCATATTCCTATGTCGCCACCTGTATCCTGTTTACAAAGCACTTCCCAACTTTTTTTTGTCATCATCAAATTTAGCAACCATGTATTCTGTGCTTTCATCCCAACCATTAATAAAAATGATAAGAAGTTGAGGACTTGGCACTGATCCCAGTGGTACATCATTTGTTATATATTGGCAACATGAGGAACATACATTTATGTCTATCCTCTATTTAAATTAGTCAGCCAGCTAGCCACATCAATATTTACTTCCCACACAATAAGCATTAATTTTCCACGATAGTTTTGATGTTGAATTTGCCAAAGACAACACTAAACTGAACAGTAATGACTTTATGACTTTTGTCTTAATGTTTGGATGTATGAAAACAAGACAGAAGGGAAACAGAGCGTAGATCAGGAAACCTGCAGGAAGCCCTGGCCTTTCTTCAGCACTAGCCAACACTTTAACTAAACCCTGTATTTCTCCTCTTGTAGTCTGCTGGGTTCAACTGCCACTGAGTCAACTTCATCTTACCGACTTGCTATGTCTGTGTAGAGACAGATAATCTTGTTAGTCAAGACCTTCTGAGAGCCATGTATCCTGACCTTCCTTGGAAACTTGGCCTCACACAGTGTAGCAAGTACACATAGGAGGCCAGATCTTAACCCACCAGCAATACCTCCCAAAATAAACCTGTCAGAAAATCTCCGGCTCCAGCTTTACATTTGTCAACTATAAGGTTTCCAGTGCTTCCTCCTGTCCTCAGAAATACATAATAATTGAAATTTTAAAAAAACAAAAACGGCTTTTAATTAAAAATTCACCAGGAAATTGCTACAAAACTTAAAAATAATAAATTTTTAAGCACACAATTTTTAATTCCTTCACTTGACCTTATATTTTTCCTCATGATTATAAAATTTCCCATGACATGTAGAGCACCACATACCCAAAATGCTTGGGGCTGGAAATGTTTCGAATTTCAGATTTCTTCAGACTTTAGAATATTTGCATCTATATAATGAGATAGCTTGGAGATGGGAGCCAGGTCAAAATACAAAATCCACGCACATTACATATACCCAAAGGTAGTTTTATATAATATTTTAAATAACTTTGAACATGAAACGATAATGTGTATATTGAACCATCAGAAAGGTAAGCTATCACTACTTCAGCCGGACAGTCACAGGCTATTTGGCATTGCCATCGTTCCCAATTCTGGCAAACTCATCAATGGTTTTTTTTCTGCTGCTTCGTGTACAGCAGATGTTTTGTCACCACAAATCTTTAAAAATTTAATGTTGTGCTCTTTCTTAATTTCCTGCAACCAGCCCCCTGAATATTCACAATTGCCCTCAATTTTTAGCTCATTGTGATAGATCTTTGCTTGCTGCATGATCAGCATACTGTTAAGTGGCACATGTTCACCCCGACACCAACTAATCCGTTCTTTCAATACACGATAGAGATCTCCATTTTTGCTTTTTGCAGTGTTGTTCTATATTTCATTAACTTCTGTTCATTATTTTCAGCATAGATATTTAACAGTTTGTCCTTGTGTTTCTTCAGGTCATAGATGGTGGTTGTTTCAACCATACTCCTCTGTCACGTGCTTCACACTTATACTGCTGTCAAGTTTTTCCAACAACTTGAGTCTCTGTGTTATAGATAAACATAAATGTTTCCTCTTTTTCTTTTCACTGTTACCCATCGAGAAACTGCAGGCCCTTCTGACACTTTCAACAATACTTTCATAGCATAAAGCAGAGAATAAGCACAAAACACATGATGAACACTGAGAGTAATACACAAAGGTCTGGCTATGGTGACAGCTGAAAATAAGCTGGTACCAACAGGGCCCCACTCGGGGTCTGTGAGGTCACCTCTCAGAAATGTCAGTGGTGCACAGAGACCTGAACATCGCCTGGGAAGCTACCCAGTGCCTTGTGGAATTTTCCATTTGTGGTGTCACATCAGAGCTCAAAAAATTTCATGTATCAGAGGTTTTAATGCTTTGGATTTTCAGATAACAGGTGCTGAACCTGTATAATAAATGGTTTTACAGATCCTGTTAAAGGTTTAAACTAGTTCAGGGAGTAACTTTCCAGTGTAAATGTTGGGAGCAACAGCAAGATCCTGTTACTTTGTTGGAAAGCCATTAAAAAACGCACTGAAAAACATTTAGCCAGTTAATTAAAGATTTCTGCCTTCACATATGAGACCTCAATGGCAAAGCCTACAATAATGAGTGCCAACAATTGCATGTGGAACTTCTGGAATACTCCAGCAGATCCAAGGCCATTATTTTCAGCTTTTCTAACCAAGTTAATGATGACCATGCACTGATAAACTGGAACCGAACATGAATTACTTTTAGTTTCATTACTAAAAAGGATTTTTGCAAGCATGAAATTTAATGAATTCTGTCAATGACTGCACAATCGAGTTGAGCAAAGAAACTTTATGCTATCAATCAGATGATTCCATCGGCAGTTTGTTCCAATGACAATTCCAACCTCATCCTATCAGAGATCTTCTTTTCATCATATCAATCCCTTCTTCATCCTCTCTACACCTTAAAATTCTATTTTCCCTTTTCCAGTTTTGATGAAAGGTTTTCAATTTGAAATGATAACTATCTTTCTGTTTCCACAGATATTACTTC
Organism: Hemitrygon akajei; assembly: GCF_048418815.1. Classification (NCBI taxonomy): domain Eukaryota; kingdom Metazoa; phylum Chordata; class Chondrichthyes; order Myliobatiformes; family Dasyatidae; genus Hemitrygon; species Hemitrygon akajei. The sequence continues at coordinate 69,300,659 of NC_133127.1, read as the reverse complement.
ACTAGCTGACACCAGTTTACAGCACATTTTGTTAACATTTTAAACCTTATATACATATAGAGTAGAGACAGGCTAACACCTATTGACATCAATGGATCTGGGGTCGAGACGGTGAACAGCTTTAAGTTCCTTGGCATAAACATCACCGAGGACCTCACGTGGTCTGTACATACCGGCTGTATGGTGGAAAAAGTCACAACAGTGCACTTTCATCTCAGACAGTTGAAGAAGTTTGGTATGGGCCCCAAAATCCTAAGAACTTTTGAAAGAATCCAGACTGGCTGCACCACTGCCTGGTATGGGAATGGTACTTTCCTCAATCGCAGGACACTGCAGAGAGTGATGTGGACAGCCCAACAAATCTGTAGATATGAACTTCCCATTATTCAGGACATTTACAAACACAGGTGTGTAAAAGAGGGCCCATGGGATCATTGGTGACCCAAGCCATCCCAACCACAACCTATTCCAGCTGCTACCATCTGGGAAGTGGTACCACAGCATAAATGCCAGGACCAACAGGCTCCAGGACAGCTTCTTCCACCAGGCCATTAGACTGATTAAGTCACACTGATACAGTTGTATTTCTCTGCTGTATTGACTGTCCTGTTGATAATACTATTTATTACAAATCACTATAAATTGCACATTGTACATTTAGACAAGCCGTAATGTAAAGATTTTTACTCCTTGTGTCTGTGAAGGATGTAAGAAATAAAGTCAATTCAATTCATATAATGATTCCTTACTAGATGATTTGTTGGGGACACCATCAAATTGTTGTCAAGCAGATGCTGAGAGAATCAGCTACAGAATGAATGCCAAAACAAAGGAGGCACACTTGCTTTGTCATTGATGAGTCATTGTCGACATCGGGAGACAACAATTAATATTCATTCCTAGAGGCTCTGAGATTTTGATCCAGCAGCAATGGGGGATCTATTTCCTATTCGAATGACCGGTCTTCCAAATAAACCTGCAGTTGTGGCTTTCCTCGGGCAACTGGTGCCTCTATCCTACTGAGTGTAAGAAATAAATGTGCCTCCAAGAGGCAAATTTCAATGCAGATACATTGAAGTAGTAAAGGAGGGAAGGAAAGTACAAATTGATGGACAATTGCTAATCAGTTGTATTGCTTTGTCCTTGATGGTACCAAGATTCCTGAATGTTATTGGTACTTCATCATCTAAGTATTCCCTCAAAGGCCTGACATATCTCCTAGATGGTTGTAAGACTTTGGAAGTCATTCCCTCACTACAAAGTACCCAGACAAGTCACAACCATGCATTTCATAAATGGGATAAATTGCATTTATCATGAAGAGGAGTAGAGGGAGGAAAGAATCAGAATCAGGTTTATTATCACCAGCATGTGATGTGAATTTCTTTTTTACTTAGCAGCAGCAGTTCAATGCAATACATAATATAGAAGAAAAGAAAAAATGATATAAAATAAAATAAAAATAATAATAATAAATAAGTAAATCAATTACAGTATATGTATATTGAATAGATCAAAAACTTGCAAAAAACAGAAATACTGTATATTAAAAATAGTGAGGTAGTGCCCAATGGTTCAATGTCCATTTAGGAATCGGATGGCAGCGGGGAAGAAGCTGTTCCTGAATCGCTGAGTGTGTGCCTTCAGGCTTCTGTATCTCCTACCTGATGGTAACAATGAGAAAAGGGCATGCCCTGGGTGCTGGAGGTCCTTAATAATGGATGCTACCTTTCTGAGACACCACACCCTGAAGATGTCCTGGGTACTTTGTAAGCTCGTACCCAAGATGGAGCTGACTAGATTTACAACCCTCTGCAGCTTCTTTCAGTCCTGTGCAGTAGCCCCCATACCAGACAGTGATGCAGCTTGTCAGAATGCTCTCTACAGTACATCTATAGAAGTTTTTGACTGCATTTTTGACATGCCAAATGTCTTTAAACTCCTAATGAAGTATAACCACTGTCTTGCTTTCTTTATAACTACTGTACATCAATATGTTGGAACCAGGTTAGATCCTCAGAGATCTTGACACCCAGGAACTCGAAACTGTTCAATCTCTGCCTCTGTTCCATCTATGATACAGGATGATGGACTCATGTAGGTTTCTGTCTTAATTTACCCATGATCTACGTGGTGAGGATTAGGTGCAGTTAATACACGGAATGTGCTTGCACTCTACCTTATTATTGGACATTGTCATTACCAGAAACCAATGTGGCATGAATTTTGCCCAGATTGTTACTTAAGTATTGAGTTATTCAGTATAATATTTTTATTATCTCTTCCAGATTAGGTAGAAAAGGCTCTTTTTTATTTGAGTGATCTTGTAAAAATGCTGGCTGATCAAGCATTTAAACAATTCACCACAGGCTGTATGTAAGAATACTTGAATTGCTTATGTCATGATGCTACCATGTGATAAGTGCGTGACTTGCTTAAAGTAAACACCAAGTTAGGCTCACCTACTTGTGCCTTTCTTTGTATTAGTTTAATGTTTTGAAGTTACAAAAGATAAGAGTTATTGCACCTCCGTCTTTCTCCTCTTCCACCTTCTACTTGCAGAATCACTTTATTGGCCAGGCTGTGCGGGATTCAGCAAGGTACCATGAAACAAAAGATCTTCAAAGTGCAATGCGTGTTTCTCCAGAGTAGCATAGGCAGTGAAACCAATGGTTTGGCTCTATGATATATCTCACTATCTGTATGTAACCTTATGGAAGTCAGGAACCAGCTGTGAATGGGATTGCCCTTATCTTGGTGTAGAAATCCATTGGTCTGGTGTGATGACAAGAAAATTGAGGTTCTAGTGCAACAGGAGCTTGAGAAGTACAAAATGACCATAATAAAACATGGACACTATTGTACAGGAGCTAGATAATTATACATTGATTCAGTGAATGTGTCAGTGGACTCTGAATGGGCATAACTGCATCTTCAGTCAAGTGGTAATTAGAGATAGGCGATAAAAGCTGCCACTGACATCCGTAGATTGGGAACAAATAAATAATTTTTAAACATTCCCATGGTAGCAGACCCCTACTGTTAAGAAAACCAGAATTGCAGCTTCATGTTTCAATAATGGAGGGAGAAAAAAAGCAAGAACCAATAGCAGTATTGCCCAACATTTGTAATTGGGAAAATCTTGGAATCAACTAATAAGTAGACGCGATTGTGGAAAATCTTTATGCAATCAAGCAGAATTAAGTGTTTTTGAAAAGGAAATGGTGCTTAAAAATTTATTGAGGCAAGTGTAGGAGAGCCAATAAATGTCGTGTGTTTGCAATTCTAAATGGCATATGGTAAGGTGCCACGTAAAAACAGTTTTACTGTCAATGCGACAACTGCTTTTGTACACCATTAAATTCCCACTCTGATGATTCAGTTCACCATTTCAAGTTGCTCTGGTATATAATTCTCACACAATTTTTATTATTTCCCATAAATTGGATCATAGATGTCTTGTATCTAAAGAAAAATTGTAAGTTGCCTCTATAATAATCAACCAAATCATTCTTTACATTTTTTACAAATTATTCCAGGTTAACTGACTAATTTTTCATGTTGTAAATCTAGCAATGTGTATTGTTAAAGCGATACATATTGATTAATGCACAAATATTTGTATTTTGATCTTCTGTTCATCGTTTTATTGTTACCAGATGAATAATAAATATTGGCAAAGTTGAAGTACTTGATTTACATGCTCTTCAGATAGTTATATTGTGAAATGTGCTTTCTCTGTGAAATGACTAACTTCTGTTCACCTGCCAGGCATTTTTCAACATTTCATTTGATCTTTTTAGTACTTTTCACCAGTTTCTTGAGCAAGGAACTGTTTGACTTCTTTGCAACCGGCCAAATTGCTCCTAACTGCTCAATCATTTCTGAACATTTTTATTGCAATCTAAAATTGTTATTTTTAAAAGCACAGACTATTTATTATTATTATTAAAATAAACAACAGAAATCTCTGTTAGGTCAGACAGAAATTGGTCAGTAAGAAGCAGGGAAAATAGAGAGAAGTGTAATTGTAGAAACGGATGAGTTTGAGCACCATGTACAGTAAGCTTAAAATGATAAAAACTTGAAATAGGAATCTGATTCCCACCATGTCTTTTTTATTTAGAGAAATGTGATGACCAATGTGTATCATGGAGTCATAAAGCCATATAGCACTGAACAGGCTGTATGCACTTCTGAGATGCTGCTGATTTATATTATCTCTATACCAATCCCCTCTTGTTCTCCTCCCAAGTTCTAATAAAAGGTAGAATTTCCTGTTAAATTTCAATATTTCATTTCAATTTAATTTAAAAATTAGTTTCAGTTCTCCATAAATAAGGGACAAGTTTCAGAGGCTAATTAACCTACGAGTCTCCATAACTTTGGCACATTGGAGGAAAGAAAAGCCGTGAGAATGAGAGTATCTGGAGGAAAACCATGTGGTCGTAGGAAGGACGTGGCACCGACAGCACCAGCTGACAATATTAGATTGAATCCTGAAAAACTGGTCAGCCTCTTGGCATTCGCAATCAGTTACACAGTTCACTGTCTAATCAGCTCAACATGTTTCGCAACTTGCTGCTGGAAATATCAGCTGATTAATACCGGTAAATGGATTAAACCAACCAGCACCTCCTGAAGATTTACAGCTCACAACAAACGTTTTAGATCTCGAAATACCTTGGCACATATCTGCAATAACAACAGCATGCATCCTTAACTCTTTTTTTGCCCCAGGAAGATTTGGCCAATTGTTTATATTCACAATTTATAGATACAATTTGTACTCTATCTGCTTTAATCAAAGTTGGAAGCTGAAATTGTCATGTTGGTGAGACGAGAAACAGATGAGAACTCAATCATGTTGGATAATTGGGCAAATAGACAAAGTAACAATTAACAAAATAGATCCAATTAGCAATTAATACCAGTAAATGACATCAAGGTAGTCATAACCTGTATACTGACTCTCTTCATTTAAACATCTAGAAACAGACTCTCTTGATTAAAGCATATATCAGCTGACTGCTCTCAATGCTCAGCCTTATCTAATAAGCAATTGAATTTGTTACAGCTTCATACCCACTACCACTCCCGTTCACTCTGTTTCCCCCCCCCCCTTTCTTTTTATCATCCAAGGTTCAAGTTTATTTCAACATTCAGTTTATTTGCCATGTGTACTTGGAAACATACAGCGAAATGTGTTATTTGCATTAACAACCTGTGCTCCCGAGGGTGTCTGCAGGACAGCTCACAAGTGTTGCCGCACATCCTGGTACCAACATAGCACACCCATTATACTCAGCAGACACAGAACACAATAAGCAACAAGTACCAACACCAACAGCCAGCCGTGTTCCTCCCTTCCAGCCCACTGTCTGTCATCGAGATCTTGTAAAATACTGCAGGGAATTGACTCTACATTTAAATACTTTTCAGTGTGTAAAGTGCCAGTGCATTTATATGATTACTGTATTTCCACCACTGGAAATTTTTCATAATGTAAGATTTTCGAGGCTAGTGCAAGTCTACAGCAGGTGGTAGGGACTGAAAAACCCGGCAAAGCTCCACTGACCAGAGTTTCCTTGGCATCAAATACATCTGCTGCCACCAAGCTCATAGTTCCTTTACCCCTCACTACTTGCTTCTACCCCCAACCCCAGATCGACAAACCTGAGGCCTGCTCATGCCACACTGAACACATGTCCTTATACCCCGACTCCATTTTATCCCTTCCCACCTACATCTGCCACACTTCTCATGCTCTTCACTCCTCTCTAACTTTCAATTCCCTGGCCCTGACTGCCTCATTTTCACTGTGGATATCCAGTCCCTAGACACTTCTATCACTCATCAAAAAGGTCTTAAGGCACTCTGCTTCTCTCTCAATTAAATAACCAGCTGGTTCCCCTCCACCACACCCTCCTCTGTCTGGAAGAACTGGTCCTCACCCTCAACAATTTTCATTTGGCTCCTCCCACTTTCTCCAGACTCAAGGGTTAGCCATGGGCACCTGTACGGGCCCCAACTATGGCTAGCATTTAGTTGGCTACATAGAACAGTCCATGATCCAAGCCTTCTTTAGTAATGTTTCCCAATTCTACATTGATGACAGCAGTGGTGCTGTTTCATGCATGCATGCTGACCTCAGCAATTTCATTAACATTGCCTCCAACTTCCACCCTGCTCTTAAATTCACTTTGTCCATTTCTGACACCTCCCTCCCCTTTCTTGATCTCTGGAGACAAACTGATGATTGACGTCTTTTATAAACTTATCAATTCCCACAGTTACCTTGACTGTACCTCTTCCCACCCTGTCTCCTATATAAATGCCATCTGCTCTTCTCAGTTCCTTCATCTCTGTCACATCGATTCCCAGGATGCTGCTTTCATTCTTGAAAGAATAGGATTTCCCTTCCTTCACCATTGATGCTGCCCTCACCCACATCCCTTCCATTTCCCAAACATTCGTGTTCACTCCATCTTCCCACCACCTTAATAGTTCCTCTTATTCTTACCTACCACCCAATGAGCTTCCACACCTAAATATCAGTCTCCACAACTTCCACCATCTCCAAAGGGATCCTACCATGAAATATACCTCTGCCCCTCATCACTTTCTGCAAGGATCGCTCCCTCTGTCATTCCCTTGTCCATTCATCCCTGTCCACTAACCTCAATCCTGAACTTGTCCCTGCAAGTGTCTAAAGTGCTACATTTGCCCATTCATCTCCTCCTTCACCTCCTTTCAGGGCTCCAAACAATCCTTAAAGGTGAGGCAACACATCACCTGTGAATCTGCTGGGGCCATCTATAGTGTCTGGTGCTCCTGATGCAGCCTCCTCTACATTGGTGAAACCCGTTATAAATTGGAGAACCTCCACTCCATCCATCAGAAGTGGTATTTCCCAGTGGCCAAACATTTTAATTCTGAATCCTGTTCCAATATGTCAACCCATGGCTTCCTCTTGTGTCATCATGAGATCATCCTCAGAGTGGAGGAGCAACTATGTGGGTAGCCTCCAACCTGATGGTGTGAATATCAATTTCTCCTTATGGTAAAGCAAAATTTCCTTCTTCCTCCTCCCCTCTTCGTCTATTCCCCACACTGATCTCTCACCTCTTCTCACCTGCCTATCATCTCCTCCTCCTTCCCTTTCTCCTATGGTCCGCTCTCCTCCTCTATCAGATTCCTTCCTTTCCAGCCCTTTATCTTTCCCACCTATATAGGTTCAACTATCACCTTCCCCTCCCCCAAACTTTTTATTCTGGCACCTCCCCCTTCGTTTCCAATCCTGGAGAAGGGTCTCAGCCCAAAACATTGATTGTTTATTCATTTCCATAGATGCTGCCTGACCTGCTGAGTTCCTCCAGCATTTTGTGTGTGTTGATTTAGATTATTCCAACAATTTTAAACTGACCTTAAGTGGTTTCCCTGGAAAGAAATTATCATTTAAGTGCTTTGAAATAACAGTTCTTCCCAACCACTCGTACCACAATTTACCACAATCTTTTACTCATTCTGGAATAGACCTAATGGGCTCCAGGAGTCCCAGGGCTCTTTCAAACTAAGACTTTATATAAGATTTTCTAGTTTTACAATGCAGTTTTTATCATTAATATTTGCAACAAATTATATGAAAATGTTTGTCTTTATGAGTTCGTCCCCTCCAACATTAATTATTGTCATTAAAAAACCAGAAATTGCTTATTAATTTGCAAATGTGGTTGAATCAGATGTAATACATAATAAAGTGGACATGGAAGAGGAGTTCTTACTTGGAGCTCCTGAAGCAACCGGGCATCTGAGGCAGAATTTCCCATTGCTGTGGAGAAACCGAACTGATGTTAGAGGTAGGGTCAGTTTCAGGTTGCCACAAAGATCAGATTCTAGCTTCAAGTCAGCACTTCCATCAGATGCCACATGGTCCACTACAGAAGCTGTTTCATGGTAATGTCCTATTAAACATTTATTATTCAGGTGTTGGTGCTCAGCAAACAGAATGGGTGCAAAATCCTCCATATACATAAAAAGGGCCCATAAAAAGTTTTCATGTTTTATTAGGTTACAACATTGAATCGCAGTAGATTTAATTTGGCTTTTTCGACACTGATCAACAGAAAAGACTCTTTCATGTCAAAGTGAAAACAAATTTTTACAAATTGGTCCAAATTTATTACAGTTATTAAAACACAAAATAATTAATTGCATAATTACTCACCCCTTCAAGTCAGTATTTAGTAGATGCACCTTTGTCAGCAATTATAGCCTTGAGTCTGTGTGGATAGGTCTCTATCCACTTGGCACATCTAGCCACTGCAAGTTTTCCCCATTCTTCTTTACATGGTAGGGGAGTCTAGGGCAAGAAAGCACAGCCTCAGGATGGAGGGGCATCCATTCAGAAAATCAGAATCAGGTTTATTATCACCAGCAATTAGCAGCAGCAGTTCAGTGCAATACATATATAGAAGAAAAAAAAGTAAAAATAAATAAATAAATCAAATACAGTATATGTATATTTAATAGACTAAAAACCATGCAAAAACAGAAATACTATATATTTAAAAGGTGAGGTAGTGTTCAAGGGTTCAATGTCCATTTAGGAATCAGATGGCAGAGGGGAAGAAGCTGTTCCTGAATCACTGAGTGTGTGCCTTCAGGCTTCTGTACCTCCTATCTGATGGGAACAGTGAGAAAAGGGCATGCCCTGGGTGCTAGAGGTCCTTAATAATGGACGCTGCCTTTCTGAGACACCACTCCTTGAAGATGTCCTGGGTACTTTGTAGGCTAGTACCCAAGATGGAGCCGACTAAATTTACAATCCTCTGCAGCTTCTTTTGGTCCTGTGCAGTAGCTACCCCCACCCCCCCCCCCCCCCCACCATACCAGACAGTGATGCAGCCTGTCAGAATGCTTTCCACAGTACATCTATAGAAGTTTTTGAGTGTATTTGTTGACAGATCAGATCTCTTCAAACTCGTAGTGAAGTATAGCTGTTGTCTTGCCTTCTTTATAACTGCATTGATATGTTGGGACCAGGTTAGGTCCTCAGATTTCTTGATACCCAGGAACTTGAAACTACTCACTCTCTCCACTTCTGATCCCTCTATGAGGATTGGTATGTGTTCCTTTGTTTTACCCTTCCTGAAGTCCACAATCAGCTCTTTCGTCTTACTGACATTAGGTGTCAGGTTGCTGCTGCGGCACCACTCCACTAGTTGGTATATCTTGCTTCTGTATGCCCTCTTGTCACCATCTGAGATTCTACCAACAATGGTTGTATTGTCAGCAAATTTATAATGATATTTGAGCTAAGCCTAGCCACACAGTCATGGGTGTATAGAGAGTAGAGCAGTGGGCTAAGCACACACCCCTGAGGTGCACCAGTGTTGATCATCAGTGAGGAGAAGGTATTATCACCAATCCACACAGATTGTGGTCTTCTGGTTAGGAATTCGAGGATCCAATTGCAGAGGGAGGTACAGAGGCCCAGGTTCTGTAACTTCTCAATCAGGATTGTGGGAATGATGGTACTAAATGCTGAGCTGTAGTCAATGTACAGCATCCTGACATAGGTGTTTGTATTATTCAGGTGGCCTAAAGCCATGTGAAGAGCCATTGAGATTACATCTGCCGTTGACCTATTGTGGTGATAGGGAAATTGCATTGGGTCCAGCTCCTTGCTGAGGCAGGAGTTCAGTCTAGTCATGACCAACCTCTCAAAGTATTTCATCACTGTCAATATGAGTGCTACTGGACGATAGTCATTAAGGCAGCTGACATTATTCTTCTTAGGCACTGATATAATTATTGCCTTTTTGAAGCATGTGGGAACTTCCACCCATAGCAGTGAGAGGTTGAAAATGTCCTTGAATACTCCTGACAGTTGGTTGGCAAAGTTTTCGGAGCCTTACCAGGTGCTCCGTCAGGGTTTTCAGCCTTGCGAGGGTTCACCCTCTTTATAGACAGCCTAATATCAGCCTCTGAGACAGAGATCACAGGGTCGTCAGGTGCAGCAGGAATCCTCACAGCTGAAGTTATATGTTCCTTTTCAAAGCAGTATAGAAGGCATAGAGTTCATCTAGTAGTGAAGCATCGCTCCATTCATGCTATTGGGTTTCGCTTTGTAGGAAGTATTGTCTTGCAAACACTGCCAGAGTTGTCGTGCATCCAATGTCACCTCCAACCTCATTTGAAATTGTCTCTTCGACCTTGAAGTGGCTCTCTGCAAGTCATACCTGGTTTCCAGGTACAGACCTGGGTCGCCAGACTTGAGTTCCACAGATCTAGCCTTCAGCAGACAACGTACCTCTTGGTTCATCCACGGCACATCTAAAACAGAGATGCAGAGAAATTTCTTTAGCCAGAGGGTAGTGAATTTGTGGAATTTATTACCACAGGCAGCACTAGGGGACATGTCATTGGGTGAACCTGATAGGTTCTTGATTGGACATGGCATCAAAGATTACAGGGAGAAGGCCGGGGGGAGCTGAGTAGGGGAAAATATGATTGAATGATGGAGCAGACTCGATGGGCCAAATGGCCTAATTCTGCTCCTATGTTTTATGGTGTTAAAAATGTCAAGGTCTGTCCGATTGCATGGGGATCATAAGTGAACAGCCTTTTTCAAGGCCTGACACAAATTCTCAATTGGATTGAGGTCTTGACTCTGACTTGCCCACTCCCAGACATTAACTTTGTTGTTATTAACCCATTCCTCTGTAGCTTTGGCTTGATGCTTGGGGTCATTGTCTTGCTGGAAAACAAATCTTCTCCCAAGTCATTGTTCTCTTTCAAATTGCATCAGGTTTTCCTCCAGGATTTCCCTGTATTTTGCCACATTTATTTTACCCTCTACCTTCACAAGCCTTCCAGAGGATGCTACAGTGAAGCATTCCCACAGCACAATGTCTGCAGCCACCACCATGCTTCACAGTAAGGATGGTGTGTTTTTGATGATGTGCACAATCTCTTACCATTGTCGAAATTAATCTCACTAGTGTACACACCATTATTCCAGTAAATTTCATCACCGTGTACACCATTATTCTAGTAAATTCCATTGACATGCTCACGATTAATTGTTAACTCTTTATGTAACAGATGAAGAGCTCTGTAGTGGAAACTCTAACACTTTTAATTCATACACTTAACTGTAGTGCTGAGCATGAAGGAAACTTGGTTGCTTTCTTAATTGCTAGACCTTATAGTGCACGTATTCTCCAAGCAAAACCCAAGGTAATAAAGGGAAACCCTTTAAAAGGGTTGAAAGGGAATCTAAATGATGTAACATAGCGTTCATAACTAAATTCATACCAAAACTACACTGGAGATTGGGAAGAAGCTCGTTGGAAGATATGTTACTTTGAGGATGGGGTGAATCAAAGGTTGAAGGTCATGGAAGGGTGATAAAGAGATTGCAGGATTGGAAATCCCTTTAAGAAAAAGTGACCTATCCAGCTAGAATCTTCATTGTAAGTTGCAGTCTTTTATTTTATATAGAAGTGGGCTTTAATTCTCCAAGCAAGCCATTCCCATGTATTGAGGCCCATTCTGTTCAAGTGTATACTGTAGCCTACTGCAAATTCCACTGCATCTATTCCTGCTTCCCACAGAGAGCTGCACTGTTATTTCACATTCTAAAATGAAAGAAAGGGCAACCTTCCACCAATCCACCTTAGACAATGTCATGCCCACTTCACAAACTAAATGCTCTGCTGGTCCACTGTACAGAGTCTTTCCTATCGGCTCCTTCAAGTTCAAGTTCAAGTTTGTTGTGATTCAACCATACAGCTAAACTAAATATTGTTCCTCTAGGGCCAAGGGGGAAAACACAGTACATTCAGTACAGTCACACACAGCTCATATAGTTACAATCCGGCATACACAGTCACAAAATAAGATTAGCATCCATCTCTGAGTGGAATGGCCTGAAAGTTGACAGGTTGATGTCAGTATAACATTTATTCTTTATGTCCCTACCAAAGAAACCAGGCATGCTTAGTGTTTATCCTTCAACAAAGAGTGGAGATAGACTTGAAAATTGTTGAAAATTTGGAAAAAATTGAATGATGAATTTGGAAAACTCAAGTAAAGTGCGAACACAATCACATTTTACTTTGAATGGAATCATGAGATTTTAGCTTTTCATTTCTTTGTATGAGAATAATGAGTTGGCTTGATAAAATGCAGTTAGCTAATCTTCCAACAGATCCAATCTTGCCTTTATCTTCTAGTAACTCTTGAATTGTCTCCTTGATTTTCTATAACTGGTTGCACAGAGTTCCATTTCCAGGATGATAAATGGCTGTAACTTGTCCAACATTTGTAACCCCGAGAGAATGCTCTGTTCTGCACCCACTGATTTTTGTTTTCGTAAGGATTTCAATTCCTTGTTCTTTCTTTTCTTACCATCAGTTTACTTAATTGCTAAAAACGTTCACACAGGAGAAGAATTATGTATTTTATAAAGTACTGTTAATTTTAAAATTTTATCTGAGATGTCTGCAGGTTATCAGACACTAGAATTTTGCCATTGGTGTCCTGTATTGTGAAATATGGGCAGTATTGAGGAATGTTTCAAAAAATATTTAATGGCACATCGCAGATTGCCAAGAGACATTACTTATGAAATATAAAGAATGTCTTATAAATGCAGTACTCATGAGTTATAGGCCTTCAACAAACATCAAAGACAAACTATAAATCACTATCCCCCGATCCTCTGTGAGATATACATCCAAGTGATTTAGTAGCCCAACTGCGAGTTAAAATTCAGTCCAATAAACAATAAAATTTCTTGTGGACACACAATAACCATGAAGAAATAAGGAGTGAAAACCAAATAACAGAAGGATGATGAAATTAATGGCCTTATGGCCAAGTTTGCAAACTACACAAAGATAGATTGAGGAGCAGGTAGTGTTGAGGAAGCAGGGAGTCTGCAGAAGAACTTGGATAGTTTGGCACCATGGGCAAAAGATGGCAGATGAAATATACTGTAGAGAAGTGTATGATCATGCACTTCAGCAGAAGGAATAAAGACATAAACTATTTTCTAAATGAGGAGAAAATTCAAAAATCAGAGGTACACAGAGACTTGGGAGTCCTCATGCAGGATTCCCTAAAGGTTAACTTGCAGGTTTAGTTGGTGGTGAGGAAGGCAAATGTAACATTAGCAGTTATTTCAAGAGGACTAGAATATAAAACCGAGGATGTAATACTGAGGCTTTATAAGGCATTGGTCAGACCACACTTGGAGTATTGTGAGCAATTTTTGGCCCTTTATCTAAGAAAAGCTCAGCTGGCATAGGAGAGGGTCCAGAGGAGGTTCATAAGAATGATTCCAGGAATTAAAGGTTTAACATATGAAGAACTTTTGATGTCTCTGGCCCTGTACTAGCTGGAGTTTAGAAGAATGAGAGGGGGGTCTCAATAAAACCTATCAAATATTGAAAAGCCTAGATAGAGTGGATGTGGAAAAGATGTTTCCTATAATGTTTAAGTCTAGGATCAGAGGCCACAGCCTCAGAATAGAGGGACGTTCATTTAGAATAGAGATGAGGATGAATTTCTTTAGCCAGATGGTAATGAATGTGTGGAATTCATTGCCACAGATATCTGTGGAGTTCAAGTCATTGGAGATACTTAAAGCAGAGGTTGACAGGTTCTTGATTATCAGGGTCTCAAAGGTTAGGGGGAGAAGGCTGGAGAATGGATTTGAGAGGGAAAGTAAATCAGCCATGATGGAATAGTGGGGCAGACTCAATGGGCCAAATGGCCTAATACTGATTTTATGTCTGTGGTTAAATAACTGCCAAGACATTATTTACTTTTATTATGCCAATTAAAACAATTTTCAATTATTGACAATATAATCTTAAATTTTTAAAAATCATTTTATTGGTGGACATAAACTGCACTTGTGCCATGCTTCACTTACTGAGTTTATTCTTTATTCTTTTGTGTCTCACCACATGATTTCTTGTACAGCCATTGCTGAAGTATGTGTGCTGTACCTGCATCTTTAAACCATGGAACTCCACAAGTGTTCACAAGCGTGTTTTTAATCTTAAGTTTAGAACATGTACATAATTAGTAAAGCCAGTGTTCATTGCCCATCTCTGACTTCCATTGAGAAGCAACTGAGCAAGTGAGCAGTCTTCTCAAACCATTGCAAGCTTTTTGGAAGAAAGTTCCAGGAAGGAATGGTGATATATTTCCAAGTCAGGGCATTGAAGAACTTGGAAGGGAGCCTGCAAGTGATCATGTTCTCAAAGTTTGGTGCTCATGTTTTGGAGGTACTTTAAGGATCATAGCTCTTATAACACTATTAAACACCATATCAAAAAATGGAAATCAGTTATATGATATAAACTTATGCAGGTATACAGTTAATTCATGAAAAGTAATCATTATTCAGAATCTTCAAGGCCATTTTTCCAAGGATGGAAATTATACTATTGCTCTGATATTGATAAAAATATCAGAGCAATCAGATTGATTAATTCACACTTAGACAATTGTATTTCTATGCTATATTGACTGCCCTGTTGTACATACTATTTATTACAAATTACTATAAGTTGCACATTGCACATTTAGACAGAGTAAAGATTTTTACTCCTCATGTATGTGAAGGATGTAAGAAATAAAGTCAATTCAATTCAATATGTATCACAAACAAGGATATATATTAAGTTTAAATTAAGAACATAACTGGTTGGAAAATACAACAGGACAGACAATTTTGTTGCATATCCAATTTTGGACAAAAGTCACATTTTATTTTTAAATTCTGTCCATTAATTTCACAAAGATTTTAAAACTAAAGATAACATTTTTTTCTATTTATTTCTCTCTCAATGAGTAAAGTATTAACAATACATATTATTATGATATCCAATAAATTAACAAAGCTACTTGTGGAATAAAGCCAAAATGTCATCTCTTTGATCCATCTTGAGCATCAAATAGTGTTTTGAAATTCAAAGATAACAATTCCAATGGAAAAGAAACAAGTAAGTTTGCCAAGGATGTCATTAATCCATAGTGTTTTGGTATACTTAGTATAAAAATGTTCATCTTTGTCCTCTGTCGACTTTAATATATTATTATTTTATTTAATTAAAACATGAGAATTGCAATTGCTCATAGGTTTAAGGCATAACATAAGAATATTTTACTTCCAAATATACAGAAGTTGTGAGGTTAACATGCAAGAACACCAAGTTGCTCGATTTTTAAAAATAATAATAAGAACACCTTTGAATATCTTAGCAAAGAATGATGATCATGTATTTTCAGATTTAGAGTCTGATTCCTTTATTGATGTTAAAAGGCGATGAAGCCCAGATATATACATTACTTTTGTCTTAAAACTGAATGTAAATCAGTTTTGATTCAAAGCTTACTTGATATAAATAACACATGCAGCAAATTACAGGGATTTTTAGGATTCAATAAATTAAAATTTGTGTTACCACTTCTTAGTTGTATTAAAATAGTATTATATAACACTCAAATATTGCCTCTAAGTCCCAAAAAGCATGATATCTTTGACTGCAATATTCCCAGAATAACGTTGCAGTAATTCCTTATGGAACATTACATTATGTCAGTTTTAAAGCCAGCTATTCTATTTTTATATTACAAGATCACACAAATGTCTGCATTGAAACTAAGGACTATCTTCCCAGCCTATCTACACTCAAGAGAAGCAGAAATCTTCCAGTCACTGAAGAGTGAAACTACTTAAGTAAAGGATCTTCCATGATGGCAATGTACAGGAGAGTATTTCAGAGAATTAGTGTGAGCTGAATGAACTGACAAAGGACGGTACCCTCAGGAACAATGCCATTGTGCAGGGAGAGGGAGACAGGGATTCAGCAGGGCTACCGCCAGGTTCTCTTAGCATGAGGTTGCCAGAATTCCTAATGCATAATAATAATGTTAGCAATGCAGAGTATATATGCTCTGCGTTGGGCAGGCTTTTATTGTAGGCAAATCCTTGTGCTCGTTCTACCTGTAGCACTGAGCTGTAGAAAAAGTAAATGAAATCTTCCATCCTTAAATATGTTGTGTGGGTGAACTCCAGTTTGCAGCAAACTGACACTGATTGTCGCAGTTCAATGATCTTGAGGTTCAGAAGCTGAAGATGACTCTGACCTTTTTTTTTTAATTTTTTTTAATAAAAATTTTTTATTGAATTTTCAAATAGGTTACAGAAGGAAAAAAAATATTTAAAAAAATTATCAACACTTCCCCCCTCCCCCCTAACATATCCCTATAAAAAGAGAAAAAAAAGAAAGAAGAAAAAAGAAAGAAAGGAAGAATGCCTGGATATCAGAAGATCCCCACATGCTCCATGGAGTTCATAATAGCTTTAATATGTATATTTAATTCTTTTCCCAGATAACCAATAATTTTATCTTCGGAGCACCTATATATTTAATCCTATCTTTTGTAAATAAGGGTGCCAAATTTTCAGAAATATTTCATATTTATCTCTTAAATTATAAGTATTTTTTTCAAGTGGAATGCAGCTAAAAATTTCATTCTTCCAACGATCTATACTTCAGTATGAATCCGATTTCCAAGTAACTGCAATAGCCTTTTTGGCTACTGCCAATGCAATTTTTATGAATTCTTTCTGATATTTATTCAGTTTGGATTTTGGTTTTATCCCTTCAATATCACCTAGTAAAAATAATGTTGGATTATGTAGAAGTTGTGTTCCAATAATTTGTTCCAATAAAATTCTTAAATTTGTCCAAAAAGATTGAATTTTAAAACAAGACCAAGTAGAGTGTAAAAAGTACCAATTTCTTGATTATATCGGAAACATTGATCAGATGAATTTGGGTTTAATTTATTTATTTTTTGTGGTGTAATATATAATTGATGTAAAAAATTATATTGCACTAATCTTAACCGGACATTTGTTGGATTTGTCATACTGTCAAGATATAGTCTTGACCAACTTGTTTCTTCAATTTTAATATTCAAATCAGTTTCCCATTTTTGTCTTGTCTTATGAATTCCTTGTTTAATTACCTGTTTTTGAATCAAACTATACATACAAGAATTTTTTTTTAAATTTTTCCTTTTTGAATTAAAGTTTCTATTTCACTAGGTTTCGGCAATAACATTGTTTGACCCAATTTATCTCTTAAATAAGCCCTTAATTGGAAATAACAAAAAAGAGTGTTGTTTGATATTTTGTATTTATTCTTTAATTGATCAAATGACATTAATATACCTCCTTCAAAACAATTTCCTATATATATCTAATCCCTTTTTGAAACCAATTGTATAAAAGTTGGTTATCCATTGTAAAAGGAATAAGTTTATTTTGAATTAAAGGTCTCTTTGCTAATTAAGATTTCTTTATCTCATCGTCAACATTTATCTTATCCCATAGATCAATCAAATGTTTTAATATAGGAGATTCTTTCTTTTCCCGTATCCATTTAGATTCCCACTTATACATAAAATCTTCTGGTATATTTTCTCCTATTTTATCTAATTCTATTCTAATCCATGCCGGTTTATCTTCATCAAAAAAAGATGCAATAAATCTAAGTTGATTTGCTTTATAATAACTCTTAAAGTTTGGAAGTTGTAACCGTCCTAGGTCAAATTTCCATGTCAATTTTTCCAATGATATTCTTGACATCTTACCTTTCCAAAGGAACTTCCTCACACATTTATTTAACTCTTGAAAAAACTTCTGCGGTAATTGTATTGGTAGTGTTTGGAATAAATATTATAATCTAGGGAATATATTCATTTTTACAGCATTTACTCTGCCTACTAATGTTATTGGTAATGTCATCCATTTATCAAGATCTTCTTGAATTTTTTTCAATAATGGTAAATACTTTAATTTATATAAATTCTTTATGTCATTATCAACTCTTATACCTAAATATTTTATACCATTTATCGGCCATCTAAATTGAGTTATTAGTCGACATTGACTTTAATCTCCTTTAGTAAGGGGTAGAATTTCACTTTCATCCCAATTTATTTTGTAGCCTGATATTTTCTCATATTCTTCCAATCTAGAAGATAATTTACGCAGTGAATACAATGGGTTTGTTAAATAAAGCAAAACATCATCAGCAAATAAATTAATCTTATATTCTTCCTGGTTAACTCTGAAACCCATAATATCTGGGTCCATTCTAATTAATTCAGCTAATGGTTCTATCGCCAACACAAATAAAGCAGGTGATAATGGACAGCCTTGTCTAGTTGACCTTGTTAACTGAAATGATGTTGAAATTTGACCATTTGTCACTACTTTAGCTTTGGGATTAGTATTTAAGGTTTTAATCCATTTTATAAAAGATACTCCTAATCCATATTTTTCCAATACCTTAAATAAAAAATCCCATTCCAATCTATCAAATGCTTTTTCTGCATCTAAGGCAACTGCCACACTCATTTCTTTCCTCTTTTGTGCCAAATGAATTATGCTAAGTAACCAAGTTACATTATCTGCCGATTGTCTATTTTTGATAAGTCCTGTTTGATCCATATGTATTAATTTTGGTAAATATTTAGATAATCTATAATTTTTGCTATTATTTTATAGTCAGTATTCAACAAAGAAATAGGTCTATATGATGTTGGTTTTAAAAGATCTTTTTTTGGCAATACTATCAAAATAGCTGTCGAAAAAGATTCTGGAAGTTTATGCATTCTTTCCGCTTGGTATATTAACTCCATAAAAGGAGGAATTAGTAAATCTTTAAACTTTTTATAAAATTCGGGCGGAAAACCATCTTCTCCTGGGGATTTATTACTCTGAAGTGATCCTGGAGCTTCTTCGACCTCTTTTAATGTAAAAGGCATATCTAATCCCTTCTGTTCTTCCGAATTCAATTTTGGAAGAGTTATTTGTGATAAAAACCTTTCTATCTCGACATTATCATTTTGTGATTCTGATTGATACAGTTCAGAATAAAAATTCTTAAAAGTTTCATTAATTTCTAAAGGTTTATAAGTAATTTTATTTACACTTGTTCTAATTGCATTTATCGTTTTGGAAATCTGGTCTGTTTTTAACTGTCAGCAAGAATCTTGTGTGATCTTTCACCTAGATCGTAATATCTCTGTTTAATTCTCATAATTGCTTTTTCTGTTCGATATGTCTGAAGTGTATTATATTGTAAGTTCTTGTTAACAAGTTGTCTTCGTTTTTCTTCTGTCATATATCTTTGAGATTCTTTTTCTAATTTTGTAATCTCTTTTTCCAATTGATCTATTTCTACCATATATTCCTTCTTAATTTTAGAAGTATAACTTATTATCTGGCCTCTCAAATATGCCTTCATTGCTTCCCATACTATAAGTTTATCATCAACTGAATGTAAATTTGTATCTAAAAAAAACTGAATCTGCTTTTTCATAAAATCACAAAAATCTTGACGTTTTAATAATATTGAATTAAATCTCCATCTGTAAATCGATTCCTCTTTATCCATCATTATCATTGTCATTGTCAAGGGGGAATGATCTTACAATATTCTTGCTTTATATTCCATATTTTTCACTCTGTCTTGAATATTCATTGATAATAGGAAAAAATCTATCCTTGAATAAGTTTTATGTCTATTTGAATAAAATGAGTAATCTCTTTCTTTTGGATTAGTTCTTCTCCATATATCAATCAAACATTGAAATCAAATATTTCAACAATGATAAAGTTAATTTTGCTACTTTTGATTTTGTAACAACCTTTGTTGATCTATCTAAAACTGGGTCTAGACAAAAATTAAAATCTCCATTTATTAATATTTTGTCATGTGCGTCAACCAAATTCAAAAAGGCCTCTTGTATAAATTTTACATCATTTTCATTTGGTGCATAAATATTCATAAGAGTCCATAGTTCTAAAAAAATTTGAGAATGTATAATTACATATCTCCCTGCAGAATCAATTAATACATTTTGTATTTTAATTGGTAAAGTTTTATTAACCAAAATTGCAACTCCCCTCACCTCTGAATTAAATGAAGCTGCAATAACATTTCTGACCCAATCTCTCTTTAATTTCTGATGTTATATCTCTGTTAAGTGTGTTTCTTGTAAAAAAAGCTATATCTATTTTCATTTTCTTAATGTATGTTAAAATTCTTTCTCTTTTCACCGGTCCATTAAGCCCATTAACATTTAAACTTTAAAAATCCAGTAAATTAGTCATTATTTTTAACAGGGTTACTCCAATCTATAGTAATACCTAACCTTTCAACTTTCGTAGTACCTTGGGGAATCTTTTTAAAATTCTCCATGTTGCTATGTGTCTCTCCCCCACCCCCCCCATTGTCCAGGCAAAGAAAGAAAGATAAAAGAAAAATAGATTATAAAGAAAAAAATAACAAAATACCCCCCTACTAATGTTGTGAATAAAAAAAACACAACATTACCCCCCTCTGTTGTACGGCTCATGGCAATCACCATGATTACACACGTGAGTCCCATAGCAATCGATCCGAAGTTCCCCCAGTTCCCCCGTAACATAAAAAAGTATATATAAGAAAGGAATAAATAATATCACTACTCTCGATTAATATTTCTCAAATTTTTACCTTTCTCCCCCTGTATCGTATAATTAAGAATATATTTAAATATTCTTCTGTCCTTAAACATCCATCAACTCCATTCATTGTCCCTGTCTTCATCTTTAATCCGTTTCACTTGTAAATCTTTGGCTGTGGTTAGCGAATATTTGGGAGTTCTTGTACAAATTCTTCTGCATCCCGATAATCAGTAAAAAATCTTCTTTTTCCGTCATCCAAAAAAATTATCAGGGTCGCAATATAAATTTATAACCTTTTTCCCATAAAACTTTTTTTGCTGGGTTAAATTCCTTCTTTCTCTTCAAAAGGTCATAATTTATATCAGGATAGAAAAGAACTATTTTCCCTTCTATCATCAATGGCCTGTTTCTCTTTCTGGCACGTTGGGCAGCCGCCTTCGGGATCTTTTCTTTATCTTGATATCTTAAGCATTTTATCAAGATTGGTCATGGGTTTTGATCAATTTGAGGTCTTGGTCTTAAGGCTCTGTGGGCCTTTTCAATTTCAATTAACTGGATTCCTTCTTCCATTTCCAAAATTTCTGGAATCCATTTTTGAAAAATATTTATTGGATCCTCTCCCTCTATACCTTCTTTAAGTCCAACAATCTTAATATTATTTCGTCTGCTAAAATTTTCAAGTACATCCACTTTTTCCAACAACCGTTTTCTTTCTGATGTCCAGGCAGAAATATTATCTTCCATTTTATTTACTCTATCAATGGTGTCTCCAATTGTTTCTTCCAAGTTTTTAATTTTCTTGTCCATCTTGTCCTGTCTTTTCATCATTTTATCAAACATAATCTTCATATCATTAATATCTTTTTTATTACTTTTAATGCATTTACTTCATGCATTATTTGCACCAAAGATTTGTTTATGTCGCCAATATCACCTCCAACCTCTTCCTGTTGCTCTTCTTTGTTTGTCTCTTCATCTTCGTCTGATTTGTCCAGAGAATCTGATTCCACCTCATATTCGCTTTCACTTTCAGTTCTGATCATAGCTGGGATTTGTAGTTTGGGTTGCTCGTGTTTGCGCATGCCCCTTCCTTCACACATGTGCAATTCCTGTTGCTCTTTTTTTTGGAAACGGTTGATGTTGCCGCAGTTTCCTGTTCTGTATCGCCGGAGATAAATTGCACTTGAGCCCGAGGCTCTTTCATGGCTGCCGGCCTTGATTCTTTTCCAACTTGTGTTGGCTTCAAAGTAGTATTTTTCTTCTGCTTCTGTTTAGGAGGCATATCTTATGACAATCCTGAGTAGTTTAGAAGTAACTTTTAAAAGGTATTTACTAACTTTTCTTCACAAACATTATTTTACTGGTTTTTTACGGGAGAGCTGGATTTCCACGTCTCGATCCTACGTCATCACGTGACGTCCCCCATGACTTTGACCTTGACTTGTAATGGAAAAACAATCTAATTATATGTGTGAATGTACATATCACATTGCAGGATGACTCATTGAAAATAAACAAGAAAATTAACATCACACACAAAATGCTGGTGGAACTCAGCAGGCCAGGCATCATCTATGAAAAAGAGTAGTCAACATTTCAGGCCAATACCATACATCGACTGTATACTCTTTTCCATAGATGCTGCCTGATCTGCTGAGTTCCTTCAGCATTTTGTGTATTGTAGCGATGTACTACATACAGACCGAGAGACGACACGCAGTCGGTAAGTCGTTTCGAGACTCGTTTATTCAAACTTCACAGCACTGGCATTTCATCCCTAGCGTCCACCCTCTCCGGGCGGAAATGACGTCAGAGGTGCATTACCAAAGTCTCTCCCCGTGTGCTGGCTATTTGTGAGCCGGTTCACCTGCGCAGAAAGTGGGTCGCCACAGTATGTTCCTTTGGATTTTCAGCATCTGCAGATTTTCTCGTGTTAATGAAATTAACATGTCGGCCTTTTAAATAGCACAGTTTCAAGGAAATTGGTGTTAGCAAAAACTGGTTGTTCTGTAAGTAAAAGCTGCCACTTTCAGCCAAACAAGCATGGAGAGACTTGGCACCACTATTGATAATTGTGGAATATATCACCGTGTATTTGAGTACATAGTTGTAAATTTCATTCTTGTTCCCAACTTTCAAATCATACCCTTACTTCATAAGTTCTTATGTTAAACTAATTTAGATTAGAATGACCCACAGCACTCCAAGAATTGTGTAGATTCACTCTCCACAGTGCCCAGAGGGTGGAAACTACCAGCCTTTTAATTAACACAAAGTACACTGCAGATGTTGTGGTCAAATCAACACACACAACACACTGGAGGAACTCAGCAGGTTGGGCAGCATCCGTGGAAACAAGCAGTCAACGTTTCGGGCCGAGACCCTTCATCAGGACTGAAGAAGGAGGGGGCGGGGCCCTATAAAGAAGGTGGGGGGAGGGAGGGAAGGAGAAGGCTGGTAGGTGCCAGGTGAAAAACCAATCAGAGGAAAGATCAAGCGGTGGGGGAGGGGAAGTAGGGAGGGGATAGGCAGGAAAGGTGAAAAAGGAATGTAAGGAGAAAGCACTATGGGTAGTAGAAGAAGGCAGAATCATGAGAGAGGTGATAGGCAGCTGGAAGAAGAGGCAGAGTGAAAGTGGGATGGGGGAAGGGAGAGGGAGGGAATTACTGGAAGTTGGAGAATTCGATATTCATACCAAGGGGCTGGAGACTACCCAGATGGTATATGAGTTGTTGAAATTTTAATTAAAGACAGTTATCATCTTAAATAATATTATGTATAATCATTTGAGTGAACCCAGTTAGGAAGCAGAATTTACTTTTAACCATTGTGTCACAAACAATGGATACCAAAGCCTGAATATATATACCACCAGGCTCAAGGACAACTTCTATCCTACTCTTTTAAATATAATGAATGGACTGCTTGTACAATAAGGATAAACTGTTAATCTCTTGATCGACCTCATCATGGACCTTGAGCCTCATTTGTCTATCGGCACTGCAGTTTCTCTGCACCCAGTCATCCTTTGCCTTGTATCACCTCAAAGCACCATATCAATGAATTGATCTGTAATGATGGTATGCAAGATGATTTTTTTTCCCTCAGTACATGTGTCAATAATAAAGTAATTTACCAATGTAAGAGAGGTTATGAACTAGAGTGGGTGAATAATAATCAGGAGTGGAACAGTGACCAGTAGAGGGAGGGGGAAACAGTCACTAGCATGGGAAGCAATCAGCTGCATGGAATCCACATCTTCCTTGACGCAATTGGTCATACTGGCATACTGGGTAGTTTAAGGGGTATTCAGTTGGGCTGTCGTGTAAGTGCAATTATGTAGAAAGCACGGCAGTGGCTCTACTTCCTTAGAAGTTTGCGAACATTCGGCATGATAAAATTGTATAGATGAATGGTGTAGAGTACATTGACTGTTTTGCATCACAGCCTGGTATTGAAACACCAATGCCCTTGAATGGAAAATCCTACAAAAAGTAGCGGATACAGTCCAGTTCACCACAGATGAATTTCTCCCACCATTGAGAACATCTACACGGAGTGCTGTCACAGGAAAGCAGCATCCATTAACCTGAAGAAGGGTTTAGGCCCCTAATGACGACTATTTACTCTTTTCCATAGATGCTGCCTGGCCTGCTGAGTTCCTTCAGCATTTTATTGTGTTTTGCTTTGGATTTCCAGCATCTGCAGGCTTTCTTGTGCTTGTGGTCCATCATCAGGGATCCCTTCCACCCAGTTCGTGCTCCCTTCTCACACTGCCATCTGGAAGGAGGTACAAGAGCCCCAGAACACACATCACCAGGTCCAGGAAGAGTTATTACCCCTCAAACATCAGGCTCTTGAAACAACTTCACTTGCCCCATCACTGAACTGTTCCCACAACCTATGAACTCACTTTAAAGGTCTCTTCATCTCATGTTCTCAATATTTATTGCTTATTTATTTATTTATCCTTTCTTTTTGTATTTGCGTATATTGTTGTGCAAATCCAAAATGAACATTAAGGGTGAGTTGGTGGAACTAGATATGATTAGTCCACTTAAGAAGTATTTAGGCAGAAGAATTAATAGGCAATGCTCACAATAATACACTCCTAATGCAAGTATAACCCTCAAGTTCGGTAGGCAGTGTTATACCTCATTTATGTGCAGTTTTTTCAGACTCCTTTAAGTTGGGTAGGTTACCACAATCTTTTTATGAAGCTTCTATTTTGCTTATTCTTAAAAAGAATAAGAACCCAACCAACTGCTCTTCATACAGACCAATTTCTTTACTCAATGTTGATACTAAAATCCTATCTAAAGTTCTGGCCCATAGAATTGAAAGTATTTTACCATCTATCATTCCTGATGATCAGATGGGATTTATTAAAAATTGATATTCCCACTTTAATATTCCTCATTTATTAAATGTTATTTATTCCCCTTCTAAGGAGATATCAGAATGTGTGATACCCTTAAACGCTGAGAAGGCTTTTGATTGGGTTGAAAGAAATTATTTACTTAAAACTTCAGAAAAAATTAATTTTGGGCCCAATTTTATTCAATGGATTAAATTACTGTATCTATCTCCTTCTGCCAGGGTCCTTACTAATTTTCAGTATTCCAAACCTTTTAAACTTCAACGTGGAACTAGACAAGGTTCTCCCCTGAACCCTTTGCTCTTTGATTTGGCTTTAAAACCCTTAGCCATGGCTTTTCGAGAATCTATTGATATTACTGGTATTATTGCTGTTCATAAAGTTTTGCTTTATGCTGATGACCTATTGCTTTTTATTTCTAATGTTGAGACTTCACTACCTCCTGTGCTTTTTCAACTTTCTTGTTTTTTCCTCTGAATAATTTGTTATCAATTAATACTAACCTTCCTTTTAAAATTGTAAGAAATCAATTTACCTTTTTGGGTGTAACAATTACTAAGAATTATAAATACCTATTTAATGAAAATTTTCTTACCTTACTGAATTTTGTAAAAAGGACATTATCAAACTGGTCGTCTTTTTTATTGTCCTTGATTGGCCAAATAAACTCTATTCAAATTAACATTTTACCTAAATTTATATACCTTTTTCAGGCATTGTCTGTTTTTTTCTAAATCTTTTTTTGATTCTCTCACTTGTATTATGTCTTCTTACATATGGAAAAACAAACATTCTTGACTAAATAAAGTTCATCTTCAAAAATCTAAGAAGAATGGAGGTTTAGTTTTACCAAATTTTAGGTTTTATTATTGGGCAGTCAATATACGAAATCTTACGTTTTGGACATATTATGTTAACCGTGAGGACTGTCCGATATGGGTTTCTTTAGAAGCTAACTCTGTTAATAAATTTTCTATTATTTCTCTTTTCGGATCCTCACTCCCTTTATCTTTTAGTAAACTAACTGAAAAATTGGTAGTTAAACATACTTTGAGGATCTGGGTACAATTTAGGAAATTCTTTGGTCTATTGAGATTTTCTTTGTCTAGACGCATTTGTTCTATTTTTTTAAACCTTCGATGACTGAATCAGTTTTTAAAGAATGGGATAGATTGGGTATTAAATTCATCCAGGATTTGTTTGTTGGAAGAAGTCTTATTTCGTTTGACCAAATGTCAGCTATATATAGTTTACCCAAAACTCATTTTTTCATTATTTACAGATTAGAGATTTTCTGCATTCTCAACTATATACATTTCCTATAAGATCTGATAAGGACTTATTAGATGTAATTTTTAATTTAAACCTTTTTATAATGGTTCAATATCCAACATTTATGATATGTTGCTAGGAATGAGAAACGCTCTTATACACAAAATTAAAAATCTTTGCGAACAAGATTTAAAGACTTCAATTTCTGAGGAAACTTGGAATGAAATTTTTTAATTGGTTAACGCTTCATCGTTATGTGCCCATCATTCCCTTTTACAATTCAAAGTGGTTCATAGGGCTCACATGTCTAAAGATAAGCTATCTCATTTTTATTCGGATATATCTCCTTTTTGTGATAGATGTAATAATGGAGAAGCTTCATTAATTTTCATGTTTTGGACATATCCGAGCCTTGAAAGATACCGGAAGGAAGTATCTAAATTTTCTCGGTACTCTTCAAGGCAAATTTTAAGCCTAACCCTTTGACCACATTATTTGGTATTGTTGGAGGAAAAAACCTTTATTTTGGAGACACCTGATTTGCATATTTTGGCTTTTACTTCTCTTTTAGCTAGGAGGGCGATCTTGCTTAAATGGAACAATGCTGTTCCGCCTACTTATGCTCAATAGTTACGGGATGTTATGTCATGCTTAAATTTAGAGAAGATCCGATGTTCAGTTTTTGAATCTATCCAAGACTTTTATACATTGTGGGGACCTTTTTTGAGTTATTTTCAAAACCTTTGATTTGTTGTAAAAGTACAGATGGTGGCTAATAATATATTTTATTATATGATAGGGGATTTTTTATTTCACTTTTTTCTTGCTTTTCCTAACAGCTCTGACTTTGGTAGTGGGTTTAGATTTTTTTTTCCTGTATAACAAAATTATTATATTTCAATATTATGATTTAATTTAATTTTATGAATAAAAGATTTTGTGATTGTAACTGTATTTTTAATATGATGTATTTGGTGCTATTTTATTTTTTCTTTTGGCTTATACTATATATCTTCTTGTACTCTGTATTCCTCTATGCAGAAACTAATAAAAATACTGAAAGAAGCATTTAAGCAGAAAAATTAATAGGCAATGCTCACAATAATACACTCCTAATGCAAGTGTAACCCTCAAGTTCGGTAGGCAGCGTTAGTCTAGGGAAGACAGTCTCTGGCCCCAGCAAATGTGTGAAATCTGAGGTGCAAAACCTTTTGCTTGTGTGGATGCTGTGTGATCTGCTCCCTCATTACAAATCCATACCATGAAATAACAGACAGTACACCATAAGCAATTAAATGATTTAGCTTTATAATTCTTAATTTGACTAAAGGGTTAGTAAAGAAAATCAAAAAGCAAAGGGCCCATCTTAATGAAATAGTCTAACAGTCTAATGTGCACAAGTTGGACCTCACGGTTTCCCTTCTGTTGATCCTCCATCAATTTCCCTGGGCTCAGTCTCAGGCACACCAGAGAAAACACTCCCTTCATTGAACGGCGCACATTCCAAAGCCCCCGTTATCTCTAGCCATAACCCAAACACTGATGCTACAGAAAAACCATTACATTAGCAGTGCTTCTACAGAAAAACCATTACAATGATTAGCAGTGAAATCTTTCACAGGGTGCTACACAAGCAAATAGTGTTAGTGCAGTGGGCAATAGGGTGAGCATAATTATAGTGGGCAGAAGGGCCCATTCCTCTACTGAACATCTCTATAACTCTTGGCTGCTTTCAAAGTCTTTGGTCTCACCTGAACCACTCCTGGGATCATTGATCTTCATGTCAGCCAATCCCAGGATGCACTACTTTCTCACTCAATCCCAGATCCAAGAGGTAAAAATTATCTCCCGGAACTGAAGCAAACAACTCCACTGCACCTTGGATTTGTGTGAAAAACTGGATTGTTCCTCAGTAATGAAATGACTTAAATGTATCAGAGAGTGTAAATAATGTTTATGTACTTCTGGTTATTTTGCTAGCCCAGAAACAAATCTGTGAACAAACCCCTGCAAATTACTGCAATTTGTGAAAGCAAATGCAGTAAAATCTTTGTTCTATAGCATTTTACAATCCAACATGCTCCAGTAACTGGTCTTTTAAATGGAATTAGTTGAGACCAATGGAGGGGCAACAATAAGGAAGTAGTAAGCTGGTAGAGGGACTGCACCAGGGAAAGAGTTGGATCAATCGAGGGACAGAATTGAGAGAACACTCATTGTTTTAGTGGCAATGTCCAAAACTGGAATGTACCAATAACAGAGCTTTAATTTGTTGTAATTTCCTGAAACTGTGACCATCTATACCTCAGTCTCAGCTTTGAAACATAGCCCATAACTTAGGAAGGTTTGAGCAGATGGAGCTTGACAGCAGTGGTTACCAACTCATCTTTGCTGTCCTGTGGCTATGCTTACTCATAGGGAAGGCTTCAGAATAAATCCCAAGGAAAAATACAGAGCTGGAGTTCCTAAGGCAATCCGACATTGAGTTCAATGCTGTCTAACAACTCCTGTGATGCTGCTGGTGCCAAACTGTATCAATGTTTGTTTAGATTCATCATCTTGTTGAGAGAAGGAACCTGCTACGTGGGCAACAACTTGCTCTCCATATCATACTGCCTTAGCTTGCGTACTAGCTTGAGTATTGGTGGTGCTGCACTAACAATGTAGATAGCTAGGACGCAACATCCATGGTCGACTCAACCAACAGAGGTCCTCCAGTTTAGGAAGTACCACAATAGATGCCACTTCTGTGACTGAAAAAGGCAAGAACAGTGCTGTAAAAATGGAAACTTGGGTTTCTTTAAATCAAAATAATTAGAATTCTTTCTTGTTTCTACTCTTTCAAACTCTCTAGGAATTTCTAGTAGAATGTGATATGAAAAATACTTATTTTTAAGAGATTATAAATTAGCTGCACTATAGCTTGAAAAATACTATGACTTTGTGAAAAAAAACTTGCAAGTAATTTTCTTCATTAAAACGTCATGGAAACTTGAAGTCATCTACAGTCCATGAAGTTGTGATGATCCATGTAATTGAAATAGATTCTTTGGTCTCCAGTGGGTTCCCTATTGGTTTCAGTTATCTGACTCATCTCGTACAATATAGCTAATAGACATCACTGAATTATGTGGGAAACTGCAAGAAGTATTTATTTTCCACATGGCAAAGAAAGTTCTCACACTGTAATAATGAATGAATAATGAAATTATACAGAATTATTTAAATTTCATCAACATAATAATGAATTGGAATAAGATCCATCCTAATTGAAATGGCATATTACGTACATATTGTACCTACTTTTGTTCAGATTACCTGGTTGAGTTTTAGTTTTCAATGAATATAAGATCATAAGACCATAAGATATAGGAGCAGAATTAGGCCATTTAGTCCATCAAGTCTGCTCCAACATTTCATAATGCCTGACCCAATTTTCCATTCAGCCCCAACCTCCTGCCTTCTCCCTATATCCCTTCCTGCCCTGACCAATCAAGAATCTATCAATCTCTGCCTTAAATATACATATAAATTTGACCTCCATAACTGCCTGTGGCAAAGAATTTTACAGATTCACCAATCTCTGGCTAAAGAAATTTCTCCATTTTAAAAGGACATCCCTCTATTCTGAGGCTGTGTCCACTGGTCTTAGGCTCTCCCATCATCAGAATCATGTCTCCATATCTACTCTATCAAGGTTTTTCACCATTCAATAGGTATCAATGAGATCACCCCTCAGTCTTTTGAATTCTAGTAAATACAGGCCCAGAGCGATCAACTGCTGTTCAGATGACGAGCCATTCAATCCTGGAATCATTTTTCTGAAACTCCTTTGAGCTAAGGGGCTGAAAACAGCTAACAATACTCCAAGTGAGGCCTCAACAGTGCTTTTTAAAGTCTCAACTTTACTCCCTTGCTTTTATATTCTATTCCTCATGAAATGAATGCTAACGTCATATTTGCGTTCCTTACCACAGACTCAACGTGTAAGTTAATGTCTAAGGAATTTTTCACAAGGACTCCCAAGCCCCTTTACACCTCAGTTGTCTTGTATTTTCTCTCCATTTAGAAAATAGTCAACCCTTTCATTTCACTTTGGCCACTTCTATGCCCATATCCAAATCTGTCTAAATCCTTCTGTAGCCTCTCTACTTCTTCATGCCTTCCTGCCCCTCCACCCACCATTGTCATATAGCATAAAAAGAATCCATCCTAACACAGACTCCTGTGGAACACCACAAGTCACCTGCAGCCAGAGAAAAAACTCCCTTTATTCCCACTCTTTGTCTCCTGCCAATCAGCCATTGCTTTATCGGCACTAGAATCTTTCCTGTAATGCCATGGGCTCGTAAGTTGTTAAGCAGCCTCATGTGTCACACTCGTCAAAGGCCTTCTGAAAATCCAAGTACACAAAACCAACCAATTGTCCTTTTTCTATCCTGTTTTTTATTTCTTCAAATAATTCTAACAATTTGTCAGGCAAGATTTTCCCTTGAGGAAACCATGTTGACTACATACTTTATCATGTCTCTCCATGTACCGTGAGATCATTCTTAATGATCAACTCCAACATCTTTCCAACCATTGATGTCAGTCTAGTTGGCTTATAGTTTCCTTTCTTCTGTTTCTTTCCATTATCGAAGAGTGGAGTGACATTTGCAATTTTCCAGTCTTCCGGAACTATTCCAGAACTTAGTGATTCTTGAAAGATCATTACTAATGCCTCCACAATCTCTTCAGCTACCTCTTTCAGAACCCAGGGGTGTACACCATCTGGTCCAGGTGACTTATCTACCTTCAGACCTTTCAGTTTCCCAAGAATCTTCCCTCTAGAAACGGTAACTTCATGACCCCTGACACCTGGAGCTTCCACCATACTGCTGGTGTATTCCATTGTGAAGACTGATGCAAAATACGTATTCAGTTCATCCACCATTTCCTTGTCCCCCATTACTAGCTCTCCAGCATTGTTTTCCAGTGGTCTGATATTCACTCTCACCGTTCTTTTACACTTTTTTTTCTTGTCATTATTCCCTGAACAATGTAGTATAACAACTATTTACATAGTATTTACATTGTATTAGGTATTATAAGTAATCTAGAGATGATTTAAAGTATACGAGAATATATGCATAGGTTACCACGGATCGGGATCGAAAGAAAACCGGAAGTTCTCTCTCCACCACTCGTTGTTTAAGCATGTATGGACTTGTTTTTCTTGTCATTATTCCCTAAACAATACAGTATAACAACTGTTTACACAGCATTTACTTTGTATTAGGTATTATAAGTAAGTCAGAACAGGTACATCCGGTATTATTTAGTGGCAATTGGTCAAATGTTTGTCTTAGTGTATATTGTATATTTTACCTTCTTATGCATATAAAACACTTAAGAAACATATGTATTTCAATAATTATACCACTGCATTGCTTAGTAATAATCATCGGGGCAGGTCCTTTCACATGTTCCATTATTCTTACATTATCCTTTAAAATTGTTCTGATCCTTGACCGACTAGCCCAACACTCTTCCAATGACCAATGATGTTTCACCTCTTTCTGATCGCTTTGTTATTTCCACTTTATTTTCAATCATGATTGTTTTCCTTCAATGGAACAGAAACACTGCAGATTCAGCAGCAGCCGCAGGCGGCAGATCCCACGCTCCACTGGGTCCTAAAGTCCACCGCACTGAGACAGGTTAAATAAGGGACTTGAGCATCTGCATTTTTTGGTATCCACGGGAGGTCCTGGAACCAATTCCCAGCGGATAAGGAGGGCCGACTGTATATGGTCTGACTGATGATTAAACTTAATTTGATTTGATCTAATTTGATTTGATTCCATCTTTACCTTCTTAATGACTTTTTAGTAGCCTTCTATTGGTTTTTAAAAGCTTCCTAATCCTACAACTTCCCACTAATTTTTACTCTATTATGTGCCATCTCCTTAGCTTTTATGTTGACTTTGACCTCCCTTGCTAGCCACGGTTGTGTCATCTTACTTTTAGAATACTTCTTCCTCTTTGGGATGTATGTATCCTGTGCCTTCCAAATTGCTTCCAGAAAGCTATTGCTACTCTGTCGTCATCCCTGCCAGTGTTCTTACCATAGAACCATAGAACATTACAGCACAGTACAGGCCCTTCAGCCCTCCATGTGGTGCCGACCTTGTTCTTTACCAATCAATTCTGGCCAAATCCTTTCTCATGCCTCTGTAATTCCCTTTACTCCACTGTAATACTGATACATCTGACTTTAGCTTCTCCTCCTCAAATTTCAGGGCGAATGATGATATTATGATCACTTTTCCCCTGCAGTTTCTTATACTATAAGTTCTCTAGTCAGTTCTGGTTCATTGCACAACACCCAATCCAGAACAGCTGATCCCCTAGTGGTCTCAACCACAAGCTGCTCTAAAAAAACATCCTGTAGGCATTCTAGAAACTCCCCTCTTGGAATCCAGCACCAACCTGATTTTCCCAATCTACTTGCAATTTTGAAATTCCCCCAGGACTATTGTATGCATTTTGGCATGCATTTTCTTTCTCCCATTGTAATTTGTAGATTACATCCTTCCTATGTTTGGGGGTCTGTATACTACTCCCATCAGGGTCTTTTCCCCCTTGCAGTTTCTTAGCTTTATCCACAATGATTCAACACCTCTTTTTAATCATTTGTTTACAATTTTTTACCAAAAGAGCAACACTGATTCGCCCCACTCGCCCCCACCGCCTATCCCTCTGTCTCCTTGAACATTAAGCTTCCAGCTACAATCTTCTTTCAGCCATGATTCAGTGATGTCCATAACATCATACCTGCCAATCTGCAAATGTGCTACAAGTTCATCTACCTAATTCCGTATACTACACTCATTCAAATATGACACCTTCAGTACTAAACTCACCCTTTACAATTTTGTCCACCTTTTACATTGGAACTCATCCTATTGATTGAAATTTTGCCCTATCAACAGCCTCTTCTCACTACACATTGCCACTGTTTGTAAACCAGCTGCCTCATCTTTATCCACTGTTCCTACGATACTTCTTGCATTGGAATATACGCAGCTCAGGACATTAGTCATTCTGTGCACAACCTAACCTTGTCTGATGTCTTACCAACATTTGCCTCCATGACCTCTCCACTAACTGTACTGGCACTCTGGTTCCCAAAGCTCTGCAGCTCTAGTTAAACCCCACCATGCAGCATTAACCAACATTCCCGTTAGGATATTAGTTCCCCTCCATTTCAGTTACAGACCATCCCTTCTGTACAGGCCCTATCTATCACCCCTTCCACCTCCCAAATGATCTGAAGTTCATCCAGTTCCAGCTCCAACTCTTTAACATGGAATGTTAGAAGCTGCAGCTGGATGCAGTTCTCAATTATCAGATATAAAATTGTCAAGAAGTAATTTATTGTCACCATAGCATAAGTGATGATTGAGCAAAGTTCCTGGTTTAAGATTCGCCAACATCTACTGAGTAGGTGTCCACTGACATCTTTTATGAACCTACCAATTTCCAAAGCTATTTTGACTATATCTCTTCCCACTCTATTTCTACAAAAATGCTATTCGCATTTCTTAATTCATTCCTCTCCACTGCATCCATTCCAGAACATCAGAGATGCCCTCCCTTCAAAGAAAAGGATTTCCCTTCCTCCAACATTCATTTTACCTTCACCTGCATCTCCTCCATTTCCCAGACATACACATTTAACCAATCTTCCCACTGCCTTAACAGGGCTAGAGTTCCTCTTGTCCTTACCTACCACCCAATAAGCCTCTACATACAGCACATCATTCTCTGCAAATTCGGCCAGATCAACAAGATCCTACCATCAAATGTGTCTGTACCTTCCCCCCACTCACTGCTCCTTCTGTGATTCCCTTGTCCATTCATCCCTCCCCACTAATTTCCCTCCTGGCACATATCCCTGCAAGTGACAGAAATGCTACACCTGCCCATTCAGCTCCTCCCTCACCTACATTCAGTGTCCAAAACAGTCATTACAGGTGAAGCAACAACTGTGAATCTGTTGGGGTTGTCTATTGTATCCAATCTCCCAATGTGGCTTCCTCTACATTCATGAGACCCAACATGAATCGGGGGACCGCTTTACTGATCACCTCCGATCCAACAAAAGCATAATTTCCCATTAGCCAATCATTTTAATTCCTATCTCCATTCCTAATCTAACCCTTTTGTCATGATGAGGCCACTCTCAGGGTGGAAGAGCAACGTCTCATATTTCATCTTGGTAGCTTCCAACTTGATGGCATGAAATATCAATTTCTCATTCCAGTATTTTTTTCTCCTTGCCCTTTCCTCTTCTTCAATACACTCTATCCTTTTACCTCTTCTGCTCACTTTTTCCCTTGGTCCCCCCCCCCCCCCCTTTTCCCCTTTCTCCCATGGTTAACTCTTCTCTCCTATCAGGTCTCTTCTTCTCAAGCCCTTTACTTTTTTTCACCCTTCTGGCTTCCCCCATCACCTTCCAACTAGTCCTCCTTCCTCCGTCTTTTTTTTTATTGTGGCAGCTTCCCTCCTTCCTTTCCAGTCCTGTAGAAGGGTCTCTGCACAAAATTTTAATTATTTATTCATTTCCATAGATGCTGCCTGACCTGCTGAGTTCCTCCAGCATCTTGTGTGTGGTGTTCTGGATTTCAAGCATCTGCAGAATCTCTTGTATTTCTGTGTATAAGATTTAAGAACTTATCTGTATTAAAGAATAAATGCAAAAAGGTTGGTGTCCATATGCAATATAAGATGATTCCATTTATTTTGCTTTTCATTGTGGCTAAGCAGGCCAGTGAAACCTTAAAGGTAAGCTGTAACATTTATGTTAAGTGGTGAGTTCTTCATGAAGAAGCCAGACAGACAGAGCCAGCCAGGCTTTCTATGATCCCTTCTCATTTTCCTATTCTCTTCTTTAATACCCCTCCCATTTTCCTGCGTTTTAGATAGTTAACCTAGCTGCTCCAAAGGGAGTTAGTTGTTCATGCTGATTCATAACCAAATGATGATTGAAACAAATAGTCATATAGAGAGTAGTTCTAAGGACTGCCCCCTTCATATAGTGACATTCTTGGTTCTAACTTGGATTGTACTGTCTAGGCATGCCAAACTGCTCCTCTTTCACATTTTGTGTTATAACATATGATCTATTTATAAAACCCAGCTACAGAAATCAGTTGTCTCTGCCCAAAATACGATGGCCCATATCCCTGTGCATCATCAATAGATCAACTGGGGACACTGCCTCAAGAAGGCATCATCCATCATCAAAGGTCCTCATCATTCAACCATGCCATCTTCTTGCAGGTGCCATAGGGCAGGAGGTACAGAAGCTTGAAGTCCAACACCATCAGGCAGCAGTGTATCTATGGAAAATAGTGCCTATGGCAAGCACTGAAATTGCGCCCCTGTCCAAACATCTGACACCCATCTTTTAGAAAACTTTACCATAATATCAGCTCAAAAATACAAGTCAAGCTTGTTAATCTTTTAATTAACAAATTAAGCACTACATGAAAATTATAACTGCACCTTCCTTGCTTTCACTGATGCAAATTGGTCTATGATGTGATCGAAGTCAGTTTTTTCAGTTTCTTCTCTTTCTACGCTCAGCAGAGCAAGATCACAGAGTCTGCCTTGACCCATGGAGGCTCTCAAATACGAAAGTATTAGATTTAACTTGCTGAATGATCTCTCACAGCTGGCGATGGAAACTGCGATGGTTAGCATTATCTGAATAGCAATGCAAAGATTGGGGAAGACGCTCTCATCTCCATAATGAACAATAAATTCAAGAAGCTCTTCAGATCTTGATATTTGCATGTTGACTGGCCTTGACAGCAACATTCTGCAATCCAAAATTTCTTCATATAGCTGCTGTCCATCAACATCAGAGCTGTACAATTCACCCAAATTTTCACACTTCTTCTTTAGGTCATACTGTCGGTGCCGTAACACAGTCCCCCAACATCAAGAAGGAACCCAAACTTGGCGTCAG
The DNA here is from genome assembly GCF_048418815.1 of Hemitrygon akajei. Taxonomy (NCBI): domain Eukaryota; kingdom Metazoa; phylum Chordata; class Chondrichthyes; order Myliobatiformes; family Dasyatidae; genus Hemitrygon; species Hemitrygon akajei. The sequence goes on along the minus strand of NC_133127.1, from coordinate 69,264,434 downwards.
TCTCGTGCAAACGAGCGAACCTTTCATCCATTTCTCTGTGAAGACAATCGAGTGTTCCCTTCATGACTCTTTCCATTTCCTCCTTAGCTGCTACCACAGTATCTCTCGCGTTCTCAACAGCCAGTCGTTTCTTTTGTCTCTGATGTCTTTCAACTTCAATATTCCATTCTTGACAAAGACCGACTCCTCCTTCTAGTGACTCACTGACTAACACTTCTCTTTCATCATAAAAATGATCTCGGAGGGCTTTCAAATCCAGGGCAGCATCGTGGAAGTTCATGCTAGGATCCTGCAGCCTCTTTTGAATACGGTCAATGCGAATGAGTACTTTGTTCCAAAATCCTAGCAAAATCAGAAAATCGTAACGTAACATGTGGTTATACAGCTGTTTTGCGTCACTTCTTGGTTCACTGGTCTCGTTTTCATTGTCTACCATGTCCTGGGGAACTTGAAGTATCTCCTCAAGGTACTTGTTGACGGGCTTCACTGCTATCCTTTCACTCCACCTAGTTTTGGACTCTGACTTAACAACCACAGGCATGGCGTTTTTGAGTTTTTCCCAGCGCTGTGTTGAATGAGAGAAAAACATGTAGAGAGCTTCGACGGTTCCAAAAAACATGACCATCATTGTATCCTGCTTGGTTGCATGTACACCCACCAAGTTGAGGGAGTGATTGTCGCAATTCACAAACACTGCCAGGTTGTTTTTCTCACTTATTCTTTGATGAACACCACCTCTGTGCCCAGCCATCACAGCAGTGTTGTCATAGCACTGTGACCAACAATCTTGTAGCTCCATTTCATCCTTTCCTAGCTGTTTCAAGATGTCTTCAACCAAGCTGTCAGCATCCTTCTGTGTTATCTGGATAAAACCAAGGAAGGACTCTCTAACACAGACTGTTTTCCTCTCAAAATCAACTTCCACATACCTCACTACTTCTGACATCTGCTCACGGTATGCCTGATCAGGAGTCGAGTTGAACATGAGACCATAGTACTTGACTTTATGAATGCTTCTCAGTAAACTCTGGTGAACAGTGGATGCCATCATGTGGATGAATTTGTTCTGGACACCCGGTGCAAGATAAGACGTGGACCCAGGATGACTTTCCAAATGAGTGAGGTGTTCTTTTATGACAGGGTCAAAGATGGCCAGTAGTTTCAGCAAGCCAAGGAAATTTCCCACATTGGAGTCATCGTCTAGCTGAAGTGACACCATGTGTCCTCACAAAGCCAGGTCCTGAGTCACAAGGAATTTTATGCAGTGAAGGATTCTCGTCAAGATATCACGCCACTTCTGCTTTTCCTTCTTAATCTGTGACTGAAATACCGCGTCAATAACTCCTGTTTCCAGCTAAATTTCTTTCCATTTCTTTCCACTGTGTGAAGCATCCTCAATGATCCTTGGCATTTTCATGAAAACTAATCCTTTCAGGTGCTTTCCACTGGTTGAATCCACTTTCCTGCTCCAATGAGGATTGATGGTCTGATCAGGAATAGAGAAGACAACAGATACAAAATGCAGACTTTTTAGAAGGGGAATAGACCAGCCATGCGCGAGTCACTTCCTCACCACGACCATTTCCCAATTTCCTCTTGAACCAAGTTTTGTTCATTGAGCAGTTATTTGATGGTAGGAAAAGCCCCTCACTGTTCTGGAAATGCTTCGAACCCAGCTTTATTATTTCTGTTCTCAACGCATCAGGCAGAATTGTTTTTTCTGTATCCTTGTTGAACTTCAGAAGTCCAATGTCAGGCTGTTCAATCACTGACAGTTTGAGGCTCTTTGACACCATCCAGTTCACTAGGTTCAGTGTCATCAGGTTCAATCTCATCAGGTAAAATCTTGTCAATAAACTCAACATCACCACCACCACCATCGTCATCCCCTCCTGTCATGTCCACATTCTCTGTGGCAGCCTCACTCTTAATCTCGTCATACTCTGATTTATCTGACTTGACTTCCTCCTCAGCTTGTGACGCATTTGTCCTTGATCCACCTTCAGATTCTAACAAACTTGAAGCAGGTGCAGGCGACTCCATGGAATGCGTTGAACTACTTGTTCCGAGCTTTTCAATGAAGGGCATGAAGAACTTGCTCAACTTCTTGGCTTCCTCTGCCTCCAACTTTCATCTCTTCTGTCCTTCAGCTCCACTTTCCTTCTTCGTGAAGAAACATTTCATGGTCTTCTTACACAATGCTCTGAAATAAGGCCATCCTAGTGCTTCTCACCCATGATAATCAGAGACAGATAATACACCTGAAGAAAATTCTTTATTCACTATCCGAGGATGGCTTGTCTGACTTTAATAGAAACTGCTCAGTGGCGCCCCCCTTCAAGTGGTGCCCAGGGCACATGCTATACCCGCCATACCTTAGATATGCCACTGCCACCAGGTTCAAAAACAGCTACTTTTCTTCAACTATTTTGTTCTTGAACCAGCTGGCACAACCTTTATCCACTTACAGTTCAACAACACTATTGTTCAAAGTTCAAGTATAAAGTAATTCTATTATTGAAGTAGTGTTGGCGTGTGGCCTAGTGGATAAGGTATTGGTCTAGTAATTCTGAAGGTCACTGGTTCGAGCCTCAGCTAAGGCAGCGTGTTGTGTCCTTGAGCAAGGCACTTAACAGCACATACATCTGCGACGACACCGGTGCCAAGCTGCTTGGGTCCTAGTGCCCTTCCCTTGGACAACATCGGTGGCGTGGAGAGGGGAAGGCTTGCAGCATGGGCAACTGCCAGTCTCCCATACAACCCTGCCCAAGCCTGGGCCCTGGAAACCTTCCAAGGCGCAAATCCATGGTCTCACAAGACTAATGGATGCCTATATATATTATTGAAGTACATGTATGTCACTATATACAACCCTGAGATTCATTTTCATGTAGCATTCACAGTAAATACAAATAAATACATTAGAATTAATGAAAAACTGCACACAAATGATCAAACAAGGAATCTTCAAAAGACAACAAATTGCCAAATACAAAAAAAACATAAAATAATAATAATAAAGAAATAATATTGAGAACGTGCTTTGCAGAGTCCTTGAAAGTAAGTCCATAGGACGTGGAATCAGTTCAGTATTGAAGTGAATGAAGTTATTCACTCTGATTCAGGTGTATGATGGCTGAAGGGTAATAACTGTTCCAGAAATTGTTGATGTGGGAACTAAGGCTCCTGTAACTCCTTCTTGGTAGCAGTATTGAGAAGAGAGCATGTCCTGGATGGTGGGGGTCCTTGATGATGGATGCTGCTTTCCGGTGACAGTGCTCTTTGTAGATGTGCTCAATGGCAGGGAGAGCTTTACCCGTGATGGACAGGCTGTATCCACGTCTTTTTGTAGGCTTCATCTTTTTATGGCATTCATATTTCCATACCAGGTTGTGATGCAACCAGTCAGTATACTCTCCACTGTGCATCTTTCAAAATTTGTCAGAGATTTACATGACACGCTGAAGAGTGCAGAGGAGATACAAGGGTGGTACCTGGATTGGAGTGTGAACTTGGCTGTGAACTTGGCCTTTTCTCCTTGGAGTGACAAAGGATGAGAGGAGACCTGATGGAGGTGTATAAGATGATGAGAGGCATTCATCGTGTGGATACCCAGAGGCTTTTCTTCCCAGAGCTGAAATGGCTAACACGAGGGGACATAATAAGGTGCTTAGAAGTAGGTACAGAGGCAATCTCAGGGGTAGGTTTTTCACACACAGAGAGGTGGGTGCATGGAATGCACTGCCAGCGATAGTGATGGGGGCAGATACAATAGGGTCTTTTAAGAGACTCTTAGATAGGTACATGGAGCTTAGTAAAATAGAGAGCTGTGCGGTAGGGAAATTCTAGGCAGCTTCTAGAATAGGTTACACGGTCGGCACAACATTGTGGACCAACGTAATGTGCTGTAGATTTGTATGTTCTATGAAATTTTGCAAACTTCTGAGAAAGAAGAGGTGTTCTACAACCATTATACCAGTAACCTGCCTCATATAGTGATTGAAAAACCATTGCAGTAAAAGTGAAATATGGCCACTGCTTAAAACCTGAAAATAAAGAAAAGACAACACGTGAAATCTTTAAAACCTCAGGTAACATCTCCAGAGGAGAAACAGAGTAAACGTTTGGAATCAATGTTTTTTTTTACCAAAAATGTGGGCAATACTGAGGTCTAAAATACTAGCTCAAGAGTTTTATCTGAGGTTGCATATTGATTTCCTCCATGATCTACCTGCTGTATCTGTTTCTTGTGAAACATATTCAACAGACATTCTTCATTTATCAAAATAATGGCATTTCTCAAAAATTGACCCAGAAAGTGTATATGAAAAATAGACTCCATTTTGGACTTTTAAGGCCACTCACTGCAGCCAATAATAGAAACACAAAGTCAGCAAACCCTTATGACCCTTCTTTTTCACCTATAATTTTATTCTATTTTCCTTTACCTTGCCCTAATTTTTAAAAAAAGTAACACTGAACCTTTTTTCGACAACCCTCATTTTTCTTCTTCTGACATTGCTGTACATATTGGAAAAGACAATAACATTTATTAGCAGAAAACTTGCATCAAAGGTCATCTTTCTGAGTTATTAAAAACTCTGAATGTGGAGCTTGACATGTAGGTTCACCTAAGATTTGTTCAAACACAGAGTGCTTGTGCCAATGAAGTGTACTTGTCAGCAGTGGTAAGATTAAGGATTAAGTGCATACAAGTTGCTCCCTCATAGTACAACATTGTAGTGTCGATACAAGCATGTCTTGGAAAAGTAAAATAAGAAATTCTGACTGAGCTGTAGAATGATGGCCTTAATTTTATTTATCCTGGCAAATACACAGCTCAAGTCGACATATCCTTTAAATCAATCAGGCCAAAATCTCACCGCTCAATTATTAGCCATTACTTGACTCTTGCCTAAAAGGTCTGACTCTACAAGCTATTACAATTTAATTTGCTTCTCAGTTGCTGTGAAAAGTTCTACAAACCCCATTTCCAAAAAAGTTGGGATATTTTCCAAAATGCAATAAAAACAAAAATCTGTGATATGTTAATTCACGTGAACCTTTATTTAACTGACAAAAGTACAAAGAAAAGATTTTCAATAGTTTTACTGACCAACTTAATTATATTTTGTAAATATACACAAATTTAGAATTTGATGGCTGCAACACACTCAACAAAAGTTGGGACAGAGTTAAAATAAGATTGAAAAGTGCACAGAATATTCAAGTAACACCGGTTTGGAAGACTCCACATTAAGCAGGCTAATTGGTAGCAGGTGAGGTATCATGACTGGGTATAAAAGTAGCGTCCATCAAAGGCTCAGTCTTTGCAAGCAAGGATGGGTCATTGCTCACCCCTTTGTGCCAAAATTCATGAGAGAATTGTTAGTTCAAAAGGAACATTTCCCAACGCAAGATTGCAGAGAATTTAGGTCTTTCAACATCTACAGTACATAATATTGTGAAAAGATTCAGAGAATTCAGAGACATCTCAGTGCATAAAGGGCAAGGTCGGAAACCACTGTTGAATGCGCGTGTTCTTCGCGCCCTCAGGCGGCACTGCCTAAGAAACTGTCATGTTACTGTGACAATTATAGCCACCTGGGCTCGGGAGTACTTCGGAAAACCATTGTCACTTAACACAGTCTATCGCTGCATCCAGAAATGCAACTTGAAACTGTATTTCGCAAGGAGGAAGCCATACATCAACTCTATGCAGAAACACCGGTGAGTTCTCTGGGCCCAAGCTCATCTCAGATGGACCGAAAGACTGTGGAACCGTGTGCTGTGGTCAGATGAGTCCACATTTCAGCTAGTTTTCGGAAAAAACGGGCGTCGAGTTCTCCGTGCCAAAGATGAAAACGACCATCCTGATTGTTATCAGTGAAAGGTGCAAAAGCCAGCATCTGTGATGGTATGGGGGTGCATCAGTGCCCATGGAATGGGTGAGTTGCATGTATGTGAAGGTACCATTGACTCTGAGGCGTATATTAGGATTTTAGAGAGACATATGTTGCTGTCAAGGCGACGTCTCTTCCCGGGACGTCCATGCTTATTTCAGCAGGACAATGCCAGACCATATTCTGCACGGGCTACAACAGCGTGGCTTTGTAGACACAGAGTGAGTGCGCTTGACTGGCCTGCTGCCAGTCCAGATCTATCTCCTATTGAAAATGTATGGCGCATCATGAAGAGGAGAATCAGACAACGGAGACCACGGACTGTTGAGCAGCTGAAGTCTTATATCAAGCAAGAATGGACAAAATTTCCAATTGCAAATCTACTACAATTAGTATCCTCAGTTCCAAAATGATTAAGAAGTGTTATTAAAAGGAAAGGTGATGTAACACAATGGTAAACATGCCTCTGTCCCAACTTTTGTTGAGTGTGTTGCAGCCATCAAATTCTAAATTTGTGTATGTTTACAAAATACAATTAAGTTGGTCAGTAAAACTATTGAAAATCTTTTCTTTGTGCTTTTGTCAGTTAAATAAAGGTTCACATGAATTAACATATCACAGATTTTTGTTTTTATTGCACTTTGGAAAATATCCCAACTTTTCTGGAAATGGGGTTTGTAGAATTGTCCTCTAAATGCTTAAATGCTTTGAGCACAGAGTAAGGAAAAATGGCCAAAAATTTCTAATTAGTGTCTTCCGAGGTACTTGGAATATGATGCCATTTTGTTACATTTTTATTTGCTGCTTTTTAATAAAATTAGTAAAATGGTTTATTTCTGTCACATGTACATAAATTTAATGTAACTTGTTTTTTTCTCTCTATATTTATTTATCATGTATTGCATTGTAAAGTTAACAAATTGCATGACATGTGCCGATGATTTAATTTCTGATTCTGTCGTACTGAGGTACAGTGAAAAGAACTGTTTTGCATACCACTTATACAGATCAATTCATCACAATAGTGCACTGCTGTGGTACAAGGAAGGACAATGTCAGAGTGCAGAATAAAATGTTACACATACAGAGAAACTGCAGTGCAGGCTGATAGCCAATATAAAAGTAATATAATTATTTTATTAATGAAAATATTAAATAAGATGTACAGTACTTTGAATCTTATAAAATCTAATTTCTTGAGAGGGAAATAATTATTATGAAAATGCATAATGATGGTTAAAACTATTCACTGTACCTTTGAAATAAAGTTATTGTGGTTATACAACATCAATATCATGGGTGAATTTTGAAAGGAATTGTCTCCAATATAAAAAGTGCATGAATATTCAGGGAAAACACTGATTTATAAAAGCATTCTGAAATGCTAATTTTGCTATTCCAGTAAACTGGAAACCTATTTTACTAAACTACCAGACTTTGGCTCTTGATTAGGTTGATTAGGTTTAATACAGTGTGCTCATATTTTATATACAAGAGATACTACAAATGCTGAAAATCTTGAACATTAAACACAAAATGCTGGAGGAGCTCAGCAAGCTAGGCAGCATCTGTGGAAGGAAATAAAAATGCCAGTCCTGATGAAGGGTCTCAGCCCAAAACATTGACCATTTATTCTTGTCCATAGATGCTGCCTGACTTGTTGAGTTCCTCCAGCATTTTGCGTGTGGTGCTCATGTGTTATCTCTTTTGCTATGTGTATTTTGTCTATGAGAATGTATTCATGCAAAAAAATCTCAAAATTAGGAGAGGAAATGGTATCAGTTATGTGAATAAGTACTGACTTTTCCTACATAATCCACAACAATATTGAGTATTGCTAGACTGGGACTCAATATAGTACGATGAGAAATGGGATGATGAGGGAAGTGAACTTGGTAAAGGTTAGTGTTATGGAGAGGAGACCTTTAGATCTATAGTAAATGGGAGATAGAAAATATACTGGCAAAACTTTGAAATTTTACAAGTCTAGAATTAACTAAAGGATAGATAAGGATTTCATCAGAAATGCCTGATCCAATGGAGGGAATATGGAACTGTGGGCTTGCAGACATTCAGTCTGAGACAGCAGCCAGACATGCAGGAGAAGTCACGGTAGTTTATAGCAGGGGCTAAATTAAATGGCTTTAGTCTTTCAAGTGTTTAATTGAAAGGAATTTCAGTATTTCCAGGACTGGATGTCAAACTGTATTAAACTCTTAATATAGGATCTTTGCAAAGTAAAGTGAAGGATGAATATCACAGATTAATGTATGGAAAATTCTGTGGGCTTTACTATTCTGCTTGTACATATCCAGCTTGTTCCAGACCAAGTGCTCGAATTCATAAAACCTGGGCCTATAACTCAATATTTATTACTGTTTTTGTAAGTTTTCAACAGACTCTGGAAGGGATATTATTTTAAATATTTTTGTCTAGAAGTCACTGTTGCCAAGATTATTGGATGAACTCTTAACACATTCCTTTGACATTCCTTAATTTATAATTTAGCACAGGCATTAATTAGTAGCTTATTTGGTGAATGTTGTAACAATTGTTGACTTCTGTGATTATTTGGTCAGTTTTTCAAGAGATTGCAACTGCAAGTTTCATTTAATTTCTTTAAGGAAAATTGCATTCACTCATTTGAAAAAGTTTTAAAATGAAAGGCTGTATATCACTGTAAAGCTTTCAGCCCCACACAATAATCCATTGGCCATGTACAAACTTATTTAAATAATTATAAAATGCATTAATCGAGCCTAAATTTAATAGCCTCTGAATAAAGGTGAAGGAATTGTAATGCAGGATTCTGGCTGCTAATTAAAACAAACGTAGACAGTACTAACCATACCATAAGTGACAGGGTCAGCCATTGGATGGTGACAGGGGAAACAACATTGTAAATGGCTAAAGTTAAAAGGGCCAGGAAATTATTAAAGCCTGCCAGCAGCTTATGATGAAGAAATACGTGGAAGTTTTGTACAGGTAGATCTGAATTGATGCTCAGATGTCCCACACGTTACTCCTTGCTGAGCGTCAAGGAAGAATGTTTTCCCTTTCACCCAACAGTTTGTCATTCTGACAATGAGTATATTTAAGGAGGAGGCTGATAAGTTCTTGATTAGTAAGGGGACCATAAAGGTTGTGGGGAGAGGCTGGGGAATGGTGCTGAGGGATAATAAATCAACCATGATGGAATGGCAGAGCAGACTCGATAGAGCAAATAGGCCAATTCTGCTTCTATGTTTTTTGACTTAATATGCCACGTTACAAGGTAAAAATCTCTCAGCTCACTCTTGTCTGGGTGAGTGAGGAACTACTTTGTGCAAAAACCTCAAAATCCTTCAATTACTGTTACATCATCCAATGTGGACTTCGGCAGTCACAAAGTATGCAAGAAAGCACCAGGTGTTTATACAATATTAACAACAGCTGGTTTTAATTAATCATAAATTAACCTGAAATTAGTGATGAATCCTTTAAATCACGCTGGTTGGGGATTCAGATCTACTGTTGTCCATGTGTTCAGCCTTGTTCAATTAGCAGAAGATGCAGCTGGAACTCTGAGCTGTAAAATGGCATCAATACATGAAATCGGTGCTACAAGCTGATTGATGTCTTAATTAGCTTACTTGGCAAGCTTCCAGTGAGTATTAATAGAGTCATTTTGGATGATGCTGTACTCAATAGCTTCATCTTGCTCTTAAAACAAAACTTATGTTCTTGAGAACATGGCGTCATTAGTAATGATTTTATTTTTACCTTTGTTTGTTAAGAAATTATCAAGGGAAATCGACCTGTTCCAGAATTGAGAAAAATTGCGGGATTTAAGTTTGACATTTTGACCAAACATTAATAATAAACTGCAGTCAGCCAATTTAGTTTATTACAATTTATGCAGACAATTCTGTGGTCTAGCATATGCTTACTGCAGTGCCTATGATCTTGGGAAAATACATGTCATTTTTTAAAGAAATATACACATGAATGCAATTACCTAAAGGCTATATAGGGCAAAAGATGATTTGTCAAAAAGTACCATAAAATACCACACATACTGGAATTCTTAGATAGGATATTCTGGAAACACTTAACAGAAATGAGAAAAAATGGCATTAACTTAAAGTATTAGCTTGGTTTCTCTCTCCATAGAAGCTGGCTGGTCTTTACATTAATACTGTTATTTGCTGAAGATACTTGTAAGGGTGGAAAATTGAGTTTGTGGCCAAAGGTGTAGCTTAACAGGAGTTAACATCCCTTCTTATCTGGAAGTGAGACAAAAAAGAGTACTTGCTACTTTGATTGCGCTAATTGCCTTTGTGATTAGTTCTAGCACGAAATTGGATCCCTCACAATGAAAAATAAAAAGCACATAAAACAACATTTGGTTGGTTTATGCTCATCCTGAACATTTGAATTGGATCTGCAGGTTCTCAAAGGGACCAGACTCAGCCAAAGGCAACCACTGACACTTTGCTAGCTAATATTCACTGTAAGGACTCAGCAGTTAAAAGCACACACCCATTGGCAACCAGACCCAATCGACATTATGAACACTATGGTGGAAAAAGAATCTACCAGAGAGAGCAAGAGCTTTACAGAAATGGACTGTGTAATTCTGATTCATGATATTACTGACAGAAAATGGTTTTGCGTGATTGGGTACTTGGGTGTGGGGTGTGGCTGGAAAAAAAAACCCCTTGTATTACTAGTAGAAGAACCGATGGCTTAAGATGCGTCTCTAGGAGTGATAATTCCAGAATATTTGAGCAATGTTGTGAGTAACTTCCTGGTCTCAGAAGATGAGCTTCACTCTAATGAAATGATCCCACTCTCCCACTCACATGTATCATTACACACAAACATTCTTGTACAAACACAGAAATACCTTCCATAATGCTTGAACATACGATCTTCTTTATACAATTTTATTCTGTCTGATTCTTATAACTAGGTCAGACCAAGCATAGGGTAACGAAAATGTTAGTCAATATACCTTATTTTCTTTGTGTAGGCAAATAACGTAGAAATCTACAGCACATTACAGGCCCTTCTTCCCTCAATGTTGTGCCGACCAAGGAACCTACTATAGAAACTGCCTAGAATTTCCCTACCACAAAGCCCTCTATGTTTCTAAGCTCTACTTACCTATCTAAGAGTCTTTTAAAAGACCCTATTGTATCCACTTCCAGAACTGTCGCTGGCAGTGCATTCCACACACCCACCACCCTCTGTGTGGAAAAACTTATCCCTGACATCCCCTCTGTACCTACTTCTAAGAACCTTAAAACTGTGCCCCCTCGTATTTTTCCATTTCAGGCCTGGGGAAAAGCCTCTGACTATCCACATGATCAATACCTCTCTTTATCTTATATGCCTCTATCAAGTCAGCTCTCATCTTCCATCGCTCCAAGGAGAAAAGGCCGAGTTCACTCAACCTATTCTCATAAGGCACGGTCTCCAATCCAGGCAACATCCTTGTAAATTTCCTCTGCACCCTTTCTATAGTATCCACATACTTCATGTAGTCAGGTGACCAGAACTGAACATAATACTCCAAGTATGGTCTGACAAAGGTCTTGTATAGCTGTAACATTACCTGACGGCCCTTGAACTCAATTCCACGGATGATGACTGCCAAAACACCATACGCCTTCTTAGCAACACTGTCAACCTGCAAAGCTGCTTTGAGTGTCCTATGGACACAGGCCCCAAGTTCTCTCTGATACTGCACACTGCCAAGAGTCTTACCATTAATACTATACTCTATCTTCAAATTTGACCTACCGAAATGAACCACTTCACACTTATCTGGGTTGAACTCCATCTGCCACTTCTCAGCATAGTTCCACATCCTATTGATGTCCTGCTGTAACCTCAGGCTTCCCACAGCACCCTCTTTTGTTTCATCAGCAAACTTGCTAACCTATCCTTCGACTTCTTCATCCAGGTCATTTATTAAAATAACACAAAGAGGAGGGATCCCTGAACAGATCCCTGTGGAACACCACTGGTCCCTGACCTCCATGCCCAATACGAACCATCTACAACCACCATTTGCCTTCTGTGGGCAAGCCAGTTCTGGATCCACAAAGCAAGGTCTCCTTGGATCCCATGCCTCCTTACTTTCTGAATGAGCCTTGCACAGGGACCCTTATCAAGTGCCTTACTGAAATACATATACCCTATATCCTTCATCAAAGTGTTTTGTTACATTCTCAAGGAATTCAGTCAGGCTCGTAAGGCATGACCTGCCCTTTACAAAGCCATGCTGACTATCCCTAATCAGATTATGCAATTCAAATGTTCATAAATCCTGCCTCTCAGGATCTTCTCCAACAACTTGCTCACCAGTGAAGTAAGACTTACTGGTCTATAATTTGCTCATTATCACTATTCCCTTTCTTGAACAAGGGAACAACATTTGCAATCCTCCAATCATCCGGTACTTCTCCCATCCATATTGATGATGCAAAGATCATCGCTGGAGGCTCAGCAATCTCTTGCCTCACTTCCCGCAACAGCCTGGGGTATATCTCATCCGATCCCGATGACTTATCTAACAATGCTTTTGAAATGCTCCACCACATCTTCTTTCTTAATGTCTATATGCTGAAGCGTTTCAGTCCACTATGAGTCATCCCCACAATTGCCAAGGTCCTTTTCCCTGGTGAGTACTGAAACAAAGAATTCATTAAGTACCTCCGGTACCTCCTCCAACTCTATGCACACATTTCCACTATTGCAACAAATTGGTCCTATTCTCACACGGCTCATCCTCTTGCTCTTCACATACTTGTAGAATGCCTTGGGGTTTTCCTTAATCCTGCTCACCAAGGCCTTCTCATGGCCCCTTCTAGCTCACCAAAATTCTTTCTTAAGTTTCTTCCTAGCAACCTTGTTATTTTCTAGAGCTCTATCTGTACCTAGTTTCTTGAACCTTTCATAAGCTTTTCTATTCTTCTTAACTAGATTTTCCACATCCTTTGTATGCCATGGTTCTTTTACCCTACAATCCTTTCCCTGCCTCAATGGAACATACCTATGCAGAACGCCATGCAAATGATACCTGAACATTTGCCACATTTCTGCCATGCATTTCCCTGAGAACAACTGCTCCCAAGTTCCTGCCTAATAGCACTATATTTCCCCCTACCCGAATTAAATGTTTTTCCCAAATTTATCTGCTCCTATCCCTCTCCAGCACTATGGTAAAGGAGATAGAGTTGTGATCACTATCTCCAAAATGCTCTCCCACCTAGAGATCTGACACCTGACCAGGTTCATTTCCCAATACCAGATCAAGTAGTCTCTCCTCCAGTTGGCTTATCTACATTTGCATCAGGAAACCTTCCTGAACACACCTAACAAACTCCACCACATCTAAACCCCTTGCTCTAAGGAGATGCCAGTCAATATTAGGAAAGTTAAAATTTCCCATCACAACAAACCTATTATTATTGCACCATTCCAGAATCTGCCTCCCTATCTGCTCTCAATGCCCCTTGTTACTACTGGGGGGGCTATAAAAAAAATTCACAGTAGCGTTATTGCTCCCTTCCTGTTTCTGACTTCCACCCTCACTGACTCAGTAGACCATCCCTCCATGACTTCCTCCTTTTCTGCAGCTGTGGCACTATCCTGATTAGCAATGCCACGCGCTCACCTCTTTTGCCTCCCTCCCTGTCCTTTTGAAACATCTAAAGCCCAGCATACTCAGCAGCCATTCCCGCCCCTGAGACATCCAAGTCTCTGTAATGGTCACAATGTCACAGTTCCATGTATTGATCCATGCTCTAAGTTCATCTGCCTTTTTTATGATACTTCTTACATTAAAATAGACACATCTCAAACCATCAGGCTGAGTGTATCTTTGCTCTATCATCTGGCTATCCCCCTTACGAGCTTCCTACAAGCTGTATCTACTTGTGCACCAACCGCCTCATCATCTGCCTCTTCACTTCGGTTTCCACCCTACTGCAGATCTAGTTTAAACCCTCCCCAATAGCATTAGCAAACCTCCCCACCAGGACATTGGTCCCCCTTGCATTCAAGTCCAACCTGTTCTTTTTGTACAGGTCACATCTGTGCCAGAAGAGGTCCCAATGATCCAGAAATCTAAATCCCTGCCCCCTGCTCCAATCCCTCAGCCATGTATTTACCTGCCACCTCGTTCTATTCTTATACTCACTGTTGTGTGGCACAGGCAGCAATCCCAAGATTATTACCCTTGAGGTCCTGCTTTTCAACTTCCTTCCTAACTCTCTGTATTCTGCTTTCAGGACATCCTCCCTTTCTACCTATGTCATTGGTACCAATGTGTACCATGACCTCTGGCTATTCACCCTTCCATTTCAGGATATTGTGGATGCGTTCAGAAACATCACGAACCCTGGCACCTGGGAGGCAAACTTTCATCAGTTTCTTTTTCACATCCACAGAATCACCTATCTGTCCCCCTAACTGCTGCTATCCTTTTCAGTTCCCTACCCTTCTGAGCCTCAGTGCCAGAGGCATGGCCACTGATGCTTCCCCCAGTTACTTATTGTTAAGGAGGATGGCCACAAGGGTGCTCTCCCTTCCCTCTCCTGACAGTCACCCACTTATCTGTCTCTTGTGGCCCCGGTGCGACTACCTACCTATAGCCCTATCGATCACCTCCTCACTTTCACTATCAAGCCAAAGGTCATCAAGCTGCAGCTCCAGTTCCCTAACTCAGTCTCTAAGGAGCTGCAGCTCGGCGCACCTGGCGCATTGATATCCCACGTCTGACATCCAGAGCAGAAAACTGTCTTTGCAGTCATACCCGCTATTCTTAAGTTAGAGGAAAAAAAGAGATATGAAAGTAACTTATCACCTTACCTCTTCTAGGCCTGTCCTCACCGAAGCCCTGATGAGCCAAACCCTACTATTCTGACTCATGTTCCTTCAACGACCACTTCACTAGGCAGTGTCTCCTTTTTATCCCATAACCTACTCAGCAGCCTTGTGCGATGGTGAGCAACTGCGTCTGCACACTTTCCCCAATGGAATCTCCCACTTAATGAAACCCCTCGCTTTTCAAATCTTCTCAGCAGGCTTGTGCGATGATGAGCTACTGCATCTGCACTCTTCTCCCAATCGAATCAAAGCTCCAAGAATGGAAACATAGAACATAGAAACATAGAAAGAAGCTACTCACACAGAAGGTACTCACATTTCAAAGTCCCATAAAAGTACAAAATTAATAATCAGAGGGACCATAGAGACTATAACGATCTCATGAGATGAGGCTGGAAAAAAGTCTGTATCACTAACAATGTTTCATCATGATAACTTCATCCCCTTTTTGATTTGGTTCATCCGGTTATCATCAGTGCATTATCAGAATGGCTTTTTGGGTACAGCAGCATTACAACTCTCTCGCCTTTGTCAAGTAATAGCAGGGGTTTTTGATTCCCCTTTGAAGAACATGAAGAAACTCATCAGATGATGTGAAAATTGTGATGATGATGAAGACCACAGTATTTGTATCCAACATGGAACAAACAATTGTCTCAGGCAATGGCATTGCAACAAATGAATGGATTAGGCTGGAGCAATGCATGTTACAGGAGATGCAACAGCTAAGAGCAGGCCACATCCTAGCACTGGAAATCTAGTTTGGAAGCTTGTCAGAGAGTAGATCCATGCATCAGTCCTGCCTCAGTTCAAGACAAGGCTGACGTGGAAGTGTGCACTGCCAGTCTTACCTCTGTGAATACAGGAGATGACGAGGGACATGGAAAAGCCCATCACAGTGCTCTCACAGAACTGCCAAAAAGACACAATGTCCATTTTGGATGCAATCACACTACTTTCCAAGGACTTCCAACAATCTCTTTGAACAATATGCACTGGTTCAGGTGAGAAATGATGAGCATACAGAGATGGAGGCCAGAAGATATAATTGTTTCTACGCGCTCTAGTTAGAGATTCAAAATGCAAAGTGGGAGCATGCAAATCAGCAATATGGCTCAAGGTAAAAGTGTGTTATCTTCATAGAACAGACAGACCTACCGAAATCATTGAATGAGAAGATACCATTGGTGAATCAATTGACTGTCTTGATGGACCCAGAGACGCTACGTGAGAAAGTGAGAAGCAGAATACGGAAATTGGAAGAAACACCTTACAAATCTATTTTATTCAGTAGAGGCCCTGAAAGAACTCTCCATCTAGTTAGCAATAACTAATAGTAGAGTAAGTAGTAATAGTAAAGTATAAAGTCCTGATGAAGGGTCTTGAACTGAAATGACAGCTCTTTATTCCTTTCCATAGATGATGCCTGATCTGCTAAGTTCCTCCACTATTTTGTGTGTGTTACTCTAGATTTCCAGAATCTGCAGAAACTGTCAGTAAAGTGATTTTGTTACTTCGTTTATTTTACAAATATTACGTCCTTGGTTTGGTGCTGAATCACAAATTAAATTATTTACTGAAAGCCTTACTTTTATGAATTTAAAGGATTGTTAAATTAATATGAAAAACCACAATGCAAAATTTATTGCTGCCAAAGTTTCTAAAAACTTCCTTTCATACTAACCCATTATAATGTCAAAGAAAAATATACACAAGCAAAGATTGAAAGAACATAATAAAACTTAAAAAGCATACAAAAAGCCTAAATTAACACAAATCCTGATGATTGTGAAAGGAACAGGATAAAATGCATGTCACCCCAAAGAAACTGTTATTGAATCAGTGACTGGAACTCCTCAGAATTAATATGAGCTAATTAACAGTATTGTTGCAAAATCATGAGCAGAAAATCATCAATTGCAAGGACCTGAAGATTATTGACTCAGAATTTTGAAGTAAGTAGGTGAGTGTCACATATAATTTTCCAACAAAAGGAACTGCGTCCTGCCTATAACTCTCCAAGCTTTTCTTGTTTCTGGCACAGATCTTTAAATTGTATGTGACACTTGCAAATTAAACAGACGAAACAAAGTAATTGTAATACAATTCTTAACATTGGCTGTCAGAAAGCACATAAAGAATTCATAATTAAGAGTGGAATGGCTAAACACTTTGAAATTGTCAGCTGAGTGAGAGAACTGGTATATGTAGCACCACATATGTGAAAACCTAAGCAAGACACACAGAATGCTAGAGGAACTCAGCAGACCAGGCAGCATCTATGCAAATGAGTACAGTCAATGTTTCAGGCCAAGAACCTTCATCAGGACTGGAGAAACAAAAAGATGAGAAGTCAGAGTAAGAAGGTGGATGGAGGGGAGGAAGAAACACAAGGTGATAGGTGAAACCTGGAGGGGTGTGGGTGAAGGAAAGAGCTGGGAAGTTGATTGGTGAAAGAGATACAGGGCTGGAGAAGGGGGAATCTGATAGGAGAGGACAGAAGGCCATGGATGAAAGAAAAGGGGGGGAACAGCACCAGAGGGAGGTGATGGGCAGGTAAGGAGATAAGGAGACAGAGGGAAAAGGGGATGGGGAATGGTGAAGGAGAGGGTGGGGTTGTGCCATTACTGCAAGTTCAAGAAATCGATGATCATGCTATCAGGTTGGAGGCTACCCAGACGGAATATAAGATGTTCCTCCAACCTAAGTGTGGCCTCATCACCACGGATGGACATATTGGAATGGGGAGTGGAATTAAAATGGGTGGCCACTGGGAGATCCCACTTTTTTGGTGGGTGGTATTTTAAGTGCTTGGCGAAGCAGTCTCCCAACCTACGTTGAGTCTTAAAAAGGTCTTAATCTACATCAGTGAAAATCTATCTGCATTTTCTGAAACAAATAGTAGACAAACTAATGTCTGTGGATGTTAAATATGAAGATTTCCAGAAGGTATTAGAAATGCAAATTATGCAACTGAAGACAAATTACTGACCAGCAAAAAAACGTTCTGTTCTCATTGAATGTCAGAGCAGGCTCAATAGGCCAGATGGTGTATGCCTGCTCTTATTTGTTATGTTCTAAAAAGGGTATATACTAAATCTACCAAGACTCAGTCACCAGTGTCACCAGGTATGGATATGACCCAAGTGTGGAGTGAGAGACACTGAAGCAGGTGAATAGACTTTAACGTGAACGGTGTTAAAGGGAAAAGAAAACAATAAACGCTAGGCCAAACAGGGCCGTTAACTAAACCTCTCAAACGGAAAACAAAGCCTAAACTGTGGCTGAAAAGAACAGCTAAGAATAAAACAAATACCGCTAGTCTTCAGAGTCAGTTGACTTGAGAGTCCAATTTCTCAGGCAAGACGGAATGCAAGCAGGCAGCAAAGCGTTGCTGTGTCCAAGTCTCAACAAATACTACGACACAATTAATGGAGTTAACTACTATCACAATAAAATAATAATTAGTTGACACATGCATATTCACGAGCACAATTGCCGAATCTGCTGCGCAGCTGAATTCATGGTTGTGACAACCTAATTTAACAATGAACCTTATAAACAGGATCAATAAGATAAAAGCCTTGCTGTATTGTTTCTGTGCACTTTATAAATGGGAAAGACTTTAATTATGGTGTTCCAGTGGAACAGTGCAGACTTAAGGTGAAAGACAGGGTATCAATCACAATCAACACACACGAAATGCTGGTGGAACGCAGCAGGCCAGGCAGCATCTATAGGAAGAAGCACAGTCGACATTTTGGGCCAAGACCCTTCTTCCTATAGATGCTGCCTGGCCTGCTGCGTTCCACCAGCATTTGTGTGTGTTGCTTGAATTTCCAGCATCTGCAGATTTCCTCGTGTTTGCGGTATCAATCACAATGACTGCATTTTCCTTCCTGAGTACCACTGAAGCTGTATCAATGTTGAGAAGCACAGAAAATCATTCACAGTCCTATCTTGCATCTGATAGATGGTTGAAGGGCTTTAGGAGGGGAGGTAAAACATTCAACACAGGATTTTCAAATACTAGCTTGCTTTTGTATTCATTTATCTGATAAAGTTCCATTTCAGATTCAGATTTACTTTCAATTACAGTCTTAACTATATTTTGCTCAGTGGTGACTTCCTCAGCAGATTCACAGAGGGAGCTGGAGCAATGATAATGTGCTTAAACATCAAGGAAAGGAATTAGCCTCTGTCTTGCTGGAGATGCCCATTATCTGTTGCTGGTGTGTGCACAAGCTCCCGGCTCATGTCCAAACTACCCTGAGAAACTCCTGCTGCAATGCCCTGATAACTGTCTTTTATACTCATTGTCTTCTTTTCTATTACCTATAAAATAACCCAGACTTAGACTTTTGTTAGCCAAACATATCAGAGGCAAAGAAATGAGAGAGACAGGTGGGTGAACAAAGGTAAGAATCTCCCAGAGTATCAGAACCGGCTTTAGGATCTAATTGCTTTTGTTCCCTTGTTAAATAAGTTACATAGAGTCTGTTATTTTGTTACAAGCCCAAAAGAACAATAACATACATCATGGGAGCACTTTGACATGAAAAGGCAGGAAACTGGTATTAATGAAATCAAGCTGCCATAATTAAAATTGTACACTCAAAGGGCCAGATGGCCCAGTTCCATTGCTTAGTTTCCAAACATGATTACTGCCAGTATCCTTTCATTAGAAAAGTACTGATTTAATAGCAGCATTCATTGTAAAATTACCTAAAATGCGTTCTTTAAGATTTTGGTAAAATTTTCCCCAGCTGGCTATATTTTCTTTACCAATCATATTTGCAAGCATATCGACAGTAATGCATGGAATCAAGAACCAGGAAATTGAAATATGGAGGTGAATTTTACAAGTGATACTATCTGTGCACTGGTGCTACCGTTTTCATGTTTAATGTTCCAAATCCAAGGGTGATTTATTTTTCTCTTTTGAATGCGTAACATGGAGGCTCAAAAACCTATGTACATTAGCTGGTGGCTAGAAAACACATGCAGTGCCTCATGCAGCAGTGACGGTTCAGAAATTCAAGAGGTTAAAAAAGATTTGCACATAGATGCCCTCTCTAGTGCTTTGGCATTCTTCTCACTATCAACAATTTCATAGACTCTCTAGTTCAAAACTGTTAAAATTCGCTCTCTAATTCCGCACCAATGTTTCATTACAGCATGAATTCCTGTTGCTTTTTGTAACTACCTCATAATTATATTTTTGTAGACTATTATGATTTCTCCACGAAATTCAAAATAGAGGATGTTTTACAAAAACATGCTGTTTTATACAGTGGCTAATAAAAGTCTTATCCCTTTTAGAAATAGTAATGATTGACTTGCACTTATGTTCAAAAAAATTCTTAAAGGTAGTCATTTAGTTCAGTTGATCAGGCTGAGAATTTGCAGAACATGGAAGTGTGATGCTTTTATTCACTCTTTCAGTCTTAACATAGTCCCAACTAAAAGGTTTGAGAGAGTTAGCAGTGAACTTCCCATAGGCAGTGACAGTCAATGAAAATGTCAACATAATCTCAGAATGGCGGTGCAGGCTCGAAGGGCCGAATGGTCTACTTCTGCACCTATTGTCTGTTGTCTATTGTCTAATTCCTTCAGTCCATGGTGCAGAATGGCTGCATTATCAAGTCTTGCTGCACAGAAATAAAAAGGAAAAAACAGGAAATAATAAGGAAACTTTGGCAAAGCTGGTAGAGTCATTGCCTCACAGCTTCGGGTTTGATTCTTATCTCAGGTCTGGTCTTTGTTGGGATTCTTCCAACATCCCCAAATAAGTGCATATCTTAGCGTGGGCAATCATGTCTCTTCATCCCTCAAGGTCCCTGACTCTCCGAATTGTAGTTGTTGCCTCCCCTGTTAATCCATCTCTCATTCTCATTCTCTCTCTGCCTCTGCTTCTTTTTCCTTCCAGCTTCCCAGTTGTAACTAAATGTTCTAACGTCTCTCTTTGCATGATGTATCCAAAGAATTTTGATTGCTGTTTTCTGATTTTTTTAAGTAATGTACATTTTGTTTTCGTTCTCAGTGGAACTTCTTCATTGGTTGTCCTGTCAGTATATGATATGCATAGCGTTCTTCTGGGGAACCACATCTCTGCTGCATTGATTCTTTTTTCCATTGCATTTGTGATGGTCCATGACTCGCAGTCATACATCAATATGGGAAGAATGTAGCAGCTGAGAGTTCTAAGACAGATGTCAATTGCTATTTTCTTGTTCGTTAGGATGTTTCTCATTTCTGTAAATGCTGTTCTTGCCATTGCTATTCTTGCTTTTATGTCTGTTTCGCATTTGCCATCAGATGTTACCCATGATCCAAGGTACTTGAAGTTGTGAACAAGTCTCAGGATGTTTCAGAAGTACATATGGTGATGTTAAATTGGTCTATGCAACTTGCCCCATGTGTGTAATGACTAATAGAATCTAGACGGGTTGATGATAACGTGGGGTGAATAAGAATGTGATAATCAGTGTGAATTGTCATAACAGATTTGATGGGCAAAAGTGTGTGTTTCTACGTTGTATGAATCTGCAAGTTATCAATGGCACTTTGCCAGATATTTCAGTCAGCAACGTGTCTCCTGCAGAAGTAGAGGGAGGAATCCACAGCTTCTACTCCACTGTTGGTATAATGACCAAGTTGACAGCTTCCCAAAGTACATTCTGTCAGGTATTAATTTAGTGCTGCTGGTGCCAAAAGAGGATGCTTTAGAAGCCCGGCTGCTGCAAGAGAGCAAGCAACCAGCCCCGTTCTTACAATGAATAGCTGTCAAATGGGCCAATGTTTATAAAGCATACAGCAAATGCATTACTAATTCTCCTGGCCAGACAAGTCTTATCAGCCATTTACTGAGTAGCCACCAGTAGTCTCTTTACTGCTAGAGATGTGTCAGTGTGGTTTACGGGAATTTGCACTTCTGTATTAGATCCTATATTTACCAGTCACTTAAGAGGAGGAATAAAGAGTTGTACATTCAAGATCCAGTATAACTCTGCCTTTTTGTAAAAATAAGAAACCAAGATCTGCTGAAAAATAGAGAGATGGAGATGTTCCAAAACATAGGCTGCTAACAGTAGATTGAGAAATTGAAGTAAGAAAAGGCCATTTTGATCATGATCCAACATTCTAAACCATCGTAGATTTCCTCTTTCTTAGTCTCTACTTTTGATCACTTCCCATTACCACTTGATGCCTTATATTTGCAGAAATCTTTTTTAAAATATATTCAGTGGCTTAGCTTCCACAGCCATCTGTGATAAAGAATTCCATGGGTTCACCATTCTCTGAGCAAAGAAATTTTTTCTCATCTCATCTCAGTCTGAAATGCTTTATTCCATTTCCCGGAACTGGGACTTCTGTTTCTGGAAATCACACTCACCCCAAGCTAGAGGAAATATTCTCCCTGTATCCAGCCTATTGAACTTCATCAGAGTTTTGTATGTTTCAATTATATTTGCTTCTATTCTTATAAATTCTAGGGCATACAGGCATAGTCAACTCAAGTTCTCCTCATATAGTAGTAACACCGTTCCAGGAATTGATTCTATCCTTGTCCATTTCCCGGACTTCCACACTCACCCCATCTTCCCGCTGCCTTAACAGGGATAGAGCTCCTCTCTCTTCACTGCATGACTCTCCAGATCCAACACATCATTCTCCACAACTTCCACCGTCAATGAGATCATACAACTAAACGCATTTTTACCCCCCTCCCCCCACCACTCTCTGTTTTCTGGAGAGATCACTCCCTCCATGATTCCCTTCTCCATTCGTCTGTCCCCACTAATCTTCCTCCCAGCATTTATCTCTACAAGCAACATAAATGTTACACCTGTCCATTTACCTTCTCCCTCACCTACATTCAGGGCCCCAAACAGTTCTTCCAAGTGAGGCAACACTTTATCTGCTAATCTGTTGGGGTCACCTTGTTATATCCAGTGCTCCTGAAGTGACCTCCTCTCCATTAGTCAGACACAACGTAAATTGGGGTCCACTTTGTTGAGCAGCTCCACTCCATCCAACAAAAGCAAAGTTTACCAGTGGCCAACCATTTTCACCACTCCCGTTCCAAAATGTCAGTCCGTGGCCTCCTCTTTTGCCAAGATGAGGCCACTCTCAAGGTGGAGGAACAATGCCTCATATTCTGTCTATTTAATCCAACCTGATGGCATGAACATCGATTTCTCCTAATGCTAATTGTTTTTTCTCTTCTTTTGTTTTATCCTGTTCCCTGTTCTAGCCTCTAACCTCTTGTCCTCACCTATCATCTCTCCTCAGTACCCCTCCTTCTTCCCTTTCTATCCTCTTCTATCAGCTTCCTTCTTCTCCAGCCCTTTGCATTTCCCACCCACCTGGTTTTATCTATCACCTAGCTTGTTCCCCTTCCCCTCCCTCCCCCCACCACCATTTTATTCTGGTGTCTTTTCTCTTCCTTTACAGTCCCGATTAAGGGTCTTGTCCTGAAATGTCGACTGTTTATCGATTTCCATAGATGCTGCCTCACCTGCTGAGTTCCTCCAGCATTCTGTGTGTGTTACCATTCCAGGGATCTGTGCTTTTGTATATTCATTCAACAGCAAGTTTATGCTTTCTTAGATAAGGAGATCTAAACTGAAAACAATAATCCATATCTGGTCTCCACAAGACCCAGTGAAATTGTTTAGGTTTTCACAAATAAACTGAAGTGAGGCATCCATGTTTAATGAAACCCATAGCACATTTTATTGAACTCCAAAACCTTCACACAAAAGCATGCTAAAAAAACTCTTTACATAAAAACTTTGTCGCGTCAGACCAGCCTCTTAAATAGAAATCCCAACAAAGTCAGTGGTTACGGATAATATACATTTCTCACAATTACGTTACCCCACACAGTCTTCCTCCCACCCCCCAAAATTAACTAAATCCGGTATTGTGAGCCTGTCTAGAGCCCAGACAAGCCACCCGGCTTGGGTGCTGTGTCCCAAAGGTGGAGTAACAGCAGGTACCTCTGGCTTGTCCAAAGGTGTGTTGACATGCTCATGGTCATGTTTCATGCCAGGGACATGTCATGGGAATACTCCAAACCTTGGTGGGCCAGCTTAAGGTGATCACCAATGTTTACCCCTCTTATCTATCACAAAAGTCTTTTCTCCACATTCCAAAACATGAAACAGGCCATTGTAAGGGGGCCTAAGGGGACGTTAGTGTGCATCAAGGTGAATGAAAACAAAAAAGGCAGAATGTAGGCCAAGAGGAACCCAAACCCCAAGACTGCTATATATCATATTAGGAGGTAGGAGTAGGTGAAAAGGAATTGAATTTACTGAGGAAGATGGAATGCTGTTGAGAGGCTGACCAGGCAGATGTCAGGAATGAAATCACATGGCACTCACAACGGCTGCCCGTATACCAACTCTATCAGGGACAACTGTAGATCCTCTTCTGGAGCAGTTCTGAGCCCCAGCAGGACCCACGGGAGATGATCAGGCCAACACTCATCTGTCAGGGAAGCCCACAGATCAGGGAAGCGGCTCGCGTAGGCTATTGGATTGCAGTCGATACACCATGGTGTGATATCAGCTAACGCCAAGGTCTGGGCCATCGTAGCCCAGAGGTCTGAAATGAATTGGTAACCTATGGTTAGAGGAAATATCAGATGGCATGTCAACCCAAGCAACCCAGGTGCTGATGAACGCCTGAGTCATGTCTGCGGCCATTATCGATGCTAGAAGGATGACTTCTGGCCACCTGCCGGTAGGATCCACCATGGTAAGAAGGTGATCACCAATGACGGAAACCATGGAAACCACCAATCATGAAACCACGGAAATGGAGGAGAGCACCAGCAAGTTCCACATTGGCATGGCCAAATATGGCATAGTCAACCCCTATGTGTATGGCCTCAATGACTGGCCACAAGAGGCAATCAACCACGGCATTATTTTTCCTCTTGATATATTGTATATCCATTGTGAACTTGGATATCTAGGCCAGGTGAAGTTGCTGCCGTGCAGACCAGGGGTCTGATATTTTGGCCATTGCATGCACAAGGGGTTTAGGGTCAATGAATGCTTTGAAATGGCAATCCTCTAGAAAAAAACAAAATTGGTGGACAGCTAGATAGAGACCGAGAAGCTTACAGTCAAACGTGCTGTACTTCCTTTCGGGAGGACAGAGCTGCTGGCCGAAGAAGGTGATCAGCTGCCACAGGCCTCTGACCAACTGACTGTGCACAGCACCCACAGCATTGTCTGAGTTGTCAGTAGTACTAGCTATGGGTGTGTTGGCCACTGGGAGATCCTGCTTTCTCTGGCAGACAGAGCGTAGGTGTTCAGTGAAACGGTCTCCCAGTATGTGTCGGGTCTCACCAATATATAAAAGGCCGCACCGAGAGCACCGGACGCAGTATACCACACCAGCCGACTCACAGGTGAAGTGTCGCCTCACCTGGAAGGACTGTCTGGGGCCCTGAATGGTGGTGAGGGAGGAAGTGTAAGGGCAGGTGTAGTATATATTTGTCAGACCCAATGCAGATTGGGAGACCATTTCGCTGAACACTTACACACTATCCACGAGAGAAAGCAGGATCTCCCAGTGGCCACACATTTTAATTCCGTGTCCCATTCCCATTCTGATATGTCTATCCACGGCATCCACTACTGTCAAGATGAAGCTACACTCAGGTTGGAGAAACAACACCTTATATTCCATCTGGGTAGCCTCCAACCTGATGGCATGAACATTGACTTCTCTAACTTCCATTAATGCACCTCATCCCCTTCTTACCCCATCCCTGACTTATTTATTTTCCCCCCTTCCCTTTCTGTTCTCTCTCTGCCCATCACTCTTCCCCTGTTCTCCATTTCCCTCTGGTGCTGCCCTCCCCCTTTCTTTCTCCCTAGGCCTCCCATTCCATGATCCTTTCCCTTCTGCAGCTCTGTATCCCTTTTGCCAATCACCTTTCCAGCTCTTAGCTTCACCCCACCCCCTCTGGTCTTCTATCATTTCGGATTTCCCCCTCCCCTCCTACTTTCAAATCTCTTACTATCTTTTCTTTCAGTTAGTCCTGATGAAGGGTCTTGGCCGGAAGCATCAACAGTGCTTCTCCCTATAGATGCTGCCTGGCCTGCTGCGTTCCACCAGCATTTTGTGTGTGTTGCTTGAATTTCCACATCTGCAGATTTCCTCGTGTATGAGCGGTAGTAGATGGTTGCCTCTCTGACTGGAGGTCTGTGACTAGTGGAATGCCAAGGGATTAGTTCTAGGTCCATTGTTGTGTGCCATCTATATCAATGAACTGGATGATAATTTGGTTAACTGGATCAGCAAATTTGCAGATGACCCCAAGATTGAGGGTGTAGGAGACATTGAAGAAGGCTATCATCGTTTGCAGTGGGTTCTGGACAAGCTGGTAAAAATGGGCTGAAAATGGCAGATGGGATTTTATACAGAGAAGTGTAAGGTGTGGCACTTTGGTAGGACCAGCCAGGATGAGTCTCACACAGTGAACGGTCGGGTACTGAGGAGTGCTGTAGAAAAAAAGGATCTGGGATTATAAGTCCATAATTAATTGTAAGTGATGTTAAAGATAGGGTCATAAAGAAATCATTTGACACATAAGCATTCTTAAGTCAAAGTATTGAGTACAGGAGATGTGATGTTATGTTGAAGTTGTATAAGAAGTTGGTGAGGTCTAATTTAGAGTATTGTGTGTAGTTCTGGCCACCTACCTACAGGAAAGATGTAAACAAGGTTGAAAGAGTACAGAGAAAATTTACACGGATATTGCCGGGTCTGGAGGAGCTGAGTTATAAGGAAAGATTGAATGAGTTAGGACTTTATTCCTTGGAACATATAAGACTGTGTGGTGGAACTACATATACCTGTCTGGACTGCTCCTGTGGCTCCTCCCACAGACCCCTGTATAAAGGCGATTGAGGCCTGAGCCCAGCCTCATTCTCCAGGATGTAGTGTTGTTCATTCTTCCAGTCAATAAAAGCCGATATCTCATTTCTTACGTCTCAGAGTGAGTTATTGATGGTGCATCAGACTGACGGGATATTTGATAGAGAAATAAAAAATTATGAGGGGTATAGATAGAGTAAATGCAACCAAGCCTTTCTCCAAGATTGAGTGGGACTACAACTGGAGATCATGGGTTAAGGGTGAAAAATGAAAAGTTCAAGGGGAACATGAGGGGAAACGTCTTCACTCAGAGGGTTATGAGAGTGTGGAATGAGCTGCCAGCACAAAAGGTGCATCTGAGCTTGATTTCAATTTTTAAGAAGTTTAGATAGATACATAGGTGATCAGGGTATGGAGGACTATGGTCCTGGTGCAGAGTGATGGGAGTAGGCAGTCTAAATGGTTCAACATGGACCAACAGGGGCCTGTTTCTGTGCTGTACTTTTCTATGACTATGAATTTAAGGGCATGGTCATAGTTGGAGAAAGAAGCCAAGAGCTTTATGACCTCTTTGATGCAGAATAGAAGTGTATAGGGACTGGACATCCACTGTGAAAATGAGGCAGTCAGAGCCAGGGAACTGAAGTTGTTCAGGATATCAAGAGCATGTGAAGTGTCCTGGATGTAGGTGTGAAGTGACTAAACCAAGGGGAATTGAATGGAGTTGAGGTATGCAGACACGATTTCAGTGAGGCAGGAGCGGGCAGGGACAGTGTGCCTACCAGGACATCAGGTTTGTAGATCTTTGGGTAGGAGGTATTATGAGTTTGGTGGCAATGGATGGGAGATCTCCAGAGTTAATGAGGTTGGTGATGATGCGGGAGACTTTTCAAGGGGTAAGTAAAAGGAGATGTTTGAGAGTTACCGCCTGGCCTCAGCAAGGTAATGGTCAGTCCGACACACTACAACAGAACCCCCTTTGCCTACAGGTTTGATAGTAAGTTTGGGATTGGTGTCGAGGAAATGGAGGGCAGTGCATTCACAGGGGATAAGGTTCGAGGAGGAGAGAGGAATGTTGAAGTCAAGCCAGTTGATGTCTCATCTGCAATTAGAGATGAAAAGGTCCAGAGCAGGCAGAGCAGGATGTTCAAGAAGAGGAAGAGGGTTGGAGACAGGAGAAGGGGTCATTGGTGCAGGGTAGGGAATTTTTGCCAAAGAAGTGGGCTCAGAGATGGAAGCGATGGAAGAAGAGCTTGGCATTGTGGCGGGCACAGAACTCACTGAGAGGTGAGCAAAGGGAGACAAAGATCAGGCCCTTGCTGAGAATAGATCTCAGAGAGGGGAAGGTTAGAGGGAACGGCGAAGACACAGAAAGGATTAGAGATGGGGAGGATAGATGTTGGCATCAGAGGAGGAGGTAGGGTTGTGGTGACCCAAGAGGTGACAGAGGAGCCTGAGAGACCTGGGGTTGGGGAGTGGTGGTGGGGGTAGGGGGGCCCGAGGCCCAATGGCAGTGAGGTAGGTTTCAGGCTGGAGATGGAGGGGACCAAAGTCATGGATGGAACCGGAACTAGAGATCATGTAATTCACTGTCTGAAGACCTCTGGGATAATTGGAACTGGAGTTGGCAACAGTGGGACCCAAGGTCTGGAGCTGCCCAGGATTGTTGGAGCCAGAACTGGTGATGGTGAGATATGAGGTCTGGAGCTGCCTGGGGTTGTCGGAGTCAGAGTTGGTGAAGATGGTGTGTAGTCTGAAGGTATCCAGGGTTGTTAGAACCAGAGTCGGAAATGGTGGGATTCACAGTCTTTATTTTTCCGATTGAATCAAGGTCTGGGCAAGAGGTGGTAAGGGCAGTGGTCTGGAGGCGGCTGATCTTCCAATCCTCCCTGGATGTGAGGAAGGCAAAAAATCATGTGGTTGAAGGCATGGATCTGGTGGAGGCTGAAATGTCAAGGAACTCCATGGCAGATGGAGGAGAATGAGGCCCTGAACTGTGGCACTGAGACAAAGCCTACAAGTACATCCGTGTGACAGAGAGAGTGGTACATAGAATTTGGAGGGGGAAGTGGTGAGAGAAACTGTCAATCAAGTGCAAGTAACTTGGATTGTCAGAGAAAGATACAAAGGTGAAGTAAAATAAAGAAAAACAAAGCACTTGTATTCTGTACATTTACCTATCTAGGCAAGGTTAGTGATCACATGGAGCTAATTGGCTGAATGCACTCAGATCATGATGTATATTTCTGCCATTACATTCAGCTGTGAATCTAACAATTGAATGGAAAGTCATGTGCAGTGATATCTAACGTCCATCTCAACTCTAAGTGTCATGTTTCAACGTTTAGGTGCAGAAGTCAGAGACAAGGTGACCCATGAGGAGACATCTCTGGCAAGTCTCCATGGAGCTGCTAGCCTAAGAAAAGCATGTTTTGATCCATTGGTTAAGGCTCAGAAAATTCATCACAGCTCAATAGATGCTTGCTCTCTCTGATCAGTTCAGATTAGTCAAATGTTCAATCACACTGTCCTAAAAACGATGATAGACTCCTCAACTCCCTCACAGCAGCCTTAGACCAGCAGGACTATAGTTCCTTAGTATACCTTTCTCAATTGAATTGGAACTTTAAAAATTAGAGAAAACATTCCCTGGATCAGATAAACAATAAACAGTAACTTCTGGAAATTTTTACTTCAGCTATTTTATCACCTATTCTTTTCACACAAGAAGAGGAAGTTTCATGTTCTTAAGATTTGTTTCTTTTTGACCTGATTAATTTCTCTATTTATGCTATCTATTAAATTTAACAACCTTCTCCAATTACTTAAGTTTATTTCCCCTTAAATTGCTGGTATTTGATCTCCAGCAACTGAAATGTAAATGTTTAGCAAGAATGTCAAGTTTTTGAACTTCAGTATTATTTTTCCAGAAGAATGTCTGTAAAAAGATCACATTATTCATTGCTATCTTCTTTCTCTTAATGTATAATTTTTTTTTTATTCCTGTTGTCTTTGATAGTCTTTCTTTTATTTCTTGCAATCCCAGTATTTGTACCTTAGAATCAGAATCTGGTTTATTATCTCTGATCTATGTCTTGAAGTTTGTTGTTTTGTGACAATAATGTAGTGCAAGACATAAAATTACTATGTTACAAAACTAAATAAATGGTGCAAAAGAAAAATCCATTCCAATTTCCAATTAAAACATCCTAAAACTTAATCTTTCATCACTGGATTTTGGGAAGGATATGCTAACATCGGAGAGGAAGCAACAGTGGGTCATTGGGATGTATCAAAGCTCAAGGAAAATTAAATATAAGGACAATTTATATTAATTTAGATTGTATTCACTTGAACAATAAAAGCTGTGGACTGTTCAAGGTGTTTTAAAGAACTATAAAGACATAATAGTGCGAGTAAATAGAAATGTATTCTTCTTGCGGGGAAATTCGCAAAATAATTGTAGAACCAGGTCCTTCAGTACTGATATTATTACAACAATTTTAAAAGAAGAGCATTAAAAATTTAGAATTTTTTTCACAAGCTGGACAGCTAAGGTACTCAACAGTGAGAGAAGATGATTTATTAGGTAGTACATCAAGAGACTGAGAGCAAGATGTATGATTCAAATTGAGCAAATAGGTTTGAGCTAATACAGAAAAAATCTGACTGCCGCAGGAAGTCTGTGGGTCAGGCAGTATCTATGGAGGCAAAAGGATGACTGATATTTCAGGAATTTGATCCAGACTGCAGCATCTGCAGTCTCTTGTGCTCCAGGTTTGAGCTGATGAATAACTTAGACTATTTTCCATGACTATGAATACTAGTTAGAAAGATTCTTAGCTTGTGTAAAATGTCTCCCCATCTCCTGTGCGTGCCTTAAAATTGCAAAATTGAACCACAATCTGCCACTTTTCTACTTGCTTCAAGCAGATAAGCACCCTGTTTTCCCATCTACAAGCCTTGCTGTAAGTTACTTTGTGTGGGCCTTGGGCATCATTAGGTGGTTAACTTTGTGTTTTATTTTTCACGTTTGGGTCTCTGTTATCTGGTGTTGCAAGCATACCTGGTACTCTGCAATGGTTTCAGAAGTGAAATTTGGTTTGGAAGTAGTTCAGAGTTTACTAGGTTTGGATGAAGAGTTTGTCATAAGAAGAAAAGATTAGCTTTATTTGACACATGTACGTCAAAACATCAAAACATGGAGTGAAAGTCAGCGAGAAGTGTGCTGGAGACACTGTAGGTGTTATCACACTTCAGGTGCCAGCATAGCATGCCCACAACTCACCAACTCTAGCCATGTGTCTTTGGGATATGGGAGGAAACTAGAGCACTGAGAGGAAACCCACAAGGTATAGGGTGAACATACAAACTCCTTACTGTCAGTGCTAGGATTTGAACCTTGATCATTCAAGCAAATTGAGCTGATTTTCTTTGGAGATCAGAAGAACTCCTTATTGTGCCCTTTCGTACTCTTGGGGAAATTGATAGTGTAGATGCTGAGAGGATGTTTCCTCTCATGAGGGAATACAGCATGACAGTGCATAGTTTTAGAACAAATAGAGATGAAGAAGAATTTCTTCTCAGAGAGTAGGAAGTTTTTAGAATTTTCCATTCCTGAGACATTGAATATATGCAAGGTTAAGACAGACGGATTATTGGAGTATAAGCAGCCAAGTGTTATTAGAATGCAACAGGAAAGTGAAGCGAAGATTAGATGGATGAAGGTTTTAGGCTCCCAGCTGTCTTGAATAGACTTTGCTTATTCTGGTACCTAAGAAGAATATGGTAACATGTCTCAATGTCTCATCCAGCAGCACTTACATCCACAGTAATGAAGGATTTTGAGAGGTTGGTGATGAAATATATCAACTCCAGCCTGAGAAGCAACTTAGATTTGCTCCAATTTGCCTACCTGTGCAACAGGTCTACAGTAGATGCCGTCTCATTGGCTCTTCACTCAACCCTGGGACATTTGGACAGCACAGATGCAAACTTCAGGATGCTCTTCACCGAACACTACTCGGCTATTCAATACTATTATCTCCTCAAAACTAATCAATACATTTCAAGACCTTGGTCTCAATACCTCCTTGTGCAATTGGATCCTCAATTTCCTCACTTGCAGGCCCCAGCCAGTTCAGATTGGCAACAACACCTCCTCCACAGTCTCCATCAGCACAGGTGCACCACAAATTTAGCCCCCTGCTCTACTTGCTTTACACTTTTGTCTGCGTGGCTAAGCACAGCTCCAATGCCATAGTCAAGTTTTCTGATGACATTACTCTTGTAGGCCAAATCAAAGGTGGTGACAAATCAGCAAATAGGAGACAGTGGTGCCATAACCTCTTACTCAATGTCAGCAAGACCAAGGAGCTGATTATTGACACAGGAGGAGAAAACCAAAGCTAGCCCTCATTGGAAGATCAGAGGTGGAGAGAGTTAGCAACTTTTAAATTCCTTGGTGTTATTATTTTGGAGGACCCATTCTGGGCCAGAATATACGTGCAATTACAAAGGAAGCACAGCAGCACCTTAGGAATTTGCAAAGATTCAGAATGACATCTAAAACTTTAACACACTTCTATAGATGTGTAGTGGAGATGATATGGACTGGCTGCGTCACAGCCTGGTATGGAAACTTCATACAAAGGTAATGGATATAGCCCAGTCCATTATGTGTAAAGCCTTCCCCATCATTGAGCACATCTACAAGAAGAGGGCCTCAGGAAAGCAGTATCCATTATCAGTGACCCCCGTCACCCAAGACATGCTCTCTTCTTATTGCTGCCATCAGGAAGAAAGCACAGGAGCCTTAGGACTCACACCACCAGCTTCAGGAAGAGTTATTACCCCTCAGCCATCAGGCTCTTGAACCAAAGCGGGTAACTTCACTCAA